>NC_067400.1:220437747-221147747 GCF_016432865.1 Antechinus flavipes
AAGAATCAGTCAAGCAAAATGAAAAAAAAAATGAAAGATTGGAAAAAAAATTGTCAACTATTTATTTGGAAAAACAACAGACCTAGAAAATAGATCTAGGAGAAATAACCTGAGATCATTGGACTACCCGAAAATTATGATAAAAAAAGAGCCTAGATACTACTTTACAGGAAATCATCAAAGAGCACTGCCCAGAAGTAATAGAATTGGAAGGTAAAATAGGTGTTGAAAGAATTCATCTAACACCTTCTGAAAAAGACTCTAAAATAAAGACTCCAAGGAATATGGTGGCCAAACATCAGAATTTTCAGACTAAAGAAAAAATTTTACAAGCAACCAGGAAAAAAACAGTTCAAATACTGAGATGCCACAATAAGGGTCACACAAGATCTGGTGGCCTCAAAATTAAAGGATCAAAGGGCCTGGAATCTGATATTCCAAAAGGAAAAATAGCTTGGAATTCAGCCAAAAATAAACTACCCAGCTAAGCTGAGCATTTTTTTTCCTATGGTAGAAGATGGACATTTAATGAAATAGAGGAATTCCATCTGTTTCTAAGGAAAAAACTAGACTTAAACATAAAATTTGATTTACAACAACAGGACTCAATAGAAATAGAAAAAGGTAAAATGAACTCTTGAGAACTATATTTATGTTGTGGATATACATAAAAACTACATGTATAATTTGATTTTACTGATATAACATAAAAAAGGGAAGTAAAAATGGAAAGGGGACAGTGTCAGAAAAAGGGAAAGGGGATACAAAACGAGGGAAACTACATACAACTATGAGGCAAGGAAACCTATCATATCTGAGGGAACTTAGAGAAGGGTAGGAACACTGTGTGAATCCTCCTCTCATCAGAGTTGGCTCAAAGAGAAAATAATCGACATATTTGTTTTAAAGAGAATCTTCTCTCACCTCATTAAAAGTGGGAGAGGAAAAGGGAAAAAGAAAAAGAGTAATAAGGGAAGGGTACAAGAAAAGGGAAGGTATTCAAAGGAAGGAGGGAGGGATACTAAAGATGGAGAGCTGTGTGATGCAAGTGGGACCAATAAGTTTAATACTTGGGAAGAGGGGAAGGAGGGCAAGAAAAACAAAAGCATAATCTGGGGATATTAGGATGGCAGGAAATACTGAATTAGTAATATTAACCATAAATGTGAATGGGATGAACTCTCCCATAAAGAGCAGGTGGATACCAGACAGGATCAAAAGTCAAAACCCTATAATATGCTGTTTACAGGAAAGACATTTAAAACAGGGAGAAACATACACAGTAAAGGTAAAAGGTAGGAACAGAATCTATTATGCTTCAGGTGAATTAAAAAAATCAGGGGTAGGCATTCTTATCTCAGATCAAGCAAAAGCAAAAATTAATCGAATCAAAAGAGATAAGGAAAGAAACTATATCTTGCTAAAAGGTACTATAGACAATGAAGCAATATCAGTATTAAACATATATGCATCAAGTGGTATAGCATTTAACTTTCTAAAGGAGAAGTTAAGAGAGTTGTGAGAAGAAATAGACAACAAAACTATAATAGCAGGAGATCTCAATCTTGCACTCTCAGATTTAGATAAATCAAATCACAAAACAAATAAGAAAGAAATTAAAGAGGTAAATAGAATATTGGGAAAATCAGGCATGATAGATCTCTGGAGAAAACTGAATGGTAACAGAAAGGAGTATACTTTCTTCTCAGCAGTTCATGGAACCTACACAAAACTTGACCATATATTAGGACATAAAGACCTCAAAATTAAATGCAGGAAGGCAGAAATAGTAAATGCTTTCTTTTCAGATCACAATGCAATAAAAACTACATTCAACAAAAAGTTAAGTGTAAATAGAACAAAAAGTAATTGGAAACTAAATAATCTCATCTTAAAGAATGATTGGGTGAAACAGCAAATTATAGACACAATTAATAATATCACTCAAGATAATGACAATAGTGAGACATCATACCAAAATTTATAGTATTTAGCCAAAGTGGTAATAAGGGGAAATTTTATATCCTTAGAGGCTTACTTGAATAAAATAGAGAAAGAGAAGATCAATGAATTGGGCTTGCAACTTAAAAAGCTAGAAAAAGACCAAATTAAAACCCTCCAATCAATTACTAAACTTGAAATTTTAAAATTAAAAGGAGAAATTAATAATATAGAAACAAACAAAAAAAAACTATTGAACTAATAAATAAAACTAAAAGTTGGTTTTATGAAAAAAAAACAATAAAATCGATAAACCTTTTAGAAAATCGGATTAGAAAAATGAGAGTGGAAAATCAAATTAGTAGTCTTAAAAATGAAAAGGGAGAACTTTCCACCAATGAATAGGAAATTAAAGAAATAATAAGAGGTTACTTTGCCCAACTTTATGACAATAAATTTGATAATCTAAGTGAAATAGATGACTACTTCCAAAAATATAGGCTTCCCAGATTATCAGAGAAGGAAGCAAATTACTTACATAATCCCATTTCAGAAAAAGAAATAGAATAACCTATTAATCAACTCTCTAAAAAAAAGTCCCCAGGAGCAGATGGATTTACATGTGAATTCTACCAAACATTCAAAGAACAATTAGCCCCAATGCTTTATAAACTATTTGAAAAAATAGGGAATGAAGGAATCCTACCAAATTCCTTTTATGACACAGACATGGTACTGATACCTAAATCAGGTAGGTTGAAAACAGAGAAAGAAAATTATAGACCAATCTCCCTAATGAATATTGATGCTAAAATCTTAAATAAGATATTAGCAAAAAGACTACAGAAAATCACCCCCATGATAATATACCATGATCAAGTAGGATTTATACCAGTAATACAGGGCTGGTTCAATATTAAGAAAACTATCAGTACAAATGGCCATATTGATAACCAAATTAACAAAAAGCATATGATCATCTCAATAGATGGAGAAAAAGCATTTGATAAAATTCAACATCCATTCCTATTAAAAACACTTAAGAGTATAGGAATAAATGGACTTTTCCTTAAAATAATCTGTAGCATCTTTTTAAAACTGGCAGTAAGCATCATCTATAATGGGGACAAACTGCAACCATTCCCATTAAGATCATGAGTGAAACAAGGTTGCCCACTATCACCGTTACTATTTTTATATTGCATTAGAAATGCTAGCTTTGGCAATAAGAATTGAGAAACAGATTAAAGGAATAAGAATAGGCAATGAGGAAACCAAATTATCACTCTTTGCTGATGATATGATGGTATATTTAGACAACCCCAGAAATTCTACTAAAAAGTTGTAAGAAACAATCCATACCGTCAGCAAAGTTGCAGGATATAAAATAAACCCACATAAGTCATCAGCATTCTTATATATCACTAACAAAACCCAACAGTTAGAGTTACAAAGAGAAATTTCATTTAAAGTACCTACTGATTGTATAAAATATTTAGGAATCTATCTGTCAGGGGGAAATCAGAAACTTTATGAGCAAAACTACAAAACACTTTCCACACAAATTAAGTCTGATCTAAACAACTGGAAAAATATTAAATACTCTTGGATTGGGCGAGCAAATATAATAAAAATCTAATGTATTTATACTAAACTAATGTATTTATAGACTCTTAAAAGAAGTATTTTGATGATGTAGAAGAAATAACAACAAAGTTCATATGGGAAAACAAAAGGTCAAGAATTTCAAGGGAATTAATGAAAAAAAAATCAAATGAAGGTGACCTAGCTGTATCAGATTTAAAATTATATTATAAAGCAGCGGTTACTAAAACTATCTGGAATTGGCTAAGAAATAGACTATTTCTTCAATGGAATAGGTTAGGTTCTAAGGACAAAACAGCCAATAACTTTAATAATCTAGTGTTTGACAAGCCCAAAGATCCCAGTTTTGGGGATAAGAGTGCATTATTTGACAAAAATTGCTGGGAAAATTGGAAATTAGTATGGCAGAAACTAGGCATTGTCCAATACTTAACACCATACACCAAGATAAGGTCAGAATGGGATCATGGCCTAGGCATAAAGAATGAGATTATAAATAAATTGGAAGAGCAGAGGATAGTTTACCTCTCAAACCTGTGGAAGAGGAAGGAATTTATGATCAAAGAAGAACTAGAGATCACTATTGACCACAAAATAGAAAATTTTGATTATATCAAATTGAAAAGTTTTTGTACAAACAAAACTAATGCATACAAGATTAGAAGCAAAACAATAAACTGGGAAAACATTTTCACATTCAAAGGTTCTGATAAAGGCCTCATTTCCAAAATATATAGAGAATTGACTCTAATTTATAAGAAATCAAGCCACTGTCCAAATGATTAATGGTCAAAGAAAATGAATAGACAATTCTCAGATGAAGAAATTAAAACTATTTATAGCCATATGAAAATATGCTCCAAATCATTATTAATCAGAGAAATGCAAATTAAGACAACTCTGAGATACCACTACACACCTGTCAGATTGGCTAAAATGACAGGGAAAAATAATGGGGAATGTTGGAGGGGATGTGGGAAAACAGGAATACTAATACATTGTTGTGGAATTGTGAACACATCCAGCCATTCTGGAGAGCACTTTGGAATTATGCTCAAAAAGTTATCCAACTGTCCATATCCTTTGATCCAGCAGTGTTTCTACTGTGCTTATACCCCAAAGAGATACTAAAGCAGGGAAAGGGACCTGTATGTGCCAAAATATTTGTGGCATTTTGTTTGTAGTGGCTAGAAGTGGGAAAATGAATGGATGCCCATCAATTGGAGAATGGTTGAGTAAATTGTGGTATATGAATGTTATAGAATATTAATTGCTGTGTAAGAAATGATCAGCAGGATGAATACAGAGAGGATTGGGGAGACTTAGATGAACTGATACTAAGTGAAATGAGCAGAACCAGGAAATCATTACATACCTCAACAATGATACTGTATGAAGATGTATTCTGATGGAAGTGGATTTCTTTGACAAAGAGATCTAACTCTGTTTCATTTGATCAAGAATGGACAGAAGCAGCTACACCCAAAGAAAGAACACTGGGAAATGAATATAAACTGCTTGCATTTTTGTTTTTCTTCCCGGGTTATTTATACCTTCTGAATCCAATTCTTCCTGTGCAACAAGAGAACTGTTTGGTTCTGCACACATATATTGTATCTAGGATATACTGTAACCTATTTAACCTATATAGGACTGCTTGCCATCTGGGGAAGCAGGTAGAAGGAGGGGAGGAGGGAAAAAATTGGAACAGAAGTGAATGCAAGGGATAATGTTGTAAAAAATTGCCAAGGCTTGGGTTCTGTCAATAAAAATTATTTTAAAAAATTGAAAAGTTTTTGTGCAAACAAAACCAATGCAGACAAGATTAGAAGGGAAGCAATAAACTGGGAAAACATTTTTATAGTCAAAGGTTTTAATAAAGGCATCATTTCTAAAATATATAGAGAATTGACTCTAATTTATAAGAAATCAAGCCAAGCCATTCTCCAATTGATATGTCAAATGATATGAACAGACAATTCTCAGATGAAGAAACTGAAACTATTTCTAGCCATATGAAAATATGCTCCAATCATTATTAATCAGAGGAATGGAAATGAAGACAACTCTTAGATACCACTACACACCTGTCAGATTGGCTAGAATGACAGGGAAAGATAATGTGGAATGTTGGAAGAGGTGTGGGAAAAGAGGGACACTGATACATTGTATAATTTATCATATAAAATGTTATGGACATATTTAGACATTTAAAAATTGTGTCTTGCTTAAGATCACATTGCTCACAGATGAAAATTGGACCCTTGTTTCTAACTTTGAAGCCAATTATCAAGATATTATATTTCCTTGGGGAAGATTGTGGAATAAATCAGAAAACTCCAGGCTCCCCCAAATTACTCCACAAACAAAACAAAATCACATTTTAGGGAGAACACAAATGGATTAAAAACAAATAAGAAACAAACAAACAAGTAATAGTTGGGGCAGAACATGATGCTTCCTGAGACAATTCCAGAGGACCAGAAGAAAGACCATGAGATGGGAGTTCAAGGAGTATGAAATACAAATACCTCCAAGCTAGCTCCACAAGGAATAGCATGCAGATCTAGGACTAGCTGCCTTTTGACAGTAACTTCAGTCTGAATCACAGGAACTTTCACTTTCTACATAGCATGGGTATAAAGGGCTGAAATTATGAAAAGGTGCACTTGAATCAGACAACCAAGCACTTAAAGTTAATTATCTATCGACAATGACTCTATTAGCATATGTTTGGGAAAATGGCCTTTCTCACTGTTTGGTACTGGCTCAATGTTTGGGGTTAAGATAATTGTAGGCAAGGATGAGAGGGTGAGGTGAGACAAGCCAGAGACTCACTTAGCTGCAGGATGAGGAGGAAAAAGGTGGAGATTCTGAACTCCAGAATCGAGATTAGATCTTTGGCAAAACTCCTGGCAATTTGCCTGCTTCTTTCACTCCTTCTCCTAAAGATCAAGGACTTTTACTTATCCTGACTCTGCCTGATCCTGAGATCTCTAGGGAGCTAGCCCAGACATTACACATGAAGAATCAGAATTCTGAATCTGGGAAGATGGTAGGAACTTCACCCAATAAGGAACACCATGTCTTCAAACTTGGCTTGGGGTAAGAAGGAAACAAAACACATAGTGAGAACAAAAGAAGTAAAGCAGGGTCACTGCTAGTGGACACTTGAAAGAGATTGGGACTTTTGTTTGGGGGTTCCAGACCAGAGGGGAGAGCTAAAGTAAAGTTTAAGGCACCATTCCCCTCTCCAGTTAAAGAAGTAGTTACACTAATAAGTTCTCATTTTGAAAAAATGAAAAAAAGGAGACAGAAACATACCAACCATAGAAACTTAGTGTGGGAATAGGGAAAACCGGGGATCATCTTGAGGAGGATATTAAAATGAAAAAAGCCTTTAAAATCCCAAAAAAAATAATGCTTAACAGCTATCTGCCCAGAAAGAATTTATAGAACATGTCAAAAAAAAAAAAAAAAAAAAAAGCTTTAAACAACAAATGAGAGAAGTTGGGATAAAAAGCAAAAGAACGCCATGTGTGTGTGTATGTGTGTGTGTGTGTGTGTGTGTGTGTGTGTGTGTGTGTGTGTAAGAACCATCTAAGAAAAAACAAGATTATAAAAAAAATCAACCAAATAGAAAAAAAAAAAAAAAGAACCTTAAGAGGGAAAAAAAAAATCTTTGAAAATTAGAATTGGACAAGGGGAGGCGAGTGAAGGTATAAGAGACCAAGGAATAAAGGAATAACTATATATATATTTATGTGTATGTATATATATATATATATATATATATATATATACATATATATGTATATATATTTTTTTTTGAATGAAAAAATAGAAACAGAGAGAAAGACAGAGAAAGAGAGGGAGGGAGATACATGTGCATATATAAATACATCTGAGTTGAACTGTTGAATTGTTTGCTTAAGGGAGATGGGGGAATAAAAGGGGAAAAGAATAAATTAAAAAGTGCACAGTAGTGAATGCAAGAATAACCTATAAAAAGGCAAGCATGGATAGAATGGTGTTTGTGTCTGTGTGTATGTGTGTATGTGTGTGTGTGTGTGTGTGTGTGTGTGGAGACATTAAATATCTACATAGTTAAATGTATAGCATACATCTCTCAGTGTGTCTCTCTCTTTGTCTCTCTCCATCACCCTCTGTCCCCCTCCCCTGAGTCTGATCTTATGTTTCATTTTCTTTATTTCTATATATTTCAATGATTTCAAAGAGAAACAAAATTAACACTAATTTTCATACTGTTTTAAATCAAATCCAAAGCCACACAAACTTAATTCAGTATTCATTTTAATGATTGTTGTCAAGTCTTTTCGGTCTAAGGAATATTCTCCTTTTCATTGAAAAGAAATGAAAAATTATTGAATTAATAACTCTTTTTTTTGTAGCCATCACTCACTGTTGATCAACAAAATAATTTAAGCTGATTTGTATGGCTTTCCAATTACTGATGTATGAATGTTCACACCAAAAATTTTACAATCACCTTTCATGTCCTGGTACAAATTGCATGATAATTTAGCTATAAAGATAATTTCAGTAAAGTGAATCATTGATGTTCCTTATACTATCAGAGATGTGCAAACTACTTCTTTTGCTTCTGTTTCCTGAAATGGAAACTATTCCATTTTTGAATATGTTTGTTCTGACTTCCGGTTAAGATGGCGGAGAGGAGGCATACTGCTGTGTAGCTCCGCGTTTTCTCTCACTATCCATTTCATTACAAGCCTCTGAATTAATGCTTGACTGAAAAAAAAACCAACAAATAGTTACCAAGAGAAGCCATCCTTGAGATTCGCCAAGAAAGGTCTGTTTTTACTGGAGGGCTGGGATGGTTTTAGATCGGGCGCAGACAGTGGGCAGTGGCAGTGAGAGCACGGGAGCAGACTGGAAAGGGGGTGGGGAGTGATTGCAGCCATCTCTGCGGGGAGAGCTTCTCTACAGGACTGGATACTTTTGCCCTGGCAGCAAGTCAGCAGCCCAGCAGAGAAGCTAAAAAAACTGGGGGTGAAGAATATAACCCCAAACAGCTGGAGTCTCTCGAGACCTGGCCACCACCTCTCCCTACCCCCCCCCCACAGTGACTCAGCACGCCCTTGGGATTTCAGAGCGCAGGCACAGCACAGTTGGGCTAGTGCCTCACTGCTGCCCCCCGCAGTCTGTAGAAAAAGATTAGTAACACCACCCAGCCCCTCCCCCAAAGAAAGACTTTAGTTTTTTCTTTTTTTCTTTGCTAGTTTGTCTTTGATTATTAGACAGAATGAGCAAGAAACTGAAGAGGACTTTAACCCTTGACAGCTTCTATACAGATAGAGAGCAGACTCTAAATCCTGAGGAGACTAAAAACAAACAGTCCCCAGGTGAATCCCCAAAGGAGGAGATCACCTGTTCCTCAGCACAGATGAATCTCATGGAGGAAATTAAAAAGGCTCTCACAAGGGAGCTAGAAGAAAAATGGGAAAAGGAGAGGGAGGCTTGGCAAAAGAGCCTTGAGAAGTCAGTTAAAGAGAGAGTGGATAAAGAAATAAAATCCTTGAAAAATAGGATTGGGTGAATTGGAAACAGAAAATAGCTCTCTAAAAAACAAAATTGGGGAAATGGAAAAAAATTCCACAGAACAAAAGAACTCAATGGGACAATCAGGAAAAGATTTTAAAAGAGTGAGTGAAGAAAATACTTCACTGAAAATCAGAATTGAACAAATGGAATTGAATGACTCAAGGAGACAATAAGAATCAGTCAAGCAAATCCAAAAAAATCAAACAATGGAAAAGAATGTGAAATACCTTCTGGGGAAGACAACAGACCTGGAAAACAGATCCAGGAGAGACAATCTGAGAATCATTCGACTCCCAGAAAAACATGATGAAAAAAAGAGCCTGGACACTATTTTCCAGGAAATTATCAAAGAGAACTGCCCAGAAGTCATAGGAACAGAGGATAAAATAGACATTAAAAGAATTCATCGATCACCCACTGAAAAGGATCCTAAAATCAAAACACCAAGGAATATAGTGGCCAAATGCCAGAACCCTCAGATGAAGGAAAAAATATTACAAGCAGCTAGAAAAACCCAATTCAAGTATCGAGGAGCCACAATAAGGATCACCCAGGATCTGTCAGCATCCACATTAAAAGATCGAAGGGCCTGGAATATGATATTCCGAAAGGCTAAGGAACTTGGTATGCAACCAAAAATAACTTAACCAGCTAGAATGAGCATCTTTTTCCAGGGAAGAAGATGGACATTTAATGAAGTAAGCGAATTTCATCTATTTTTGATGAAAAAGCCAGAACTTAACAAAAAGTTTGATCTACAAATATAGAACTCAAGAAAAATCTAAAAAGGTAAAGATTAATCTTGGGAACTATATTTTGGCTATAAAGATGTATAAAGAATACATGTATACCTTCTTCTAGAAACTGATGTGGAAAGGACATTGTACCAGAAAAAGGGTAAAGTGGGGGTAGTACATCTCATGAAGAGGCATAGGAAACCTATTGTATCTGAGAGAAAGAATGGAGGGGGATGAATATAGTGGGTATCTTACTGCCTTCAGAATTGGCTTTAAGAGAAAAATTTTAGACATATTCAATCTATGGTGAAACTTCTCCCACCTCATTGAAAAGTGAGAAGGGAAAAGTGAAAAGGGAAGGAATAAGCTAAGAGGAAGGGAATACGGAAACTGGGAGGGAAAGGGGTAAGATAGGGTGAGGAACTCTAAGGTGGGGGGAGGGCTACTAAAAAGGGAGGGCTGTGAGAAGCAAGTGGTGCTCACAAGCTTAATACTGGGAAGGGGGGGAAAGGGAAAAGAAGGGAGAAAAGCATAAACCGGGGTTAACAAAATGGCAAGTAATACAGAATTGGTCATTCTAACCATAAATGTGAATGGAGTAAACTCCCCCATAAAGAGGAAGCGGTTAGCAGAATGGATTAAAAGCCAGAATCCTACAATATGTTGTTTACAGGAAACACACCTGAAGCGGGGAGATACATGCAGGTTAAAGGTAAAAGGTTGGAGCAAAATCTACTATGCTTCAGGTGAAGTCAAAAAACCAGGGATAGCCATCCTGATCTCAGATCAAGCTAAAGCAAAAATTGATCTAATTAAAAGAGATAAGGAAGGGCACTATATCTTGCTAAAGGGTAGCATGGATAATGAAGCATTATCTATCTTAAACATATATGCACCAAGTGGTGTAGCATCTAAATTCTTAAAAGAGAAATTAAGAGAGCTGCAAGAAGAAACAGACAGCAAAACTATAATAGTGGGAGATCTTAACCTTGTACTCTCAGAATTCGATAAATCAAACCACAAAATAAATAAGAAAGAAGTCAAAGAGGTAAATAGAATACTAGAAAAGTTAGATATGATAGATCTCTGGAGAAAATGTAATGGAGACAGAAAGGAATACACTTTCTTTTCAGCAATTCATGGAACCTATACAAAAATTGATCATATATTAGGACATAAAAACCTCAAACTCAAATGCAGTAAGGCAGAAATAGTAAATGCATCCTTTTCAGACCACGATGCAATGAAAATTACATTCAACAAAAAGCCAGAGGGAAGTAGACCAAAAAATAATTGGAAACTAAATAATCTCATACTAAAGAATGATTGGGTGAAACAGCAAATCATAGACATAATTAATAGCTTCACCCAAGAAAACAATAATAATGAGACATCATACCAAAATGTATGGGATGCAGCCAAAGCAGTATTAAGGGGAAATTTCATATCTCTAGAGGCCTATTTGTATAAAATAGAGAAAGAGAAGGTCAATGAGTTGGGCTTGCAACTAAAAATGCTAGAAAAGGAACAAATTAAAAACCCCCAGTCAAGCACTAAACTTGAAATTCTAAAAATAAAAGGAGAGATCAATAAAATTGAAAGTAAAAAAACCTATTGAATTAATTAATAAAACTAAGAGTTGATTCTATGAAAAAACCAACAAAATAGACAAATCCTTAGTAAATCTGATTAAAAAAAGGAAAGAGGAAAATCAAATTGTTAATCTTAAAAATGAAAAGGGAGAACTTGCCACTAATGAAGAGGAAATTAGAGCAATTATTAGGAGTTACTTTGCCCAACTTTATGCCAATAAATTTGACAACTTAAATGAAATAGAAAAATACCTCCAAAAATATAGCTTGCCCAAACTAACAGAGGAAAAAGTAAATATCCTAAACACTCCCATCTCAGAAAAAGAAATAGAACAAACTATCAATCAACTCCCTAAGAAAAAATCCCCAGGACCAGATGGATTTACATGTGAATTCTACCAAACATTTAAAGAACAATTAACTCCAATGTTATATAAACTATTTGACAAAATAGGGATTGAAGGAGTCCTACCAAACTCCTTTTATGACACAGACATGGTACTGATACCTAAACCAGGTAGGCTGAAAACAGAGAAAGAAAATTATAGACCAATCTCCCTAATGAATATTGATGCTAAAATCTTAAATAAAATATTAGCAAAAAGATTACAGAAAATCATCCCCAGGATAATACACTATGACCAAGTAGGATTTATACCAGGAATGCAGGGCTGGTTCAATATTAGGAAAACTATTAGCATAATTGACTATATCAATAACCAAACCATATGACCATCTCAATAGATGCAGAAAAAGCATTTGATAAAATCCACCATCCATTCCTAATAAAAACACTTGAGAGCATAGGAATAAATGGACTTTTCCTTAAAATAGTCAGGAGCATATATTTAAAACTATCAGGAAGCATCATATGCAATGGGGAAAAACTGGAACCTTTCCCAGTAAGAGCTGGAGTGAAGCAAGGTTGCCCACTATCATCATTATTATTTAATATCGTATTAGACACACTAGCCTCGGCAATAAGAGTCGAGAAAGAGATTAAAGGAATTAGAGTAGGCAATGAGGAAACCAAACTATCACTCTTTGCAGATGATATGATGGTATACCTAGAGAACCCCAGAGATTCTATTAAAAAGCTATTAGAAATAATTCATAATTTTAGCAAAGTAGCTGGATAAAAAATAAATCCCCAGAAATCCTCAGCATTTTTATACATCACCAACAAAACCCAACAACAAGAGATACAAAGAGAAATTCCATTCAGAATAACTGTTGATACCATAAAATATTTGGGAATCTATCTACCAAAGGAAAGTCAGGAATTATATGAGCAAAATTATAAAAAAAGTCTCCACACAAATAAAGTCAGCCTTAAGTAATTGGAAAAATATTAAGTGCTCTTGGATCAGCCGAGCGAACATAATAAAGGTGACAATACTCCCTAAACTAATCTATTTATTTAGTGCTATACCAATCAGACTTCCAAGAAAATATTTTAATGATCTAGAAAAAATAACAACAAAATTCATATGAAACAATAAAAAGTCGAGAATCTCAAGGGAATTAATGAAAAAAAAATCAAATGAAGGTGGCCTAGCTGTACCTGATCTAAAATTATATTATAAAGCAGCAGTCACCAAAACCATTTGGTATTGGCTAAGAAATAGATTAGTGGATCAGTGGAAAAGGTTAGGTTCACAAGACAGAATAATTAACTATAGCAATCTAGTGTTTGACAGACCCAAAGACCCTAACTTCTGGGATAAGAATTCATTATTTGATAAAAACTGCTGGGATAATTGGAAATTAGTATGGCAGAAATTAGGCATGGACCCACTCTTAACACCATATACCAAGATAAGATCAAAATGGGTCCATGACCTAGGCATAAAGAATGAGATTATAAATAAATTAGAGGAACATAGGATAGTTTATCTCTCAGACTTGTGGAAGAGAAAGAAATTTGTGACCAAAGATGAACTAGAGACCATTACTGATCACAAAATAGAAAATTTCGATGACATCAAATTAAAAAGCCTTTGTACAAATAAAACTAATGCAAACAAGATTAGAAGGGAAGTAACAAACTGGGAAAACATCTTCACAGTTAAAGGTTCTGATAAAGGCCTCATTTCCAAAATATATAGAGAATTGACTCAAATTTATAAGAAATCAAGCCATTCTCCAATTGATAAATGGTCAAAGGATATGAACAGACAATTTTCAGAGGATGAAATTGAAACTATTACCACTCATATGAAAGAGTGTTCCAAATCATTATTGATCAGAGAAATACAAATTAGGACATCTCTGAGATACCACTACACACCTGTCAGATTGGCTAAGATGACAGGAAAAAATAATGATGAATGTTGGAGAAGATGCGGGAAAACCGGGACACTAATGCATTGTTGGTGGAGTTGTGAATGAATCCAGCCATTCTGGAGAGCAATCTGGAATTATGCCCAGTTATCAAATTTTGCATACCCTTTGATCCAGCAGTGTTTCTATTGGGCTTATATCCCAAAGAAATACTAAAGAAGGGAAAGGGACCTGTATGTGCAGCCCTGTTTGTAGTGGCTAGAAACTGGAAAATGAATGGATGCCCATCAATTGGAGAATGACTGGGTAAATTGTGGTATATGAATGTTATGGAATATTATTGTTCTGTAAGAAATGACCAGCAGGATGAATACAAAGAGGACTGGCAATACTTACATGAACTGATGCTAAGTGAAATGAGCAGAACCAGGAGATCATTATACACTTTGACAACGATATTGTATGAGGACATATTTTGATGGAATTGGATTTCTTTGACAAAGAGACCTAACTGAGTTTCAATTGATAAATGATGGACAGAAGCAGCTACACCCAAAGAAAGAATACTGGGAAATGAATGTGAACTATCTGCATTTATGCTTTTCTTCCCGGGTTATTTTTACCTTCTGAATCCAAATCTCCCTGTGCAACAAGAGAACTGTTCGGTTCTGCAAACATATATTGTATCTAGGATTTAGGAGATACTATATATCTAACATATATAGGACTGCTTGCCATCTAGGGGAAAGGATGGAGGGAGGGAGGGGAAAAATCAGAAAAGAAATGAGTGCAAGGGATAATGTTGTAAAAAAATTACCCTGGCATGAATTCTGTCATTATAAAGTAATTATTAAATAAAAATTAAAAGAAAAAGAATATATTTGTTCTAAAGTATTTCTGCTCTCTTCCCTAAATGAACTTTGATCTGATTTTGCAGCTAAGCATAATGATGTATAAACTATACTAATTAACTATATATATTTATTTCTATTAATCTATTTAAAATAGATATTTGATTGGGCACATGTACAAAAATGTAGCTAAACACATTCGTGCATGTGTCCAATGAAGCATTTGTTTCTTTGTCTTATTTAGACATCAGTTAATGGAAATTGCCATATTTTTGTGTAACATCAGTAATCTAGCTTGGGATTTCTAAAGACAATAGGATAAAGGGGATAATGTAGCAGATTGTTCACTGAAATAATAGCAACAATGGGTGCTTTTTACTTTTCAAATCTAGGTAACAATTTAATTATGTGATAAATGTTCCAAAAATTTGTAGGCATATCACTAAACAAAAATCCTGGTAGGGATTAAAATGATAAATATGTAGAAAAATGAATGATTTTATGACATGAAAGTAATTTGAATGGCATAAATGTATGATATCTCATAGATGTATAATTAGTGTCATTAAGATAATCTGAATGCATGAGATGGTTCTTTTTATTTGGCGAAAAGACATCAGCATTAATCATTTAACAGATGTGCATTTCTATATTTATTCTTCCAAGAATACATTGGTAAAACAAAGAACTGAGTGACAGGATTTATATGTTTGGTTATTTTTCTTTTACTCAGCCAATTTATATTAGCATTAAAATAATTTCCCACCTAAGGTAGAAAAAAGATCATATCTCTTGGGGAGAAAAGTTACATAAGCAATTTTTATCCCAGAATTTGTTTATATCTCTGAATGTTGTTACAGCAACATTACACATCTCTCTGCCAGCTCTTTAATAAAGATGTGATATCTATTTCTTGGGAAGCAAAATACAATGAAAATACAGGGGCAAAAGTTGATGAAGTAATTCCTGTAAGCAATGACTTTCTCTTTCATGTTTTAGTTAGAAAATTAAAAAAAAAACATTGCTGATAGGAAGCTATGGAGAATGACAGGTTTATTAAACAGGCTAAGCTTAGTCAAATTTTTGCAAAATCTATATTTAGTGGCATATTTCTTCTTATTCATATCCTTTATAGGAGCACGGTGTCATAGTTGATATAAGTTAAACCCTAGAATCAGAATGTTTTGTTTTCAAGTCCTCAATCTGAGATATGCTTATTTTGAACAAATTATTTATATTTTCTAAGGCTCTATAACTCAGAAAACCAGTAAAGTACAGAACAATTGTTTATATTCATTTTTAGAGGAAGGAGGGTGTTTCACCAGGATTTTCTTGTATGAATTAAATTAACAAGCAAAAGTCTCTTCCACTAAGAACATTAATTAAACTTGTAATCATAGGTCTTTAGTTTGAATTCAATGAATTTCTATGAGTTCTTGGTCAAATTACCTTAAAACTATATGAAATCTTCACCTATAAATTCATTGAATTAAATAATCAACTGTGATATTCAATATCTCATGATGCCCCCATTTCTTATTTATTCTCTCCATATGTTTGATCAGATCTTTTTCTTCTTTCATTCATTTAAGAAAATATACTCATTATATTTTTCTTTTCCAAAGAGACTTTCCTTTTGTGACAGAGTGAAATGATTTGATAACTGTGCTTATGAATTATTAGTGGATGTTCTCAGTATAATGCCTTATCTTATATTTTAAAGATTATCCATTTAATGATAAATTTCTGGAAACATGACTTAATAAAAATGAAATGATGGTAGGCTGATTGGAAGAGGAAATCTGTTGGTAGGCTTAAAACCATATCACATGAATGGTTGTCTATATTACTCCCAAAAGACTAACTAGAACATACCAGAAAGATGTGCTTGTTAAGATCAACATCAGAACTCCCTTCCATGCCATGTCAATAGTCCTACATTTGAATTTTACCTTAAGTCTTTCTATCTTGTTATAAGTAACCATTCATCTACAGAGCCATCATCCTTTCAATATAAGTAACAATTGACTTCATTAATTCTCATTTCTTTGTGTTTTATTTATTACAGGGCTACTATTTCCATATACATGAACAATGTCACAGAACTTTTTCTTAATTAAACAAAAATAAGTGTAAGTATCACTAAAGTAATTGATAGACAAGATTGCATTTACTAGATAAAATACTTAGGCAATAATTGAATGAAAGAATCCTGGCATATTTCTAACACTAATGGCAATTTACCTTTGATATTTATTTTCAATAGTAAAGACCCAGCTTGAATGTAAATTTTGTATAGTGTAAATATGAAGACCATAGTGCATCTGTACAGGTAGTCACCAGTTATTGTGATATAATAAATAATTGATAGGGTATCATGATGAAGCAAACTTTGCTCATTTCTATTTCTACTTCCTATAGAGAAATTGCCATGATTCATCTGCTTTTCAACATTTTGTATGATTATTTTTTGGTGAATAAAACGCTGTGAAATTGTTCAACCTACTTTGTAACCAAAACCAAAGCTGTGTAATGGAGAGGTTTTTGTTTGTTTGTTTTATTTTGATTTGTTTTAAACACATATTTCCAACAGGTTTATTTTTAAATGAGCTTGATTTTTTTCTGGAGTGGGGAGGAAGAGCAGAGCATTGAATAGAAAATAAATATCCAGGTAAGCTGTGTTTTATTAATTGTTTTATAACCATAACAAACTAGTACATAGCATATCTTGTACAATAATAATACAATAAAGGCTGAAAGCTTGAGGTGTTCCCATGGCAATGTTGAAGGTAGTTTAGTGTCTGGTATTTGGAATTTAGGCTTCAGTCCTGTGATTTAGATGGCTCTAGAAGAAAAGGAAAAAAGAGAAAATGGTGGCAATAAGAACAAACAACACTAGGAACTGACTATATCACCTCATTTCACTCTTTTATTTATCTCTACCTTAACCTAAATTTGTGAGACTCAGATTTCCTTTTTTCCCTTTTTCTTTTTGGAATAGGAGCTGCAATTTCTTTATACAGCAAAAAAAAAAAAAAAAAAAAAAAAAACTAATAAAGAAACTTCTCTCTGGATTATATCAGACTATCAGAACTATAAAATGAGACAATATATGAGATAATATATACTTTGGCAAACAAAATAATATAGTAATATGATTATTAAAATAATGATAATGATAGCAATAACATCAACAATAATAATCATGATAATGACAACAACGATTGTTGCATTAAATTCTTATCATTGTCTTGACAAAATATTATAATTGTGGGAAATATATTCTGGTCCTCTCTAATCTCAAAATCTAAGGTAAAGGAGATGAGTGTTTATATTTTCATCCACTATACAGTTCAATCATATTATTCCCCATGGGAAATTTTCTTATTTACAATATGATGCTTTTTGAATAAAATTCTCCTCACTGGTAGAGTGTGATTTCTCAGTGCTCCAATGTGTATTAGAGAGGAAGAGTAGGTAAGAATGTGGAGAAGAAAGATCCCGGTCTTCTAACATCTAGATTTAGATTTCAGATAAAATTTAGGTCCCTGAAGGGAGAAAACGATCTTTGAAAGAGTCCAACATGCACAAGCATTGTATCTCAACCATACCACCTGGTTACAATGCTATAGTCTTATGGAAATTTGATCTTGGTTGAGATGTGTGTGTGTGTGTGTGTGTGTGTGTGTGTGTGTCTTTGTTTCTATATCTCTGCCTCTGTCTCTGTCTCAGTCTCTCTCCTTCCTTTTCTCTCATTGTCTCACACACACACACACACACACACACACAAAGATCTTTCTGTTAGAATCAGATATGCTTACCAATTGCAATGGGAGAAGTCATTCACTTTTGCTTTTGTGAAATACATTTTAATCTGTTTACTTTTGATTTTACCATGTTATCAGCTTGGATAAATTTATTTCCTAATTTTTTACTGTTTTCATTTTAGAAGTGAAATTTGTACGAAGGTGTTAAAACTCTGGGTATTTACCTAAAAACAGATCTTCACTTAAAAAAAAATAAGTGAAAAAGGAGAGAGGACTCTGAAAATAGACAGTTTTTATCATGAAAGGGAAGAACAGATTTCAAACCCTGAGGAGACTAAAGGAAGATTGTCTGTAGGTGAAACTCCAAAAGGTAACATATCCTGGTGCCCATTACACAGTCTCAGTGTAAAAAATGGACATTCAATGAAACTGGTGAGTTCCATTTATTTTTTATGAAAAGACCAGAGCTAAACAAACAAAAAATTGACCTTCAATTATTGAATTCAAGAGAAGCATAAAAAGGTAAAAATGAAAAAAAAAAAAAAAACTCTTGAGAACTGTTTCTGTTATTGGTCTACATAAAGAATACATACATAATCTGATTTTACTGTTATAAAAAGAAACTAGAGGTGGAAAAGGAATTTTAACAGAAAAAAGGGGGAAAGTGGAGGTAAAATGAAGACAATTACATCTTGGGAAGAGGCAAAGAAAACCTATTACATTTGAGGGAAAGAAGAGAGATGATAAACATTGTGTGAAGCTTACTCTCATCAGATTTGGCTCAAAAAAAAAAAAAGAATGAGATATATTTGATTTCACTGAGAAACTTCTCTCACCTTATAGAAAAGTGGGAGAGGAAAGGCAAAAAGGAAATGGATAGGTAAATAGAAATGAAAACAGAAATTGTAAGGGAAAATTATACAAAAGGGGGGAGTCTCTTAAGAGAAAGACTGCTTGACGCAAGTAATGCTCATAAGTAAAATCTTGGGGAGGAGGGAAAGGGAGAAAGGAAAGAAAAAAAGTATAATTTTGGGTTAATAAGATGTCAGGAAATACAAAATTAATAGTTTAAACTGTAAATGTGAATGAGGTGAACTCTACCACAGAACATAAGCAGATAGTCAACTGGATTAAAAGACAGAATTCTACAATATGTTGTTTACAAGAAACACATTTAAAATAGAGTGATACATACAAACTAAACGTAAAAGGCTGGAGCAGAATCTTTTATGCTTTAGATGAAGTTAAAAAAAAAAAAAAAACAAGCAGGGGTAGCCATCCTGATCTCAGATCAAGCAAAAGCAAAAAAAATTGATCTAATTGAAAGAGATAAACAAGGAATCTATATCTAGCTAAAGGGTACCATAGACAATGAGAGCAATGTCAATATTAAATATATATGCACCAAATGGTGTAGTATCTAAATTCCTAAAGGAGAAATTAAGATGGTTGCAAGAAGAAATAAACAGCAAAACCAAAATAGGGACATCTCAAACTTGCACTCTTGGAATTAGATAAATCAAACCACAAAACAACAAGAAAGAAAGAAGCTGAAGAGGTAAATAGAATACTAGATAAGCTAAATATGATAGCTCTTTGGAGAAAATTGAACGGAGACGGAAAGAAGTACACTTTCTTCTTGGCAGTTCATGGAACCAATACAAAAATTGACCATATATTATTATATAAAGACATCAAAATCAAATGCAGAAAGGCAGAAATAGTAACAGCTTTTTTTTTTTTTCCAGATCATGATGCAGTAAAAGTGACATTCAATAAAAGGCTAGGGGAAAATTGAACAAAAGTACTCAGAAACTAAATAATCTCCTCCTAAAGAATGAATGGGTGAAATAGCAAATTGCGGACAAAAAAATTAATTTCATCCAAGAGAATGACAATAATGAGACAACATACCAATATTTCTAGAATGCAGCCAAAGTAGTAATAAGGGAAAATCGTATATCTATAAATGCTTACTTGCATAAAATAGAGAAAGAGAAGATCAATGAATTGAGCCAGTAATTTAAAAAGCTAAAAAAAAAAAAAAAAAGAACAAATAACTCCCCCCCCAATAAAATACCAAACTTGAAATTCTAAAAACCAAAGGAGAGATCAATAAAATTTAAACTAAAAAAAAAATCTATTGAATTAATAAATAAAACTACTAGTTGGTTCTATGAAAAACCAAGAAAATAGATAAAATTTTAGTTAATTTGATTAGAAAAAGAAAAGAGGAAAATCAAACTGATAGTTTCAAAAATGACAAGGGAGAACTATCACTAATGAGGAGGAAATTAGAGCAATTATCAGGAGCTTCTTTGCCCAACTTTATGCCAATAAATTTGACAACCTAAGTGAAATGGAGAAATACCTACCTAAATATAGATTGCCCACATTAACAGAAGAGGAAATAAATTACTTAAATAGTCCCATTTTAGAAAAAAAATGGAACAAGATATTAATCAACTCCCTAAAAAAAAAATCCCCAGGACCAGATGGATTTACATGTGAATTCTATCAAACATTTAAAGAATAATTGACTCCAATACTATAAACATTATTTGAAAAAATTGGGAATGAAGGACTCCTACTAAATTCATCTTATGACATAGACATGGTAGTGATACTTAAGCCAGGTAGGATGAAAACAACGTCTATAGAAAAATCTCCCTAATGAATATTGATGCAAAACAATTAAATAAAATATTAGCAAAGAGATTACGATTTTCTGTAATCTCTTTGTTAATATTTTATTTAATTGTTTTGCATCAATATTCATCCCCAGGACAATACACCATGAAGAAGTAAGATTTATACCAGGAATGCAGAGCTGGTTCAATATTAGGAAAACTATTGGCATAATTGATTATATGAATAACCAAATTAACAGAAACCATATGATTATCTCAATAGATGCAGAAAAGGCATTTGATAAAATCCAACACCCATTCCTATTAAAAACACTAGAGAGTACAGGAATAAAAGGACTTTTCCTTAAAACAATCAGATGCATCTATTTAAAACCATCAGCAAGTATCATATGTAATGGGGGTAAACTGGAACCATTCCCAATAAGATCAGAGGTGAAACAAGGTTGCTCACTATCCCCATTACTATTCAGTATTGTATTTAAAATGCTAACTTTGGCAATAAGAGAAGAAAAAAAGATTAAAGGATTTAGAGTAGATAATGAGGAAACAAATTATCACTCTTTGCAGATGATATGATGGTATCCATAGAGATCCTAGAAAATCAACTAAAAACCTGTTAGAAATACTCCACAACTTTAGCAAAGTTAGAGGATATAAAATTAATTCACATACATCATCAGCATTTTTATATAGTACTAACAAAATCCAACAGCAAGAAATATAAACAGAACTTCCATTTAAAATACTGTTGATAGTATAAAATATTTGGGGATCCTTCTGTCAAGGGAAAGTCAAGAACAATGTGAGCAAAACAATAAAACACCTTCCACACAAATAAATTCAGATATAAGCCTTGGAAAAATATCAAGGGCTCGTGGATAGATGGAGATAATATAAGAAAGATGACAATACTCACTAAAGTAATCTATTTATTTAGTGCTATACCAATAAAACTCCCAAGAAACTATTTTACTGACCTAAAAAATAATAATAACAAAATTCATCTGAAAGAATAAAAGGTCAACAATTTCAAAGGAATTAATGAAGATAAAGCAAATGAATGTGGCATAGCCCTACCAGATCTCAAACTATATTATAAAGCAGTGGTCATACAAACCATTTAGTACTGACTAAGAAATAGAGAGATGGATCAGTAGAATAGGTTAGGTTCACACAATAAAATAGTCAATCACTATAGCAATTTAGTATTCAACAAACACAAAGACTCTAGGTTTGGAGATAAGGATTCATTATTTGACAAAAACTGCTGAGAGAATTGGAAACTAGTATGGTAGACCCACACCTAACACTGTATACCAAGATAAGGTCAAAATAGTTCATGATTTAAACATAAAGAATGTTATTATAAACAAATTAGAAGAACATAGGATAGTTTACCTCTCAGATTTGTAGAGGAAGAATGAAATTTGTGACCAACGAAGAACTAGAGACCATTATTGATCACAAAATAGATAATTTTGATTGTATTAAGTAAAAAAGTTTTTACAAACAAAACGAATGCAGACAAGATTAGAAGGAAAACAATAAACTGGGAAAAATCTGTATATTCAATGGTTCTGATAAAGGCCTCATCTTCAAAATATATAGAGAATTGATTCAAATTTATAATAATTCAAACCATTCTCCAATTGATAAATAGTCAAAGGATATGAACAGAAAATTTTCAGATGAAGAAATTAAAACTCTATGTAGTCACATAAGAAGATGTTCCAAATCACTATTGATCAGAGAAATGCAAATTAAGATAACTCTGAGATACTACTATACACCTATCAGATTGGCTAAGAAAAGACAAGGAGGAGATTTGGGAAAACTGGGACACTGATATATTGTTGGTGGAACTGTGAATTGATCCAACCATTCTGGAGAGCATTTGGAACTATGCTCAAAAATTTATCAAGTGCATACACTTTGATCCAGCAGTGTTTCTACTGGGATTATATACCAAAGAGATCCTAAAGAAGGGAAAGGGACCTGCATCTGCAAAAAATGTTTTTGACCACTCTCTTTGTAGTGGCACAAAATTGGATGCTGAGTAGATGCCCTTCAATTGCTGAATGGATTAATAAATTATGGTATATAAATAGAATGGAATATTATTGTTCTATAAGAAGTGATTAGCAGAATAATTTCAGAAAAAGTTTGGAGAGACTTACATGAACTGATCCTAAGTGAAATGAGCAGAATCAGGAGATCATTATATTTGGCAACAAGAATCAATTGTGATCGAGATGGCTCTCTTCAATATTGAAATGACTCAAACCACTTCCACTTGTGCAGTGATGAAGAGAGCCATCTATAGCCAGAAAGAGAACAGTGGGAACAGAGGATGGACCACCACATAGCATTTCCACTCTCTTTGTTGTTATTTGTTTTCATTTTGTTTTCTTTCTCAGCTTTTCTTTTCCTTCCTTCTTGATCTGATTTTTTTTTTTTTTTGTTCAGCAAGGTAACTATTTAAATATGTAAACATATATTAGATTCAACATGTATTTCAACATATTTGAAATGTATTGGACTACCTGCCAGATAGGGGAAGAGGTGAGGGGAAGGTTGGGAAAATTTGGAACAAAAGGTTTTGCAAGGGTCAATGGTGAAAAAATTACCCATGCATGTACTTTAAAAACAAACAAAACAAAACAAAACAAAAAACTTAAAAGTCCTTCATTAACTGAATCAAAATGAAATGTTCAACATTCAAAGCAGTAGCACTGTTCTGGGATGTTTAACTATACATGACTGTTATTCTCAGCACTACAATGATCCATGGGTATTCTGAAATATTCATGTTGAAAAAATCCTATGCATATTCAGAAAAAAAAAAAAAACTAATCGTCTGAAAAAACATTATTCTCTCCCTCTTCTTCTCTATCCCTTTCTCCTAATGTGCCTCTGTCTCTCTTTATCTCTCTGTCTCTCTCTTCCTCTGTCTCTGTCTCTTTGTGTATGTATCTGTCTCCCTCTCTCTATAATTTATTTTCTTTTTTGATATTTATTTTTTATTAAATAAAATTTTAAAGCCATTGTAGTAATAACAGAAACAAATGTGATGTATTAATAAAATTTGTGATTTGGACTGCTATCACAATTCAAATACAATTCATAGGCTTGTTAATACAAATGAAAACCAGAATGAAAAACATTTTTTTACCTAAAACTTATCTAGACTACTTCAAAGGAATTTTTTTCTTTTCTATTTTTTTCTTTTTGTAAATGCTTTTATTTTCAAAACATATGCATGGATAATTTTTTAACATGACTTTTGCAAAATCTTGAGTTTCAATTTTTTCCCCTCTTTATCCCACCCTTTACCCTAGATGGCAAGTAATCCAATATATATATATTATTCATATAATACTTTATTCAACCAGTCTCCAATTTGATGGGCATCCATTCAGTTTCCATTTTCTTGTCACTATGAAAAGGGCTGCTACAAACATATTTGCACATGTTTGCCTCCTTTAAGATCTTGTTGGAAGACAGGTCCAGTGGATCAAACGATATGCACAGTTTGATAGCTCTTTGGGCATAGCTCTAAATTGCTCTTCAGAAAGATTGAAGCAGTTCACTGTTGTGGTCTAGTTCAGACGGATCTGAATCGGTCCATGTTCGGGCGCCAAAATGTGGTGAGCTTTTTCTTCTCAAAACACAGCCAGGTGATAAAAGTTCAGATCTTTTATTATCCCAATATAGCCCGGTTAGCTTAGAGGCCTATCTCTCTGCTTGGTTCCAAGAGCTCTCTCCGAATGTCTTTAAATCCAAAGGTCTGGTCCTTCAGCCTCTGCCTCTGCTTTCTTCAGCCTCCCCAGCTCCAGTCTTCATGTCATTCCGGTGAAATCTCGACTTGTAGCGTCTTCCTCTCTAGAACCTCTTCGACTGGCCCATTGGCCTATTTATGCTCCTTCCAGAGAGAGGGATTATGGGTTTTCTCCCATAGTGCTCTCTGGCCCAAAGAGCTTCAAGGGAGGTGTGAACTCATTGAACTCCAATGAGTAAAGGTGTGAACACAAGCCTTGTATTGATTAGTTCTACTTAGTACCTAGTTTCAGGTTCTGGCCAAAACATCTTCTTGTAAGATTAGATCAACTCTAATTAGTTAGCAGTTAGTAAGGATTCCAACAGTTCACAACTAACTCCATCAACAATATATTAGTGTACCAGTTTTCCCATATTCCTTCCAACATTGACTTCTTTTCCTATCATCTTAGCCATTCTGAGAGGTGTATAGCAGCACCTCAAATTTGTCTTAATTTGTCTTTCTCTGAGCAATAGTAATTGAGAGCACCTTTGCATATGACTAGAAATGTTTCAGTTTCATCATCTGAGAATTGTCTGTTAAGATCCTTTTACCATTTATCAATTAAAGAATGGCCTCAATTCTTATAAATTTGAATCAATTCTCTATATATTTTAGAAATGAGGCCTTTATCAGAACCTTTGAATATAAAAATGTTTCCCCAGTTTATTGTTTCTCTTCTAATCTTGTCTGCATTAGTTTTGTTTTTACAAAAACTTTTTAATTTAATATAATCAAAATGAACTATTTTGTGTTGAATAATGAACTCCAGTTCTTCTTTGGCCAGAAATTCTTTCACCAGAGATATGAGAGTTCTAATTTGCTTAATATCACTATGTCCAAAACAGGAATCCATTTCAAGGTCATCTTGGTAAGGTGTTAGGTATAGGTCAATACCTAGTTTCTGCCATATTTGTTTCCAATTTTCCCAGCAGTTTTTGTCAAATAGTGAGTTCTTATCCCAAAAGCTACTAGATTCCTATACTCATCGACTAATTTTTACCAGTGAATCTAACCTACCCATTGATCACTACACTTTTCCTTAGTCAGTACCAAATGATTTTGTTGACTAATGCTTTAAATTATAGTTTTAAATCTCACAGAGCTAGGCCACCATAATTTGCATTTTTCATTAATTCCCTTAAATTCTTGACTTTTTGTTCTGCCACATGAATTTTGGTATTTTTTTCTAAATATGTAAAATAATTTTTTGGAAGTTTGATAATAAATCAAAGTGAATTTTTGACTAATTTGACTAACACTGAATAAGTTGACTAATTTAGATGGTGTCATTTTCAGCCTTCCCATGAGCACTTGATATTTTTCCAATTGATTAGATCTGACTTTATTTGTGTGGAAAGATTTTTGTAGTCATGTTTATATAGTTCCCTACTTTTCCTTGGCAGATAGAGTTCCAAATATTTTATATTATCAACAGTTATTTTAAATGGAACTTCTCTTAGTTTTTCTTGCGTTGGACTTTATTGGTAATATAGAAAAATGCTGATAATTTCTGTAGAATTAATTTGTATCCTGCAACTTCACTAAAGCTATGAATTGCTTCTAGTAGTTTGTTGATTCTCCAGGGTTCTCTAAATATTTCATGAAATCAGCTACAAAGAGTGATAATTTGGTTTCCTCATTACCTACTTTAATTCCTTTAATCTTTTATTGCCAAAGCAAACATTTCTAATACAATATTGAATAGTAATGTTGATAGAAGGCAACCTTGTTTCATTCCTGATCTTATTGGGAGTAATTCCAGTATGTTCCCATTACATGTGATGCTTGCTGATGGTTTTAAATAGATGTTACCTACAATTTTAAGGAATTATCCATTTATTCCTACACTCTGTAGTGTGTTTAATAGGAATAGGTTTTCGGTTTTATCAAATGCTTTTTCTGCATCTATTGAGATAATCATATGATTTTTGTTTGTTTGATTATTGATATAATCAATTATACTATTAATTTTCCTAATATTGAAACGTCCTTGCATTCCTAGTATAAATCCTACTTGGTCATGGTATCATCAAAGGATGACTTTCTGTAATCTCTTTGCTAATATTTTATTTAAGATTTTTGCATCAGTATATTTTAGGGAAATAGATCTGCAATGTTGTCTCTGTTTTAGGAGCAGCACCATATCTACATCATAAAAGTAATTTAATATGACTCATTCCTTCCCTTTCTTTTCAAATAATTTGCATAGTATTGAATTTAGTTGTTCTTTAAATGTTTGGTAGAATTCATATGTAAATCCATTAGTGGAAAGTTCTTCCTTTTCATTTTTGAGAATAACAATTTGATTTTCTTCTTTCTTTTTTCTAATCAAATTAACTAAATATTTATCTATTTTTTTTCATAAAACCAACTCTTGGTTTTATTTATTATTTCAATAGTTTTTAATCTCTCTTTTTATTTTCAGAATTTCAAATTGGGTATTTAATTGGGGGTTTCAGATTTGTTCTTTTTCTAGTTTATCTTTTTCATTGTAAGTTTAATTCATTGACCTTCTCTTTCTCTATTTTATGCAAGTAAGCATCTTGAGATATAAAATTTCCCTTAATAACCATTTTTGTAACCTCCCCAAAATTTTGCTATGTTGCCTCATTATTGTCATTCTCTTGAATGAAATTATTAATTGTGTCTATGATTTGTTGTTTCACACATTCATTCTTTTGGATTAGATTATTTATTTTCCAATTAATATTGGATCTATTTTCCCCTGGCCTTTTGCTGCATGTAATTTCTATTGCATCATGATATATAAAAAAAAAAATCATTCATTATTTCTGCTTTTCTGCACTTGATTTTGAAGTTTTTATGACTTAAAACCTGGTCAATTTTTGTATAGGTTCCACGTACTGCCAAGAAAACAAGTATATTCCTTTTTATTTCCATTTAATTTTCTACAAAGGCCTATCATCCATAACTTTTCTAGGATTCTATTTACCTTCTTAACTTCTTTCTCATTTATTTTGTGGCTTGATTTATCTTGTTCTGACAGAACAAGTTTGAGATTTCCTATTAATATTGTTTTGCCGTATATTTCTTTCTGAAGCTCTTCTTAATTGATCAACTAGGTATTTGGATGGTATATCATTTGATGCATATATGTTTAGTACTGAAATTATTTTGTTATCTGTGATACCTTTATCTTTCCTTATCTCTTTTAATTAGATCTATTTTTGTTTTTTTTTTTTAATTTGAGATCAAGATTGCTACCCCTACTTTTTTTAAAAATAGTCTTTTCATGCCAGACTTTTACCTTTAGTCTAAATGTATCACTCTGTTTTAGATGTATTTCTTGTAAATGACAAATTGTAAGATTATGGCTTTTAATCCAGTTTGCTATCTTCCTCCTTTTTCTGGGTGAGTTCATCCCATTCACATTCACAGATAAAATTACTAACTCTATTTTCTGCTATCTTGTTTACCCCCAGTTATACTTTTCTCTTTCCTTTCCCCCTTTCCTTCCTGCCCAGAATTTCATCTCTAATCACCCTCTCACTCAAAAGTCCTCCCCTTTTGCAGCCTCTCCCCTTTTCTTATACCTTTCCCTTCTACTTCTTTTCTCCCTTTTATTAGCCTTTTCCCTTTCCCCCTTCCCCTCAAACTTCCCTATAGAGTGAGACAAACTACTCTGTAAAGCTAAATGTATCTAATATTCTCTCTTTGAGCCAAATATGATAAGAGTTAGATTTGCTCAATGCTCATCTCCTCCCTTCTTTCTTTCAATTACAGTAGGGCTTTTTTGCCTCCTCGTGAGATGCAATTTACCCCATTTTAAATTCGTTTTCCTCTTCTTCCAGTAGAATCACCTTTCCTCCTCTAGTTTCTTTTTTAAATCATCACAGTAAAATCAAATTATGCTTTTTACCCTTTAAGCATACCCATAAGGAATTTGCAGATCTTAAGAGTTACCCAATCAATATCTTCCCATATAGGGATATAAAATTTTTAGTTTTTTAAAATAATTTTTTCTTTTCTTTTTACTTTTTAACGCTTTTCTTAAGTTCTGTATCTGAAGATCAAATTTTCTATTCACCTTTGGTCTTTTTATTAGAAATAGATGAAATTCATCTGTTTCCTTGAGTGTCCATCTTTTCCCTTATAGAAGATACTCGTTTTTTGTTTAGTTAGTTCTTGGCCATAATGGCAAGTTCCTTTGCCTTTGGGAATATCAGATTCCATGCCCTTCAATCTTTTAAAGTGGAAGCTGCTAGGTCCTGGGTAATCTTGATTGTGGTTCCTTGATATTTGAATTATTTCTTTCTGGCTGTTTGCAATATTTTCTCCTTGATTTGATAATTCAAAAATTTAGCTGTGATGTTCCCTGGAGTTTTCATTTTGGGATCTCTTTCAGGAGGTGATAGAATTCTTTCAAAGGTTATTTTACCCTTTGATTTTAAAACATCCACGATGTTTTCCTTGATGATTTCCTTAAAGATGATATTTAGACACTTTTCATCATGGTTTTCAAAAAGTCTAATTCTTAGATTATCTCTCCTATCTCTATTTTCCAGGTCAGTTTTCCAATGAAATATTTTTCATTTTCTTCTATTTTATTTTTATTTTTCTTTTTAAACTGATTATTGAAGTCTTATTATCATTTACTTCCATTTGTCCAATTCTAAATTTTAGTGAATTATTTTTTTCAGTTAGTTTTTTATATCTTTTGCATTTGGCCAATTGAATTTTTAAATGTGGTGTTTTTTTTATTGAATTTTTTTCCCATTTCAGAAATTGTTTTTTTTTTCTTTTTAATGAATTTTTTTCATATATATTTTGTAAGGAGTTATATGTTTTTTGCCATTTCATCAAATGTGTTTTGTAAGGAGTTATTTTCCTTTTTCATTTTGACAAATCTATTTAGAGAAGTGAGATGTTTTTCCAATTTCATCAAATTTATTTTTATCAAGTTTTCTTCAGATAATTTCTATGTTTTTTTTTTCCTTTTTCTGTATTTTCTTGCAAAGATCTCAGTTCCTTTCCTCATTTTTCTTCAAACTGTCTTTTAAAATACTTTTTGAATATTTCTAAGAGAGGCTTTTAAGATGAGAACCAACTTATATCACTCCTTGGAGATTCACCTGGAGTTGATTTACTTTTAGGATCCTCAAGGTTTGATGTCTGTTCTCTTTCTTCCTAAAAGCTGTCCATGATCAGAGTTCTTTTTTTTTTCTCATTTTTTCAAAGGTTGATGTCTGTTCTTAAGGAAAAGATGCAACAATTGCTTTAGTTTGTCCTGGGGCTGATATAGCTGACAAAATTCTGGTGCTAGATAGGCATGTTAAGGTCTTGTTTTTTCAGTTTCTGGGTTTCAGAGACTCACAATTTGTCTTTTTTATTTACTTTGGGTGTCTCAAAGAAAATCTGCTGAAACCTTGGCTTGTCAGCAGGACACTGTAGCTTAACCACCTTATAGTAGATTCCCCAGTGCCTGAACTCTGCAATGCCTTGCCTCCCACCCCATTTCCTTGCCTTGGGTATTTTGAGCTGCCATCCAGGAAGCTTTCTACAACCTTTCTTCCTGCATTATTGGAACAGACCTTTTCAGAAGTTCTTCCAAAATATTTTCTTGTGGAAATCTGTGGAACTCCAAATATTTGTGAGTTTTTTTTCACTCCAAAACCAGTTCAAAGACTTGATCTGCTGTTGAGTTGAGGGAAGTTTGGAGGAGCTCAGATAGAGATGTGTCTACTCTCAGCCATCTTGGCTCTGCCCTTCTCTCTCTATTTTCTTGAGGTTGTTTTTTTTTGTTTTTGTTGTTGTTGTTGGGGTTGGAAAGCTAAATTTTCTTTCACAACATGGCTTTTATGAAAATGTTTCACATAATTTTATATGTGGTTTCTTAATGGGTGCTGGAGTTGGAGATAAGTGAAAGACTCTGAAACTGAAAAAATTTTAAAGACAAATGCCCCAAAATTGTTAAAATCTAATTGGGGAAATGTTAAATAAAACAAAAAATAAAATAAGATAGACTCTATCCTATTTTAGGACTCCATCCACCATTGTCCTAAAATATCACAATTTGAGTAGTACTATTACTATCTATTTCCAGAGTACATGATAGAGGTTAATGAGAACCCTGGAGCTTAGTTTCTGAGACACAGACAGAGAGAGATAGAGAAAAAGACAGAAAGAGAGACAGAAAGAAAGAGAAAGAGAAAGAAACTGACAGACAGAAACAAAGATACACAGACAAAGGCAAAGCAACAGAGAGACAGACAGAGAAAGTAGAATATAGACCATCCTTCATTTAGTCCAGAATCAATTTATAGATTTGGAAAGGGAGGATCAGGTTGTTAAACTGGTTAGTCTAATATTATACACATTGATTATCAGAAGCAAGATTTAAATCTAAATTATCTAATACTAGAGTGAGTGTTATTTTCATATTGTAAAATATTCATAAAATGGTAAAAAGCTTTATCTTTTTTCTGTATATAAGTAACCATACTGAATTTGCTTTTTTCATTTGTGTTCATTTAAGTTTGTTTTGATTAACCCTTCTTTTCTGATCTAGCACGGGCTATTTCTTTCTTCTTTTTTGCAAGTTATCAGTTAACATGAAAAACCCTATTTAGATTGCCTAAAATGTTAAATATTTGAAGATCATGATACTCTATGTACAGTCAAATAACATTACTGGACAATAATTTTGTAATGCATGAGTTTGCTTAAAGGATAAAATAATGTGGGTATGTAAGTATACAAGTATAGATAGATAAATAGATATATGTGTTTATACATACATGCATGCATGTGTACGTATACATGTGTATACCTATATGTATAAGTATTCACATATTATACATATACATATATTACATACACTTATACTCTTTAGGTTGATATTCAAATGAAAACACCATCTTGTTAAAATTCTTTAAGATTTATTCTCATTTTTATAAATAACTATATTTATCTATTAAATTTCAGTCTATGAATATGACAAATTCCAAGATTATCCTATTTCATTAGGCTAAAGACTTTGAAGATTCTATTTGATTTTTTCTCTTTCTTTGTAGCATGATAGCTAATTCAATTGATTAATTTAATCTCTTGTCAATTTTCTTTAACCTTACTGCTTACTTATAGCAACCCAGAAAGTATGTAAGGTACCCAATTGTTCATATCAACCACTTGAATCTATTCTATAGATGCCTCCTTCCTCTAGTACTTTATTTTTAATGTATATTCCCATTATATGGCATAGTGGATAGCAGGCTGATCTTGAAATCACAAGGACCTGAATTTAAATTGAGCCCTAGACAATTAGCTGTATTATACTGTGCAAGTCATTTAATCCTATTTCCTCATTTTCTCATCTGTCAAATGATCTGGGGAAGGACATGGCAATCTATTTCAGTGTCTTTGCCAAGAAAATCCAATGATGACATGAAAAGTGAGACATGACTAAAAAGACTCAACAACAAATGAGCTAAAAATCTTCTGGGCTAGAACTCAAGACTTCCACACTCAGAAAACTAAATGGCATAGTATATAACTTTCAGGACCCATAGTGAAGAAGACTCATCTTTGGGAGTTTAAAATTTGGCCTTGGATAATTAATTTGTATTTATTGAATTTAAACTTTTTTGACTCCTGGTCTAGTGTGCTATTCAGCCACCCTATTTTGAAACTTCTAGGCATAAACAATGTCTTCTAACTGATTTTTTAAAAATATACATTAGGATGGGACCACTGGATGATTCAAAAGATAGAGTAGTGGATCTCGTGTCAGGAAGACCTAAATTCAAATTTGGCCTCAGATGCTTAATAGCTGTGTGACCATGGGCAAGGCAGTTACTGATCTGCAAAGATGAACTAAAGAAAGAAATTACAAACTCCAGTGTCTTTTCTTTTTTTTTAATATTTTATTTTATTTTACTTAATAATAACTTTATATTGACAGAATCCATGCCAGGGTAATTTTTTTACAACATTATCCCTTGCACTCATTTCTGTATCGATTTTTCCCCTCCTTCCCTCCACCCCCTCCCCTAGATGGCAAGCAGTCCTATATATGTTGGATATGTTGCAGTATATCCTAGATACAATATATGTTTACAGAATCGAACAGTTCTCTTGTTGCACAGGGAGATTTGGATTCAGAAGGTAAAAATAACCCGGGAAGAAAAACAAAATGCAGATAGTTCACATTCATTTCCCAGTGTTCTTTTTTTGGGTGTAGCTGCTTCTGTCCATCATTTATCAATTGACACTCAGTTAGGTCTCTTTGTCAAAGAAATCCACTTCCATCAGAAAACATCCTCATACAATATTATTGTCGAAGTATATAATGATCTCCTGGTTCTGCTCATTTCACTTAGCATCAGTTCATGTAAGTCTCTCCAAGCCTCTCTGTATTCATCCTGCTGGTCATTTCTTACAGAACAATAATATTCCATAACATTCATATACCACAATTTACCCAGCCATTCTCCAATTGATGGGCATCCATTCAATTTTCAGTTTCTAGCCATTACAAACAGGACTGCCACAAACATTTTGGCACATACAGGTCCCTTTCCCTTCTTTAGTATCTCTTTGGGGTATAAGCCCAGTAGTAGCATTGCTGGATCAAAGGATATGCACAGTTCGATAACTTTTTGGGCATAATTCCAGATTGCTCTCCAGAATGGTTGGATTCATTCACAACTCCACCAACAATGCATCAGTGTCCCAGTTTTCCCGCATCCCCTCCCACATTCATCATTATTTTTTCCTGTCATCTTAACCAATCTGACAGGTGTGTAGTGGTATCTCAGAGTTGTCTTAATTTGCATTTCTCTGATCAATAATGATTTGGAACACCCTTTCATATGAGTGGTAATAGTTTCAATTTCATCCTCTGAAAATTGTCTGTTCATATCTTTGGCCATTTATCAATTGGAGAATGGCGTGATTTCTTATAAATTTGAGTCAGTTCTCTATATATTTTGGAAATGAGGCCTTTATCAGAACCTTTAACTGTGAAGATGTTTTCTCAGTTTGTTGCTTCCCTTCTAATCTTGTTTGCATTGTAATCAAAATTTTCTATTTTGTGATCAGTAATGGTCTCTAGTTCATCTTTGGTCACAAATTTCTTTCTCCTCCACAAGTCTGAGAGATAAACTATCCTATGTTCCTTTAATTTATTTATAATCTCGTTCTTTATGCCTAGATCATGGACCCATTTTGATCTTATCTTTGTATATGGTATTAAGTGTGGGTTCATGCCTAATTTCTGCCATACTAATTTCCAGTTATCCCAGCAGTTTTTATCAAATAATGAATTCTTATCCCCAAAGTTAGGATCTTTGGGATTGTCAAACACTAGATTGCTATAGTTGACTATTCTGTCTTGTGAACCTAACCTTTTCCACTGATCCACTAATCTATTTCTTAGCCAATACCAAATGGTTTTGGTGACTGCTGCTTTATAATATAATTTTAGATCAGGTACAGCTAGGCCACCTTCATGTGATTTTTTTTTCATTAATTTCCTTGAGATTCTCGACTTTTTATTGTTTCATATGAATTTTGTTGTTATTTTTTCTAAATCACTAAAATATTTTCTTGGAAGTCTGATAGGTATAGCACTAAATAAATAGATTAGTTTAGGGAGTATTGTCATCTTTATTATATTCGCTCAGCCTATCCAAGAGCACTTAATATTTTTCCAATTATTTAAGTCTAACTTTATTTGTGTGGAGACTTTTTTGTAATTTTGTTCATATAATTCCTGACTTTCCTTTGGTAGATAGATTCCCAAATATTTTATGCTATCAACAGTTATTCTGAATGGGATTTCTCTTTGTATCTCTTGCTGTTGGATTTTGTTGGTGATGTATAAAAATGCTGAAGATTTATGAGGATTTATTTTGTATCCAGCTACTTTGCTAAAATTATAAATTATTTCTAATAGCTTTTTAGTAGAATCTCTGGGGTTCTCTAGGTATACCATCATATCATCTGCAAAGAGTGATAGTTTGGTTTCCTCATTGCCTACTCTAATTCCTGTAATATCTTTCTCGACTCTTATTGCCTAGGCTAGTGTTTCCAATACAATATTAAATAATAATGGTGATAGTGGGCAACCTTGCTTCACTCCAGATCTTACTGGGAAAGGTTCCAGTTTTTCCGCATTGCATATGATGCTTACTGATGGTGTTAAGTATATGCTTCTGACTATTTTAAGGAAAAGTCCATTTATTCCTATGCTCTCAAGTGTTTTTATTAGGAATGGCTGTTGGAATTTATAAAATGCTTTTTCTGCATCTATTGAGATGATCATATAGTTTTTGTTTGTTAGGTTATTGATACAGTCAATTATGCTAATAGTTTTCCTAATACTGAACCAGCCCTGCATTCTTGGTATAAATCCTACTTGGTCATAGTGTATTATCCTGGGGATGATTTTCTGTAATCTTTTTGCTAATATTTTATCTAAGATTTTAGCATCAATATTCATTAGGGAGATTGGTCTATAATTTTCTTTCTCTGTTTTCAGCCTACCTGGTTTAGGTATCAGTACCATGTCTGTGTCATAAAAGGAGTTTGATAGGATTCCTTCAATCCCTATTTTTTCAAATAGTTTATTTAGCATTGGAGTTAATTGTTCTTTAAATGTTTGATAGAATTCACATGTACATCCATCTGGTCCTGGGGAGTTTTTCTTAGGGAGTTGATTGATAGTTTGTTCTATTTCTTTTTCTGAGATGGAACTATTTAGGATATTTACTTCTTCCTGTTAGTTTGGGCAAGCTATATTTTTGGAGGTATTCTTCTATTTCATTAAAGTTGTCAAATTTATTGGCATAAAGTTGGGCAAAGTAACTCCTAATTATTGCTCTAATTTCCTCTTCGTTAGTGGCGAGTTCTTCCTTTTCATTTTTAAGACTAACAATTTGATTTTCCTCTTTCCTTTTTTTAATCAGATTTACTAAGGGTTTGTCTATTTTATTGGTTTTTTCATAGAACCAACTCTAAGTTTTATTAATTAATTCAATAGGTTTTTTTTACTTTCAATTTTATTGATCTCTCTTTTTATTTTTAGAATTTCAAGTTTAGTGTTTGACTGGGAGGTTTTAATTTATATCTTTTTTAGAATTTTTAGTTGCAAGCCCAATTCATTGACCTTCTCTTTCTGTATTTTATACAAATAGGCCTCTAGAGATATGAAATTTCCCCTTATTACCACATTATTATCGTTTTCTTGGGTGAAGTTATTAATTATGTCTATGGTTTGCTGTTTCACCCAATCATTCTTTAGTATGAGATTATTTAGTTTCCAATTATTTTTTGGTCTCCTTTCCCCTGGCTTTTTGTTGAATGTAATTTTCATTGCATTGTGGTCTAAAAAGGATGCGTTTACTATTTCTGCCTTACTGCATTTGAGTTTGAGGTTTTTATGTCCTAATATATGGTCAATTTTTGTATAGCTTCCATGAACTGCTGAAAAGAAAGTGTACTCCTTTCTGTCTCCATTATATTTTCTCCAGAGATCTATCATATCTAACTTTTCTAGTATTTTTTTTTACCTATTTGACTTCTTTCTTATTTATTTTGTGGTTTAATTTATCTAATTCTTAGAGGGCAAGGTTGAGATCTCCCACTATTATAGTTTTGCTGCCTATTTCTTCTTGCAGCTCTCTTAATTTCTCTTTTAAGAATTTAGATGCTACACCACTTGGTACATATATGTTTAATATAGATAGTGCTTCATTATCCATGCTACCCTTTAGCAAGATATAGTGCCCTTCCTTATCTCTTTTAATTAGATCAATTTTTGCTTTAGCTTGATCTGAGATCAGGTTGGCTACCCCTGCTTTTTTGACTTCACCTGAAGCATAGTAGATTTTGCTCCAACCTTTTACTTTTAACCTGCATGTATCTCCCTGCTTCAGGTGTGTTTCCTGTAAACAACATATTGTAGGATTCTGGCTTTTAATCCATTCTGCTAACCGCTTCCTTTTATGGGGGAGTTTAACCCATTCACATGTATGGTTAAAATGACCAATTCGGTATTACTTGCCATCTTGTTAACCCCTGTTTATGCTTTTCTCCCTTTTTACCCCCTTCCCCCCTTCCCAGTATTAAGCTTATGAGCACCACTTGCTTCTCACAGCCCTCCCTTTTTAGTAGCCCTCCACCTGCCTTAGAGTTCCTCCCCCTATCTTACCCCTTTGCCTCCCAGTTTCTGTTTTTCCTTACATCTAGCTTATTCCTTCCCTTTTCACTTTTCCCTTCTCACTTTTCAATGAGGTGGGAGAAGTTTCACCATAAAGTGATTATGTCTAAAATTTTTCTCTTAAAGCCAATTCTGAAGGCAGTAAGATACCCACTATATTCATCCCCCTCCATTCTTTCTCTCAGATATAATAGGTTTCCTCTGCCTCTTCATGAGATGTAGTACCCCCACTTTACTCTTTTTCTGGTACAATGTCCTTTCCACATCTAGTTTCTAGAACAAGGTATACATGTATTCTTTATACATCTTTATAGCCAAAATATAGTTCCCAAGATTAATCTTTACCTTTTTAAATTTCTCTTGAGTTCTATATTTGTAGATCAAACTTTTTGTTAAGTTCTGGCTTTTTCATCAAAAATAGGTGTAATTTGCTTATTTCATTGAATGTCCATCTTCTTCCCTGGAAAAAGATGCTCATTCTAGCTGGGTAAGTTATTTTTGGTTGCATACCAAGTTCCTTAGCCTTTCGGAATATCATATTCCAGCCCCTTCGATCCTTTAATGCGGATTCTGCTAGATCCTGGGTGATCCTTATTGTGGCTCCTCGATACTTGAATTGAGTTTTCTAGCCGCTTGCAATATTTTTTCCTTCATCTGAGAGTTCTGGCATTTTGCCACTATATTTCTTGGTGTTTTGATTTTAGGATCCTTTTCAGTGGGTGATCGATGAATTCTTTCAATGTCTATTTTACCCTCTGTTTCTATGACTTCTGGGCAGTTCTCTTTGATAATTTCCTGGAAAATAGTGTCCAGGCTCTTTTTTTCATCATACTTTTCTGGGAGTCTGATGATTCTCAGATTGTCTCTCCTGGATCTATTGTCCAGGTCTGTTGTCTTCCCCAGAAGGTATTTCACATTCTTTTCATTGTTTGATTTTTTTGGATTTGCTTGACTGATTCTTCTTGTCTCTTCGAGTCATTCAATTCAATTCGTTCAATTCTGATTTTCAATGAAGTATTTTCTTCACTCACTTCTTTAAAATCTTTTTCTAATTGTCCAATTGAGTTCTTTTGTTCTGTGGAATTTTTTTCCATTTTGCCAATTTTCTTTTTTAGAGAGCTATTTTCTGTTTCCAGTTCACTAATCCTATTTTTCTAGGATTTTATTTCTTTATCCAGTCTCTCTTTAAATGAGTGGGATGACTTCTTCAGGCTCTTTTGCCAAGCCTCCCTCTCCTTTTCCCATTTTTCTTCTAGCTCTCTTGTGAGAGCCTTTTTAATTTCCTCCATGAGATTCATCTGTGCTGAGGAACAGATGATCTCCTCCTTTGGGGATTCACCTGGGGACAGTCTGTTTTTAGTCTCCTCAGGATTTACAGTCTGCTCTGTATCTGTATAGAAGCGGTCAAGGGTTAAAGTCCTCTTCAATTTTTTGCTCATTTTGTCAAAGAATCAAAGACAAACTAGCAAAGAAAAAAAAGAAAAAACCCTAAATGGAGTCTGTTTTTTGGGGGGGAGGGCTGGGTGGTGTTACCGAGCTTCCTCTACAGATTGTGGGGCCAGCAGCAAGGCACTAGTCAGACTGTGCTGTGCCTGTGCTCTGAGACTCCGAGAGCATGCTGAGACACTGTGGGGGAGGGGTGGCTAGGTCCCGAGAGACTCCAGCTATTTTGGGTTATATTCTTCACTCCCTGGTGTTTTTAGCTTCTCTGCTGGGCTGCTGACTTGCTGCCAGGGCAAAATATACAAACCTATAGCAAAGCTCTCCCCGCAGAGACTGCTGCGATCACACCCCATCCCCTCTCCAGTCTGCGCCCATGCTCTCACTGCTGCTGCCCTCAGCCTGAGCCCGATCTAAAACTATCCCCACCTTTGAGCAAAAACATACCTTTCCTGGCAAATCTCAAGGATGGCTTCTCTTGGTAACTATTTGTTGTTTTTTTTTTTTTTTTTCAGGCAAGCATTAATTTAGAGGCATGTAATGAAATGGATAGTGAGAGAAAACGCAGAGCTTACACAGCTGTGTGCCTCCTCTCCGCCATCTTGGCCGGAAGTCTCTCCAGTGTCTTTTCCAAGAAAACAGCAAATGCATTAACAAAGAATCAGATATTACTTTAAAATAGCTCAAAAATAACTCAAAAGCACAAAGAACTCAATGCTTACAGTCACCTAAACAACCTTTATCTAATTTAATAATTATTTGAGCTTCTTTGCCTTTGTCTTCAACTTAGTCAACAATCAGAAATGCCTGAGAGTTTCTATCCCTCTAAATGAAGCAATGTCCCACTTTTCTGTCAGTTAGCAACTGGTACATACATATACTTATCAAACTGGGATACAGTAATGAGAACCTGGCAATATTTCCAGAGAGGTTTGCACTCATTTTGGCTTTTAGTATATTAGGAAGTTTGAAGTGAATTTAAGAAAACAAAACTAAAAATAAATTAGTAAAAACAAAAGAGCCAAAAAAAAGTAACAACAACAACAACAACAAAACTGCTTTTTATTGTATTTAGGAATTTATGCTCTATTTTAAAATAAGTATCTTACACATGATTTCTTTTATCTTTTACTGAAAGAGTCTAGAAATAATATATAACAATCATTGATTTAAAATGTTACTAAACTGATATTTATTCAGTACAGTTGTTACTCCAGTTACTACTTATACAGTAAATAATTAGTAAATGTTTCTTGAATTGAGTTGGTTGATGGAAGAGAGTAGTCTACTCTTGTATACCATTTATGGTGATCTAAATTTAGAGTCCCAATCCATAGAACATTTTCACTTTAGAATATTAATGGAAGAATATAGAAAAGTCTTTCTTAGATTGACAAATTAATCAATTAATAAATAAACTTTGATTAAGTACCTGTTATATACCAAGCACATTGTCATATTAAATGGAATACCTACATTGGTAGGATCTCAATGAAGAACTGAAATGATATACATAGGACAATAAATTTCCATCTTCTATTCCATCTATTCCAGTCTCTATTTTTGGAGTCTCTATGGCAAGTAAAATATTGATTGCCAGATGACCTCCCTTCTTCCTTCTTTTTCCCTTCCTCCTTTGCTTTTTTTCCTTCTTTTTTCCCTTTCATTTTCTTCTTTCCTTTCTACCTTCTTTCTCTTTCTTTCTTACCTTCTTTTTTTTGCTTCCCTCTCTCCCTTTCTTCCTTCCTTTTTCATCATTTCTTTATTTCTTCCTCTTTCATTCTTTTTTGTTTGTTTCTTTCTTTTCTTTTCTCTCTTTCTTTCTTTTTCTTCCTTCCTTCCTTCCTTCTTCTTTCTTTCTTTCTTTCCTCCTTTTTTCCTTCCTTCCCTCTCTCTCTCTCTTCCTTTCTTCTTTCCTTCCTTCCCTCCCTCCCTGTTTCCCTTTCTTCCTTCCTTCCTTCCTTCCTTCCTTCCTTCCTTCATTTCTTCCTTCTTCCCTCTCTCCATCCCTTTCTGTAATGTTCTTGGTTTTCTGGAGGTCTCTGAAGCAGCTTTTTTTTCAGTAGAGTAATCACCACAAGAATAGAGAGGTGTTAAAGTTCAAATACTTTATTATCTCCTTCAAAGTCTTCTCTCCTTGCCTGGGGCTTTGGCTAGCTTTCTTGGAGGCCTCCTGGTGTCTTGTTTTCAGTGGAGAAGCAAGGGAGGACAGGCCTGCCACCATGGTGGTGTGAGAAGGAATGAATGAATCTCATCTAGTCTTTACTGGCTATTATATACTCCATTATCATAAGTGTGGATCTTCTGGAACTATATTAAGTACTAAGTACATATACTGAACTAGAGAACTATTAAGCACCATGCTAAACTAGATAACCATTGTATTTATCAATTCCACTGACTTAACAGCTTGTAAGAATCCTTGTTGAAAGTTTAGAGTTCTGGCCCATAACACCTTCCTTTCTTTTTTCTTCCTTCCTTCCTTTCTTCCTTTCTTCCAGCCTTTCTTCCTTATTTCTTTTTTTCTCTCTCTATAAAAAATATCATGGTGTATTTTAATTAAAAATTTGGCAATTTTGTTATAGGTTGGGGATATTGAAAAAAAAAATCCAGTAAAAACATCAGTATCATATACCTGTCATGTTGCAAATCCTACAAACCTAATTGCACATCTTGCAAATACCCTTTAGAATACTTAATATTGCTTGCTGTTCAAGTTCAACTTTATTCCCTGACTAACTTTTATCAGACATTCAGGTTTCACAACACTTGATATGGACCTTGATTTCCCAGATGACAGCAGAAACACCACAGCATTTCAAAACAGACTAAGATGCTTTTCCAGAATGTGAATAGACATATTTTGTTGTTAAGGTTTCATTAGTACTTCAAAAACAAACAAACAAACAAACAAACAAAGAAAAAAAACTTTCTAGGGGGTATTCAACTATATGACACTAAAACTATATGAAAAAAGCAAATGAACATTCCACATTCAACAATGTTTTAGAAAATGTTTGAAATTGGACTGAGTTGGATTCTAATTAGTGCAAATTCTGAAGTGCTTTTAAAAATCCATTAAGGATTTTTCATCCATGCAAATTGACATTTGGCAAATATTATAAATGTGTTGATTAATATCCTAGGCAGAGGCAATTTTTATTTTAACACTAGACAGGAAATTTACTAAAACATGCCTTATTGTATCAGGGAATTTAAGTTCATCTCAGACCACACTTTTCTATGAAGGCAGAAATGGAATTATTTGTTTCTCTACATAGTCAGCTTATTTCCTATTAGAAGTAAAATACAATTGGATCTGTTTTTATCACAAATACCTGAGAGTCTTTCAGTTTGTTAAATGTCCTTAGAAATCATAATCATACTTAACTTTGCTGGGTAAATTACCCTTAGTCATAATTGCAGCTTTTTAACTCAGAGGATGTGTTTGAATCCTGACCATATTAACTATTATTTATATGGCACTGAGTAAGTATCTGTATGACTTTGGGTTCAGTGTATAAGATAATTTATATGTAAATTTTTTTTTAGTTTATATTTATGTGCTTATATAGTATTTATTTTAAATAAAACACAATCATTAATGATAAAGGAACAAAAAACATGATTGTGTTCAGGGTAATCTGCTTCCAGAGTGTCAGTTGTTCTTACTGTGAAAATCAAAATAAATAAATAAATAAATAACCATAAGAAAGAAAATAGCAAACATTCCATACAGCTGATCAGCTGATAAGACTCTCTTTTCAATCTTTGATAATGAGCAAGTGCTGGTTCAGGGTATCTGGAGACTATTGACTCTTGCTTTCTTTCAAAATCAATGTTATTGTTGTTTTAATTATTTATAATTTTGTTTTTTCTCAATTCAATGAAAAAAATATAAATATTTGTTTTAATTTAGTTTTCCAGATTCTCTCCTTTCTTTTATTTCTTTCATCTTTCTTGAGAAGAAAAGCAATTTGATTATGCAAATATATTCATACAAAAACATTCCCATGTTAGCTATTTTACAAAAGAATAAGTTAAATATTATATATATATATATATATATATTACTAAGAATAACTAAGTTATTAAGAACTGATCATCATGTAAAATTGCTATTGCAGGATACACTGTTCTCATGGTCCTTTATATCATGAGCACTTTGCATCAGTTCAACTAAGTCTTTCCAATTTTTTCTTTTATTTTCCTGAAAGCCTTATGGTTATTACATCTTATACCACAACAGTATTCCCTCACAATCATACCACAACTTATTCAGGCATTAATTAATTTCCAGCTGTTATAATATTTTTGTACATTTTGACTCTTATTTTCCTTTTTTCTCTTTGGAGTACATATGGAAAAGTGACATTGCTGGGTCAAAAGCTATACACAGCTTTATAGCACTTTAGGCATAGTTTCAAATCATTCAATTCCAGAATGATTGAACCAGTTCACATCTCCAACCAAAGTGCATTTATGTTTTCTGACATCAGTTATAATATGATATTTAATAAGTGTGACATTGTCCTTGAGTGTTGTTTTCATTTGTATTTCTCTGTGCAACAATGGTTTAGAGAATTATTTTATACATATCTATGCATAGATTTGATCTCTTACTCTGAAATCACATAGGCTTATCATTTGACCAAAATTGCAAATATTTTCAACAATAATAATACTTTATTTGTTCAAGAATCTCATTCTATACCATTTCCTCCAATAGATTGTGTCCTCTGTCATCCCCACTCTTTTACTTATTTTCAATACCTTTCTTTCTACTGGCTCATTTTCTACTGCCTGAAAACAAGCCTGTCTCTCTTGAAAGCAACAACAATGACAATTTCTCACTTGATTCTTCCATCCATGTAAAATATTCTCATATCTTTTATGCCTTTTGTAGCTAAATTTCTTCAAAAGGCAATCTATACTAGGTGATTCCCCCTTCCCCGATTCTCCTCTTTACCCTTTACAATCAGGCTTTCAACTTAATCATTGCCTTACAAGTTACAAATGATCTAGTTGCTAAATCTAATGGTTTTTAGTTACCATTCTTCTTGACCGCCTCTGGAGCCTTTGACTTTTTTTTTTTTTTTTGAAATTTTCATAGATTTTTTTTAAATATATGTTTTTATTTGCAAGATGGGTAATTTTTCAGCATTGACAGTTGCAAAACATTTTGTTCCAACTTTTCCACTACTTTTCCCCATCCTCTCCCCCATATGGCAGGTTGACCAATACATGTTAAATATGTTAAAGTATAAGTTATATACAATATATGTATACTTGTTCATACAGTTATTTTGCTGTACAAAAAGAATCAGATTTTGAAATAGTGTAAAATTAACCTGTGAAGGAAATCAAAAATGCAGGTGGACAAAAATAGAGGGATTGGAAATTCTATGTAGTGGTTTATAGTCATCTCCCAGAGTTTTATCTCTGGGTGTAGCTGGTTCAATTCATTACTGCCCTATTGGAATTGATTTGGTTCATCTCACTGTTGAAGAGATCCACATCAATCAGAATTGATCATCATATAGTATTGTTGTTGAAGTATATATTGATCTCCTGGTCCTGCTCATTTCACTCACCATCAGCTCATGTAAGTCTTTCCAGGCCTTTCTGAAATCATCCTGCTGGTCATTTCTTACAGAATAATAATATTACATAATATTCATATACCACAATTTATTTAGCCATTCTCCAATTGATGAGCATCCACTCAGTTTGCAGTTTCTGGCCACTACAAAGAGGGCTGCCACAAACATTCTTGCACATACAGTCTCTTTCCCTTCTGTAAAATCTCTTTGGAATATAAGCCCACTAGTAACACTGCTGGATCAAAGAGTATGCACAGTCTGATAACGTTTTGAGCATAGTTCCAAATCGCTCTCCAGAATGGCTGGATGCATTCAGAATTCCACCAACAATGTATCAGTGTCTCAGTTTTCCCACAGCCCCTCCAACATTCCTCATTATCTTTCCCTGTCATTCTAGCCTATCTGACAGGTGTGTAGTGGCATCTCAGAGTTGTCTTAATTTGCGTTTCTCTGATTAATAATGACTTGGAGCATCTTTTCATTTGGCTAGAAATAGTTTCAATTTCTTCATCTGAAAATTCTCTTTATATCCTTTGACCATTTATCAATGGGAGAATGGCTTAATTTCTTATAAATTAGAGTCAATTCTCTATATATTTTGGAAATGAAGCCTTAATCAGAACCTTTGACTGTGAAAATGTTTTTTTTTCCAGTTTATGAATCCCTTCTAATCTTGTCTGCATTAGTTTTGTTTGTACAAATACTTTTCAATTTGATATAATCAAAATCTTCTATTTTGTGATCATTAATGATCTCTAGTTCTTCTTTGGCCATAAATGTCTTTCTTTTCCACAGGTCTGAAAGGTAAACTATCCTATCTTCTAATTTATTTATAATCTCATTCATTGTGCCTAGGTCCTGAACCCATTTTGACCTTATCTTGGCATATGGTGTTAAGTTTGGGTCAATGTTTAGTTAGCCATACTAATTTCCAGTTTTCCCAGCAAATTTTGTCAAACAGTTAGTTCTTATCCCAAATGCTGGGGTCTTTGGTTTTGTCACATACTAGATTAGTAAAGTTATTGACTGTTTTGTCCTTTGAACCTAATCTATTCCACTGATCAACTAGTCTATTTCTTAGACAACACCAAATAGTTTTGGTTACCCCTGCTTTATAATATAATTTTAGATCTGGTACAGCAAGGCCACCTTCATTGCAATTCTCTCTTATTTCATCATAAATTATCCCCTTATTCATAAATCTTAGAGCTAAAATATTATGTGTTTTCTCTTGTTTTTTTTTTTTTTGTGTGTGTGATATCAGCATTAGTGCATATATCATATGATTTATTATTCCCCATTATTTATTACTCATTATGGCCTTATTTCATTATAGTATATTAGTCTATCCTATTTTCTGTCAAACTGCTTTCTAGCTTTTCTAGCAATTTTTGTCAAATAGTGACTTCCCACAGTCTTGGATGTTTGGGTCTGTCAAATGTTACATTTCTATGTTCATTTACTATGGCATATCACGTGCCCAATTTATTTCACTGTTCAGTGACTATTATTCTTAACCAATACTGTATCTTCAGGTAGGGGTATGATACTCTGTATATTCACAGAGAAAGGAAAGAATGAAGGAAGGAAAGAAGGAAGGAAGAAAGGAAAGATTACATTTTGTGATAATATTGCTCTGATCTATTTATTAAAAAATTTATTTCAAAATTTTGCATCAGTATTAGGGAATCTGGTCTATAATTTTTTCTTTGCATCTTTGGTCTTTTTACTTAACGCATTAGTGACATATTTTTGTTATGAAAACATTTAATAACGTCCCTTCTTTGTCTATTTTTCTAAATTGTTCATAATGAAATTGTTTGTAAAGTTTATATGAAGAATAAGATTAATGATTACATGTGGAAAGGAAATAATTATTGTAAAATTTTAATCTGCTTTAAAGATTGTGACTGACCTGTTTGTTATCCAAAACATAATTAAATGAAAAAAATAAACTACAATGAAATCATTTCTTGATTCTAATTTTAGAAGAAAAAAAAATCAAGCATCAGGAGGAAATGCAGCAGATTATTTAGACTGCATTTAAAAAAAAATGACATGGCTAAAATTCATATGTGGGAATGGAATGTTGCCAAGTAGTAGAAAATAATGTGTTCTTATTCCATTAAAGCCATTTTAGCAAAGCCATTTTAACAGGATCCCTTGAAATTTAAGAGTTGCTGTAGAAATATTATGTGAATTAAATTAGGATTATTTTTATTACTAGTAACTCTTTATAGAAAAAGGAAATCCATATGACAAAATTCTATGAGCTTTAATTTGTGTAGAATTAGTTCCAGTAAACTAATTTACCAATATTGTGTTTTTTGTAATGAAACAGAATTTAAAATAATTACTTAGCTACAACTGAATTTAAGGAGATCACAACTCTAATCTTTTTTAGTTATAGAATTGAGACTGAGCATGACTACATTTGAGATTAATGTAACAGCCTATTTATAACTAAAATCAATTTAGTAGAGTCAGGCCACAAGCAGTGATTTCAATTAAAATTTTCAATTTGACATTCTTTCTAAATTTATATCATCTAATTTATATCATCTAATATTTCTGTGAAATTAATTCCATTCTTCTTTATTCACATCCAACTCAAGTCACATGACATAATACAATAAGTTGTTTATCTTTGCTTAAAGAATATTCATATTCTAGCACATTGTATAAGTATTTAATGGCAAATATACAGTTACCTATGGTTACTAATAATCTAAAATAAGGTGATTGCTGTATCTGACATAGGTCCAGAGTAATCAGCAAGAACATAATTTCACTATTTACTTCTATATGCTTTTTATTTGGTTCAAGGTTGATGAAATAAAGACAATCATGTTTATGAAAAACATGATGAACTTAGGAATCAAATAAAATTTTATCATCAATCACATATCATAAATAGAAACTAAAAATAGTAGTTAATATTCACAGTGAAATTAAGAAAGAAAAAATTAAGATATATTCCAAATATTTATTATAATCTTGGTGTATTCAAATATAAATAACATCACATTGCTTCAACAGGTATTAAACAGCAAGACAGAATGACAGTTCATATGTTATAAACAGTTGTTTCACATGTTAGTGGGAGTCATTCTGAGTAACATGAAAATAAATTTTATGCTACTATTGATAAGTATAATACTCAATTATTTAAATATCCCAGTAGATCTATGACCCTAGCAATGTGGATATTACCTTTAGTGATGCATATTGCAAACTATCCATCTAGGTAATTTCATATGTATTGCATATACAATCTTTTAAAAGTTCATGAAAGAAGCGGTACCTAAATTGCTGGGAAATATTTTATATTTTCTAGTCATTAGAAGAATACCACTGAAGGAAAGAGTTATAAAAGAGTTATTCATTAGTCTCACTACATATTTTCACTTTAATCATATATTTATTTTCTGATTTTGCATTGTGGGAATTTTATGCATAATTCCTCATTTGTTAAATATTGCCACCTACTCACACTTATTGTGAATCCCTGTTGTTCTATTAAATTAATTTTTGAAAGCATTATTCCATAATGTATGAGTATAAAATGATTTGGGAAAATATTGATATTTTAAAAGGTGGGCTTTCATTTCTAGGAGAAATTGAGATAATGAACATGCTTCAAAATTTACCACTTGCATATAAATTAAAATATGCCTTGCATATATTCTTACATCTATCAGATTGAGTAATATGACAGAAAAGGGAAATGTCAAATATTGGAGGGAATATGGAAAAACTGGGACACTAATGCACTACTGGTGGAATTGTGAATTGATTCAACCATTATGGAGAACAATAGGTTGCTAACAACATAATGCTATTCACAAAAAGTTGGTTGATGTATTTTCATTTTAGTTGGCAACTTTTAGATGTTATAAAGATGCATCATTTAGTATAGCTATTATAGTATGTTAAAATTAATTTCTGCTTTTAATTGATGCTTATTTCAAATTATCTTTTTTTATCTTATGAGTACCATATTCATTCATTAACATCCTTAGTTTTGGAATAATACTTCCACTTACTAGCTAATATATCATTTAAACATGACATGCATAGTACAAGGCAGTCCTTTTAAATTTTATTATTCAGAACTATCAGTAGATACTATAGTTAATATGCATCAGAAAGTATTAAAATTTCATTTTATGTGAACTATTAAACAGATATCAAGTCAGATATTAATACATAGTTTCGATAGTTTGTGCCAGTCTAAAATTCTTTACTTTTCTGAATTGCTACCTTCTTTATTTTTGAAAATGAATGGTATTATCTCAACACTAACAATGAAAAAGATGCTTCTAGTTTAAAATGCTGCTTTCAATAATACCCAAACACGTGGATGCTACTGTTCAACACTAATTTTTTTTTTTAATATGAAATGCAAAGATATAAAAATATATAGAATGATAAAATATATGTACATAAAATTTATCTCTGTGCATATAAACTTGTTTGTCTTCATCCAAATTATGTTTTTAAAAGTATTAAAAAGGGAAGAAATCATAAAGTAGTCCTGAAGGATAGAAAAAGTTCAATATCAAAAAAAGATAGCTTTCTCAAATGACAGACATTATATTGCCTCGTTTAGAAAGATTTCTTTTGCTCTGTCATCCTAAATACATTGACTTGTTCTCTTTTGACTTTTGTTCACAGTCACATTTGGGGGAGTATCAAGGCAATTAAATACATGATATATGTTTAATATGTTATATTTTTTGAATGTTAAAAGTTGCTTAGAACAATTTAATTTTTTTTTTTAATTTAAGGTTAGCATTTTATACAATGCTACATAAAACGTCTTCCAAAATTTGGGATTTTGTAATGGGCTGAGGCTTGAGTTGATGCACTGAGGTTCCAAGCACATGAGGTTAAATAGTAATTGGACCATACTCTATTAATATATAAGCTTGGAGAAAGAATGGCCCCCGCCCACTCTTTGCGCAAGTACTGATGTGTTGTATAGGAATTGACGATTCTGGTGGGTGGAGGCATGGGAGTGAAAAAGGAAGGGGAGGAGAGCTCAGGCCCCACTTTCTCTGCTAGCTGGCTTCCTGTTGCAGCTGCCCATATTGCTATCGCAATCCTTCTTGCCCATATTGCTATCGCAATCTTTTTTCACTTCATCACTTCAATAAAGACTGAAGATTTTTCCCTTAACCTGAATTCCTGACTCCGGCTGATTTTAAATACGCGATCATTACAGTTGGTGCCCAAGCGTGGGAACCAAGGACCCTACTTTCATTGAAGAAGTAGTATCATACAGTTATTAGACGTGCCAGTTGGCCCAGTCACTGGCCAAAGATTAAAGCAGACACCTATATGTCTGGAGTAAGAGGATCAATAGCAGCTGAAGTTAGCGCTGCCCCTATGAGATGGACTTTTGAAGGCAAAATAGGAAGAAGTAGAAGATACTCACCTTTTGATACAGAAATCCTCAAAGACCTGAAAAAAGCTTGCACTCTTTATGGGGCTACATCAGCTTATGTTAAGATGCTATTACAGAATTTGTCTTTTGAAATCTTGACCCCTAATGACTGGAAATCTATAGCAAGGATATGTCTAGAACCTGGACAAAACTACTTGTGGCTTTCAGAATATAGTGAGCTCTGTAGGATACAAGCCCAACAAAATAGTCAAAGTGGAGTTCATGCTGCAATCACCTGTGACCTACTAACAGGTGTAGGTCCTTATGCAGATGTCGCAGCACAAATTAGTTATTCTGTAGTAGTATATCAGCAAATTACTGCTAATGCTATCAAAGCGTGGGCTTCTCTCCACAATGAAGATGAAAAGGATGGGGCCTTCACAAAAATAACACAGGGGCCAAATGAATCCTTTGCTGACTTTGTGGGACGTTTACAGACAGCTATCACAAGAACAAATGGAGAAAATGCAATAACAGACATTTTGATAAAGCAACTTGCTAAGGAAAATGCTAATGAAGTTTGCAGAAGAATTATACTAGGACTGCACAAGGATGCTCCTTTAGAGGAGCTCATAAGACGCTGTGCCACAGTGGGCACAGGTGCCTTTTATAGCCAGGTTATGATGCAGACTTGCCAAAATCCAAACATGGGAAGACAGAGTCCCTCCTGGCAAGGGACTTCCAGAGAGACTCATAGATGCTTTCAGTGTGGAAAAGTAGGACATCTGAAAGCTCAATGTTGGTATAGAGATAGAATGGGAAAACAAGGTGGGAGAACAAGACCCAATACCCCATGTCCAAAATGCAACAGAGGCTTCCATTGGGCCTCAGAATGTAAACAAATTCAGGGAAACGGGATGAGGGGCCCAGCCCCAGAGCCCAAGACAAAAAACACTTGGGGCATGATGGCAGCCAATGGTGCACCCAGAGAGTGCCTAGAAGTCCAGTCCCAGACATGACCCATCAGCCAGAAAGCCATATGATGGGAGAAGGGGATTACACAGTCAACCAGCCAGGAAGCAACCTGATGGCAGAAAGGAATTACAATTAGGGAGAATAGAGCTGTATGCAGCTGGGACAACTGAGATACCCCCTGGAGAGGTGAAATCTATTCCTCTCCAGCCTATGGATCCCTTACCTCCAAGCACAGTAGGCTTGACCATTTCACCTCCTTTTTGTACATACAAAACAGTGTCCATCCACACACTGATGTGGGAAACTGGGGAATGTGTAGGTAATATCCCAGTCACTAATACAGGTAGACAATGTGTGACTTATCACCCAGGAGAAGTAGTAGCATCAGGTTTACTCATACAGAATCCTAATAGGCAACCTGGTAATAGTCACCTAGATTCTGACTCCAGACCACAAAATCCAGAAATACACTGGACAGCAGCTGTAACAGCTGACTGACCTATGCTCATGATCTATATAAATGGCCTACCATTGGAAGGATTGGTAGACACAGGTGCAGATCATACAGTTATTAGAGGTGCCAGTTGGCCCAGTCACTGGCCAAAGATTAAAGCAGACATCTATATGTCTGGAGTAAGAGGATCAATAGCAGCTGAAGTTAGCGCTGCCCCTATGAGATGGACTTTTGAAGGCAAAATAGGAGTTTTTACTCCTTTTATAGTTGAAAAATCCCCATCAATCTGTGGGGAAGAGACATTTTACAACAATTAGGGTTAAAAATGAGTACTTCAGTTTTTTAAGCAGGGCTGCTGTTGAAGGCCTGCCAACACTTTCACCTGTTCCTATCCAATGGAAAACTGATACACCAGTGTGGATAGAACAGTGGCCCTTAGGTAGCAACAAAATTCAGGCCTTATTAGATATAGTACAGGAGCAGCTAGAACAAGGGCATTTAAACCTTCTCTAAGTCCTTGGAATTCCCCAGTGTTCATTGTAAAAAAGAAATCGGGAAAATGGAGGATGCTCACTGATTTAAGAAAAGTGAATGAACAAATGGAAACTATGGGAACTCTTCAGCCTGGACTTCCATCTCCTACTCAATTGCCTAGAGAGTGGCCTCTTTGGGTCATCGATATTAAGGATTTTTTCTATTCTATCCCTCTGGATAAGGAGGATATGAAAAGATTTGCCTTTTCAGTGCCCAGCGTTAACTTAGCTGAGCCTTATAAAAGATATGAATGGACAGTTTTGCCACAGGGAATGAAAAACAGCCCCACTATGTGTCAAATGTATGTTGCTGCTGCTCTTGCTCCAATAAGAAAAGCATTTCCAAAAGTTATTTGGAAATTATTTCCAAAAGTTACATTATATGGATGATATATTGAGATGTGCACCTGAGGAACAAATGCTAGAAGCATGTCTACAAAAGATGATAGAAACACTAAGATACTACAAATTATACATAGCTGAAGAGAAAATTCAAAGACATGCTCCTTTTCAATATTTAGGATATGAAGTATACCCTAAGGTACTTACAGTACAAAAACTGTCCTTAAGAACAGAGAAGCTAAACACCTTAAATGATTTTCAGAAATTGATAGGAGATAGCCAATGGATGCGATCAGTGTTAGGCTTGACTACTTATCGGTTATAACCATTATATGATATTTTAAGGGGAGATAGTGCTTTAAATTCACCATGCCAGCTTACAAAAGAAGCTAAAGAGGCTTTGAGAGAAGTTGAACTGGCTTTATCCAATGTGGTTGAAAGAGTCACTCAAAAACCACTGGAAATATCAGTTTTTGCCACACAAGAGGCACCCACAGCAGTCCTTCATCAAGGAGACAGTGTGATAGAGTGGGTGAACCTCCTGGCACAACCAGAACAAAGCCTTACTCCTTACCTAGTGCTTGTGGCTAGAATTTTATTAAAGGCCATTAATCGAGCAGTACAATTATCTGGGGAAAGACCTGATAAGATATACACCTTTTACACCAATACACAAATTAATGTGTGTTGTGAGACCATCCCAGAGTGGCAAATTTTATTAGCCATGGCTCCAAATTTTACACATGGGTCTCCATTAAAGATAACCAGACTTTTACATTATTGGCGATGGATTCTTGAAGAAAAAGTTTCTAAAGTTCCTCTTAAAGGACCGACTATCTTTACAGATGCGTCCAAACACAATATTTGTGCTGTATACTCTCATGACTTAACTATAAAGAGAGTAGTCAGAACTCCTTTTCAGTCCACTCAGCAGAATGAATTATATACGATCATGCTAGCTCTCACTTATTACCCAAGTGGTATAAATATGATATCTGATTCAGCCTATTCAGTAGGTGTGGTACAAAGAATTGCCACAGCCCAAATAAAATTTGCAGCTTCTAAATATATATCAGCTCTTTAAGGAACTTCAGGAGCTAGTGAGAAAACATCCAGGTAAGATTTATATCTTGCATGTCCACTCACAGAGTGGACTCCCAGGCCCTATTTTTGATGGGAATTCAAAGGCAGATAGCCGTTTAACTATGTTAGCCAGTACGCCTTTATTTCAGGAGGCCCAGGAATCCCATTCTAAATACCATCAGGCTGCTCGAGCTTTGTGTTTACAATTTGGGATTACAAAAGAGGAAGCTAGGAGCATAGTAAAAAGCTGTACAGCTTGCCTTCCTTTCCATGCTCCTACACTGCCTCCAGGGAAGAACCCTCATGGTTTGAGACCCAATGAAATCTGGCAAATGGATGTGACCCACTATAAATCTTTTGGTCATCTGTCTTTTATCCATGTTGTGGTAGACACCTTTTCAGGATTCACTTTTGTCATACCAGAAGCAAAAGAGACAGCCCAAGTGGTCACTGAATTCCTCACGCAAGCATTTGCCATTATGGGAGTGCCACAAGCAATAAAAACAGACAATGGTCCTGCATACACCTCCAAACATTTTGCATACTTTTGTGCACAGTATAAGATTTTACACACCACTGGCATACCCTTTAATCCTCAAGGACAGGCAATAGTAGAGAGGAGAAACAGAGACATTAAGACACTGCTCCAAAAACAAAAGAAAGGGGGAGGCACAGGTAACCCTAGAGAGTTTCTAAATCTAACTCTTTATACTATTAACTTCTTGATTTTTGACAAAGATGCACTGGCTCCGGCAGAGAGATTTTATAACCCACCGGAAGGGCAGTGTCCAGTGTGAGCAGCTCCACTATTTTTAGATAATCGCCAGGTGATGTGGAGAGACCCAGAAAGTGGTGAATGGAAGGGATCAGATAGGCTAACTGCTTGGGGGAGAGGGTTTGCTTGTATCTCTACAGGTGGAGAAGGAATCAGATGGGTGCCAACGAGCCATATTCACCTTGTCCATCGCAGAGAGATGGAGCAGACCCTTGAAATGAAGGAGAAGACCCAAGAAACATCGGGTGGTTCTGTTGCTGATTGTGCTCACCATTGAAAGAGTGTGGCAGTTCTGGCGTTTGACTCATGGACATAGAAAATCATTGGACTTCAAAACCCTCAGAAATCATTGGATTCTCTGAGACATTAGATTGTTGTAGGACTTTAAATCCCTCAGGAATCATTGGATTCTTTGAGACTTAAGACTTGAAAACCCTCAGGAATCATTGGATTTTCTGAAAAATGATACGACTGTCACAGGACTTCAAAATCTGCTGGAATCATTGGATTCCCTAAGACATGAAAAGACTTTTGCTGGACTTCAAAAACTTGGGGGGATCATTGGATTCCCTGACATGTGAAGCAATGGACAATAGATTGGTTTTGGACTATCTCTTGACTGCTGAAGAAGGTGTATGTGTGACTGTTGTTTACATACTCTCCTTCTAGGACTTCTGGCAATCTTTTACAACACAATCTTGATTCATATTGTTTGTTATACCGTTAATTGGGTGAATAATTCATGTTTGTTACACCACATCAAGCCTGCACTGACTGTGGGGAGAGTCATCACTAATAGTCTCTGTGTTGTTGTTATGTGCTTGTGTAATACTTCCCATGCTGATGGGTTTGTGCATAATAAGACCCTTGAGCCCAGAAACCTGCCAGCAACCCCCACTTCCCTTTGGTGCTTTTCTTCTCCCTTCCTGAGATGTCAGGGAGGGTGTGATTATCTCCTTTTTAGTGCTTTCACCTCCCTTCCTGAGAAGTCAGGGGGGTTGTGATCACCTCCTTTTCGGTGCTTTCACCTCCTTTCCTGAGAAGTCAGGGAGGATGTGATCACCTCCCCTTGGGGGCTCTGACCTCCCTGAGGAGTCAGGGATGGCATGATCACCTGTGTTCTAAAACAAAAGAAAGCGGGAGATGTAATGGGCTGAGGCTTGAGTTGATGCACTGAGGTCCCAAGCACATGAGGCTAAATAGTAATTGGACCATACTCTATTAATATATAAGCTTGGAGAAAGAATGGCCCCCACCCACTCTTTGTGCAAGTCCTGATGTGTTGTATAGGAAATGACGATTCTGGTGGGTGGAGGCAGGGGAGTGAAAAAGGAAGGGGAGGAGAGCTCAGGCCCCACTTTCTCTGCTAGCTGGCTTCCTGTCGCAGCTGCCCATATGGCTATCGCAATCCTTCTTGCCCATATTGCTATTGCAATCTTTTTTCACCTCATCACTTCAATAAAGACTGAAGATTTTTCCCTTAACCTGAGTTCCTGACTCCGGTTGATTTTAAATATGCGATCATTACAGGATTTGATACTCAGGCAAAGTGGATCTATACACATTAGTTGTTATTGGGTTTTATTTTCAATTTTATTCTAGTCATCCGAAAAGCATGAAATTTGTATAGGATAAAGGAGAATGATAGTGAAGTTTAAAGAAAATTGCTTCAGTCTTGTATCTATTTTAATCAGTATCTTTTTCATTTGAGAAAATAGAACTCCTTGGAATATTTGTCACAGGGATGCAAGTTATAAGAACAATTAGACGACTGTCTGTTCATAATGTGTATCTCATCATAAGGTACATGAGAACTGAACTGGGGAACTTTGTGAGGAGAAAGTAGATGCATGGATAGCTTGAAGAAATTCAAAGAGAAGCATTTATTTCTTTTTAGTTACATTTGGTAAGTGCTCTTTTCTGGTGGACAAGAGGCAAAATTTGGGGAAGGAAAAAAAAAACAGCATTTACTGGAATAGCTGAATGAAATGACTGTAGTTAGAAAACAGCTTATTAACTACTGCATCCCCAGCACTTTCAATTAGATGAAAGAGGTAGTATGTGATTATGGAGATCATGACAAGTTAAGTAAGAGATTGAAAAAGCTATAGTTTATGGCTGTATGTTAATTTGAAATCTTTTTTTTTTTTTTTTTAAGAAACACAGCCTTTTTATTTAATATTGAATAGCCTTAAAAAAAAAACATTCAGAATAAAAGGATAACTGAATATAAAATTGTTTTAGGATAGAGAAATCTACAGCATATTTGGATGTCAGTATTTTATATTTTTTATTTTATATGCGTGTGTGTGTGTGTGTATGTGTATAACGACTAGGTTTTCCCTTACCCCACTTTCATAAATATAACCTGCCCCCTTTCACTCAGTTCCTTTGGTCAATTTTGGTACTGAAAGAATGAGATATGTGGGGTTTTTTAATTAATTAAACAAAATAAAGAGTATTATGGGAAATTATAGATAATTTTCATTATTTGAAATTAATTATTTGGAATTTGCCTAAATGAGTTTTGCAGCCAAAATTAGAAGGAAAACAAGAAATGGGGAAAATGCATTGTTACTCTCTATCTTGTTTAATCATAATTTCTTTGCTGTTCCATAAAACTGACAAGTACATTTTTCTACACTCTACTAATTTATTTATGATATCATTCTTTATGTCTAAATCATTTAATCCATGCTTACCTTATCTTGCTACATGGTACTAGATGTTTTTTAGCAATTTTTGGAGTCCTTACACCCAAAGGTTGGATCTTTTGGTTTATTAAACAATAAATTAGTTATTTGGTATTGTGTATTGTATATCTAAATGTATTCCACTAATACACAATATCTATTTTTTTAGTCATTAACAATCACTTTGATAATTACTGCTTTGAAACCTGAAACTACTAAATTGTCTTCTTAATGTTATTTTTAAAAATTTCCTTCATTGTACATTTCCTTCCTTGCACACACACAAATATATTTAATTCTATATAATATTTTTGGTAGTTTAGTATATCATTGAATAAGTAAATGAAATTATATAGAATTATCATTTTTTATTATATTATCTGCAATTATTTTGAAAGGAGTTACTTTTTTCTATCCTTTCCTTCTGGATTTTGTTAGTAGCATATAGAAATACTTATGATTGTGCTAGCTGTATGACTCTGGGCAAGTCACTATCCCAATTGCCTCAACTTTAAAAAAAAAAAGGAAATATTTATGATTTATACAGATTCATTTTAATTCCTGAAGTTATTGGTAATTTCAATTATATTATAATTAAATTTATTTTTATTTATTATATTTACATTAATGATACATTTAAAGTTATATTAATTATATACATAATTATTTTATTTTTTGTTGATAGTCTAGATAGTTTAGAGTTCTTAAAGAATACCATCACATGATCTGCAACTATCATAAATGTGTTTTATCACTGAATATTTTTATTTTTTTAATTTAATTTCCTTGTGTTAGCATTTCTAATACAATACTGAATGATAGTGGTGAAAAGAGGAATCCTTTCTTCACTCTCAAATGAGTCTATTAACTCCTGGGCTTCATAATGGTTTCAATTGGAGTTAATATTATATTTTATCAAATGCTTTTTCTGCATCTGTTGATATAATCATAAGACTTTTTATTGTTATGATAATTGATACGATCAATTATGCTGATAGTTTGTATAGTCTGTAATTTTCTTCTCTGTTTTGATGCTTCTTTTATTCAGAATCAAAATCATACTTTTTGTCAAAAAAAACCAGGAGTTTGATAAGATTATTTTGGACTATTTTCTCAAATAATTTATATAATATTGGGATTGATTGTTCCATAAGTGGTAGAATTCTTTTGTAGATTCATCAGTTGCTGGAAAGTATTTTCTTAGAGAGCTCATCAATAATCCATTCAAATTATTTTTCAATATTTGTTTCTTTGTTATTAAGAACAGAGCACATTTTTGTATTCATTCATTTTAGTTAGATTGTCAAATTTTTTGCTATATAGTTGGGAAAAGTTGTTTCTCATAATTGTTTTACTTTCACCTTCATTGATGATGCATTCATTTAAAAAAATATATTGAACTGTTTTCTTCTTTTTTGAAAAATCAAATAAACCAATACTTTTTCTATTTTTAAATATATTGCCCAATTTTATTTGTTAGTTTTATTATTTTATATCTTAAAGTTTATCATTCTCTTTGATTTCCAGGATGTCCAAATTACATTTATTTTTGGCAAATGAAACTTCAAATCCACTATGAACAATTTGTTATTTCCTCAAAATTCATAATAAAATTATTATTTATATTTTTCTTTTTTTTTCTCTTACTGCAGAGATGCTCACCACTAGATACAATAGGCCTATACATTACTCTATATAACTTTTTATTTATCATTTCCCTCTCTGGATTCAGACACCATCCCTCTTTATCTGCCCCTTACAGTCAACCTAGGTACAGTAATCAAAATGACTTATTTGCTCAAAAAATCCTATTAAAACAGTATTACTGTTACTGTATACAATAGTGTTCTGGCTCTGCTCATTTAGTTCCTTACCATTTTGTGCAAGTCTTTTTTTATGCTTGTCCAAAATCTTTGATTTGTTTGCAGCACTGTAGAACAGTTTATGAAAAAACAAAAGATAGAAAGCAAAGTTACAGGCAAAATGGACAATTCTGATCACATTAAATTAAAAAAAAAAGTTTTGTAAACATAAAACAGATGAAGTCAAAATAAGAAGAGCAGGAAATTAGGGAGAGAAAAAAAAGTGATTCATATAAAGATCCTGTAACTTAAATAGATAAATGTTTTTCAAATCTATAAGAATATGGATTATCCCCAATTTATAACTGAATCTTTTAATGATTTTTTTAAATTTTCACGTTTAATTTATTGATTTCCTTTTTCTTTGTTTTATCAATGCACACATTTAAAAAAATAAAATTTCCCCTTGGTAACACTTTGGCTGCATCCCTCAAATTTTGGAATGATGCCTTATTGTTGTCACTCAGTTTAATAAAATTATTGATTGTTTCTATAATTTGATCTTTGACCTCATTTTTAACATTAAATTAATAAATTTCCAAAAGTTTTGAATCCATATTTACCTGGCCCTTTAATTGTATTTTTATTGCAATATAGTGTGAAAAAGATGCATTTGTTTTTTATGGTTTTTTATGTCCTAGTATATCTTCATTTTTGCAAAAGTAGTATATTATATCTGAAAAAAAGGCATACTCTTTTCAGTTACAATTTTCTACATATATCTATCTTATTTAACTTTTAAAAAATTCTTTGCATTTCTTGACATTTTCTTTGTTTATTTTATGACTACATTATCTAGTTTTGCTAGGGGAAAATTGAAGTTCCTACTAGAATAGTTTTACTGTCTATTTTCTTCTGTAATTCATTTAACATCCCTTTAAGAATTTAAAGGCTATGTCATTTGGTGCATACATATTTAATAATAAAATTATTTCATAGTCTAACTCTCACATTTCATCAGAATGTGTCTCTCTGTACCTTCTTCCCATTGATCTTATTTACCCCAGCTCTGGAAAAAGGCAGTATGAGTAAACACATTATGTATTTCTCTCCGAAATTTATAAATACATTCAGGTATTAAAAGATTCTTATATGACATGATTTAATGTCGTCTTACTACTATGAATAGCATGGCTGGATTCGTACTAGCTTGTCAATGCCTCCCTTAAAAAATCTTTGAAGTATAAATAGCAAAAATACTGAAGTTGTAATCAATTGTAATAGGACCTAGAAATCCCTTCTGCCTAATAAATAATAAAAAATACACGAAATAATAATAAGAGGATGGTGAGCAACTATATTTATCATCAGTATAGAAAAAGATAAAATAATGGTAGCTGCTTCAAATATTATGGTATTTCAGTCATATTTATTCTGTAAGCAAAACTTCTTGTCCAGCTTACTAAATTCAGATAATTAAATGATGCTAGGCAGAATCATTTTTGATTCTACTGTTTAGCCAGTAAATGCTAGTTATCCCTTTCACTTGTTATATGTTGAAACAGCTAAGAGAAGATGGGCTGTGCTAATGAGTATACACATTCATTTCATTTCTCAGCAAGCATAACATGACATAGAAATCACTGAAAATAAGGAGGCATAAGAAAAGCAAAAAATTACCATGAACAAAATGACTTTGTTATGAGAACACTACTGCTATAATAATGTCAGTTTATTCTGACTTCAAAGTATCTTTCTGGGTTCTGGATGTGACTACAGCAGAATAGATATGATAAACATTCTGCTCAAAATTTATGTTCAACTTAATTAGCCAATTTTTGTTTCTTTCACTTTTTCCCATTTGTAAGTCAGATCTAGTATTGATTTCAGAAGGTTTTTAAAAATCTTAACTCATCCAGTTTTATCTTTGATTTTGTTTGCTGTGTTAAAATCTGTTAAACAACTGCTCAAAACTCCTTGTGAAAATATAAGCAAATTACTCTTGGAGCTCATTCGTAAAAATGAGGATTTGTTTTCAGTTTTATTAGAAAAAATAAAAGCATTTGACCCAAATTGCAATGAAAGACACTTCCTAAACATTACTTTCAGATTTTCTTTTTTTTTTTTTTTTTTAATTTTTTTATTTAATAATTACATTATATTTACACTCATTTCTGTTCCGATTTTTTTTTCCCCTCCCTCCCTCCACCCCCTCCCCTAGATGGCAAGCAGTCCTTTATATGTTGGATATGTTGCAGTATATCCTAGATACAATATATGTTTGCAGAACCGAACAGTTCTCTTGTTGCATAGGGAGAATTGGATTCAGAAGGTATAAATAATCCGGGAAGAGAAACAAAAATGCAGATAGTTCACATTCGTTTCCCAGTGTTCTTTCTTTGGGTGTAGCTGCTTTTGTCCGTCATTTATCAATTGAAACTCAGGTCTCTTTGTCAAAGAAATCCACTTCCATCAAAATATGTCCTCATACAATATCGTTGTCGAAGTGTATAATGATCTCCTGGTTCTGCTCATTTCACTTAGCATCAGTTCATGTAGGTCTCTCCAAGCCTCTCTGTATTCATCCTGCTGGTCATTTCTTACAGAACAATAATATTCCATAACATTCATATACCACAATTTACCCAGCCATTCTCCAATTGATGGGCATCCATTCATTTTCCAGTTTCTAGCCACTACAAACAGGGCTGCTACAAACATTTTGGCACATACAGGTCCCTTTCCCTTCTTTAGTATTTCTTTGGGATATAAGCCCAATAGAAACACTGCTGGATCAAAGGATATGCACATTTTGATAATTTTTTGGGCATAATTCCAGATTGCTCTCCAGAATGGTTGGATTCGTTCACAACTCCACCAACAATGCATTAGTGTCCCAGTTTTCCCGCATCCCCTCCAACATTCATCATTATTTTTTCCTGTCATCTTAGGCAATCTGACAGGTGTGTAGTGGTATCTCAGAGTTGTCTTAATTTGCATTTCTCTGATCAATAATGATTTGGAACACTCTTTCATATGAGTGGTAATAGTTTCAATCTCATCCTCTGAAAATTGTCTGTTCATATCCTTTGACCATTTATCAATTGGCGAATGGCTTGATTTCTTATAAATTTGAGTCAGTTCTCTATATATTTTGGAAATGAGGCCTTTATCAGAACCTTTAACTGTGAAAATGTTTTCCCAGTTTGTTGCTTCCCTTCTAATCTTGTTTGCATTAGTTTTATTTGTACAAAGGTTTTTTAATTTGATGTAATCGAAATTTTCTATTCTGTGATCAGTAATGGTCTCTAGTTCATCTTTGGTCACAAATTTCTTTCTCCTCCACAAGTCTGAGAGATAAACTATTCTATGTTCCTCTAATTTATTTATAGTCTCGTTCTTTATGCCTAGGTCATAGACCCATTTTGATCTTATCTTGGTATATGGTGTTAAGTGTGGGTCCATGCCTAATTTCTGCCATACTAATTTCCAATTATCCCAGCAGTTTTTATCAAATAGTGAATTCTTTTCCCAGAAGTTAGGGGCTTTGGGTTTGTCAAACACTAGATTGCTATAGTTGACTATTCTGTCTTGTGAGCCTAGCCTTTTCCACTGATCCACTAATCTATTTCTTAGCCAATACCAAATGGTTTTGGTGACTGCTGCTTTATAATATAATTTTAGATCAGGTACAGCTAGGCCACCTTCATTTGATTTTTTTTTCATTAATTCCCTTGAGATTCTCGACTTTTTATTGTTCCATATGAATTTTGTTGTTATTTTTTCTAGATCAATAAAATATTTTCTTGGAAGTCTGATTGGTATAGCACTAAATAAATAGATTAGTTTAGGGAGTATTGTCATCTTTATTATGTTCGCTCGGCCGATCCAAGAGCACTTAATATTTTTCCAATTATTTAAGTCTGACTTTATTTGTGTGGAGACTTTTTTATAATTTTGCTCATATAATTCCTGACTTTCCTTTGGTAGATAGATTCCCAAATATTTTATGGTATCAACAGTTATTCTGAATGGAATTTCTCTTTGTATCTCTTGCTGTTGGGTTTTGTTGGTGATGTATAAAAATGCTGAGGATTTATGGGGATTTATTTTGTAGCCAGCTACTTTGCTAAAATTATGAATTATTTCCAATAGCTTTTTGGTAGAATCTCTGGGGTTCTCTAGGTATACCATCATATCATCTGCAAAGAGTGATAGTTTGGTTTCCTCATTGCCTACTCTAATTCCTTTTATATCTTTCTCGACTCTTATTGCCGAGGCTAGTGTTTCTAATACGATATTAAATAATAATGGTGATAGTGGGCAACCTTGCTTCACTCCAGATCTTACTGGGAAAGGTTCCAGTTTTTCCCCATTGCATATGATGCTTACTGATGGTTTTAAATATATGCCCCTGACTATTTTAAGGAAAAGTCCATTTATTCCTATGCTCTCAAGTGTTTTATTAGGAATGGATGTTGGATTTTATCAAATGCTTTTTCTGCATCTATTGAGATGATCATGTGGTTTTTGTTTGTTTGGTTATTGATATAGCCAATTATGCTAATAGTTTTCCTAATATTGAACCAGCCCTGCATTCCTGGTATAAATCCTACTTGGTCATAGTGTATTATCCTGGTGACAATTTTCTGTAATCTTTTTGCTAATATTTTATTTAAGATTTTAGCATCAATATTCATTAGGGAGATTGGTCTATAATTTTCTTTCTCTGTTTTCAGCCTACCTGGTTTAGGTATCAGTACCATGTCTGTGTCATAAAAGGAGTTTGGTAGGACTCCTTCAATCCCTATTTTTTCAAATAGTTTATATAACATTGGAGTTAATTGTTCTTTAAATGTTTGGTAGAATTCACATGTAAATCCATCTGGTCCTGGGGATTTTTTCTTAGGGAGTTGATTGATAGTTTGTTCTATTTCTTTTTCTGAGATGGGACTGTTTAGGATATTTACTTCTTCCTCTGTTAGTTTGGGCAAGCTGTATTTTTGGAGGTATTTTTCTATTTCATTTAAGTTGTCGAATTTATTGGCATAAAGTTGGGCAAAGTAACTCCTAATTATTGCTCTAATTTCCTCTTCGTTAGTGGTGAGTTCTCCCTTTTCATTTTTAAGACTAACAATTTGATTTTCCTCTTTCCTTTTTTTAATCAGATTTACTAAGGGTTTGTCTATTTTGTTGGTTTTTTCATAGAACCAACTCTTAGTTTTATTAATCAATTCAATAGTTTTTTTACTTTCAATTTTATTGATCTCACCTTTTACTTTTAGAATTTCAAGTTTAGTGTTTGACTGGGGGTTTTTAATTTGTTCCTTTTCTAGCATTTTTAATTGCAAACCCAATTCATTGACCTTCTCTTTCTCTATTTTATACAAATAGGCCTCTAGAGATATGAAATTTCCCCTTATTACCGCTTTGGCTGCATCCCATACATTTTGGTATGATGTCTCATTATTATCGTTTTCTTGGGTGAAGTTATTAATTATGTCTATGATTTGCTGTTTCACCCAATCATTCTTTAGTATGAGATTATTTAGTTTCCAATTATTTTTTGGTCTACTTCCCCCTGCTTTTTTGTTGAATGTAATTTTCATTGCATCGTGGTCTGAAAAGGATGCATTTACTATTTCTGCCTTACTACATTTGAGTTTGAGGTTTTTATGTCCTAATATATGGTCAATTTTTGTATAGGTTCCATGAACTGCTGAAAAGAAAGTGTATTCCTTTCTGTCTCCATTACATTTTCTCCAGAGATCTATCATATCTAGCTTTTCTAGTATTCTATTGACCTCTTTGACTTCTTTCTTATTTATTTTCTGGTTTGATTTATCTAATTCTGAGAGTGCAAGGTTAAGATCTCCCACTATTATAGTTTTACTGTCTATTTCTTCTTGCAGCTCTCTTAGTTTCTCTTTTAAGAATTTAGATGCTACCCCACTTGGTGCATATATGTTTAATATAGATAGTGCTTCATTATCCATGCTACCCTTTAGCAAGATATAGTGTCCTTCCTTATCTCTTTTAATTAGATCAATTTTTGCTTTAGCTTGATCTGAGATCAGGATGGCTACCCCTGCTTTTTTGACTTCACCTGAAGCATAGTAGATTTTGCTCCAACCTTTTACCTTTAACCTGCATGTATCTCCCCGCTTCAGGTGTGTTTCCTGTAAACAACATATTGTAGGATTCTGGCTTTTAATCCATTCTGCTAACCGCTTTCTCTTTATGGGGAGTTTACCCCGTTCACGTTTATGGTTAGAATGACCAATTCTGTATTACTTGCCATCTTGTTAACCCCGGTTTATGCTTTCCTTCCTTCTTTCCCCTTTCCCCCCCTTCCAAGTATTAAGCTTGTGAGCACCCTTGCTTCTCACAGCCCTCCCTTTTTAGTATCCCTCCCCCCTCCTTAGAGTTCCTCCCCCTATCTTACCCCTTTCCCTCCCAGTTCCCGTATTCCCTTCCCCTTAGCTTATTCCTTCCCTTTCCACTTTTCCCTTCTCACTTTTCAATGAGATGGGAGAAGTTTCACCATAGATTGAATATGTCTTAAGATTTTTCACTTAAAGCCAATTCTGAAGGCAGTAAGATACCCACTATATTCATCCCCCTCCATTCTTTCTCTCAGATATAATAGGTTTCCTATGCCTCTTCATGAGATGTACTACCCCCACTTTACCCTTTTCTGGTACAATGTCCTTTCCACATCAATTTCTAGAACAAGGTATACATGTATTCTTTATACATCTATATAGTCAAAATATAGTTCCCAAGATTAATCTTTACCTTTTTAGATTTCTCTTGAGTTCTATATTTGTAGATCAAACTTTTTGTTAAGTTCTGGTTTTTTCATCAGAAATAGATGAAATTCGCTTACTTCGTTGAATGTCCATCTTCTTCCCTGGAAAAAGATGCTCATTCTCGCTGGGTAAGTTATTTTTGGTTGCATACCAAGTTCCTTAGCCTTTCGGAATATCATATTCCAGGCCTTCGATCTTTTAATGTGGATGCTGCCAGATCCTGGGTGATCCTTATTGTGGCTCCTTGATACTTGAATTGGGTTTTTCTAGCCGCTTGCAATATTTTTTCTTTCACCTGAGGGTTCTGGCATTTGGCCACTATATTCCTTGGTGTTTTGATTTTAGGATCCCTTTCAGTGGGTGATCGATGAATCCTTTCAATGTTTATTTTTTCCTCTGTTCCTATGACTTCTGGGCAGTTCTCTTTGATAATTTCCTGGAAGACAGTGTCCAGGCTCTTTTTTTCATCATGTTTTTCTGGGAGTCCACTGATTCTCAGATTGTCTCTCCTGAATCTGTTTTCCAGGTCTGTTGTCTTCCCCAGAAGGTATTTCACATTTTTCTCCATTGTTTGATTTTTTTGGATTTGCTTGACTGATTCTTCTTGTCTCCTCGAGTCATTCAATTCCACTTGTTCAATTCTGATTTTCAGTGAAGTATTCTCTTCACTCACTTTTTTAAAATCTTTCTCTAATTGTCCAATTGAGTTCTTTTGTTCTGTGGAATTTTTTTCCATTTCGCCAATTTTGTTTTTTAGAGAGCTGTTTTCTGTTTCCAGTTCACTAATCCTATTTTTCAAGGATTTTACTTCTTTATCCACTCTCTCTTTAACTTTCTCCAGGCTCTTTTGCCAAGCCTCCCTCTCCTTTTCCCAAGCCTCCCTCTCCTTTTGCCAAGCCTCACTCTGCTTTCCCCATTTTTCTTCTAGCTCCCTTGTGAGAGCCTTTTTAATCACTTCTATGAGGTTCATCTGTGCTGAGGAACAGATGATTTCCTCCTTTGGGGAATCACCTGGGGACTGCCTGTTTTTAGTCTCCTCAGGATTTAGAGTCTGCTCTCTATCTGTATAGAAGCTGTCTAGGTTAAAGTCCTCTTCAGCTTCTTGCTCATTCTGTCTATTAATCAGAGATAAACTACCAAAGAAAAACAGAAAAAACTGGAGTCTTTCTTTGGGGGGGGGGGGCTGGGTGTGTTATCGAGCTTCCTCTACAGACTGCAGGTGGCAGCAGTGAGGCACTAGCAGGACTGTGCTGCGCCTGCGCTCTGAGATCCCAAAGTGTGCTGAGTCACTGAGGGGGGGAAGGGGGGGGGGCCAGGACCTGAGAGACTCCAGCTGTTTGCGGTTGTATTCTTCAGCCCCGGTGTTTTTAGCTTCTCTGCTGGGCTGTTGACTTGCTGCCGGAGGAAATTATCCAAACCTGTAGCGAAGCTCTCCCCGCAGAAACGGCTACGATCACTCTCCACCCCCTCTCCAGTCTGCTCCCGTGCTCTCACTGCTGCTGCCCGCCGCCTGCGCCCGATCTAAAACCGCCCCAGCCCTCCAGTAAAGACAGACCTTTCTTGGCGGATCTCAAGGATGGCTTCTCTTGGTAACTATTTGTGGGTTTTTTTCAGTCAAGCATTGATTCAGAGGCATGTAATGAAGTGGATAGTGAGAGAAAGCGCGGAGCTTATGCAACTGTGAGCCTCCTCTCCGCCATCTTAACCGGAAGTCCCCCTTTCAGATTTTCTTCTTTGGAAACTCAGGTTAATTTGTGCCTGCAAACTTGGTAATAGCAAAGTAAGCATTTTTTGAGACCTAATTTAACTTCAATGTAGTTTTAGAGCTTACACATGCTGAGGTTTTCATGTGATATTTTAATCTTCACTTGAGATCCTTAGGAGGAAGAAGGAAGGATAATAGCTCCAGAATAATGAAAGGCAATGTCATTAATTTTTAAGGTTCATTATGATTTGATAGTTTCACAATGATGTAATTTTTTTTTTAGTTTTTCAATATCTTACCTTATAGAGATAAGAGTAACTCCCCAAAGAATGTATTTCCTTATGCTTGTATAGTATCAACCAGACTTAATCTATTAGATTGTTTATAGTCTCGAACTTGCACAATTGTACCTAGTCAGTTTGACAGCTATTGTCTATTCAATTAATAGCATGTAGTTTAGTTAAATAAATGAATTATTTATTCATTAAATTAATGAAAATGTAAAATGAAATCTTAATTAGATTTTTGACAATTTTGTAAGAAAATTTCTCTAATATATCTTGTCCTTATTCAATTAATCACAAGAGCCAACAACTATTTTGATGGAATATGATAAAGTTCTAACAATGAATGGTCTTGAAAAATTAATTTAGAAAATTTGCATTTGATTTATTTTATAGCATCATTTTCATGCAATAATATATAGTTTGATGCTCAAAATACACAGTAAAAATAAAGGTAACACAAATTTTAATGAATTTGAAAAACCTATTTTTTATTTCAATATTTTATAATCTGCAATATTTGAAAATATGCATTTTTATATATGAAACATCAAAATACATTTAGAATCACTTCTCATCAAGTTTAGGGTGGAATATCTACACTTTTTAGGGGTCATTTATATGGAGATCCTATTGGAATGACTTTTTCAGAAGGTCAATGAGAAAATGTTGAGAGAGAAGAGAACTCAAAATAGTGACTTGAGATATCAATCCTTAGGTTAATAGAATTTCAATGATTAAACAGAAAAGAAAATTAAAAAGAAATAATCAGATGGATAGAAAGATGATTGGAATAAAATAACACCCCAGAAGGCAAGAGAAGGATCACAATACCTAGGAAGAAATGTAAAAATTATCAGAGGTCAAGGAGGAGCATTGCACAAAATGATTGATATTAGTCATTGGTCATCTTTTAAAGAGCAATGTTAGTGATGTTATGGAGTTCAAATGAAAACTTAATAATTTTAAGTCAGTCTTGAACTATTAAAAGAAATCCATATTTAAAATGATTTTTTTTAATTTTGGTAATAAATGGAAGAATATAGGGAAAAGTGTTTAGAACATTCTGCTACCAAGTGAAGAACTTTGTTTATTTTATTAGATTTGAAGTTTTGTTGTTGAGTCATTCCTGACTTCATATAAACTATCTGGGGTTTTCTTGGTAAAGATAATGAAACGCTTTTCCATTTCTTTCTCCAATTCATTTTATAGTTAAGGAAACAGAGGCAAACAAAGTGAAGTGACTTGCCCAGTGATACACAATCATTAACTATCTGAGGCAGGATTTAAACTTAAACCTATCTTTACTCTAGGCTCAGTACTCTATCCATCTGTTATGGCCCTTCCCCACCTGATTTGAAGATCAAGGCTTAGTTGTAAATATAGGGGAAAAACTAGTTAAAAAAGGAAATTTTAAGATGAAAGAAACTGAGAGAATAATCATTGTGACGACTTCTTATCTCATCAAATATTAAGGTTAGGTTAGGAAAAGGGGCATGACAATAGGAAGAACTATTTTCCATAGAAATTAAGGGAAAAGATGAATGAAGATGTAAAGCCATTTTTTGGATGTTTTGATTTTTTAAAGGAGAATAATAAAAAGAGATTTTATATGGCAGCTTAAAAGTTTCCCATTTCTGAAAGACGAATGAGAGATATACAGAGAACTATTGATCAACAAGTTCTTAGCAGAATCGGAATATGGATCTGTTCTTCAATTTATACCATGCAATAACATTGAAGTCTTGACTGCAACGATTCTAAGAATAACCTGCATAATGTATAGAAAATACTAGGAAAGAACTGGTCTCTTATTTTAGCATAACATGAACTTTGAAAAGAAAATCTGATATATTGTCACTTGGATGTGAGTTACATACATTCAGAGAAATCTCTGGTAACTTTATATTTTACAAAAAAAAAAAAAATGAGAAGTTTTCATGTTAGATTTCTTTGTGTGAAACTTGTTTCCTTATACTAACTAGCCTAAATGAAGTTGATTCCATGACATCCTAACTTCTTTCAGGCATTTCATTAATTGTCTGTTTCACTTCTTTCTTTCATTCACTATTTCTGACAACCATTATATTGAAAAATTCCCCATTATTTTGGGGTGTTGATAAATTCAGATAAGTCAAAGTGATGAAGGATAACACTAATAAATTTCAGATACTATCTTTTATTACATAGAATGAAATTTGCAAATATTACAAAGGTATTGTCTCTGAAAAGTTCCCATGATTTCTTGATACTTTCTAATTTTTACCAGAGTGTCAATGTGGTGCAATGTGTAGCATGCTGAATTTAGAATCAAAGAAGATAGATTAAAGTCCCATATATGTCATTAATTATCTGAGTTAACTTGGGAAATGTTGGAATCTTTAAAAACTGCTAACTCATTAGAGTTGATAGATTATTGATCTGATTTTACAAGAAGATGTTTTGGGCCAGAACTTGAAACAAGGTACTAAGTAGAACTAATTAATGCAATGCTTGTGTTTACACCTTTACTCATTGGAATTCACAAGTATGGGAGATTCACAAAGTAAACTTTGTAACTTTGTGAATTCACATCTCCCTTGAAGCTCTTAGGGCCAGAGAGCACTATGGGAGGAACCTATAATCCCTCTCTCTCACATTCCACAATTCTTCTCTCTCGAATAAATAGAGCTTCAAAGAGGCCAGTGAAAGAGTTTTCAGAGGAAGAAGCTACCAGTCGAGAGTTCAGTGGAAGATTGAAAAGCCTCTCTCAGAGGCACAATCAGATTCATCTTTATCTCACACCACTGTGGTGGCTGGGCTCCTGCACTTCCCCCACTGAGATCAAGCTGGTCTGAAAGACTCACCAGAAAGCTAGCCAAGCCCCAAGAGAAGGAAACAAGAGATTCATTCTATCTTTGTGCTGGCTGGAGGCAGAGGCTGAAGGACAAAACCTTTGGATTTGGAAACATTTGGCAAGAGTTCTTGGAACCAAGCAGAGAGATAGGCCTCTAAGCTAACCGGGTTATCTGAATTTTTATCACCTGGCTGCGTTTTGAGGTGATTATTATTTTCAACTGCAACTAAGGTTGCCTCCAGAAAATCTCCCCCAAAAAACCTACCCTTCTCCCAGAGAAGAACCATTTTTATTATAAAGAAGAACAAGAACACCACAGGGAAATATATTTAAACTCATTGGAGCCTCTATTTTCTCATTTAAAAATTAGAGGATTCAACCAGGCGGCTTAGATATGGCAAGTCAAAAGACCTCTGACTGGATATTGTGATTATATTTATCTTGCATCATTTCATAAGTAAGGATTACTTCTTACTGTATCTTTTATTTTCACTGAGGCCAGAAGTAATAGCTACATTATTTTTTGGCTGTTTTTTTTTCTCATTTTTTGAGGGATCATTTTCTCTTTCTCTATGAGAGAGTTATGAAAACCATAACCTATTGATATGATACATAAAGAGGACAGAGTATTTTTTCCCAAGAATGATTACACAAAAAGCACATGACCAGAAATATATGTATAATTTATTCAATATAAAATCTACAGTTACTCTGTTACACCTAACTCACAAAAAATTAAGTAGACAATTTTAATATTTATACAATATTTATATTGACATACTTCAATTGTATAAATAGTTCTGTGTATGTATATATATATATACATTATATATATATATATGCATTTGTGCATATTTATATCTGTATATTTACAGATATATCACTACCAAAATGAATTGAAAGACAATTAATGAATCCTGAGTAGTTGGAAGTAATTCATCACATTATACAGCTTTGTTATGATCCACTGAAAAGACATCAACACAATAAAGCAAAGAAAGCAGTGTAATTGAATTCTAGGGACTTTTCTAGACTTTTTTTTAAAAAATAGAATTTTATTTTCTACAATTGCCTGAAAAAACAATTTTCAACATTTTTCAATTAAGTTCCAATTTATCTCCCTCTTCCCCTGAGAAAGCAAACATTTTGATATTATACATATGTATTCGTGCAAAAATATTTCCATATAAATTATGTTGCAAAAGAAAACAAATCAAAATCAAAATTCAAGAAAAGTAAGACTTTTTTAAAAGTATGTATTCAGATTTAACTAGTTCTTTTTCTGGGGATAGCATTTTTTATCATGCCTTATATTGGATTTTTGTATTGTTAAGTGTAGGTGTTATTACAGTTGATAATCTTAAAATATTGCTATTATCATGTAAAATGGCCCCATAGTTGTATTCATTTCATTTTGCATCAGGTCATGAAAGTCTTTTCAGGATTTTTCTGAGAGCATCTAAATTATCATTTCTTATATAGCACTATAGTATTCTATAAGAATTATATACCACAACTTCTTCAGCCATCCCTCACTTGATGGACACTGCCTTAATTTACAGTTCTTTGCCACCAGGAAAGACCTGCTAAATATTTCCATACATATATTTTCAACTTTTTAAAGTCTTTTTGGGGATATATACTTAGTAGTGATATTGCTAGGTTAAGAGGTATAAATACTTTTACAAGTCTAATTAGTCTACATAATGCTCAAATCAATTCACAACTCCAACCAAAGTGACTCAGTTTTCCCACTTCACTTCTCACATTTATGAGTTTCCTTTTCTGTTCTATCAGCCAATCTACTAGATTTGAGCTAGTATCTCATAATTATTTTAATTTGTATTTCTCTAATCACTAGCGATTTAGAACATTTTTTTAAATATGGCTAATGATAGCTTTGATTACTTCATCTAAAATCTGACTTTTTTTGATTATATAACAACAGGGAAATTGCTCTTATTTTTATATATTTGAGACACAAAGTCTTTATCAATAAAGTTGTTTTGATTTTTTTCATAATTATGAATTTTAAGTGTATTTCTCTTGTCCTCCTCTTCTTCTATCCTCTCTCTTGTTTCACCCTATCTTTCCTTGAGAGTGTTTTGCTTCTGACTACTGGGATCAAGTACTTCTGACTACTGGGACTGCTGGCACTGGGACCAAGACTCTGTTCCTTTTTGCACATTCTGGTTTGGGTCAGTCCTGAAAACCAAGATAAAAAATGCATTAAAAATACAATATGATATCACACTCCCAAATCAATGTCTTCCCTTATTCTTTTCTCCTTCTTTCCATAGGGTAAGAAAGATTTCTATACCAAATTGATTGTGCATGCTGCTTCTTGCATGATCGAATTCTGTTAGAGTGAAGTTCAAGCATTCCCTTCTATGTCCCTCAACTTCCATTCCACTAATATAAACCCTTTCCTCTTTTTATGTTAAATGATTTATCCCTTTTTACCTCTCCCTTTTGTTTTCTCCCAAACTATTCCTTTTCCTCACCCCTTACATTTTACTTTTTTTTTAGATATCATCCCATCATATCTAATTCACACTGATTGCCCTTTCTCTCTTTCTTCTTTTCCCTCTCTCTCCTCTCCATACTTCTCTCCCTCGATCTCTCTCTGTTCCTCTGCCTTTGTCCCTCTCCTTCTCCTTCCATCTTTCTGTCTGCTTCTGTCTCTCTTTGTCACTGTCTTTCTGTCTCTGTCTCTCTCCTCTCTTTCCTTCTCTCTCTCTCTCTCTCTCTCTCTCTCTCTCTCTATATATATATATATATATATATATATATATATATCTGTTACTGACTCTGTCTCCATCTTTGAATCTGTCTCCTTTCTCTCTCTCTCTCTCTCTCTCTCTCTCTCTCTCTCTCTCTCTGTCTCTTTCTGTCTCTCTGCTTTTTCTCCCTCTATCCCTCCCTCCCTCCTTCTGTCTCTGTTTCTATCTCTCTTTGCCTTTTTCTCTACCTCTCACTGTCTTTGTCTCTCTCTCTGTCTGTATGTCTATCTGTCTACCTATCATTCTTCCTTCTAACTGCCCTAATAATGAGAAACTTCTCATAAGATACAAGTATCATCTTCTTGTTCAGGAATGTAAAGACTTTATTACATCCCTTTTGATTTCTCTTTCCTGTTTATCTTTTTACACTTATCTTGCAAATTGTAGTTGACTATCAAATAGTCTATTTGGCTCTGTCTTTTCATCAGAAATGCTTGAAAGTTCTCAATTATATTGATTATTGACTTTCCCCTTGAAGAATTATACTCAGATTTTCTGGGTAGGTGATTCTTGACTAACTAACATCCTAACTCCTTTGCCCTCAAGAATATCATATGCAAAAACCTCCAATCCTTTGATGTAGAAGTTGCTTTTTGTTAACTTGTGTTGTCTTGTGTTATCTTGATTGTGACTCCATCGTGAGCGAATTTTTTAATGCCAGCTTGCAATATTTTCTCCTTGATCTAGCAGTCCTTAAATTTGGCAATAATATTCCTGAAAGTTTTCATTTTGAGATGATTTTTGGGAGTTGATCAGTAGGTTCTTTTAATTCCTATTTTATCATACGGTTCTAGAATATCAGTATAATTTTCTTTGATAATTTCTTGAAAGATGATGTCTAGAACCCTTTTTTTTGTTGTTGTTCATGCCTTTCAGAGATCTGAAGCAAGTTTGAATATGGGCAAAGAAACAAAGTCCTATTCCCAATAGCAGGAAAGAGAACCTTCTAATCTCCTTCTGACCCATATCATCTCTGGGCTATAGCTCCAAAAGGGGCTTTTACCTATGCTGATTTAATTGCTCCCAAGGTGTGTTTGTGGTTTTCTAAGGTCTAGTTTGAGCTTGTCTAGCTTTTAATGAACCATACTCCACTCTCACTGTAGTGGAAGAGATCTGCTGACCTTCTAAGCTGTCTAGGATCAGGGAATTTTTTTATCCCATAATTTATGGGTTTTGCCGGTTAATATATTTTAGGACATTATGTAAAGGTTTTTGGAGAGGTTTGGGGAAGAACTTAGTCAAGTCCCTGTCATTCTTCTGCCTTATTGACTCTGCCCCCAAAACTTCCAGACTTTAGAAAAGATATGATTATTCCTGGGAATGGTTGAAATGATAGGTAGTCATTATGAAATTAATTTGGATTGTTGTTTAATTGGAGCTGGAATAATGAAATCAACTAGAGTGAACATATCACATTCTCCTTTTCCCTCCTACATAAATGACTAACATTAATAGTGATTCAATTGGACCAAGAAATATTATGGATAATCAGTTTGTTCAGCTGTATAAACACAGAAATGATTCTCATGAAAATTGGGCTGGATTTTGGCAGCTTTGAAACAGAAAGTTAATGCTGCACAACTACTTAAAGGAATATTCTTACAGAAAAAAAAAAAAAAGGTAAATGAGATTGTTGTTAATCAGATTCTTTAAAGCAACAGTTCCAAAGACTCAATCATTCAAAAGTTGTTTGATTCCATTTTTATTATGGAAGCTCTTAGAAAGAAATCAAGAACTGAAAAATTCATATCCATTATATACTAAGAAAATGGTGGTTATCTGCAGTAATACACAGTAATTTTTATCACTCTGCATTTGACCATTACCTGCAAGTGGAGAATGTTTTTTCTGCTAATAGAGTAAGTAAAAGAGGTGAAGTAATAAATCTCCATTAAGGAATATTACATGACTCTAGAAATGGAGAAAGGAGTTTAACATGATAAGAAAGAAGGAAAAATAATTTTGACAAGTTCAAAATTATTCTTGCCTATGTCAATAGTATGAAGATGAAAAAACCCAGAACTAGAAGAAGGATTAAAACAAGATTATTTCAGATGAAAATAACCTTACGACTAAAAATCTAGTCTAATTCATTACATCAAATAGAATGACCTACATAATGCATGTACACAGTTATTTACCTAAGCTTGGACGAAAAAATCATAGTAAAGAGAATCATAGTGAAGTTTCAAAACAACTCACTGCACTTTTGGATATCTCAAAATTCAAAGAACTTCTACTTTCCCTTAATTCCAAACCTTACTTTGCTTCTGCAAGCTCCTCATAGCTCTACCTTCCTGGATGAAACAAGATTAGTCCAAACTGTCTTCCCCATGATACCCTTCCTAGAATTTGATGATTTCTATGACACTTTGAATGTGACTCATATTCTCTAGGTTAGATGTTTTCAGTACTTTAAGGAAAACATCATGCAAAATATTTTCATGTTTTGAAGTAAGAAAAATGAAACTCTTTACAAAGAGCTGGAAGCTAAACCCTAGCTAAACCCCAAAGAGATGAAGCTGGTGCCTATTTTCTATGGAATGATGGTGTCAATTAATTGAATAGTCATTTTCTCAGGATGTCATTAAAAAAATAATGTTTATGAATAACATTGATCTCTTTTATCCTTTATTCTTCTATTGTTTAGGTAACAAAATTTTATGATTTTTTATTCAAAAGTATCAGGTAAGGTATTTTCTTTTATACACACACACACATATATATGTATTTTAAATTAATTCTAATTTTGGGGGGGAGGGAGGATGAAGAAAAACAACTTCAGTTCTAAGTTACATAACTCTATATATTTTAATATTTTGGACTAGTGATATTAGGTATTCTTTTAAAATTTATTTTTTATTATAGCTTTTTATTTACAAGTTACATGCATGGGCAATTTTACAGCATTGACAATTGCCAAACCTTTTGTTCCAATTTTTCCCCTCATTTCCCCCATCCCCTCCCCCAGATGGCAGGTTGACCAATACATATTAAATATGCCAAAGTATAAATTAAATATATGTGCATATGCCCAAACAGTTACTTTGCTGTACAAAAAAAAATCAGACTTTGAAATAGTGTACTATTAGCCTGTGAAGGAAATCAAAAATGCAGGCAGACAAAAATAGAGGGATTGGGAATTCAATGTAGTGGTTCTTATTCATCTCCCAGAGTTCTTTCACTAGGTATAGCTGATTTAATTCATTACTGCTCCATTGGAATTGATTTGATTCATCTCATTGGTAGAGATGGCCACTTCCATCAGAATTGATCATCATATAGTATTGTTGTTGAAGTATATAATGATCTCCTGGTCCTGCTCATTTCACTCAGCATGAGTTCATGTAAGTCTCTCCAGGCCTTTCTGAAATCATCCTGTTCGTCATTTCTTACCTAATAATAATATTCCATAATATTCATATACCACAATTTATTCAGCCATTCTCCAATTGATGGGCATCTACTCAGTTTCCAGTTTCTGGCAACTACAAAGAGGACTGCCACAAACATTCTCGCACATAAAAGTCCCTTTCCCTTCTTTAAGATTTCTTTGGGATTTAAGCCCAGTAGAAATACTGCTGCATCAAAAGGTATGCACAGTTTGATAACTTTTTGAGCATAGTTCCAAATTGCTCTCCAGAGTGGATGGGTATATTCATAATTCCACCACAACAATCAGTGTCCCTGTTTTCCCACATCCCCTCCAACATTTTGCATTATCTCTCCCTGTAATTCTAGCGAATCTGATAGGTGTGTAGTGGTATCTCAGAGTTGACTTAATTTGCATTTCTCTGATTAATAATGACTTGGAGCATCTTTTCATATGGCTAGAAATAGTTTCAATTTCTTCATCTGAGAATTGTCTGTTCATGTTCTTTGACCATTTATTCTTTTAAAATTTAGTAGAATTCACTCATAAATATATTTGAACCAGGTATTTATGTTTCTTGCTATCCCCCTTGAAATTATTTCAACTATTTTTGGAAATGATTTACTATCTCTATTTGGAATTCTGTTATTTAGGGAATTTATATTTTTCATATTATTTGTGCTCCTCTTTTCATTTTACTAATGTGTATTTTCAGAAATTTTTCTTTTTATTCCCTCTCTGAAAATTGTTTTAGTTATATTTCAGAATTTTTTCAATATAGTTTCATAATTTTTTTCATACAATTGCTAATTGCTTCTATTATATATCTTTTAACCAATCATTTTATGGTGTCATTATGAATTTTGTATTTGATCTATATATAAATATTTATATAAATATGCATGTATTTCTATATATTGATTGCTATTTTTATTATTCTAATTATGTATTGAATGAATAAATGGATGGATGAAAAAATAAAACATTAATAACTGCTTACTATGTGCCAGACACTTTCTAAGTTCTAGGAATGCAAATAAAGAAAAAAAAAACTTTGATTATAGAGAACATACATTTTTAAAGGAGAAATTAATATTTATAAGAGAGTGGTGGCCAGAGGAGGGATAAGTTTTGATCTGTGAAGTCACAGAGATAGTGAGTTAACTTCTGTGACAGACAACTGGTATTATCTTTCAAGAAGCACTGGTGTTGGTTTTTTCCTTCTATGTCCAAATGTAGCTGGAATGTAAAGATCATTTTTGTTATCATTAAGCTGCCAAATATTTAGTTTTTGGTTCATTGAATAAACTTTATATATTTGATAAGCCATGATCCAATTAGGAGCTTATGAGCAAAGACTTAGAAATAGAAGAAAGTTAGAAATAATCTAATCTATACTCAATATAAAGATGAAGAACCTGAGACCCTCAGATTTTAAATAGCTTGACCTAGCTGATTAATGATTTGAAATTAAATACATGAATGTATGTATATATAACCTACATATTCTATCTATGCATTTACATGATAAACACTAAACTAGAATAAAGAAAAGACACTCTATGCTACAGTTTTTGTATGTATATGTGTCAATAATAATTGCGATTTTGCACAGGAGAAAGGGGAAGAGAGACAATTTTAGTTCGAAGTTATAGAATTTTCTATTGTTGTGACTTATTGTGATTGTCACACTAATCTAACAAGATGTAAGGAAAAAAATCTAGTCATTGCACATAGAGGTGAGGATAAAGTGTCAAAAAGACCCCCTTTGGGACAAAATCTCAATACCGTAAGTTATTGAAGATTGATTATTACTATCTATATTATAACATGGAAAATAGCAATCAATGTGTCTACCTTCAGAAAAATTTTTCAGGAGCCAGGATGATTGTAGCAAATAAGTACTCTCCCAATATTTCCCTCCAAATAATTTTAAAATGATATTTCAAACAAAATTGTGGACGAGTGGATTCAACAAAAGGTCAGGATGAAACATTGTTTTTAGCCTAAGACAACATAAAACAGCAGCAGATAATTTCTGTGACATTTGAGTGAGCATCATCAGAAGCTTACACAGAAACAGCACTAGTAATGACCCTGGGAAATGGTATAAATGGATATAGCAGCAGTTTCAGGGGTTTTCAAACTAGAGATGATAAAGGGGATGGATAAAGTGTCCGGAAGAGATTCAGAGAATCGTTTGTTAGCAATAGGCAAATCTGGTGCTGAATGACAATTCTACAGAACATAACTTGTTCTGAGTTGTAAATTTTAGGAGAGAGATGAGTACTTCAAGTCACTCAGAAGAGAACAGGGACTCTGGTCACAATTCCAAAATAGAGAAGAGCACCTAGGGCTTATACCTTATGAAAAATAGGAGACTTGGTCACAGTTCCAAGACCAAGTGCTAATCCTTGTAAGGGTGGGGATGCAGAGGCTTTTACTGAGCAAAGACCAAATTACAAGCAGAAGAGTAGTAATCACACTCTTCAAAAATTGAACTAGCTTGGAAGCAAATGAAAAACTTATAGATGCCTAGTATTAACTGAAAACATAGCCAAACAAAACAACACAACAACATGAATCTTAGCACAATGCCTTTGTAACATACAAGGGAGCAGGGCTTTACTTTTAACACGGAGTTCCAAGTCAAGAAATATAACTGGAAAATGAGCAAAAAAAAAAAAAAAAAAAAAAAAAAAAAAAAAAAAAAAAAAAAAAAAACTAGATGGGAAAAGCTATTATTGTAGAAGGAAAGAAAAAGAAAACTCAGAAGATAATGACATGAAAACAGCTACAAAAAGCCTCAAAATCTCCAATACTATCCACACAAATGCCTACTAAATGTAAACAAGATCAGCAATGATACCTGGAGGAGCTTAAGAAAGTGATAACAAGCTGTACCAGATCTAAAATTATATTATAAAGCAGCAGTTACTAAAACCATCTGGTATTGGCTAAGAAATAGACTAGTTGATCAATGGAATAGGTTAGGTTCAAAGGACAAAACAGCCGATAACTTTAATAATATAGTGTTTGACAAACCCAAAGAGACCAGTTTCTGGGATAAGAATGCATTATTTGACAAAAATTGCTGGGAAAATTGGAAATCAGTATGGCAGAAACTAGGCATTGACCCACACTTAACACTGTACACCAAGATAAGGTCAAAATGGGTTCATGACCTAGGCATAAAGAATGAGTTTATAAATAAATTGGAAGAACATAGGATAGTTTACCTCGCAGACCTGTGGAAGAGGGAGGAATTTATGACCAAAGAAGAATTAGAGATCACTATTGACCACAACATAGAAAATTTTGATTATATCAAATTGAAAAGTTTTTGTACAAACAAAACAAATGCAAACAAGATTAGAAGGGAAACAATAAACTGGGAAAACATTTTTACAATCAAAGGTAATGATAAAGGCCTCATTTCCAAAATATATAGAGAATTGACTCTAATCTATAAGAAATCAAACCATTCTCCAATTGATAAATGGTCAAAGGATATGAACAGACAATTCTCAGATGAAGAAATTGAAACTATTTATAGACATATGAAAATATGCTCCAAATCATTATTAATCAGAGAAATGCAAATTAAGACAACTCTGAGATACCACTACACACCTGTCAGATTGGCTAGAATGATAGGGAAAGATAATGGGGACTGTGGGAGGGGATGTGGGAAAACAGGGACACTGATACATTGTTGGTGGAATTGTGAACACATCCAGCCATTCTGGACAGCAATTTGGAACTATGCTCAAAAAAGTTATCAAAATGTGCATACCCTTAGATCCAGCAGTATTTCTACTGGGTTTATACCCCAAAGAGATACTAAAGAAAGGAAAGGGACCTGTATGTGCCAAAATGTTTGTGGCAGCCCTGTTTGTAGTGGCTAGAAGCTGGAAAATGAAAGGATGTCCATCAATTGGAGAATGGTTGAGTAAATTGTGGTATATGAATGTTATGGAATATTATTGTTCTGTAAGGAATGACCAGCAGGATGAATACAGAGAGGACTGGCGAGACTTACATGTACTGATGCTGAGTGAAATGAGCAGGACCAGGAGATCATTATATACCTCAACAACGATACTGTTTGAGGATGTATTCTGATGGAAGTGGATCTCTTCGATAAAGAGAGCCTTAATTGATCAAAGATGGACAGAAGCAGCTACACCCAGAGAAAGAACACTGGGAAATGACTATAAACTGCTTGCATTTTTGTTTTTCTTCCCGGGCTATTTATACCTTCTGAATTCAATTCTCCCTGTGCAACAAGAAAACTGTTCGGTTCTGCACACATATATTGTATCCAGGATATACTGTAACCTATTCAACATGTAAAGGACTGCTTGCCATCTGGGGGAAGGGGTGGAGGGAGGAAGGGGAAAAATCGGAACAGAAGTGAATGCAAGTGATAATGCTGTAGAAAATTACCCTGGCATGTGTTCTATCAATAAAAAGATATTAAAAAAAATAGTACAACCAGGAAAAAAAACTGATAACAATGTTAGATGGAATAATTGAGAAAAGAAATGAGAATAAGGCAAGAAAATTATGGGGAGGGGAAAGAATTGCGTTTGGTAACAGAAACACCAAACTACCAAAGAAAATACCATTTTAAGAACAGAATTTTTCTAATAGTAAAAGAGGAATAAAAATTCATTGAATAAAAGGACTTCTTTAAAAAGAAGAATGGGCCAAATTGGAAAAAAAAAGTTCAAAAGCTCACAGAAGAAAATAATTTTTTTTTTGCTTATTGATTTATTTAATATATTCCCCAGTTACATTCAAAACAAAAAAAAACATTTTTATTTGTTTTTAAAAGTTTTGACTTCAAGAATTCCTCCATTACCTCCCCCATAATTAAGAAGCCACTTTTGAAATTATGCAAAATATTTCCAAAAAAAGTCAAGTTGGGAAAAACATATGTCTCCCACACTAATAAAAATAAAACCATCAAGAAAAATTACATTGAGAAACACACACAAACACATACACAACAGAGACAGAGAGACAGAGAAACAGACACAGAGAGAGAGTCAGAGACAGAGACAGAGACAGAGAAAGACAGAAACAGATAAGACAGAGAGAGAAAGACAGAGAGAGAGAGAGAAAGAGAGGGGGGGGCGGAGGGAGAGAATGCTTTGGTCTGTATTCAGATACAATCTTTTTTTTTCTGGGTATGGATAGGATTTTTCATCAAAAGTCCTTCAGAGTAGTCATGGATGATTGCACTACTGAGAATAACAAAATCACTCACAATTGGTCATCTCGGAACATTGCTATTATTTTGTATACAGTACGTTTCACTTTGCTTGAGTTCATGGAGGACTTTCCAGGATTTTTCTTTTATTCCTGAGAAAATTCTGCTAATCTTTTCCCATAAAACAGTAATATTCCCTCTTAGTTTATTGAACTATTCCCCAACTGATGAGCATCCCCTCAAATTCATTTTTTTTTTTTTTGCCCTGAGAAGAGAACAGCTATGAATATGCTTTGACAGGTAACTTTTCTGGTTTTTTTCCTAATCTCTTTTGGTATTATGCCAAGTAGTGATGTTGTTAGGTCAAAGGCACTGCATGGATGTATAGCCCTTTGAGCCCAGATCATATCTATTGATCATTTATCAACTGGACCATGGCTTGTATTTTTTGGGCTTTATCAGAGAAACTGTCTTCTAAATTATTTTATATTTACTATTGCTAAATGTAATTCCCCTATTTTATCTCCTTTCACCCTTTTCTCCAATAACCCCTTCCCATATACCATTCCTCTCCTGTTTTCCTGTAAGGTAAAGGTAAATTTCTATAACCTCATTAAGTAAGTATGTTATTTTCATTTTAAGCCAGTTCTGATGAGCTTAAGATTCATGTTGTCACTCTGTCACCCACTTCTTCCTCTCCCCTGTAAAAGCTTTTTTCTTGCCTTTTTTATAGCATATAATTTGCACCATTCCTCTTCACCTTTTCCATTTCTCCCAGTACATTTCTATCTCACCTCTTAACTTCATCATTTTTTTTAAAAAAAGATATTAACCTTTCATATTCAACTCACAGCTGAACCCTGAGCCTTTTCTATTTCTATTTAATCCTCTGGTTCTAGAATACAAGGGCAGTTTTCCTTGAGCATTACTTCAAAAATGATATCCAGGTTCTCTTTTTTTTTTTTTAATCATGACTTTCAGGTAAACCAATATTTTTAAAATTATCTCTCCTGGATCTATTTTCCAGATCATTTGTTTTTCCAATCCAATATTTCACTTTTTCTCTTGTTTTTCATTGGTTTAACTTTTTCTTTAATGTATCATAACTATTCATAAAGTCATTAACTTCCATTTACTCAGTTCTACTTTTTAAGGAATTATTTTCCTCACTGAGCTTTTATACCTCATTTCCCAGTAAGCTAATTTTGCTTTGTAAGGCATTCTTGTACTCATTAGTTTTTTGCATGTCTTTTTGCACCCCTCTTAATTATTTTCTTAATGTTTTCCTTTATCTCTCTCACTTGATTATCAGGATCCCTTTTGAACCCTTCCATGGCCTAATTGAGGCTAATTGAGCCTAATTCTTATTTTTCTTAGATGTTTTGGATGTAGGAGCTTGGAATTTGTTATCATCTTTATGAATGCATGTTTTGATATTCCTTGTCAGCATTATAACTTTTTTTTTAATTTTTTATTTAATAATTACTTTATATTGACACTCGTTTCTGTTCCGATTTTTTTCCCCTCCCTTCCTCCACCCCCTCCCCTAGATGGCAAGCAGTCCTTTATATGTTGGATATGTTGCAGTATATCCTAGATACAATATATGTTTGCAGAACCGAACAGTTCTCTTGTAGCGTAGGGAGAATTGGATTCAGAAGGTATAAATAACCTGGGAAGAAAAACAAAAATGCAGATAGTTCACATTCGTTTCCCAGTGTTCTTTCTTTGGGTGTAGCTGCTTTTGTCCGTCATTTATCAATTGAAACTCAGGTCTCTTTGTCAAAGAAATCCACTTCCATCAAAATATGTCCTTATACAATATCGTTGTCGAAGTGTATAATGATCTCCTGGTTCTGCTCATTTCACTTAGCATCAGTTCATGTAAGTCTCGCCAGTCCTCTCTGTATTCATCCTGCTGGTCATTTCTTAGAGAATAATAATATTCCATAACATTCATATACCACAATTTACCCAGCCATTCTCCAATTGATGGGCATCTATTCATTTTCCAGTTTCTGGCCACTACAAACAGGGCTGCTACAAACATTTTGGCACATACAGGTCCCTTTCCCTTCTTTAGTATTTCTTTGGGATATAAGCCCAATAGAAACACTGCTGGATCAAAGGGTATGCACAATTTGATAATTTTTGGGGCATAATTCCAGATTGCTCTCCAGAATGGTTGGATTCGTTCACAACTCCACCAACAATGCATTAGTGTCCCAGTTTTCCCGCATCCCCTCCAACATTCATCATTATTTTTTCCTGTCATCTTAGCCAATCTGACAGGTGTGTAGTGGTATCTCAGAGTTGTCTTAATTTGCATTTCTCTGATCAATAATGATTTGAAACACTCTTTCATATGAGTGGTAATAGTTTCAATTTCATCCTCTGAAAATTGTCTGTTCATATCCTTTGACCATTTATCAATTGGAGAATGGCTTGATTTCTTATAAATTTGAGTCAGTTCTCTATATATTTTGGAAATGAGGCCTTTATCAGAACCTTTAACTGTGAAAATGTTTTCCCAGTTTGTTGCTTCCCTTCTAATCTTGTTTGCATTAGTTTTATTTGTACAAAGGCTTTTTAATTTGATGTAATCGAAATTTTCTATTTTGTGATCAATAATGGTCTCTAGTTCATCTTTGGTCACAAATTTCTTTCTCCTCCACAAGTCTGAGAGATAAACTATTCTATGTTCCTCTAATTTATTTATAATCTCGTTCTTTATGCCTAGGTCATAGACCCATTTTGATCTTATCTTGGTATATGGTGTTAAGTGTGGGTCCATGCCTAATTTCTGCCATACTAATTTCCAATTATCCCAGCAGTTTTTATCAAATAATGAATTCTTTTCCCAGAAGTTAGGGGCTTTGGGTTTGTCAAACACTAGATTGCTATAATTGACTATTCTGTCTTGTGAGCTTAGCCTTTTCCACTGATCCACTAATCTATTTCTTAGCCAATACCAAATGGTTTTGGTGACTGCTGCTTTATAATATAATTTTAGATCAGGTACAGCTAGGCCACCTTCATTTGATTTTTTTTTTCATTAATTCCCTTGAGATTCTCGACTTTTTATTGTTCCATATGAATTTTGTTGTTATTTTTTCTAGATCAATAAAATATTTTCTTGGAAGTCTGATTGGTATAGCACTAAATAACTAGATTAGTTTAGGGAGTATTGTCATCTTTATTATGTTCGCTCGGCCGATCCAAGAGCACTTAATATTTTTCCAATTATTTAAGTCTGACTTTATTTGTGTAGAGACTTTTTTATAATTCTGCTCATATAATTCCTGACTTTCCTTTGGTAGATAGATTCCCAAATATTTTATGGTATCAACAGTTATTCTGAATGGAATTTCTCTTTGTATCTCTTGCTGTTGGGTTTTGTTGGTGATGTATAAAAATGCTGAGGATTTATGGGGATTTATTTTGTAGCCAGCTACTTTGCTAAAATTATGAATTATTTCCAATAGCTTTTTGGTAGAATCTCTGGGGTTCTCTAGGTATACCATCATATCATCTGCAAAGAGTGATAGTTTGGTTTCCTCATTGCCTACTCTGATTCCTTTAATATCTTTCTCGACTCTTATTGCCGAGGCTAGTGTTTCTAATACGATATTAAATAATAATGGTGATAGTGGGCAACCTTGCTTCACTCCAGATCTTACTGGGAAAGGTTCCAGTTTTTCCCCATTGCATATGATGCTTACTGATGGTTTTAAATATATGCTCCTGACTATTTTAAGGAAAAGTCCATTTATTCCTATGCTCTCAAGTGTTTTTATTAGGAATGGATGTTGGATTTTATCAAATGCTTTTTCTGCATCTATTGAGATGATCATGTGGTTTTTGTTTGTTTGGTTATTGATATAGTCAATTAGGCTAATAGTTTTCCTAATATTGAACCACCCCTGCATTCCTGGTATAAATCCTACTTGGTCATAGTGTATTATCCTGGTGACGATTTTCTGTAATCTTTTTGCTAATATTTTATTTAAGATTTTAGCATCAATATTCATTAGGGAGATTGGTCTATAATTTTCTTTCTCTGTTTTCAGTCTACCTGGTTTAGGTATCAGTACCTTGTCTATGTCATAAAAGGAGTTTGGTAGGACTCCTTCAATCCCTATTTTTTCAAATAGTTTATATAACATTGGAGTTAATTGTTCTTTAAATGTTTGGTACAATTCACATGTAAATCCATCTGGTCCTGGGGATTTTTTCTTAGGGAGTTGATTGATAGTTTGTTTTATTTCTTTTTCTGAGATGGGACTGTTTAGGATATTTACTTCTTCCTCTGTTAGTTTGGGCAAGCTGTATTTTTGGAGGTATTTTTCTATTTCATTTAAGTTGTCGAATTTATTGGCATAAAGTTGGGCAAAGTAACTCCTAATTATTGCTCTAATTTCCTCTTCGTTAGTGGTGAGTTCTCCCTTTTCATTTTTAAGACTAACAATTTGATTTTCCTCTTTCCTTTTTTTAATCAGATTTACTAAGGGTTTGTCTATTTTGTTGGTTTTTTCATAGAACCAACTCTTAGTTTTATTAATCAATTCAATAGTTTTTTTTTTACTTTCAATTTTATTGATCTCACCTTTTATTTTTAGAATTTCAAGTTTAGTGTTTGACTGGGGGGTTTTAATTTATATCTTTTTTAGAATTTTTAGTTGCAAGCCCAATTCATTGACCTTCTCTTTCTCTATTTTATACAAATAGGCCTCTAGAGATATGAAATTTCCCCTTATTACCGCTTTGGCTGCATCCCATACATTTGGTATGATGTCTCATTATTATCATTTTCTTGGGTGAAGTTATTAATTATGTTTATGATTTGCTGCTTCACCCAATCATTCTTTAGTATGAGATTATTTAGTTTCTAATTATTTTTTGGTCTACTTCCCCCTGGCTTTTTGTTGAATGTAATTTTCATTGCATCGTGGTCTGAAAAGGATGCATTTACTATTTCTGCCTTACTACATTTGAGTTTGAGGTTTTTATGTCCCAATATATGGTCAATTTTTGTATAGGTTCCATGAACTGCTGAAAAGAAAGTGTATTCCTTTCTGTCTCCATTACATTTTCTCCAGAGATCTATCATATCTAACTTTTCTAGTATTCTATTGACCTCTTTGACTTCTTTCTTATTTATTTTGTGGTTTGATTTATCTAATTCTGAGAGTGCAAGGTTAAGATCTCCTACTATTATAGTTTTACTGTCTATTTCTTCTTGCAGCTCTCTTAGTTTCTCTTTTAAGAATTTAGATGCTACCCCACTTGGTGCATATATGTTTAATATAGATAGTGCTTCATTATCCATGCTACCCTTTAGCAAGATATAGTGTCCTTCCTTATCTCTTTTAATTAGATCAATTTTTGCTTTAGCTTGATCTGAGATCAGGATGGCTACCCCTGCTTTTTTGACTTCACCTGAAGCATAGTAGATTTTGCTCCAACCTTTTACCTTTAACCTGCATGTATCTCCCTGCTTCAGGTGTGTTTCCTGTAAACAACATATTGTAGGATTCTGGCTTTTAATCCATTCTGCTAACCGCTTCCTCTTTATGGGGGAGTTTACCCCGTTCACGTTTATGGTTAGAATGACCAATTCTGTATTACTTGCCATCTTGTTAACCCCGGTTTATGCTTTTCTCCCTTCTTTCCCCTTTCCCCCCCTTCCCAGTATTAAGCTTGTGAGCACCACTTGCTTCTCACAGCCCTGCCTTTTTAGTATCCCTCCCCCCGCCTTAGAGTTCCTCCCCCTATCTTACCCCTTTCCCTCCCAGTTCCCGTATTCCCTTCTGCTTAGCTTATTCCTTCCCTTTTCACTTTTCCCTTCTCACTTTTCAATGAGATGGGAGAAGTTTCACCATAGATTGAATATGTCTTAAGATTTTTCACTTAAAGCCAATTCTGAAGGCAGTAAGATACCCACTATATTCACCCCCCTCCATTCTTTCTCTCAGATATAATAGGTTTCCTATGCCTCTTCATGAGATGTACTACCCCCACTTTACCCTTTTTCTGGTACAATGTCCTTTCCACATCAATTTCTAGAACAAGGTATACATGTATTCTTTATACATCTATATAGTCAAAATATAGTTCCCAAGATTAATCTTTACCTTTTTAGATTTCTCTTGAGTTCTATATTTGTAGATCAAACTTTTTGTTAAGTTCTGGTTTTTTCATCAGAAATAGATGAAATTCGCTTACTTCGTTGAATGTCCATCTTCTTCCCTGGAAAAAGATGCTCATTCTCGCTGGTAAGTTATTTTTGGTTGCATACCAAGTTCCTTAGCCTTTCGGAATATCATATTCCAGGCCCTTCGATCTTTTAATGTGGATGCTGCCAGATCCTGGGTGATCCTTATTGTGGCTCCTTGATACTTGAATTGGGTTTTTCTAGCCGCTTGCAATATTTTTTCCTTCATCTGAGGGTTCTGGCATTTGGCCACTATATTCCTTGGTGTTTTGATTTTAGGATCCCTTTCAGTGGGTGATCGATGAATCCTTTCAATGTTTATTTTTTCCTCTGTTCCTATGACTTCTGGGCAGTTCTCTTTGATAATTTCCTGGAAAATAGTGTCCAGGCTCTTTTTTTCATCATGTTTTTCTGGGAGTCCAATGATTCTCAGATTGTCTCTCCTGGATCTGTTTTCCAGGTCTGTTCTCTTCCCCAGAAGGTATTTCACATTTTTCTCCATTGTTTGATTTTTTTGGATTTGCTTGACTGATTCTTCTTGTCTCCTTGAGTCATTCAATTCCACTTGTTCAATTCTGATTTTCAGTGAAGTATTCTCTTCACTCACTTTTTTAAAATCTTTTTCTAATTGTCCAATTGAGTTCTTTTGTTCTGTGGAATTTTTTTCCATTTCACCAATTTTGTTTTTTAGAGAGCTGTTTTCTGTTTCCAGTTCACTAATCCTATTTTTCAAGGATTTTACTTCTTTATCCACTCTCTCTTTAACTGACTTCTCCAGGCTCTTTTGCCAAGCCTCACTCTGCTTTCCCCATTTTTCTTCTAGCTCCCTTGTGAGAGCCTTTTTAATCACTTCTATGAGGTTCATCTGTGCTGAGGAACAGATGATCTCCTCCTTTGGGGATTCACCTGGGGACTGCCTGTTTTTAGTCTCCTCAGGATTTAGAGTCTGCTCTCTATCTGTATAGAAGCTGTCAAGGGTTAAAGTCCTCTTCAGCTTCTTGCTCATTCTGTCTAATAATCAAAGACAAACTACCAAAGAAAAACAGAAAAAACTGGAGTCTTTCTTGGGGGGGGGGGGGGGACTGGGTCTGTTATCGAGCTTCCTCTACAGACTGCAGGGGGCAGCAGTGAGGCACTAGCATTACTGTGTTGCGCGTGCGCTCTGAGATCCCAATTCGTGCTGAGTCACTGTGGGGGAGGAAGGGGGGGGCGGCCAGGTCCTGAGAGACTCCAGCTGTTTGGGGTTGTATTCTTCAGCCCCGGTGTTTTTAGCTTCTCTGCTGGGCTGCTGACTTGCTGCCGGAGCAAAGTATCCAAACCTGTAGCGAAGCTCTCCCTGCAGAGACGGCTGCGATCTCTCCCCACCCCCTCTCCAGTCTGCTCCCGTGCTCTCACTGCCGCTGTCCGCCACCTGCGCCCGATCTAAAACCGCCGCAGCCCTCCAGTAAAGACAGACCTTTCTTGGCGGATCTCAAGGATGGCTTCTCTTGGTAACTATATGTGGGTTTTTTTCAGTCAAGCATTGATTCAGAGGCTTGTAATGAAGTGGATAGTGAGAGAAAGCGTGGAGCTTATGCAGCTGTGAGTCTCCTCTCCGCCATCTTAACCGGAAGTCCCCACTTAACCAGCATTAGAACTTTTTATGGTCTGAAATTTTTGTCAGCTGTTCTCTTTCCTAGCCTATTAAATGGCTATTAATGATTTGCTAAAGTTGGACTCTGCTTCCAAGGTGCTAGGTGACAAGTGTTCCAAGCTTCAAGGGTTTTGTACAGCTATTTTCAGAAAGCCTTCAAGGAACCATATCCCTGACCACTCTTTTCTGCTCTGGAGCTGTTAGGAGTGTCCCCACCTCACTGTAGGTAAAAGATCTAGTTCACTGAATCAACAGCTTTCTGCTTTGCTAAGACTTGGGTTCTGGAATTAAGACTGGAGCTACACTGGTGTGCTCTCACTGGAACTGTGCTGGTTTAAATTTAGGGGCCAGGATTAGGGTGGGTTGGGATAGGGCTGGGGCTGCACTGGTATAGGATTGGGATTACATGCAAGGCTCCCAGTTACACAGAACTTTTCAATTGAATCTACAGGTATTCTTTGCTGTCTCTCAGCTGATATGTCTGGAAGCCATTAGTGCTGCTGTTGATTCAGATGTCTGCACTGGTATAGGATTGGGATTACATGCAAGGCTCCCAGTTACACAGAACTTTTCAATTGAATCTACAGGTATTCTTTGCTGTCTCTCAGCTGATATGTCTGGAAGCCATTAGTGCTGCTGTTGATTCAGATGTCTTACTAGTCAGGATCTGCATCCCTGGCTGGGTCTGGGTTTTGGTCTGGGTAAGGGGCTGCCCCAGCATGGCCTGCACTGAGACTGAACACTGGAGTCCCTCTCCCTCTCATGATATCACAGACTTTTCTTGCTGACCTTCTAAATTCTTTTCAGGTGGAAAATTGTTTACTTTGTCTTTTTGGATGTTCTGATGCACTAAAATTTATTTAAAGTCACTATTTAAAGGAATTTGTACTGTTTGGGGGAAAAGGTTGGGTGAGTTCCTACCTTTATGCTGTCATTTTGACTCAACCTCCAAGAAAATAATTCTTTGAAAATTAGAATTAGGGTGCTAGAGATTAAGGCAACATAAGATATCAAGAAATAATGAAACAGACTTTCTGAGTGGAGCCAAGAGGGTGGAGTAGTTTCCCTCAAAACCCACATAAACCAAGCCTCTGAACTGCATCTGACAGAATGAAACTGCTCTCCAGCACAGTTTGACTATCTTTTATGAATATTTCCAAAGAATTTCTTTGGCTTAAGAACACTTTGTATCACTACTTGTGATTTGTCCTGTGGACATTCTATTGTCATCTGACTTTGTGTTTTGGTCTGCCTAATCACCATAGTAGCTTTCTATGGTCAAAGATTTTTTTTCCTGTTTTTTGTTAATTTCCTTTCTTTCCTTTGAGTATTTCCTCCTTTTTTTTTTTTTTTTTTACTTTTAAATTCAAGTTCTGTTCCTGGGGTAAAGGTGGTACTTTCAGAAAGCTCATGGACAACTTTGATTATATTAATTTTTTTTTTTTTTGCACAAACAAAACTGACACAAAAAAAGATTAAAAGGGAAGTATAAATCTGGGGGGAAAATTATATCCCATCTTTCTTATAAAGGTCTCATTTCTAAAATAAATTAATAATGATGTCAAATTTATAATACTCGTCATTCCCCTTTTGATAAAGGGTCAAAGGGTATGAATAGACAATTTTCAGATAAAGTAATTAAACTAATATATAATCATATGAAAGCATGCTCTAAATCACTATTAATTAGAGAAATGCAAATGAAAACAGCTCTAAGGTACCACCTCACACCTCTCAAATTGGCTAAGATGACAGGAAACAAATATTGAAAAATTTTAGAGAGGATGTGAGAAAACTGAGACACTAAAATATGGTTAGTGGATTGTGAAATGACCAAGCCATTCTGCAGAACTATTGGGAGCTATGACCAAAGAACTATAAAACTGTACATACCCTTTGATCCAGCAGTGCCAATAAACTTTGTATAGAAAAAGGCATCTGCATTCAGAAAGAGAACTGTGGAATTTGAATGTAAATCAACACATTCTATGTTCACTTCATTTTCTTTTTCTCTTCCTCTCTCATAATTTTTTTTCCTTTTGATTTGATTTTTCTCTCCCAACATGATTCATACAGAAAGATGTATTTAAAAAGTTAATATACATGTGAAACCAGAAAAAAATAATAAAAATGATTTAAAAGATAATACATTTAATCTTACCCTTAGCCACTATTGTCAAAAAATTCCCATTTTCATTAAGTCACCAAATTTGATTTAGTCTACTAATTGATTCTAGTCAAAGGAACCACAAAATTATTACTAACTGATAAGTATATCAATAACAATTTTTACATTGTTTGAAGAGGTAATTTGGTTTTAATATATAGCTTGGGACACACATGTAGATAGGCATATCACTGATTTTTATAAGCATGTATAAAATGCAAGTTTGAAATTGATATTTCTTTCTATCATATTAGTATCCAATTTTCCCAGCCATTTTTGTTAAATAGTGAATTCTTATCCCAAAAGCTGGGTCTGTTTCCTCCCTGTAGATTTTCTACCATGTGGTCTGCACTGTCCTGGGACTCTGCACTGTCTGCACTGGCAGAAAGTAGGTCTAGACCCACCCCTACCATCGTATACCAAGAAGAGGTTGAAATATGTTCATGATCTAGACATAAAGAATGATTTTATTTTTTAAAAATTAGAAGAACATAGGATAGTGTACCTCTCAGATCTGTGGAGGAGGAAGGAATTTGTGACCAAAGAAAAAGTAGAGATCATTATTGATCATAAAATAGATAATTTTTATTATATTAATTTTTTGTACAAACAAAACAAATGCAGGCAAGATTAGAAGGGAACCAATAAACTGGAAAACATTTTTATAACCAAAGATATGAAAAAGGCCTCATTTCTAAAATACATAGAGAATTGACTCAAATTTATAGTGGTTTAAGCCATTCTCCCATTGATAAATTATCAAAGGATATGAACAGACAATTTTCAGATGAAGAAATTGAAACTATTTGTAGCTACATGAAAAGGTGCTCCAAATCCCTATTGATTTGAGAAATGCAAATTAAGACAATTTTGTGATGCCAGTACATACCTGTCAGATTGGCTAAGATGACAGGAAAAAACAATGAGAAATGTTGGAGGGGATGTGGGAAAACTGGGACACTGATACTTGTTGATAGAACTGTGAAAAGAACCAATCATTCTGGAGAGTAGTTTGGAACTATGTTCAAAAAGTTATCAAACTGTATATACTTTTTGGTCCAGCAGTGTTTCTAATGGGATTTTATTGAAAGAGATCTTAAAGGAGGGAAAGGACCCACATGTGCAAAAATGTTTGTGTCATCCATTTTTGTACTGGCAAGAAATTGGAAACTGAGTGGATGCCCATCAATTGGAGAATAGCCAAATGAATTGTGGTATATGAATGCTATGGAATACTATTGTTCTGTAAGAAACGACCAGCAGGATGATTTCAGAGAGGCTTGAAGAGACTTACATGAACTGATGCTAAGTGAAATGATCAGAACCAGGAAATTATTGTACATGGCAAAAACAAGACTATACTACAATAAATGCTGATGGACATGCCTCTTTTCAACATTAAGCTGTTTCAAACCAGTTCCACTTGTGCAGTGATGAAGTAAGCCATCTCCACCCAGGGAGAGAACCATGGGAACAGAGTGTGGAACACAATGTAGCATTCTCATTCTTTCTGTTATTTGCTTGCATTTCATTTTCTTTCTCAGTTTTTCTTTTTCTTCCTTCTTGATCTGATTTTTCTTGTGCAGCAAGGTAACTGTATAAATATGTACATATATATATTGGATCTAACATGTATTTCAACATATTTAACATGCATTGAACTACCTGCCAGCTAGAGGAGGGGGTGGGGGATGGAGGGGGAAATTTGGAACAAAAGGTTTTGCAAGAGTCAATGTTGGGAAAATTACCCATGCATATGCTTTGTAAATAAAAAGCTTTAATAAAAAATTTAAAAAGAAAGAAAAAATTTAAAAAATATCAAGATTTTTTGTAGACAAACCTAAACTATAATCTTCAATTTTACATAATCTCTGGACTTTCCAGACTGTTGGATATAGGAAATTTGATTTCTTTAGGGAGACTTGATTGAATATCCTACCTCATGGTTGTTATCCCAACTTGTAAGAGGAATCACCTAAAAAGAATAGAATTTCCTAATTGTTTCTGCCCCAAATGGATAGTAGCTTTCCTTCCACAGTTCCCCTGCATTTGTTTTATATATGTCTGCATAGACCTACATGTGAACATGTAATTTCTTCTATTCAGATTTAAGTTTTATTGAAATAGGGTACTGATTAAAATATTGTCATTGTTTCACAATGAAACATAACAGTTGCTTAAATATTTATGGATTGATTCATTAAACAAGTAGAGTAACATGTGGAATCAGTTTGTAATGAGATCTTTGGTTCTTCCTCTCCTCTCCAGCTTAGCAGAGGCCTGTGAAAATCTCTTTCAATAAAATTTACTCTTCTCACTTTTTTACCAGCAGATGATCTAATACTTAAATTTTAGTCATTTCTTTTTCATCAAGCCTTTAAGCTGTGTATACATTACACTGTCCCATGACTTTTTTTCACTAGGATAAGAAGCATAACTCAATGCTATATTGCACTAAATACAAACATTTTACTCTTACATAGTCCCAGATAATAAGTAATATTATGAACAGTTATTTATATGCTCAGTGTGCCAGAGATTGTATTAAATACTTTATAATTTTATCTTATTTGATCCTCATAACAATCCTGGGAGTTAAGTGCAATTATTATCCTTAGAATACAAATAAGGAAAATAAGTTGAGAACAGATACGTTACTAGATCAAGGTCACATATGCCTAATTAGTTTTAGGTCTGATTTGAAGTCAGGTCTTCCTGATTCTAGGTACAGTACTCTATGGACTGTACCATCTTACTGCTAATAAATAAATTATTGCTCCCATTTTGTATCTGGAAATTTTTTCTAAAGCTTAAAAAAATTATACAATTCACATAGCTAAGAATAAAATGTATTATTTTTAAGTCCATCATTCATTTCTTGACATCACATTATTTAGATTCTTCTTTGAATCAAGACTTAGGACCAGAATTCATGAGTTCAAGTCCTTTACTCTACTCTCAACTAAATCAATGTATTTAAAAAGTTTGCTGAAACTGTTTCCTGATCTATATCTTTAATTGCAACTTACTTTCTTAAATCAAAAGGTCCTTACAACTCTAATAAGTTTACAATTTATATGAAAGTGCTTTGCTAGTTCTTAATAAAGAAATATTAATCATAACATTAAAAATTAAGCTTATAATTAGTTGGAAATGGTTCATAGCTAAATTTTTTTTCCTTAGTGATCTCATGAATGCAGAAGGATTGTTTATATCTGTTTTTAAAATGTAGATATCATTACAATTATTTGTTTAAGAATTCTTAGATTTTGTATTCTTTTACGTTCAGAATCTTACTTCAGGGATCTAATTAATCATAGACACCTGGAATATAGTAATTAGAATTACCATGTATAGGTTTCTTTTTTTCTGTTTTATTATACTTTTTCTATGTTTTCCAGCAAAATCTGATCCAAGTTTGGTAATAAGAGTTTCTCTATCCAAATATCAATCTTTGTAAGGCAAAATTGCAAGCTTCATACCATTAATTGGCAGCTGATGTGATCAACATATGTGTCCAACTGATGAATCTAAAATGGTGAATATAAACATAGGATTCAATCATAACAGTGTCTGTGCACTTAAAAGACAAATCTGGCACACAGTTTTGAATGAAACTCTTTGTGATTCAATAGGTTGCATTCCAAAGCAAATGTCATTAGTTACTTATAACTCATCTTATTCCATAGACAGTACAGTTTACTTTTCTTTCATCCATATTATTTATTTCTTCTGAAATAATAAACAACATGGCTGTATATTTGAATTTAAAAACACACACATAAGCAATGTTAGTTAATACTGATAGTTTGCTTAAAGCAAATGTAAAAGTAATCAGTGAATAATGCAAAATATAAAATATTGCTAAAATATATATAGGTGCATTTGACCTACTATGTTAAATTTTTTTTTATGAATTGCTACCTCTAAAATCAGCAAGTTTTACTGTCTATCTGTTTCTATGTGTCTCTGCCTCTGACTCTCTGTCTCTCTGTCTCAGTTTTTGACTCTTTGTTTCTGTCTCTTTCTCTCTTTTTCTCTGTCTCTGTCTCTATTTCTCTGTTCCCGTTTCTCTTTCTTCCTCTCTCCCTGCCTCCCCCCTTGTTTCTGTCCCTCTCTCTTTCTATCTCTCTGTTTCTCTGTCTTTTTCTCTCTCTCCCTTTCTTTCTTCTTCTCTCCCTCCCTCCAGTTTTTGTCAATGGAGAATTATAAACCATAATTTTAATGGCATGCTTTAAGGGCAGTCTCTGACTAAACTATAGGTCATTGGAAGCAACTTTAGGAAAATAAAATGAATTAGAAAGTTTGAAATCCATTATGTCTTCCAAACTTCTTCCAATATCATAATACAATTTTAAGTGTTCACCTACTTCAAGTACTTTTGTTTCTAACTTCATAAAGTTTCTTGTATGCATTTCTTTCTTTCCTTTAACTCCTTAAACACCTTGTCACACTTAAGGCTTAGAGTATTGCAATAATATGAAATCTAGGCTCTGTGTTTCAAGTCTTTTTACTCCAAGCTCTCCTTCACTAAACACCAAAATGACCTTGTAAAAACACAGGTCTAACTATATCACTTTTCTTTCCCTAATTATTAAACTCCAATCACTACCTATTATTTCCAGAATTAAATTAAATATCCTATTTTCACTTAACAGCTCTTCATAACCTGCCTGGCTCCTTCCTATCTATCCAAAATTCTTAACCTTTTCCCCCTTCATATACTTTGCAATCCAATGACCTTAGTCATCTTTCTGTTTATCACAAAATGTACAATATTGTAAAATTCAAAACATTTTTCCTAGCTCTACTAGAAATTTCTCCTATCTCATATCTGTTTCTTTCTATCTTTTCTGGCTTCCTTCAAGATGTAACTATAGCCCCTATTTAGCTCTTTATTCAGCAACACTTACCCAGTTCTCTACTTTTCCTTTTGAGATTACTTTCATTTGTCTGTATATAATTGTCTATATGTTGACTTCTCCAATTACATCATGAACACCATGGCATCAAGTGGTCTCTTTATTTGCTTCCTTATTTTGTTTGCTTTGCCTTTCTTGCCATCCCTTGAGTTTAATATAGTACCTGGCACAATAAGTGCCTATGTGCGTTTACTGAAATGAGAAGGAAATATTTGGAAACATTATGACAAAGTCTCTTGCATGAAAATCAAAAGTTGGAGAAAACTGTTAGAAGTGTAAAAGAATCATTTCAAATATTCAAAAAGAAAGTTTTGATTAAATGTTTTTATCTTTCACTTTCTTAGATTAGCCAATATGTTGTAGGGGGAAACACATTGAACTTAAAGTCAGAAAACCTAGTTTCAAAACTTGACTCTGACATCTGTCTGACATCTCCTCTAAACTGTGGAAATGTTCACTAAAATTGGAACAATACCAGTATGATATATTTCACAGGTTGGTGTGAGGGAATTTGAAATGTAATATAAATGCAACTGTTTTTAAGAGCTGTGTTCATCTTTGGGCTCTTATAATGATTTCTATTAAAAAGTGTGAAAAAATAAATCATACTCATAAAAGTATTCAAACAAGAAAATGCTTTGGATTAAAACTTTCATCCTGATTTCACAAATAATCTTAAATAATCCAACTTGATGATTAACTAAACATGAACTTAGTTTTTGAAATAGTGTCATTATTCAAGTACTTTAAGTTCAATGATTTTATGCCATGGATATTCTTTTCAGCAGTAATCACTCTAATTCCATCTCCTTATTTTAATTATTATGTTCATTAGTTTCTCTAGCCAATCCTCACGATTAACTTATTGACCAAACTACTAATATTGAACATCTCTTTCCTAAGAGAGATAAAGTCCCTCAACAGACCCATATATGAAGCCCTTTTAGCTTAGTATGACATGCAAAAGAAAAATATTCCAAAGACACTTAAGAATGAAAATGAAAGAAAGTGAATAAAGATGTAAATAGATATAATAGTTTTGATATTGTTATTTTGCTATATTAAGATGATTATTTTATCACAATATGAAATCACACATAGAAATCACAACAGAAAATGTGCTCCAAATGGAAATGGAAATATTATGGAAGAAAGATTATATAGAAAATTGCATGATAGGAAAAATACACACAGAAGAGGTCTGTACTGAGCACCATATAGTTTTGAGAACATGGAGAAACTGGTTTTCCAAGTGACTCAAAGAAGGGAACAGAACAAAAACATGAAACAAAAATTATAGATTTGAATCTTTAGAACACAAAACAGAAACCAAGGTATCATCAATATATGCCAACCCATATAAATAGTTGTTTTTCTACATAATGTTTTAAAATCATCTATAGACACAACAAGGGAATGTCTAATGAAGGAATTGTAAAGAAAGATGGCTTGCATAAGATTACACAGCGTTCTTCATTTTTATCATCACACAATTGAATGAAAAACATAGAAAATATAAAGTCCCCATGTTTATTGATTGATTATTAATAAAATAGATAATAACATTTAATTATAAAAAAAATAATATGCTACTTATAACAAGGTGTGTCATCATTTCAGAATTTCCAATTTAAAAAAAAAAGAAGTACCACAATCATTCATGAATACATTTTAATTACTCATTCAAGACACAAAAGAAAATAAATAGATTCAAATACTTATTGACTCCAAAATCTCTTTCTGTACATTTTTTGTTTCTGTCTCTCCTTTGCTTTTACTCCATCATACACAAGTGCTGAAGATAGCATATAGCACGGAATCACAAAAGATACAGAAACTGGACTATATTGCCTTTTGAAATTCTCAAAATTTGTTCAATGACTTTAAGATTCACCTTTAAAAATACTCACCTTTTTTTTTATTAAAACTTTTTTTATTTACAAAATATATGCATGAGTAATTTTTATTTTTTTAAAATTTTTATTTAATGATTACTTTATATTGACAACATTATCCCTTGCACTCGTTTCTTTTCCGATTTTTTCCCCTCCCTCCCTCCACCCCCTCCCCTAGATGGCAAGCAGTCCTTTATATCTTGGATATGTTGTAGTATATCCTAGATACAATATATGTCTGCAGAACCGAACAGTTCTCTTGTTGCATAGGGAGAATTGGATTCAGAAGGTATAAATAACCCGGGAAGAAAAACAAAAATGCAGATAGTTCACATTTGTTTCCCAGTGTTCTTTCTTTGGATGTAGCTGCTTTTGTCCATCATTTATCAATTGAAACTCAGTTAGGTCACTTTGTCAAAGAAATCCACTTCCATCAAAATATGTCCTCATACAATATCGTTGTCGAAGTGTATAATGATCTCCTGGTTCTGCTCATTTCACTTAGCATCAGTTCATGTAAGTCTCACCAGTCCTCTCTGTATTCATCCTGCTGGTCATTTCTTACAGAACAATAATATTCCATAACATTCATATACCACAATTTACCCAGCCATTCTCCAATTGATGGGCATCCATTCATTTTCCAGTTTCTAGCCACTACAAACAGGGCTGCCACAAACATTTTGGCACATACAGGTCCATGGGTAATTTTTCATCATTAACATTTGCAAAACCTTGTGTTCCAAATTTTCCCTGCCTTCCCCCTATACTCTCTCCTATATGGCAGGTAGTATAATATATGTTAAATATGTTAAAACATATGTTAAATCCAGTATATGTATGTATGTATATATATATAATATATATATGTATGTATATATATTATATATATATATTTAAACAATTATCTTGCTGATCAAGAAAAATCAATTGAAGAAGAAAAAAAAACTGAGAAAGAAAACAAAATGCAAACAACAACAGAAAGAGTGAAAATGCTATGTTGTGTTCCACACTCAGTTCCCACAGTCCTCTCTTCATCACTGAACAATTGGAACTGATTTGAATCATCTCATTGTTGAAGAGTCATGCCCATTAGAATTCATCATTGTATAGTCTTGTTGTTTCCATGTATAATGATCTCCTGGTTCTGCTCATTTCACTCGCCATCAGTTCATGTAGATTTTCCCAGTCCTCTCTGAAATCATGCTACCACTGGCAATCAAAAACACAACCAAAGAGCAATGTAGTAAAATGTTTCCTGTATTTTCTCTTTATTTCATTAAACTGTTGCTGTTGCACTTTACACTTAAGATGCTTAGTAAATAATAATATATATGCATGTATACATACATATATACACACACATATAGATATATAAAACAATGACTAATAAATTACCTAATTGCTTTTGATGTTTATAATGTGTGCTGATTATACAAGACCTCCATTTTTTTTTGCAGCTTCAGATTGTTTCAACTACATCTCCATCTGGCACATAGAAAACATATAGAAAAAAGAAACAAATACACAATAAAAAAGAAAAAAAGATATATAGTTAATGAAGGTAAAAATGACAATGGATATGCCAATAACATAACAAAAAAAGAGAATATTAACTTTTTTTAAAGAATCCAAGATGTAAGGATTAAAATAGATATGAAACATAAGAAATTATGTTGGAATCACAAACTTTAAACTGAATAGGTTTAACTTTATAAAACCCCACCAACATATGACTAATGCTTTTGTTTGCTTGGTTTTTGGTTAGTTGGTTGTTGTTTCAGTTTTAGTTTATTTTTTTTTAAAACTTGTGTGAACTATTAAGTATAATTCTACAGGAGAAAAATATATGGTGGTATCTTTGAGACAAACAAACAAATTTGCTAGAGATAGATTTGGTGGGAAAAATAATGACTTCTTTGTTGGACATTTAAATTTATGATATCTCTGGGACAGCTAGTCAAAGAAAGAACTCATTTTGTTTCCTTCTCAAAATTCATCTTTCCTCCATATGTTCCTTTTTTTTTCCCCTGAGAGTTGTTTTCACTCTTCCAATTTGTCGATTCCAAGGTTTTGGAATCATCATTGACTTTTCTCTTATTATTGCCAACTATATGTATAAACTATCTCACACTCACTGCCTTTTCTTTATTCACCTTTCCTCCACCTTAGTTAACACCCTATTCCCCTTTCATATGTACTATTCAACTCTGTTTTTTTTTTACACCTATTTTTTTCTGTGGTGTGAGTCTATCTCCCACAAAAATGGAAACTATATATTAAAGACAGATTATAAATGCATATGTCATATTCTACTCAAAAAATTCTATAATTTTATAACAATTTTATATTATATTAATGGGCATTGAAAACACAATACTTTAATCTATTATTGACTTCAAAAATCATTTGACTTGGTAGGTAAAAACATTTTTAAGTCTTTTGCAAAGAAGGTATTTTGGTTAATTATGTTTAAAATAATACCTCATCCTAGAAATCTTACATGAACTGATGTTGAATGAAGTAAGTGGAACAAAGAAAAAACCATAACATCAAGATTATGTAATGATTAATTATGATAGATTTAGTTCTTTTCAGCAACAGAGTGACCCAGGATAATTCCAATAACCTTGGGATGGCAAATGGCCTTCACATTTAAAGAGAGAACTGTGGAGACTGAACTTAAATTGAAGTGTAGTATTTTCATCTTTTCTGGTTGCTTTTTCTTTCTTATGTTTTTCTGTTTGATCTGATTTTTCTTTCCAAAGATGACTAATATGGAAATATGTTAAAAATGATTCTATAAGTATAACATATATAAGATTTTTTTGCTGTCTTGGGGAAAAGATGGAGAAAAAAATGGAATAAAAATCTTACACAAATGAATATTGAAAACTATCTTTAGATGTAATTGGAAATATACAATTATTAAAATAGCTTGTAACAGCTAACATTTATATAGCACATACTATGTGAAAAACTAGACCGTTAGGTGGTACAGTGAATGGAATACCAAACTTGAAGTTAGGAAGACTATGAGTTCAAATTCGGTCTAAAATTCTTACTGCATATGTGACTGTGCCAAAGTTGCTTAAATCTTTGTTTTAGTTTCCTCATCCACAAAATGACCTAAAGAAGTCTATGATAAACCACTCCAGTAGCTCTACCAAGAAAAACACAAATAGATCATAAAGAAATCATTATTGAAAATGATTGAATAAAACAAATTAACACTGCATTGGTTTAGGTTATATTACTGGAAAGAAAAAAAATGATTTAGTAATATATGGAGTAACATTTTTAAATTAACATAAATATTGAAAAGTTATACATCTCTCTTGAAGAAATCTATTCTGGTGGAATAGTTATAGGTATATTAGTTGCTGCATTTAAGAAATCTAAGATGTTTATGAAGATTCAAGGGTATTTATTGTAACTGAATACAGCAAATCACTGTTCCCATATGCTTTATTTTTGTATATAATACATGATTAAAATGACATGAGGAAAAGAAAATTCGTGCACAATTCAGTTTTAGATAATGAATATAATCAAATTTATGAGTTTGGGACTGATGTGATATCAAAAAGTCATTTTTTTCATTTTTCAAATAATTTTTGGAACATAGTAGTCCTAATGAATACTTGTAAATTGTCCAGTTTTGGTATTTTATGCAACATTAAATTAACCTGAAAAAGCCTGGTAAGATTTTAACCTATTTCAATTATGAATAACGTTGGCTCTAGATTTTAGATAGAAACTACTCTTAATTTTCACAAGTACTTGATTTATTCCCATGCTTTTAACTGGAAAGCCTTTTTTCTATATTTTTTGAATCAATCATATCATTTTTTTTGTATTTTTTGTCACTGATGTTGTGAATTATACCTATGTTTTTGAATAGTGAATTATTTCTACATCCCAACTTTTTAGAATTTGTAGATTTTTTTATTATATATTGTTGCAAGCTCCTTGATAATATTTTAACATACTTAGCTAATCTAAGTATAATCTTTCTGGGGGGAATAAATATTATTAAAATAGGAAACTTTCCAGAATTTCTGTTGAAAAAACAGGACTGAATAGGAAATTTGGCATTCAAACACAAAATTCAGAAAAATAATAATAAGGTAAACATGAAAGAGAAATAATAAAAAACTCAATAAAATTAAATTATTTACATTCGCATATGAGAAGATAATATGTGGAATTCTTAAGAACTTGCTTTTTTTATTCCACTTTAGGTATGTGGAAGTAGTTTACCCTCTAGGATACACCCATGAATCCTATGATCATAATTATAAATACCTTTCATACAAATAGTAATAGAGCTAAACAATTAGAGAAATGTTCATTACTCATGTTTAGAATGGGGGAATATACTAAAATATATTTATTTACTTATTTTGTTTCACAACAATAAAATTAATGAATTATTTTCCAAAGCTAAATAATGAAAAAAAATATATCCAGAAAAGCAGAAACTTAAGAATAATCATAAAACTGAGAAACAGAAATATGGAGAAAGGTAGACTAGCTGTACAAGATTTGAAACTATATTACAAAGAAATTGAAACTATTTATAGACATATGAAAATATGCTCCAAATCATTATTAATCAGAGAAATGCAAATTAAGACAACTCTGAGATACCACTACATACCTGTCAGATTGGCTAGAATGACAGGGAAAGATAATGGGGAATGTTGGAGGGGATGTGGGAAAACAGGGACACTGATACATTGTTGGTGGAATTGTAAACACATCCAGCCATTCTGGACAGCAATTTGGAACTATGCTCAAAAAGTTATCAAACTGTGCATATCCTTTGATCCAGCAGTGTTTCTACTGGGCTTATACCCCAAAGAGATACTAAAGAAAGGAAAGGGACCTGTATGTGCCAAAATGTTTGTGGCAGCCCTGTTTGTAGTGGCTAGAAGCTGGAAAATGAAAGGATGTCCATCAATTGGAGAATGGTTGAGTAAATTGTGGTATATGAATGTTATGGAATATTATTGTTCTGTAAGGAATGACCAACAGGATGAATACAGAGAGGACTGGCGAGACTTATATGAACTGATGCTAAGTGAAATGAGCAGAACCAGGAGATCATTATATACCTCAACAACGATACTATTTGAGGATGTATTCTGATGGAAGTGGATCTCTTCGATAAAGAGAGCCTTAATTGATCAAAGATGGACAGAAGCAGCTACACCCAGACAAAGAACACTGGGAAATGAATATAAACTGCTTGCATTTTTGTTTTTCTTCCTGGGTTATTTATACCTTCTGAATTCAATTCTCCCTGTGCAACAAGAAAACTGTTCGGTTCTGCATACATATATTGTATCTAGGATATACTGCAACCAATTCAACATATGAAGGACTGCTTGCCATCTGGGGGAAGAGGTGGAGGGAGGGAGGGAGGGGAAAAATTGGAACAGAAGTGAATGCAAGGGATAATGCTGTAAAAAATTACCCTGGCATGCATTCTATCAATAAAAAGTTATTAAAAAAAAAGAAAGAAAGAAACTATATTACAAAGCTAAGAAACAGAATAATGGATCAGAAAAATAGATTAGGCACACAGCATAGAGTAAAAAATTACCTTAATAACGTAGTATTTGATAAGACCAAAGATCCAAGCTTTTGGGTAAAGAATTCATCATTCAACAAAATTTGGTGAGAAAATTGGAAAACACCTTGGAAAAAATTAGCCATAGATAAATATGTTATATCATCTACAGAGAGAAAATCAAAATAGGTATATGATATAACTTAAAGGGAGACACCATATGCAAATTAGGGAAGCAATATACTTGCTGGTTATTGGATAAAGGAGGAGTTTATGACAAACAGATATAGTAGGTTTGATTATATATTTTTTTAAAAAATTGCATGATGTTGATGAAGCCAAATTTAAAAGGAAAGCAGGAAATTGGGGGGAATTTTTTTTTTTTACAAATTTTTGTTACAAAGGCATTATCTCTAAAAATATATAGAAAATGGAGTCATATTTTAAATAAACATACAAGCCATATGCTATTTTCTGAAGACCTAATCAAAACTATTAATAATAATATGTAGGAGGATTCTGTGAAGATGGCAGAGTAGGTCATAAAATACCAAGTGCTCAAGATTTACCCCACAAAAAAAAAAATTGTCCCTCAGGGTGAACATGGACAAGTGAAAAACATATAAGACTTGGGGTAGAACAGGAGTCCTCCTAGGGCAACCAGAGAAAAAGTGAAGAAAGAGCCCAAGACTGCGTTTTAACCAGTGTGAAGCATAAACAATTGCAAGTCAGCTCCTTCAAAGAGCAAGTGGAGACCCCAAAGGATAGTTAGGTTCAGAGGTAGGTTCAGCTGTGCTATGTGTGTTAAACTAACCTAAAGTTAGGTTCAGCTTTAAATATATGAAGTTTAATTTCTTAAATATTGTGGGCAATCTGGAGCCTGAGTCTGAGAAGATTGCGGGAACTTCTGTCAATTAAAAATGCTAGACTCTGCTGTGCTGCTGACACCCTACCTCCAGTGAGAGAAGAAATCAGCACAACTATTGAGTGCATAAGCATTGGGAAGGATACTTACTGGCTGGGGCTTTTAAAAGAGGCTAGAGGTCTTGGTTTTGGATTCCAGATTAAAGAGAAAACATAGATATTTTTCTACCATCACTAGCTTAGGACTAGAAACGAAAACATTGTTAATTTCTTATTTTAAAAATAATGACTAAGTAAAGGAGAAAGAATCCAACAATAGACAATAATATGGGAATAGAGAAGAACAGGGAGTCTCTTCAGAGGAGAAAACAAGTAAACCCTCCCATTCCCCAAAGAGTAATGTGAAAGTTTATCTGTCTTAAAAGAAATAATAGAACTCAAAAAAGAGTTCAAAATCAAATAAGAGAGACTGAGGAAAAACTAAAACTAAATAATTATCTCAGAAAAACAAGAAGATTAGGAAAACAAAGTTAACCAACTCAAAAAGGGAAAATACCTCTTTGAAAATTAGATTTGGGCAAGAGGAAGTTGTAAGAGACTAAGAAATATTAATACAAAATATAAAGAATGCAAAAATAGAAGAGATTGTGAAACATCTTATTAATAAATCTGGAGAGCAGATCAAGAAGAGAAAACATAAGAATAATTTCATTCCCTAAAAATATGAACAACAACAACAAAAACAACAATAATAGCAGCAGCAGCAATAACACAACTTTAATGCAACAAATAAAATTGAACTGAACAGGAGGGGAAAATAGAAATAGAAAAAAAAAATCCACCTATCATGACCTCAAAAAAATCCTACAAAGAAAACACATATAAAATTATTACTAATTATAAAAACTAGATTAAACAGAAAATGTTACCTGCAACAGCATCAACAAAAACAATTAAAATATGCTAGAGTTACAATTAAACTTGCACAGGATTAATCAGCAGCCACAATAAAAGACAAATGCTGGAATATTATATGTTGACAAGCAAAAGAAGGTTGCAACCAAAATATTATTAAATCAAACATAATATTGGGAAAATGGACATTCAGGGAACTATCTGGTTTTCAGGATTTTGTCTCAAACAAACTTGAACTGAATAGAAAATTTAACATATAAGAGAAAGCATCAAAGACTAATTTCAAAGAACATAATAAGGACAAACTGTTTATGATCGACATGTGGAAATGTAAGTCATATAACTAACACTGAAAAAGAAACAGTGGAGTACAGCTGAGTATGTTGTGAGTCTAAAAAGTAATACCATCTACAAAAAGGTAAAAGAAGTAATTGTGCTATATTAATGATGCCAGAGAAAAAGAACTGGTCGAGAGGAATTAGATGGGAGTAGAAAGGGCTGGTAGTTCTGAAAACTTAGATTAGGGACTTCCGGGCAAGAAGGTGGAGAGAAGGCACACAGCTGGGTAAGCTCCATGTTTTCTCTCATTATCCATTTCATTACAAGCCTCTGAATTAATGCTTGACTGAAAAAACCCACAAATAGTTACCAAGAGAAGACATCCTTGAGATTCGCCAGGAAAGGTCTGTTTTTGCTTGAGGGTGGGGACAGTTTTAGATCAGGCGCAGGCTGAGGTCAGCGGTAGCAAGAGCATGGGATCAGAGTGGAGAGGGGGTGGGATGTGATCGCAGCAGTCTCTGCGGGGAGAGCTTTGCTACAGGATTGGATATTTTGCCATGGCAGCAAGTCAGCAGCCCAGCAGAGAAGCTAAAAACACTGGGAGGTGAAGAATACAACCCCAAACAGCTGGAGTCTCTTGGGACCTGGCCACCCCTCCCCTACAGCAATGCTCTCGGAGTCTCAGAGCGCAGGCACAGCACAGTCTGACTAGTGCCTCGCTGCTGCACCCACAGTCTGTAGAGGAAGCTTGGTAACACCACCCAGCACCTTCCCTCCCCAAAAACAGACTCCATTTAGGTTTTTTCTTTTTTTTCTTTGCTAGTTTGTCTTTGATTCTTTGACAAAATGAGCAAAAAATTGAAGAGGACTTTAACCCTTGACAGCTTCTATACAGATAGAGAGCAGATTCTAAATCCTGAGGAGACTAAAAACAGACTGTCCCCAGGTGAATCCCCAAAGGAGGAGATCATCTGTTCCTCAGCACAGATGAATCTCATGGAGGAAATTAAAAAAAGGCTCTCACAAGAGAGCTAGAAGAAAAATGGGGAAAGGAGAGGGAGGCTTGGCAAAAGAGCCTGAAGAAGTCATCCCACTCATTTAAAGAGAGACTGGATAAAGAAATAAAATCCTTGAAAAATAGGATTAGTGAACTGGAAACAGAAAATAGCTCTCTAAAAAACGAAATTGGCAAAATGGAAAAAAATTCCATAGAACAAAAGAACTCAATAGGACAATTAGAAAAAGATTTTTAAAAAGTGAGTGAAGAAAATACTTCATTGAAAATCAGAATTGAACAATTGGAATTGAATGACTCGAGGAGACAAGAAGAATCAGTCAAGCAAATCCAAAAAAAATCAAACAATGGAAAAGAATGAGAAATACCTTCTGGGGAAGACAACAGACCTGGAAAACTGATGCAGGAGAGACAATCTGAGAATCATTGGACTCCCAGAAAAGCATGATGAAAAAAAGAGCCTGGACACTATTTTCCAGGAAATTATCAAAGAGAACTGCCCAGAAGTCATATAGAAACAGAGGACAAAATAGACATTGAAAGAATTCGTCGATCACCTACTGAAAGGGACCCTAAAATCAAAACACCAAGAAACATAATGGCCAAATGCCAGAACCCTCAGACAAAGGAAAAAATATTGCAAGTGGCTAGAAAAACCCAATTCAAGTATCAAGGAGCCACAATAAGGATCACCCAGGATCTAGCAGCATCCACATTAAAGGATCGAAGGGCCTGGAATATGATATTCCGAAAGGCTAAGGAACTTGGTATGCCAGAATCCTACAATATGTTGTTTACAGGAAACACACCTGAAGTGGGAAGATACATGCAGGTTAAAGGTAAAAGGTTGGAGCAAAATCTACTATGCTTCAGGTGAAGTCAAAAAACCAGGGGTAGCCATCCTCATCTCAGATCAAGCTAAAGCAAAAATTGATCTAATTAAAAGAGATAAGGAAGGGCACTATATCTTGCTAAAGGGTAGCATGGATAATGAAGTACTATCTATATTAAACATATATGCACCAAGTGGTATAGCATCAAAATACTTAAAAGAGAAATTAATAGAACTGCAAGAAGAAATAGACAGCAAAACTATAATAGTGGGAGATCTCAACCTTGCACTCTCAGAATTAGATAAATAAATAAGAAAGAAGCCAAAGAGGTAAATAGGATACTAGAAAAGTTAGATATGATAGATCTCTGGAGAAAATGTAATGGAGACAGAACAGAGTACACTTTCTTTTCAGCAGTTCATGGAAGCTATACAAAAATTGACCATATATTAGGACATAAAAACCTCAAACTCAAATGCAGTAAGGCAGAAATAGTAAATGCATCCTTTTCGGACCACGATGCAATGAAAATTACATTCAACAAAAAGCCAGGGGAAAGGAGACCAAAAAATAATTGGAAACTAAATAATCTCATACTAAAGAATGATTGGGTGAAACAGCAAATCATAGACATAATTAATAACTTCACCCAAGAAAACGATAATAATGAGACATCATACCAAAATGTATGGGATGCAGCCAAAGCGGTAATAAGGGGAAATTTCATATCTCTAGAGGCCTATTTGTATAAAATAGAGAAAGAGAAGGTCAATGAATTGGGCTTGCAACTAAAAATGCTAGAAAAGGAACAAATTAAAAACCCCCAGTCAAACACTAAACTTGAAATTCTAAAAATAAAAGGAGAGATCAATAAAATTGAAAGTAAAAAAAAAAAAAAACTATTGAATTAATTAATAAAACTAAGAGTTGGTTCTATGAAAAAACCAACAAAATAGACAAACCCTTAGTAAATCTGATTAAAAAAAGGAAAGAGGAAAATCAAATTGTTAGTCTTAAAAATGAAAAGGGAGAACTCGCCACTAATGAAGAGGAAATTAGTGCAATAATTAGGAGTTACTTTGCCCAACTTTATGCCAATAAATTCGACAACTTAAATGAAATAGAAGAATATCTTCAAAAATATAGCTTGCCCAAACTAACAGAGGAAGAAGTAAATATCCTAAACAGTCCCATCTCAGAAAAAGAAATAGAACAAACTATCAATCAACTCCCTAAGAAAAACTCCCCAGGACCAGATGGATTTACATGTGAATTCTATCAAACATTTAAAGAACAATTAACTCCAATGCTAAATAAACTATTTGAAAAAATAGGGATTGAAGGAGTCCTACCAAACTCCTTTTATGACACAGACATGGTACTGATACCTAAACCAGGTAGGCTGAAAACAGAGAAAGAAAATTATAGACCAATCTCCCTAATGAATATTGATGCTAAAATTTTAAATAAAATATTAGCAAAAAGATTACAGAAAATCATCCCCAGGATGATACACTATCACCAAGTAGGATTTATACCAGGAATGCAGGGCTGGTTCAATATTAGGAAAACTATTAGCATAATTGACTATATCAATAAACAAACAAAAACCATATGATCATCTCAATAGATGCAGAAAAAGCATTTGATAAAATCCAACATCCATTCCTAATAAAAACACTTGAGAGCATAGGAATAAATGGACTTTTCCTTAAAATAGTCAGGAGCATATACTTAAAACCATCAGTAAGCATCATATGCAATGGGGAAAAACTGGAACCTTTCCCAGTAAGATCTGGAGTGAAGCAAGTTTTCCCACTATCATCATTATTATTTAATATTGTATTGGAAACACTAGCCTAGGCAATAAGAGTCGAGAAAGATATTAAAGGAATTAGAGTAGGCAATGAGGAAACCAAACTATCACTCTTTGCAGATGATATGATGGTATACTTAGAGAACCCCAGAGATTCTACTAAAAAGCTATTAGAAATAATTCATAATTTTAGCAAAGTAGTTGGATACAAAATAAATCCCCAGAAATCCTCAGCATTTTTATACATCACCAACAAAACCCAACAGCAAGAGATACAAAGAGAAATTCCATTCAGAATAACTGTTGATATCATAAAATATTTGGGAATCTACCTACCAAAGGAAAGTCAGGAATTATATGAGCAAAATTACAAAAAAAGTCTCCACACAAATAAAGTCAGACTTAAATAATTGGAAAAATATTAAGTGCTCTTGGATAGGCCGAGCGAATATAATAAAGATGACAATACTCCCTAAACTAATCTATTTATTTAGTGCTATACCAATCAGACTTCCAAGAAAATATTTTAATGATCTAGAAAAAATAAGAACAAAATTCATATGGAACAATAAAAAGTCGAGAATCTCAAGGGAATTAATAAAAAAAAAAAATCAAATGAAGGTGGCCTAGCTGTACCTGATCTAAAATTATATTATATAGCAGCCATCACCAAAACCATTTGATATTGGCTAAGAAATAGATTAGTTGATTAGTGGAAAAGGTTAGGTTCACAAGATAGAATAGTCAACCATAGCAATCTAGTGTTTGACAAACCCAAAGATCCTAACTTTTGGGATAAGAATTCATTATTTGATAAAAACTGCTGGGATAACTGGAAATTAGTATGGCAGAAACTAGGCATGGACCCACACTTAACACCATATACCAAGATAAGATCAAAATGGGTCCATGACCTAGGCATAAAGAACGAGATTATAAAAAAATTAGAGGAACATAGGATAGTTTATCTCTCAGACTTGTGGAGGAGAAAGAAATTTGTGACCAAAGATGAACTAGAGACCATTACTGATCACAAAATAGAAAATTTTGATGACATCAAATTAAAAAGCCTTTGTACAACAAAACTAATGCAAACAAGATTAGAAGGGAAGCAACAAACTGGGAAAACATCTTCACAGTTAAAGGTTCTGATAAAGGCCTCATTTCCAAAATATATAGAGAACTGACTCAAATTTATAAGAAATCAAGCCATTCTCCAATTGATAAATGGTCAAAGGATATGAACAGACAATTTTCAGATGATGAAATTGAAACTATTACCACTCATATGAAAGATTGTTCCAAATCATTATTGATCAGAGAAATGCAAATTAAGACAACTCTGAGATACCACTACACACCTGTCAGATTGGCTAAGATGACAGCAAAAAAATAATGATGAATGTTGGAGGGGATGCGGGAAAACTGGGACACTGATGCATTGTTGGTGGAGTTGTGAACGAATCCAGCCATTCTGGAGAGCAATCTGGAATTAAGCCCAGTTATCAAATTTTGCATGCCCTTTGATCCAGCAGTGTTTCTATTGGGCTTATATCCCAAAGAAATACTAAAGAAGGGAAAGGGACCTGTATGTGCCAAAATGTTTGTAGCAGCCCTGTTTGTAGTGGCTAGAAACTGGAAAATGAATGGATGCCCATCAATTGGAGAATGTCTGGGTAAATTGTGGTATATGAATGTTATGGAATATTATTGTTCTGTAAGAAATGACCAGCAGGATGAATACCGAGAGGCTTGGCGAGACTTACATGAACTGATGCTAAGTGAAATGAGCAGAACCAGGAGATCATTATACACTTCGACAACAATATTGTATCGGGATGTAGTCTGATGGAAGTGGATTTCTTTGACAAAGAGATTTAACTGAGTTTCAATTGATAAATGATGGACAGAAGCAGCTACACCCAAAGAAAGAACACTGGGAAACGAATGTGAACTATCTGCATTTTTGTTTTTCTTCCCGGGTTATTTTTACCTTCTGAATCCAATTCTCCATGTGCAACAAGAGAACTGTTCAGTTCTGCAAACATATATTGTATCTAGGATATACTGTAACATATCTAACATATAAAGTACTGCTTGCCATCTAGGGGAGGGGGTGGAGGGAGGGAGCGGAAAAATCGGAACAGAATAAAAAAATTGCCCTGGCATGGATTCTGTCAATATAAAGTTATTATTAAATAAAATTAAAAAAAATATTATTAAAAAAAAAAAGAAAACTTAGATCAGGAAAGGGTTAAAGACATATATACATCTATATATGTATAAGCACACATGTATATGTTAATAGTGTCGAGAGAAGTCATTTCAAATATTTTAAATGGTTTGTGCCCTGACAGGAATAAACAGAAGAAAAATATTTAATTCAGATAATCAAAGATTCCCAAAGTTTTGTTGTTTTTATTGTTATAATTCTTACAGAATTACCAGAAAAAAAAATTAAAAGTGAACTCACTTTTTCCATTTTAATTGCTTTTTTGTATTTGATATATAAAGCATCAGTTAAGTAACACTTCATGATGTTACCAATTTAAGAAGAAGGTAGAATAAGTTTTATGGTTTGATTTCCCAGTAGGGAAAAATCTGATTAGAGAAAAATAGCGTGGTCAACCTCATGTTTCTTCTTACATTCTAATTTCTTTCTTGACAATTGTCACAAGGGCCCCTTTTGAACCATGAGTAGACATACATTATGGGTTCTCTGTTTTATTCCCAGAAGAAAATATCTCCTATATTTTATGTTGTTGTTTATCTTTGTAGGTGAAGGGGACCTAATGAAATGCCAGTAAAATATCACAAATAGCCATATATTAGCCTTTCTATGCACATTTGAGAAATAAAAAGTTATTATTGTTGATGAGCATAATTTTAAATAAAAAAGTCTTCTTTCAAGTTTCAAATAAAAATAAAAAATACTTTTTTTTTATTATTTCTTAGAACATATTGCTGCTTTAGCAACAGGGGAATAATACACAGAAATTTCTGACAGTGAGTGATGACAAGGATATATGGTATCAGCAAAGATGAAAAAATACATAGTTAAGTATGATCTAGGGAACATAAATCCCAGGACACCAATGTAACTGGTGAGATGTTTTGCATTTTTTAAAACCCAACAAAGAGATAAATGGTTTAAAAAACAGTGTTGTATTCATTTTTTGTAAAGCTTTCTTTTTCTGAGCATCTCACAGAAAATATCAATGGTTGATCCTTTTGGCATTCTCCAACTATATTTGTCTAAAATTTCATGTGAATACCAAACTGATTCGCTTTGTTGTATATAAAAAAAATAAAAATAGATACATAATATTTGATTAGTAATAGTAAATTCCAATTATTACTAAAATATTTCCTTCTTCAATTTATGCTTATGCAACCTATGAGTTGAAGAGGAAGAAGTAGAACAAGTTCCTCTGGAATTCTGTAACTCAATAAAACAAATGCAACATAATGTATTAATGGAGTAAATTTAAAATTATTCTGTTACATTTATAAATAATGTAATTATAGCCTATGCTAAGTAGAAATTCAGAAATAAGCTCTAATATTTAGCAGTTCCCATCCTATTTTTTTCTCTTCCAGAAAAGAGGCATAAGTATTTTTAAAAACACATAAAAGCATAGTAGTATTTTGCAATTTGTGGAAAAAAGTAATAATCACATTTCTAATATTTATGCATAAAGTTCTATCAGATTTTCAAAGCACTTTAGAAATGCTGTGTCTTTTTATTGCCAACAACTCTAGGAGATAAGTACTATTATTATTCTCTGAGGATAAAGGCAACCTAGTTACTTGTCCAGTGCCACATAACTAGTAAGTGTCTCAGGACAGATTATTCCACATCTAGTATTATTGCCCCTGTGCCACCAAACTTTCTAGGAAGGACATATATGTCAAGATTCTTCATTGCTACACCCACTAACTCCTATCTTCTCCAATGAGATTTATTGATCTTTTGTTACCAATTTCAAGACAGTTCTCAGGTCTGACATAGTTCTGAACAATAAAATGATAAAGAGAGGGCATTGTCTTATTCATCCTGTTGAAGCAGAATATGAGGGCAAGAATTTTTTTAAATCCCCATGGCCATGCTACAAAAAAATCTCAAGATATTTTCAATATTGTCAGATGTCAGGCAAATTAAAAAATCTCAGATGACAATAATTTTAGAAAGCATTAATACACATAAATAATAAAGAACTTATTTTTTATTTTTATTGTAGTAAGTTTATTTTGAATATTGCTTTATGAATAATGCTGGGAGAGAAAAATTTGAGCACAAGTGAAAACGCATGGGAGAGATTAAAAAAAAAAAAAACAGAATAAAGAAGTGCACATAGCATTTGTTGATTTACATTCAGTCTCCTTAGATCTTTTTCTGGATGCAGATGACATTTTTCTGTCCAAAGTATATTGAGTTTTTTTTTTTTGGGGGGGGGGATCACTCAACCACTGAGAAGAACAAAGTCTTTCATAGTTGATCATCATACACACTTGCTGTTATTGTGTACAATATATTCCTGGTTCTGCTTTTTATTTTTTTTTCACTCAGGATCAGTCCATGTAAAACTTTCTAGGCATTTCTAAAATCAGCTTGGTAATCTTTTTTTTTTTTCCTAGAACAATAATATGCCATTATTTCATGTACTACAACCGGTTCAGCCATTACTCACTCCTCACTCAGCAATTCCTCCATTCATTTTCCAATTCTTTGTTACCAGAAAAAGAGCTGCTACAAACAATTTTTGCACCTGTCGTTCTTTTCCCTCCTTTATGATTTATTATTTCTCTCTTTCTTTATTTGATTTTGTTGGCTTTTTTTTGGTGCTATTACATATTCAATTTTTGTGTAGTTGCCATGTACTGATGAAAACCAATTCTATTACTTTCTGTCTCTATTCAATTTTCTCCTGCAGTTTACCACATCTAGGTTTTCTAGGATTTTATCAACTCCCCTGGTTATCTTATGATTAGATTTGTCTCCTTTAGAAAAGTGAAGGTTGAGGTCCCCTATTTGTATAGGTTCCATGAGTTATTGTCCATTTCTTCCTAAAAGTGGCTTAATATCTTTAGGGATTTGTGTGCTCTATCATTTGGTTCATATACATTAGTTTTGTTGGGCAACTTGCAGGATTTTTTTCCTTGACATTACAGTTCTTGAATTTTTCAATGATGTTCCTTGGGGTTTTCCTTTTGGATTCTCTTTCCAAAGATAATCGATGGCTTCTTTCAATGACTTTCTCCTCTTGTTTCTTAATCTCTTGGTGATCTCTTAAACTACTATTCAAGTTCTTCTTCATCGTCTTCTTCTTCTTCTTCTTCTTCTTTTTTTTGTCATGGACTATAGGTAAACCAATAACTGTTAATTGTCTCTCATGGTTTTTATTTTCCAGCTCAGTTATAATGAGATATTTTGCATTTTCTCCCATATTTTAATTCTTTTTAGTTTGTTTGGCTGATTCATTGACCTCCAATTATATAATTCAAGAGAAGCATAAAAAGGGAAAAAGAAAATAACTTTTGAGAACTGTATCTCAGTTCCTGCTATATATTAGAGAATGCATGTATAATCTGATTTTACTGTTACAATATAAAAAAGAAACTAGAGGTAGAAAGGGGATTGTACCAGAAAAAGGGAAAAGTGGAGGTAAAATGAGGGAAATTACATCTCACGACAAGGCAAAGAAAACCTATTATAATTGAAGGAAAGAAGGGAGGTAGGATGAACATTGTGTGAATTTTACTGTCATCAGATCTGGCTCAAAGAAAGAATATGAGTCATATTTGGTTTCCCTGAGAAACTTCTTTCACTTTATAGAAAAGTAGGAGGGGAAAGGGGGAAAGGGAAGCGGTAGGCTAAATGGAAAGAAAAACAGATATAGTAGGGGAATGGTATAAGAAAAGGGGAGGGTCTCTAAAGAGGAAAGATTGCTTGAGGCAAGTAATGCTCATAAATAAAATACTGAGGAGGAGGGAAAGGGAAAAAGGAAAGAGAAAAGTATAATTGGGTTAATAAGATGGCAGGAAATACAGAATTAGCAGTTTTAACTTCAAATGTGAATGGGGTGAACTCTCCCATAAAGTGGAAGCAGATAGCAGACTGGATTAAAAGCCAGAATCCTACAATACGTTGTTTACAAGAGACACATTTAAAGCAAAATGAATCATACAGAGTGAAGGTAAAAGGCTGGAGCAGAATCTATCATGCTTCAGGTGAAGTCAAAAAAGCAGGGGTAGCCATCCTGATCTCAGATCAAGTAAAACTGTATCTTGCTAAAGGGTATCATAGATAATGAAGCAATATCAATACTAAACTTATATACACTAAGTGTTACAGCATCTAAATTCCTAAAGGAGAAGTTAAGAGAGATGCAAGAAAAAATAGACAACAAAAATATAATAGTGGGAGATCTCAAATTTGAACTCTCAGAACTAGATAAATCAAACCACAAAATAAATAAGAGAGAAGTTAAAGAGGTAAATAGAATACTAGAAAAGTTAGATATGATAGATCTTTGGAGAAAATTGAATGGAGACAGAAAGGAGTAAATGTTCTTCTCAGTAGTTCATGGAACCTATACAAAAATTGGCCACATATTAGGACATAAATATTTCAAAATCAAATGCTGAAAGACAGACATAAGAAATGCATGTTTTTCAAATTATGATGCAATAAAAATTACTTTTAAAAAAAGGCCAGAGGAAAATAAATCAAAAAGTAATTGGAAATTAAATAATCTCATCCTAAAGAATGAGTGGGTGAAACAAAAAATTATAGACACAATCAATAATTTCATCCAAGAGAATTTGATAAAAATCAACACCTATTCCTATTAAAAACATAAGATACTATAGGAATAAATGGAATTTTCCTTAAAACAGTCAGGAGCATCTATTTAAAACCATCAGCAGGCATCATATGTAATGGGGATAAATTGTAACCATTACCAATAAGATTAAGGGTGAAACAAGGTTGTACACTATCACTATTACTATTCAATATTGTATTAGAAATGCTAGCTTTGGCAATAAAAGAAGAAAAAAGATTAAAGGAACTAGAGTAGCTAACAAGGAAACCAAATGATCACTTCTTTCCAGATGATATGATGGTACCTTAGAGAATCAACTAAAAAAATTATTAGAAATAATTCACAACTTTAGTAAAGTTGCAGGATGAAAAATAAATCCACATAAATCATCAGGATTTTTATACATCACTAACAAAATCCAACAGCAATCAATACAAAGAGAAATTCCATTAAAAAAAAAAAAACTGTTGATAGTATAGAATATTTGGGAATCTATCTGCCAAGGGAAAGTCAGGAACTATATGAGCAAAACTTTAAAACACTTTCCACACAGATAACATTTGTTATTTTAAACAAATAAACATTTGGAAAAATATCCAGTGTCCATGGATAAGTCAAAAGAATATTATATAGATGACAATATTACCTAAATTAATCTACTGATGTAGTGCTATAGCAACCCACCCTTCCCCCAAGAAACTATTTTACTGACCTAGAAAAAATAACAACAAAATTCATCTGGAAGAACAAAAGGTCAAGAATTTCAAGGGGATTAATGAAAAAAAAAAAAAAAAAGCAAATGAAGGTGGCCTAGTTCTACCAGATCTAAAACTACATTATAAAGTAGTGGTACTGGCTAAGAAATAGAGCTGTGAATTAGTGGAATAGGTTAGGTTCATAGAACAATATAGTCAATAACTATACAATCTAGAGTTTGACAAACCCAAAGATCCCAGTTTTTGGAACAAGAATTCAGTATTTGACAAAAACTGCTGAGAAAATTGGAAACTAGTATTGCAGAAAGTTGGCTTTGAGCCACACATAACACTATATTGCAAGATAAGTTCAAAATGGGTTTCTTGATCTAGACATAAAGAATGATATTATAAACAAATTAAAGAAACATAGGATTTTTTAGCTTTCAGATCTGTGGAGGAGGAAGGAATTTGTGACCAAAGAAGAACTAGAGATCATTACTGAGCACAAAATAGATAATTTTTATTATATTAAGTTAAAAAGATTTTGTAGAAACAAAACTAATGAAGAGAAGATTCAAAGGGAAGCAATAAACTGGTGAAAAGCTTTTTACATTCAAATGTTTTGATAAAGACCTCGTTTCTCAAATATATAGAGAATTGTCTCAAATTTATAAGAATTCAGGCCATTCTCCAATTGATAGTCAAAGGATATGAACAATTTTCAGATAAAGAAATTGAAACTATTTGTAGTCATATGAAAAGGTGCTCCAAATTACTATAGATCAGAGAAATTCAAATTAAGACTATTCTGAGATACCACTATATGTTGGCTAAGATGACAGGGAAAAAATGACAAATTTTGGAGGGGGTGTGGGAAAACTGGGACATTAATACATTGTTGGTGGAACTGTGAATGGCTCCAACCATTCTGGAGAGCAATTTAGAACTATGCTCAAAACATTATCAAACTGTGCATATGTTTTGATCCAGCAGTGTTTCTGCTAGCTTTGTACCCCATAGAGATCTACAAGGAGTGAAACAGGGTGCAACAATGTTTGTGGCAGCTCTTTTTGTAGTGACAAGGAACCTGAACCTGAATGAATTGGAGAATGGATGAATAAATTATGGTATATGAATGTTATGGAGTATTATTGTTCTGTAAGAAACGACCAGCAGGATGATTTTAGAGAGGCCTGCAGAGACTTACACTAACTGATGCTAAGTAAAAGGAACAGAACCTGGAGATCATTACACACAGCAAAAACAAGACTATACAACAATCAATTCTGATGAATGTGGCTCTCTTCAACAATTAAATGATTCAAATCAATTCTACTTTTTCAATGATGAAGAGAGCCATCTACACCCAAAGTGAGGACTGTGGGAACTAAGCATGGACCACAACATAGCATTTTCACTCTTTCTGTTATTTGTTTGCATTTTGTTTTCTTTCTTAGGTTTTTCTTTTCTTGCTCTGATTTTTCTTGTGAGCAAGATAACTGTATAAATATATATATACATATATTGTATTTAACATATATAACATATTTAATATGTATTGGACTATCTGCCTTCTAGGTTAGGAATGAGGGGGAAAGAGGGAATAATTTGGAACAGTAGGCTTTGCAAGGGTCAAGGTTGAAAAATTGCCCATGCATATGGTTTGTAAATAAAAAGCTTTAGTAAAAAAAGAATATGAAGTCTTAAAAAAAGAAATAGGAATAGAAAAAAAATTTAACAATTACCATCAGAAAGAGATCTATGAGGAAAATTTACAGGAACATCATAGCCAAATTATGAAACCCACAAACCAAAGAAAAATACTAGTAGCAACAAGAAAACAAAACAAAACAAACAATTGAAATATGGTAAAGGCACAATTAGAAGCATAAAAGACCTAGCAACAGCTATACAAAAAAAAAAAAAAAAAACCAACAACAACAACAAAAAAACACAGATTTTGATATACTATACATTGAAAAACTAAAGAACTGGTGTTGAGCCTGAAAATATACTATGCAGAAAAGTTAAACATAAAAAATCCTTCATGGAAAAAGATACTCAACGATTTGCCAGACTTTTAGAATTTTGTTACAAAAATACCTGAACTTAATCGAAAAATTGATATATGAGATGTAAAATGAAATATAAGGCAAACATCAAAAACTAATTACAAGGCATTCAATAAGGACAAACTTTATGACTTATAGGTGGAAATGTAAACCATATGCCTATGATTGCTATTCATAATTGTGTAGTTCAAAAGAAAAGTTGAGGTGTAGCTGAGCATCATGTTATTCTAAAAAGCAAAATAGTGTAGTAAGAGGTAAAAGAAAGTGATTATCTCATACAAATTAGTTACAAGAGGAGGAACGCCTCTTGTAAGTAGAAATTAATGGGAGAGGAAGGCTGGTAATTCTGGAGCACTATTTTCATTTGGAATTGGTTAAAGACAGAACTATTAATATATATCAAGTATATAAAAATCTTATAAATTCAGAAAGAAATAAAGCAATAGGAAGGAGGGAGAGGACAAAGGAAGCATTTTTTTATGGGGAATCTTATTCATGAACATCAGATCTATATTAAAGAGAGAATAATATGTACATTTAGAAGGAAATAAAAGTCTTCTGGATTTATAGAGAAATAACAGAGTGAGGCAATAGCATAAAGGAGGTAAAGAAAGGTGTGCAGATTAATAGGAATTGGATGAGATGTGCAGATCAATAGGAAAGAATAAAAGGAAGGGAAAGGAAATGTGGAGAGGATAAGAGAAGAATCCTTAGAGGGAAGGTAGGTTAAGTAATTGGAAAGTCAGGCAACTAATAGAAGTAAATTAGAGGAGTCAGGTGGGAGTACCTGAAAGTAAGAGATACACACAAACATAAACAGTAAAAATCAGGTATAGAACTATTGGGGGGGGAAGCTGGGGTAGTAATTTTTGATTTGAAAGAAAATCTTAGATTTAATCAAAAGAGAAAAATAAGGAAACTACACTATATGTCAGTTATATTCATCAGTATTGTTTTAGACTATTTAAAATAACTAGAGAGCATAATATTTGAATATTATTGTGGTATAGAATATGATGAATTGGTGAATTAAAAAAAAATATAGAAAGACTTCAACTTATGAAGGAAGGCATTATATGCCTTCAAAGAAATAGAGGACAAATAAGTATGTTACACTTTCACAGAAATGTGTGTATGTATATTTGTAGATATTTGTATGATTTTATATATATATATATGTGTATATATATTTATTTATTTATATATCCATATGTATATACATTCACATACACATATTCATACTCATATGTATCTATGTAATTGGAAGTTTCTTGGGTGAGGACAGAAAAGTGAAAAAGAATAAAATAAAAAGAATGCAGCAGAGAACAGAACTACAAGGCAGCATAGATGGACAATTTCGTGGAATATATAGTATTATACAGGCTTTCTTGAAATGGAAACATTGTTTTATATTATAAATCTCCTATGTTTTGTTGCACATATAGCAACCCCCCCCTTTTCCATTTTGTATTTAATTTTTAAACAAAATCAAGCATGGGGGGAGGGGGGCACCATAGGGTTGTTGGTAATAAATAGTGACTGAAATATCTAACTAGACAAACTAATCTTCCCCATATGTATGTAAGAATGAAGAGGATACCTTTAAAAAGTAGCAAATAGAGAGTAAAATAAATGACTCAAAATATGCATGATGATGTTAATGTTATAAAGATTTTATTAGTACATACTTCAGAAATCTTAAATGAATCATTTGTGTTTTCATTCAGGACATTTTTGTGGTCTTGTTACGCTTCTGACTCTAAAATGGCTAAGCTCCCTAGATAATTACTAGACTTTTTTGTTTGTTTCTTACTTGCATCATTCAGAGACTTTAACAAATTTTATTTTCTTTCCATTTACCCTCCTATTGAACTGAAACTAATGACTCACATTAGTTACTGAGGAAACAAAGTGACTATGGGTATAAGCAGAGCTCTGTGTCATGGAAAAGTATAACAGAAGACTCATTTTTATAACAGTTTGAAATCTACCATGAAGTTTGGAAAAGATAATGTCCATACTGATTGGCATAGTCATATGTAATGCATTACAAATGGAGTTCATTTTACAATTCTATTTGTTATTAAGCGAGTAGCTGTATAAGGCATTTAATAATATATTACTTCTGGAATATGCCAAAAGTGAAGAAAACAGAAATTAATCTTAGGAATATGTACAATGAAAATCTATGGCAAAAAGAAACATATATTCAATCTCTAAACGTTAAGTTTGCATTGTATCCCACTGTGGCTAGGTCTACATAACACCCCCAAAAAATCATAATTATTGATTATCCTGAAAAATTCACACTGTCCAAATGAAAATGAATCAATTTCTTTGGAATTGAATAGATCAGTCCTTTTTGTCTGTTAAAAATAAACATTCTAAAAGGGAAGTGACATGTGCCTCAGAGATCATTTATAATTGTTTTCTGGTAGAGGGTTAGCTGGCAATTGTTAAAAAGCAGATGAGTCCAAGAAATAGGCAGCCAGATGGCACATTAGATATGGGATTGGACATTAAATCAGGAAGACCTAACTTCAAATTCGACTCAGACATTTACCAGCTCTGTTATCTTAAGCAAATTGATTTATTTTCTTCAAACAAATTTTTGTTTATAAAATGGAAACTTAGAGTTCATTTTTTTTGACATTCATTTTTTGGAGTTCCAATTTCTCTCCATACCCTCAGCCACCAAAACATTGAGAAATCAAGAAATATGATACCTATTATACCTGTGAAGCTAATATAAAATATAATTCTTGATATGTTCTTATTTGTTTTCAGTTATTATTGATTTTCTGTGACCCCATTTAATACTTCCAGATTTGTGGGTGACTCATTTAACTTCAATTGCCTAAGCAGAAAGGAAATAAAGAAAGAAGGAAAGAAAAAAGGAAGAAAGGAAGGAAGAAAAAAAGAAAACATTTATCTATAGATATGTGCATATATGGGAGAGAAAGAGAGAGAGAGAGAGAGAGAGAGAGAGAGAAAGAGAGAGAGAGAGAGAGAGAGAGAAAGAGGAGTTATTGTGTCATTCCCTTCATCAATTCATTTAACAGAGGAGGAAACTGAATAAAGAAAGATTTTTACTTTCCTAGGATAATTGAGGTGGTATATGTCTGAGATAAGATTTGAATCAGGAAGATGATTCTTTTTGAGTCCAGGTTTATCACTATTTTCACTGTGCCATCTAGCTTAATACATTTCTTTATTATTATTATTATTATTATAACTTTTTATTGACAGAACATATGCCTGGGTAACATTTTAAGAACATTATCACTTGCACTCACTTCTGTTCCGACTTTTCCCCTCCCTCTCTCTGCCCCCTCCCCTAGATGGCAGGCAGTCTTATACATTTTTTTAATAGCTTTTTATTTACAAGTTATATGCATGGGCAATTTTACATCATTGACAATTGCCAAACCTTTTGTTCCAATTTTTCCCCTCCTTTCCCCCACCCCCTCCCCTAGATGGCAGGATGACTAGTGGATGTTAAATATATTAAAGTATATATTAAATACAAAATAAGTATACATGACCAAACCGTTATTTTGCTGTACAAAAAGAAATGGACTCTGAAATATTGTATAATTAGCCTGTGAAGGAATCAAAAATGCTGGCAGGCAAAAATATAGGAATTGGGAATTCAATGTAATGGTTCTTAGTCATCTCCCAGAGTTCTTTCACTGTGTGTAGCTGGTTCAGTTCACTACTGCTCCACTGGAACTGATTTGGTCCATCTCATTGCTGAAGATGGCCAGGTCCATCAGAATTGATCATTATATAGTATTGATGTTGAAACATATAATGATCTCCTGGCCCTGCTCATTTCGCTCAGCATAAGTTCATGTAAGTCTTTCCAGGTCTTTCTGAAATCATCCTGTTGGTCATTTCTTATCAAACAGTAATATTCCATAATATTCACATACCACAGTTTATTCAGTAATTGATGAGCGTCTACTCAGTTTCCAGTTTCTGGCCACTACAAAGGGGGCTGCCACAAACATTCGTGCACATACAGGTCCCTTTCCCTTCTTTATGATCTCTTTAGGATATAAGCCTAGTAGTAACACTGCTGGATCAAAGGGTATGCACAGTTTGATAGTCTTATACATGTTAAATATATTATAGTATATTCTAGATACAATATATGTATCCAGAACCGTACTTTTCTCTTTTTGCACAAGAAGAATTGGATTCAGAAGAAAAACAAAAATGCAATCATCCACATTCATTTCCCAATGTTTCTTCTCTGGGTGTAGCTGATTCTCTGACTGCATTTCTATGTTAGTTTTCTGGCAAAAAGATAAGAAAAATAAAGTGAAAAAATTGCATTAGTTTTCTTTCTAAAGATGGAATCATTTTTCATCATGAGCACTTTAGAATTATTTTGAATCATTATATTAAAGTAGCAAAGTCTTCCACATTTGATTATCATTCAAATAATGTTTTATGCAATTGTGTTCAATGTTCTCCTGCTGCTCCTTACTGAAATTTACATCAGTTTATATGAGTGCCCAGTTTTTTTCTAAAATCATCACTTCATTATTTCTTATAGCTTGCTAGTATACGATTGCAAGCATTAGTTATAACTTATTCAGCCATTCCCAAATGAATGCCTATTCTCTAAATTTCTAATTTTTTGTCACCACAAAAAAAGTTGCTATAAATAAATGTATGTAAATAAGTCTTATCTCCATTTTCTTTGCTCTCCATGGGTTACTTAGTTAGTAGTGGTATTTCTGAGTCATCAGATATACATAAATTTAAAATTCTTAGGACATAGTTGCAAATTATTTTCTGGAATGGCTGGACCAGTTCATAACTCTACCAACAACCCAGGAATGTGGCTATTTCCCCAAAAAAATTTGACCAGTATTTATCATTGCACAATTGTATGATTTTAGTTAATATTGTATCTCTACTATGGTATTTGAGTTGGTTTTTAATTAATATTAAATTAGTATTAGTATTAAATTAATCTTTTCCAATTGATAGTGATTATTACATTTTCCTATGATTGCTGATTGCATTAATTCCATCTACTGAAACTTATCCATTAATATCTTTTGACCATTTATCAGTTGGGGAAATATTTTATTTCTTATAGATTTTGGTGCAATTCTCTCTATATATGAGAAATGAGATTTTCATAACAGAAACTTGTGATTAATTCCTTCCTCACACCATTTTCCAATTTCCTTCTAATTTTACCTGCATTTATTTTATTTGTGTAAATTTAAAAAAATAATGCAATGAGACAGTATTCTTGATAAAAAGCCTCATTTCTAAAATACAAAGAGAATGGAGTCAATTTTATAATAGAAGTTATTCCTTAGTTGAAAATTGGTCAAGGGACATAAACAAAGAATCTTCAGATGATAAAAGTCATCTATAGTCATATGAAAATACTCTAAATCACTATTTTTATTTTTTACATTTTAAATTTGTTTATTTAATATTTTCCCTAGTTACATTCAAAACAATTTTAAAAACCCTCAAAGAAAATAAGCTTAAGAGAAATCCAGAGAGTAAGACAGAGGGAGAGGGGGAGAGAGAGAGAGAAAGAGAGAAAGAGAGAGAGAGAGAGAGAGAGAGAGATCTGTCTTCAGAACACACAATCACTTTCTTCTCTGGGTATAGACAGGATTTTTCATCATAAATCCTTAAGAGTAGCTTTGGATAGTTGTACTGATGAAAATTGATGTATAGATGGTCATCCCAGAACATTGTTAATACTTGGAATACAGTATGTTTCACTTTTCATGAGCCTCCTCCTCATTGTTGTGCATTGAACAATAATACATCATGGTAATCACATATACATTTTATTTAATCACTTGCTAATTGATAAGCATCCCATTAATTTCCAATTTTTTGCCATGAGAAGAGTTCTGCTACAAATATTTTTGTACATATAAGTCCTTTTCCTTTCTAAAAATACAATCACTTTTGGAATTTATTTCTAGTAGTGGTATGGTTATATCAAAAGATATGCATAACTTTATAACCGTTTGGGAATAGGTCATAACTTTTGATCATTTATCAATTGGGGCATGGCCCTTATTTTTTATAAATTTTACTTAGTCCCCTCTATGTTTGAAAAATAAAGTCTAATTAGTGAAATTGTCTCAATTATTTTTATTACAGTTACAATTACCACTTCTATTTCTAACCATTTATTCTATTATCTTTCTCCTTTCACTCAGTCTCTCTTGAAAGGTTTTTTGCTACTAATCACTCCATCCCCTAAGATATTCTCTCTTTTATCACCCTCTCCCCTTATTGTATCCCATTCCCTTTTTTACTGCAGGATAAGATATTTCTATACCCATATTAAATATGTATGTTATTTCCATTTCTAACTATAACCCTCTCCTGCCCCTTTTCCCCATCACTGGAAAAGTTTCTCTTGCCTCTTTTTTTGTGGCACATAATATACACCATTCTACTTCTTCCCTTCCCTTTCTCCCAGTACACTTCTATCTCACCCCTTAATTTCATCATTTTTAGATATTATCCCTTCATATTCAACTCACACCTGTGCCCTCTGTTTTTATATTCTCCTTCAAATATCCATAATAATAAGAAAGTTCTAATGAGTTACAAGTATCATTCTCCCATATATGAATGTAAACAGATAAACCTTATTAAGTCTCTTATGATATTCCTTTCTTGATCACCTCCTTATGCATCTCCTGAGTCCAGCATTTGAAAATCATTTTTTTTTTGTTCAACTCTGGTCCTTTCATCATGAATGTTTAAAAACTCTCCATTTCATTGAATTTCCATGTTTTCCCCTGAAGCATTATACTCAGGTTTTTTGGATATGTAATTCTTGGTTATAATTCTAACTATTATTTTTTGAAATATCATATCCAAGATTTCTGGTCCCTTAATGTAGAAGCTGCTGGATCTTGTATTATCCTGACAATGGCTCCACTATATTTGAATTCTTTCTTTATGGATGCTTTTATTATTTTCTCAATGAGCTGGGAGTTCCAGAATTTGACTATAATATTCCTAGGAGTTTTCATTGTAGAATTTCTTTCTGCTGGTGATCAGTTGATTCTTTCAATTTCTATTTTGGTTCTAGAATTTTAGAACAGTTTTCCTTGATAATTTCTGGAAAGATGATATCCAGTATGTTTCTTAACCATGACATTCAGATTGAACAATAATTTTTCAATGATCTCTCTGGATCTATTTTACATGGCAGTTGTTTTTTCCAATGAAATATTTCACTTTTTTTCCTTTTTTTTTTTCAGTTTTTTGTTTTGCTTTATTGGACCTCCATCTCTATATAAAGTCATTAGCTTCTATTTTTCAATTTTACTTTTAGAGGATTATTTTTTTTCCTGTGAGGTTTTGTACCTTCTTTCCTATTTGGCCAATTTTCCTCTTTAAAAGGTATTCTTCTTTTCAATGGTGGTTTATTTGTCCTTTTGCACAATTCTCAATTCTTTTCCTAGGTTTTTTTTTTTTTTTTTTTTTTTTTTTTTTGTTGTTGTAGTTGTTCTCTGTGGTGTTTTTCTTCTTTAAAATAATGGTTCTCTCTGGGAGAAAGCAGATTTCTCGGGGAGGTTTTCTGGAGGCAGTCTTAGTATCAGTTAAGAGTATTAAGAGTAATAATCACCCAAAATGCAGCCAGGTGATAAAAGTTCAGATCTTTTATTGTCTACAACATAGCCCGGTTAACTTTTCTTAGAGGCCTCTCTCTCTCCTTGGTTCTAAGAGCTCTTGCAGTTTTGTCTTTTGCTTCTGCCTCTGCTTCCTTCAGCCTCCAGCCAGCACCAAGTTGAATCTGTCTTGCCTCCAAAGAGCTCTTGCAGCTTTGTCCTTTGCTTCTGCCTCTGCCTCCAGCCAGCACCAAGGTAAAAGTTGTAATGAATCTTTCTTGCCTCTGAGAAAGGGCTTCTGGCTCTCCTAGAGTGCTCTGTGTCTAGCCCAGAGTGCTCCTCTCCAATGTAATTCAGCTGAACTCTAGACTCATAGCTTCTTCATTCTGAAAAACTTCCTTGACTGGCCCATTGAAGCTCTATTTATGCTCCTTTGAGAGAGGGATTGTGGGATGTGAGAGAGAGGGATTATAGGTTTCTTCCCAGAATGCTCTCTGGCCCTAAGAGCTTCAAGGGAGGTGTGAATTCACAAAGTTACACAGTTAACTTTGTAAATCTCCCATACTTGTGAATTCCAATGAGTAAAGGTGTAAACACAAGCATTGTATCAATTATATTGAATTAATACTAGGATTCTAACATCTCCCTTGAGTTATCACCTTGTTTCAAGTTGAGTTAACACTAGGATTCCAACAGTTCTCTATCACTCTTATTTGATTTTTACATTCCTATTGAGCTCTTCTATGGTTTATTTATTTATTTATTTTTTTGGAGGCTTTGCATGTAGGACTTTGTTATCTTGTTTTATATGTGTGTTTTGATCTTCCTTGTCACATGGTAGCTTCCTATGGTCAGAAACTTTTTCTGTTGTATGCTCATTTTCCTAGCCTATTACTCAACTTTTAAAACTTTGCTAGATTAATATTCTATTTCCAGGATGGAGCATGGACTGTGCCAAACTTCAGTTGATTCATGTAGCTATTTTCAGAGATCTTTTTAGAGACCTGACCACAAACCCTCTTTTTTTTCCCTGGAATGTCCTGCCCCATCTTAGCTGTAACTTCTAACTGTAACTTATAATATGTTAAAGCAACAAATTCCTTCCTCAGTTTACAAATAGATCTCCTGTGAGCTGAGACTTCAAGAAGCTGCCACCATCACCACTGTCCATACCCATTCTTAGTGTATTACTTTCCCAAGGCCCTCTCACCCTACTGACAATGATTTTCTGCTGATGTTCCAAATATGCTCTGGTGTCTTTGAACTGAGAGGTCTAAAAATCACCAGTACTGTCATTGATTCAGAGGTCTCTAGACCCATGCTTTATTGGTATGGGGTTGGAGATGTGAACTGCACCAGGACTGCATACTGGACCCATCGTGGTGTCATAGATCTGTTCTGTTAAATTTCTAAACGTCTTCAGCTGGAAAATATTCTACTCCATCTTCTGGGATGTTCTGATGTTCTAAAATTTGTGTAGAATTTGAAGTGGTTTAGGAAAGAGTTTTGACAAGTTCTTGCCTTTACTCTGCCATTTTGGCTCTCCCTCATCCAAATCAATATTGATTAGAGAAATGCAAATAAAAATAACTCTGAAGTACCACTTCACTGTTACTAGATTGGTTAAGTTGACAGAAAAAGGTAATGATAAATGTTGTAGACAAGTGGAGTAGTGAACTGAGCCAACCATTCTAGAGAGCAATTTGAAATTATGCCCCAAAGACTATCTAACTGTGTGTATATTTTAGTGTCACTTAGGTAGTGTCCTAAAGAAATCACAAAAGAGGGGCAAGTTATAAGTGCAAAAATGTTTGCAGTAACAACTATGGTGTCAAGAAGTTGAAAATTGCATGGTTGTTTATCAATTGGGAATGGCTAAATATGTCATAGTATATGAATGCAATTACATATCATTTTCTGTAAGAAATGATGAGCAGGTTAGTTTCAGGAAAGAATCACATGAATTGATTCTAAAGTGAAATAAATAGAACCAGGACAACATTGTACACAGTAACAGCAAAATTATATGATGATAAACTATGCTAGACTTAGATCTTCTCAGCAATACAGTGATCCAAAACATTTCAATAGTCTTGGATGTCATTCACATTCAAAGAGAGAAGTACTGAACCTGAAAGAGGATTAAAGTATATTTTCATTTGCTTTTTTTTTGTCATTTTTCCATTTTTTTTAACATAATGAATATAGAAATGTTGAAAATTATTGAATATTTTGAAACTTTGTAATAAAAATTATAATCACCTTTATCTTTCCATGATCTCCTCTTTTATCTAAACATCTGCTATGTATATTTTTTCTTTGTCCCCCTAATTTTTATGACACCATTCTTTATATCTAAATCATGTATTCACATTGACATGTATTCAATTCAATTCCCATGTATCAAGATACATGCATGAGATGGATTTCTATGATTCCACATAGTTTACAATTATTTAAAATAGATTTTCTCTTTTTTACTAGTTTTTACTAGTGCTATATAGAAATGCTAATGATTTATATGAATTTATTTTATGTACTAAATTTTTAGTCAAGTTACTGTTTCAATGAGTTTTGTTAGTTGGTTCTCTAAAATTCTCTAACTATATTATCCTTTTATATACAAAAAAATGATAATTTTGTTTCCTTGATTCCTATTTTTATTCCTTAACATACTTTTTTCCCTGTCATTTCTAAAGATAACATTTCTAGCCTAATATTGAATATTAAAGTTAATAACTTGCTTTACTCTGATCTTAATGAGAAATCTTCAAGTTTGTTTCTATTACAGATAATGCTTGGGGTTGGTTATAAGTAGAAATTACTTTTCATTTTAACAAAGGCTACATTTATTCTTGTGCTTTCTATTGTTTATAATAGGAATAGGTGGTTAACTTCTTATTTTTTTTCATCTATTGACAATCATATGTTGTTGTTTTGTCCTTGATAATGTCTTTTAGGTTTTTGTTTGTTTGTTTGTTTTGTTTTGATAATATTGAAGCAGTCCCAAATTTCTGGTATTTATCCCAACTGATAAAGATGGATAATCTTTGTCATGCATTGCTACAATTTTATTTGAAAATTTTAAAAAGCTATTTATTAGATAAAAAGTCTATAATTTTCTCCCTCTGTTTTTACTATTTTTTATTTATTTATCAAAACTATATTAATGGCATTTTTCAACTCCTCCTGTGTTCAAGATTTCCCTCCCACCCTTTTCCCTGAATATTAAATGTGGAACCTGGCTGTACTGTCAGCATGATGGCAGGAAATTCTAAGATTTGGCATCCAGCTCCCAATTTCAGATAATCAGTTGTTATAACCATATTGACAGCTCAAAGATGTCATCCTTTATGACTACAAATGGAATTACATTGTGTTGTTCTTTTACACCTTTGACTTCAGCTTCATGTGCTCCATGGAAAGTATTGCATTCAGTGATTGACCTGAAGAATTACTTACCAAATCAACATTAATGACCTTCCTATGGGCCAGTAGTAGATGAAAAACTTTGGATAGCTAAGGCTTTCCAAATTACATACAAGTATGGGAAAATGGGGCTGGAATCCTGGAAGTAACATAATCAAGTCATATGTTCAGGGGACTAGGAACTATTTTTCCAGGCAACACTGAGACATACTTACAAATGTCTGCAGATCAAGAACAAATATGTTTTTTCTTTGTTAACCTTTCAACTGGAAGTTCTTCACAGAGGCAGTCAAGATAGTGTGGGGTGGCATGAACACTCATCATGAAGCTTAATTGAAATCATTCCTGCCTTCTTCCTTCCTTCATTAAGGGATGTTTTATGCCTCCTCTGCTTTTTTTTTTTCTTACTCTAATGTCAAGTTCTGTGTTAACAAAGTTGAAATTATAATCAGCCCTTAAGACTTAAGCCTGTCTGACTTTTTTTTTGTTGTTTATTTGTTTGTTTGCTTGCTTGTTTGTTTGTTTGTTTGTTTGACTTAAGGCAGGGAATCCTATTTATGTTATGGGTCTAATTTTAAAGACATTTTTTCTTTACCTATTTTTTCAAACAACTTATATAATATTAGAATTAATTGTTTTTTGGATATTTGACAGAATTCACTTGAAAATATCTCTAGTTCTGAAGAATTTTTCATAAGGAGCCCATTTATGGTTTATTCAATTTATTTTTCTAAAAAAGAATCATCTGAATTTATCTTCTGTTCATATGAAAAATTTAAATTTTTGTAAATAATTATCTATTTCACTTTGTAACTTTTATTGGTATATATTTGGGCAAAAGCCCTCCTAATAATTGCTTTAATTTAAACTTCATGATTGGTCATGTACTTTTTTCATTTTTAATACTAGTAATTTGATTTAATTCTTAATTAGATCAAATTGACCAATCTAAATCTATTTTAATATTTTGTTTTTAATGAAAACCAATTCCTAATTTTAACTAGTAATTAAATTGTTTTATCATTTTCAATTTTATAAGCTTTTCTCTTGGTCTTCAGGATTTCTAATTTAGTGTATAATTGGGAATTTTATATTTGTTGTTTTTATTTTTTTAAGTAGAATACTCACTTTATTTATCTGTTCTTTCTTTTGTTTATGTTTGTATTTAGAGATATAAATTCCTCCCTAAGTACTATTTTTTTTGAATACCACGGATTTTTATATATTATCATAGTGCTGCAATCATTGTTAATCAAATTGTTAATTGTGATTATAATTTGTTCTTTGACTCTCATTCTTTAAGATTAGATTATCTAGTTTTCAGTTCATTATGTATCTATTCATTCATGACCATTTATTTAAAGCATTTTTGTTGAATTTTCATCTTAAATGGCTTCAAGTATTTTTTTCTGATTTTCTGCATTTGTTTAAGAATATTTTATTCCCTAGTACATGGTCAATGTTTTGAACCAATTCCTTTATGTTTCCATTCATTTTTCCAGAGGTCTCATATCTTTTTTCTAAGAATCTATTTATTTTTTTAACTTATTTCTTATTTATTTTACAGGTAAATTTATCCTTATCTAAGATAAATTGAAGTGCCCAATTAATATATTTTTACTGTGTAGTGTTTTTTTTTTTAATAACTCATTCTGTCACATCATTTAAAAAGTCAGATGCTATATCACTAAATACATATAAGTTTAGTCTTGATATTACATTATTGCCAATGGTTTCTTTCAACAAGATGTGATTTCTCTATTTATCCTTTTTAATTGAGTATATTCTCCATTTTGCTTTGAGATCTAATTGTTATTGCATCCTTTTTATTTCAAGTGAAATATAAATGATTTGTCCATTCCTCTTATTTTAATTTTGTGCTTGTCTTTCTGTTTTAAATGTTTCTTGTAAACAACATATTATTGGATTTCTTATTTCTAATCTTCCATTTGCTTCTGTATTATAAGTACATCTTATGCATATTCAGAATTTTAATTATACTCTACTTCCATCATCATATTTTCTTCTGTTTATCATTTTTCTTTTTCTTCTGTCTCCCTCTGTCCTCTGTTCCCTACCTCATATTTCTACCTTATTCCTCTTAGCCTCTCTCTCTCCTACTCAATTATTAGATGAAGTGTTCAAGAAGAAATACAACCTTTGGTGAAAGGGCTTGCTGAGTCCTTGTGAGGGCTGCTTATCATTTTTGGTATCCACCTGTTACTCAACTTTCACCTGTGGCAACAAAAACTAGTATTACGTGCAGTTATAGCACCCTTTGTATATCGTCTGCTTGGATGGGCTAAATGAAATTGAAAGTAACTGACAGGTTTCAAACCTCTCAGTGAATTAGTGTGATTTCTACTCCAAGAAAGTGAAGACTGAATGAGCAGGTGAGAATAAAGCTTGCTGAGGCAGGCACTCGTTTAAAGCTAGGTCAGACATAGTAGATGCCAAAATTATCTACTAAATCCTTGGCCATCACCAGTTACATTGATTTCTCTGGCCATTGCACTTGGCTTGGAAACAGAGAATGATGCTTATGACTTTGTGCAACACTCCACTTAATTTTCTGATAAGATATTTCACATTTTCTTCTATTTTTCCCATTTTATCAGTGTTTAATTGTTTGTTGATGTTTCATAGAATCACGTGTTCCCTGAACAATTCCATTTTTTAAAGAATTATTTTCTTCAGTGAGGTTTTATCCTCTCCCACTTTGGTCAATTTTTTAAAAGTTGTTTTGATAAGTGATGTTTTTACTTTTTTAATCATGTGGTCAGTTCTACTTTTTTTAAGGAATTCTTTTCTTCAGTGAGATTCTGCACCTAAGTTACCATTTGCCTATTTCTGTTTTTAAGATATTATATACTTCAATATATTTTGCTTTTTTCCCCAAGTTATTTATTCTCTTTTCTTAATTATTCTTCTATTGATTTCATATCTCCTCAAATTTTCTGCTACCACTTTTATCTATTTAAATTTATTTTTTGTTTTTAATCTCTTTCTTTAGCAAAACCAGGAATTTTTTTGGCCCTACCTGTATTTAATCTACATGTTTTGTTAAAATTTTGCTTGTAGATATATTCATTTGAGTTTATGTCATGCACCTCTTTCTCACTGTATGTGATTTTTTAAGGTTGGTGTTTAATTTACTCATTTTCCAAGCTTATTTCATAACTAATGTTCATGTTAGAACTGGCCTCTACTTTCCTGCACAAGTGGGTTGTGTGAGTTGGTAGGGGGATAAGAATCCTAAGTTTCAGGGTTTTTTTTTTTCCTCTGCTGTTTTTAAAGCTAGTTCTGCTCTATATAAGATGTTTTGCATCTTTCCAAGATGAAGTGATCTAAATAAAAGTTTGGTCAATGATTTGTTGCTTATGTTTTAATTCTTATTCCAATAAGGACCTTGTTCTCTGATAATTCTAAGATCTAATGCTTCTCTCTAAACTGTAAGTGAGATCTACAAGTAGAGCTCATTAAAAACATTTTTACCTTTCTCCAGGAACTGTGTTCAGAGTCCCTCCTCCCTTGGGACTGCAAGCAATTTTCTCTGTCTTGGGAAGCAGAAGTGAATAATGGACAGTGAGATTTCTAAGCAGAGTCCACTGGTCCCATTAGGAAGCCTTTAAACTCTTTCTCATCAGTTTGTTCTTCTTCTATTTCTGAGCAGTGATATTTACTCAAACTTTACTGCTGTTACTATCTTTAAGTACCACAGTTGGTTCCTGATGCAATGTGCCCTAGGACAATTTATGCTTGAGAGTCACTGACTTCACCTCCCAATCTAATCCCACCTTTTAGGATTAGGAAAAAAAGTCTCATTCTCATTTTTTTTTTTTACTATGCCATTCCAAGATAAAATTTGATTTTTTATTTTAAGTTTTTTATCAGGAAATTTTTGGGAACTTCAGCTTACATGTCCATTCTACTCTTCCATATTGTTCTAGCCCCTCATGAGCTGATTTTAAGGGGAAGATGCAAAAACATTCAAGGGTATTACAAATCTAAAAGTAATATATGTGTGAGTCATTATTTAAAATTATTTTTATTTTAATGTCATCAAAAAGATAAGAAGGATAGAACAGAAGAATATCAGAACCAAAAACAGTTATAAATTATCAAGTTACTGAAAATAGAATAGAAAAAGATGATTTTGATTTCAAAATTTAACTGGTGAGATATAGAACATTGGCCAGCTAGCAAGTTTTGAATGATGGCATATGATAAACCTTTCCTATGTTGTACTTCTAATATATACTCTGTTCAGCAAACACTGACTTTTTCAATGCTAAAACATTTCATTATTAAGGGTTGGGTTCCATTATAATATTGCTGATATTAAATTACTTATATGAAAGAATGCTGAAAATCAAGAAATGTCAGGTTCTGTCATATTGAATAAATTCAATTGAACAAAATCTGGTAAAAAGTATATCAATAAAAAACAATATTTGCACATATGTGTGTGTATACACTAGGGTTTTTATTCATTATTTATTAGTTACAAAAGCAAACAAGCAAATAAAAAAGCCTTGAGGTTAGAGCAACATTTCTCAGACATACAAAATTTTTAGTATTGATTGCTGGTTGTCTTCATAATTGGTGAGATAATTATTTCCTTGAATTAGTTGTGAAAGAAATTCATATTTATTAACCACAAATGAAAACAAATCTTATTTATGATAAGCACTGAAGTTTATTTAATTAGATGATAACAGAAAACTTAGTGCAAATGGCAAGGTATGTAATTTAACCTTGAGGGTAGTTGACAAAAATAGATTAGAAGATTTCAAGCTAGATACGAGATTATGTCAAGAAAAAAATAGAGTAAAATTTAAAGAAATGTGAATTAGATCCAGAATTAAATTGCATCAATTAAAGATTCTTAAGTGCTATTTGGAAACATATATGTATTCTTATTTTTTTTAAATCATGCTCTGAAACATGTGAAATAATAGTACATATCATTTAAGATAGCTTTCAATTATTCTTGCAAATATGTGCTTTATTATATTATTATTAAAAAGCTAAAGCTTGCTAAAATTTTTTAAAAAGTATTTTCCTTTTAATTCAGATACTCAAGTTTACGCTAAATCTGGTTGTTTATGCTACTGATGTTAAACATACCACTGATAAATTGCAAGCAGCCCTTAATATTTGCCAAAAAAATCTCAAGCAGATTAATATGTAAAAGAGAAACATTTAATAATATAAATAAGTACATAATAAATGACAAGTTATATCAATATATGAATTTCTAAGTTAATACATGACCTACCGGGATCTTTATATATGGTTGGTTTAATAGTCCCATTTCCATTGAACTTTACTACAATGCCCTAGACTACAAGTTGTTCAGGCACATAAGAAAGTGACACTGAAATTAAGGCCTTTTGGCATTTCTTGAATTTATATAATGTAGATGTGTATTTATTTAATTATTTACTAAATACTGGGTTAGTGTGAATGGCAAGGTAATGTGCTAGGTGATTCAAGTATGGTTTATCATTGCTAGAAGCAACTTCATGGTTCAGTTGTTATGGCATAAAGGCCCAGAGTCAGGAAAATCTACATTTATGTTTGGCCCAAACACTATTTTTGTGGCCCTCGGTAAGTCACAATCTTTGCTTAACTCAATTTTCTCAACTATAAAATAGGGATAATAGTAGTACTTGCCTCCAAAAATTATTGTGAGGATCAAATGATAAAATAATTATAAAGGGCTTAAGACAGTGCATAGCATAGAGTAAGTATTATATAAAAGTTGGCTTTTATCATCATCATTATTATCTTGATCTTTTTATTTAGAAAAAAAATGTTTTTCTTCTTTTGTTTGTTACTTCAATAATATCAGTTTATTCTGAAGTAAGAAAAAAATAACATTTTTTTTTTTGCAAATTCATGCTACTTGGGATAATTATCCTTGGAACAACTGCTATTGTCATATTCATATATGCATAAGCATTTAAAATTTTAACACTTTATCAGTCACTATATAAACCATATTCACTTCTGTAATGGTTTCACCCTTTTCTTTAGATTGAAATAATTCAGAACATATTGCTAGTTTTGTTTCCTTAAGTCCTCCTAATCACTTTAAGCCACATTTCCACATGTTCATGTAATATATGTTCCTTTGAACATTTTTTGATATCTTTTCACTAATGTGTGGGCTATCCATTTCTTTAAGATCACCATTCTATTTATACACAGTTATGAACTCTAAGATAAAAATAATAACTCTCTGCCAAGGTTCTGTTTTTGAAATCATCACAATAGTGATTTTATTAAATCAGTTGCTCCATAAAACATTGCAGATGTGATAATTGTCAGTATAACAACTTACTTCAAACTGTAGTAATTGTTGTGTTTTGCTGAACATGATTCTAAAAGAATGAAATGTTAAAATCATTTGAAAGTTGTTGTTTTCAGCCTAGGAGAATAAAGGAGGCTTTGTTTCTCAGATATTTTAAATTAGCCAAATAAAACAGGTCAAGAATATATCACCCTCTTCAGAACTGCATCAGTAGAAATATTCTAGTAAAAGTAAACTACACTATTTATACAATTGAAATATCATGGGCTGCATTTTGTCAAAATTAGAAAAAGAGAAATATTACCTCTATGACTTCAAGGTTGGTGGGATTTGATCATATATTTTAAAATGATGAACTAATGGCCATTTGAGTCCATTTCAGAATATCCTTATTCTGAAACAAAGTCTTCTTTGTAATACATTTTTTAAAATACTCATATTCTATTCTAAGACAAAGCAATTTTGATACTCGGTACACACCCATATGCCCTTGTTGCAAACTGCTTTTGTTGACTAGATATGAAATAGTTAAAGGAGACATGGTTTAAGTCTATTATTGAATGGTGATAATATATACTACATACTTTTTGTTCATTATTTCAACTATTGTTGCCAATTTAGTGATTCTGCTGCCCTGGAACCAGAGAGTAACGATGACTACATTATTGGGATTCATTTTACTGTAATTGAATAGTAAAGTAATTTCCCAGTTTTAACCAGTTGGCAGCAAGAACCAAGTTCCCTTTTGCATTAGCATCCAAATGTCAACAAGTTAAGTAACTAGCACAAAGATAAGTAGTTTTCTTTGTCACATTTGGCAGAACTGAAAGGAAAAGGAAGTTGCACTACATGTTGAAAAGACTGTGGGTAAAAGAACAAGACAAAGTGGAGATAATATGTCACATGAAGTCTTTAAAGTCTTGCACATACTCTCTATTATACCCACCATAGTTTGCAAGATCATCTTTCATTGTAGCCTCCAATCACCCTCCAAGAATCACAACTTTCTTCTTTTTGGATTAGTTTTATTTTTTCTTCTTTTTTATTATTAAAGGAATTAATAATATTTTTTAAGTCATCAATTTCTAACAAAATACATACATCTCCAACTAATAATTCCAAGAAACTGGCATAATATAGAGATTTTTCATATTGTGTAATTTTAACTTTTAGTCATTTGCCAAATTCTGTGAAGTCATCTTTTGAAAAGAAGTTCATGGCATCTATACCACAGATTGTGTTACTAATACCAAAGGTTTCTTTTACTAATTTAAGTTCTGCCTCTTCCTATAATTTCATTTGCCATAGTTTATCTTCTAATTGTTCTCCTAATGTAAGCACTTTAGATTCTTCAGGATCTTCCAAACTTTTTTTTTTAATTTCTTCTTCTCTTTTCTTCTGTTGTCCTTTTTCTTTGATTTTCTCTATTTTCTTTTTTTTTCCTGAAAAATTTGCTTTTGATTTTCCCTTTGTTTCTTTTTTCTCCTTCATAATCATCAACCCAGTTTTCTTTTACTTTTGCCATCCTTGTTTTTGTCCTCTCCTGTTTTCTGCACTGGCTCTTCACCAAGATTTTCTTTGTATCCTAGGTGTCCAAGTTGTCTGTCAAGTGTGAGAGAGAGAAGGGGGAAGGAGAACAGAAGGGTAATGGAGATTCACAGAAGAGCCTGTTTCTTCTAAATTCTAAATTTGCTTTGATTAATAAGAAATAGATCTAATATAGACTCCAAAAACAGCAAATGTTTATTAAGTATGTTCTTCATGCATAGTCTAATGTTAGGTTAAGTTCTTGGAGAAAAATAAAGTATACAGACCCTGCTGTTACAAATATTACAATCTAAAAGACATTTTCTGTAGAGGACTGAAACTCTGAATAGGTGTACTTGAATCTGAGAATGCAGAGCACTTAAGACTAATTACATATTCCATGTGACAGTGCTTTAAATTCACCATGCCACCTTACAAAAGAAGCTCAAAAGGCTTTGAGAGAACTTGAACTGGCTTTATCCAATGTGGTTGAAAGAGTTAGTCAAAAACCCTTGGAAATATATGTTTTTGTTTTTTTGGGGGTTTTTTGCTACAAAAGAGACATCCACAGCAGTCCTTCATCAATGACACAATATGATAGAGTGGGTGAACCTCCCAGCACAACCAGAACAAAGTCTTACTCCTTACCCAGTGCTTGTGGCTAGAATTTTATTAAAGGCCATTAAGCGAGTAGTACAATTATCTGGGATAAGACCTGACAAGATATATACCTTTTATACCAATACACAAATGTATGCTGTGAAACCATTAGCGTGAAAAATTTTATTGGCCACAGCTCTAAATTTTATACATGGACTTCCATTAAAGATAACCCAATTATTGCATAATTGACAATGGATTCTTGAAGAAAACGTTTCTAAAGTTCCTCTTAAAGGACCAACTATCTGTACAGATGCATCCAAATATAATATTTGTGCTATATACTCTCATGACTTAACTATAAAGAGAGTAGTCAGAACTCCTTTTCAGTCCACTCAGCAGAATAAATTGTATGCAATCATTCTAGCTCTTACTTATTATGCAGGAGATGTAAATATAATATCTGATTTGGCCTATCCATAGGTGTGGTTCAAAGAATTGTGATAGTCCAAATACAATTTGTAACTTCTAATATATATCAGCTCTTTAAGGAACTTCAAGAACAAGTGAGAAAGCATCCTGGTAAGATTTATATCTTGCATGTCCACTCACATAGTGGACTTCCAGGTCCTATTTTTGATGGTAATTCAAAGGCAGATAGCCTTCTAATCATGTTGGCCGATGTTCCTTTATTTCAGGAAGCCCAAGAATCTCATTCCAAATGTCATTAGGCTGTTCAAGCTTTACTTTTGCAATTTGGAATAACAAGAGAGGAAGCTAGAAGCACAGTAAAAGCCTGTACAGCTTGCCTTCTTTACCATGCTCCTACATTCCCTCTAGGGAAGAACCCTCCTGGTTTGAGACCCAATGAAAATTGGCAAATGAATGTGACCCATTATAAATCTTTTGATCGTCTGTCTTTTATCCATGTTGTAGTAGACACCTTTTCAGGATTTACTTTTGCAATACCAGCAGCAAAAGAGAGCCCAAGTTGTCACTGAATTCCTTTTACAAACATTTGCAATTATGAGTGTGCCACAAGCAATAAAAACAGATAATAGACCTGCATATATTTTTCAACATTTTGTCCACTTTTCTGCACCTTATCAGATTTTACACATCACTGGCATACCCTTTAATCCTCAAGGACAGGCAATAGTAGAGAGGATAAACAGACATTAAGACACTCCTCCAAAAACAAAAGGGATAGCCACAGGTAACCCTAGAGGACTTCTAAATTTATTTCTTTATACAATTAACTTTTTGATTTTCGATAAAGATGCATTGGCTCTGGCAGACAGGTTTTATAACCCACTGGAAGGGCAGTGTCCAGTGCGAGAAGCTCCACTATCCTTAGATAATCACCAGGTGATGTGGAGAGATCCAGAAAATGGTGAATGGAAGAGACCAGATAGGTTAACTGCCTGGGGGAGAAGGTTTGCTTGTATCTCAGATAGAAAAGCCATATTTGCCTTGCCCATTGGAGAGAGATGGAGCAGACCCTTGAAATGAAGGAGAAGACCCAAGAAATATAAGGCAGTTCCATCACTGACTGAGCCCACCACTGAAAGAGCATGGCAGTTATGGCAATTGACTCATGGACATCAAATGGACATCATGGACATGATAAGACTGGATTCCCTGAGACATGATGAGACTGTTGCAGAACTTCAAAATCTGCAGGAATCATTACTCCCTAAGACATAATAAGACTGTTGCAGGACTTCAAAAGCTTGCAGAGATCATTGGATTCTCTGACACATGAAGTAATGGACAATAGATTGGTTTTGGACTATCTCTTGGTTGCTGAATAAGACATATGTGTGATTGTTATTCACATACCTTCTTTTAGGACTTCTGGAAATCTTTTTACAATGTTGGTTCATATTGTTTGATATATCACTATTTGCTCTACAATTCATGTTTGTAACACCACATTGAGTCTGTGCTGCCTATAGGAAAAGTCATCATTCCTAGCCTGGCTTTATTGTTATGTGCTTTTGTAATAGCTCCCATGCTAATGGATTTGTGTATACCTGTTTCTAGTAAGACCCTTCAGCCCAAAAACCTGCTAACAATATCTGGCTTGCTCCCCCACTTCCCTTTGGTGCTTTTCATCTCCCTTCCTGAAAAGTCAGGGAGGGTGTGATCATCTCCTTTTTAGTGTTTTCTGTAAAAGTGCCTTCTAACCTCCTGCCAGCTTTGGGCATCTCACAGGCATGGCTCAGGTAATCTGAGGGTAGCCCTATAAGAATGAACAAAATGGAGCTGGGAGGAAGGGGGTCCCACCCATAGCTCTCATCCCTGTTGCTCACAGTGTTTGACATTTCAGATGGACAGGCAGTGCTGGTCACTTAAGGCCTGTTCCACTCAAGAGTTGGGGTCATGACCCTTAACAGTTTTCACCTCCCTTCCTGAGAAGTCAGAGGGGATCACCTTTTTTGGGGTTCTCACCTCTCTGTGAGTCAGGGAAGATGAAACCATGTGTATTCTAAAACAAAAGAAAGTGGGAAATGTAGAGAATTGAAACTCTGAATAGGTGTACTTGAATCTGAGAATACAGAACACTTAAGGCTAATTACCTATTCCATGTGAGACAATAGCTCTATTAACATATATTTGGATCATGACTTTTCTCACCTTTGATGCTTGCCAAATGTTTGGTTGTAAGATAATTGTAATCAAGGCCTGAAGGGTGGAGGGAGAGAAAGGAGAGTCACTTGGTGGCAGAACAAGGAGGAGAGAGGCTGGTGATGCCAGACTCCAAAATCTAGGATACTTCTTTAGCAAGCCTTGTGGCAGCTTGCCTGCATCCTTCAATTTTCCCCTCAAAGACCAAGGACTTTAATTTATCCTGACTCTGGCTGACCTTGAAGCACTCTAGGGAGCTAGCTGGTACTCTACAATTTTCATTATTGCTATCCTTATGTTTTGAGACATAAAGTTGTGATTAAGTACTCTTAATTTGCACTACCTACATTTCATTTCTAACTTCATAAAAAAAAAATACAAACTTATAGGCCTCTGAATACAACCTGTTAATATGTTTCATTTATCTTTGTCAAACTTGCCATTTAATCTCCAGGTATTTCTTTAGAGAGGACTTGTTTATTTTTTTCTTAAATTATATTTACGTAACTTGTTAGTTTAACTACATTTTTCATTTTGTCCTTTCCCCAGTTCTCCCAGAGTACAATTTCTTCTTATTAAGGAGGGGAAACAAAAAGAAGGAAAGAAATTAAGCAAATCTAACCAACATGGGAAAAAAATTAAGTTTTCAGTATTCCACTCCTATGGTCTACTACCTCTGTAAAGAAATTAGAGAAAATGTATTCTCATATTTTTTTCTTTGTCACAAGGCTTTATAATAATTTGAAATAAACAATTTAATTGTTCTTTTGTTTGTCCCCTTTTCATATGTATGTATATAATTTTATTCATTATGCATGTTTTCCTAGTAATATATGAACCAAGTTTCATTTTTAAGTCAGTTCACATAAATGTAAACAGGCTTCTTTGTATTTATCATTTCCTCTACTAAAATAAGTCAATTGTATTCATATTCATTTGGTCATTCCCCAATCAGTGAACAGCTATTTTGTTTCTAGTTCTTCAAACACAGAAAAATTTATTCTATAAATATTTTGGCCTATATCAGTTCTTTCTTTTTGTCAGTGTGCTCTTTGAGGTATATGCTTAGTAGTGGACCAAAACAGAGTGTTCTACACAAGATAAAATTATAATCTCTACTTGCGAGCACTGACATACTATAATTGCTATATGCTGAGTTAAAGAAAATATATCACACTATAATCTGACTTCTAAGGTAATTGTAACTTTTTACTGGTATTTATGGAGCTAATTTTAACAAACAGCAATAGATCTTTTTTTTGCATTTGAAAAGAAAAATTTAGCTCTATTAAAGAATTATTAACAACACAACTAGAATTTGTTTTTTGTCTTTTGGTAATTAATTTATAAGTGTTTTGTTTAAAAAAAGTAAATGAGGCAAAACCAAGATGGTGGAATAAATGCAAGAACTTGCCCAACCTCTCCCCTAAACTCCTCAAAATTCATTTAAATGATAACTCTAACTTAACTGAGTTTCATTGGAGAAATGATGGACAGAAACAGCTACACCCAAAGAAGGAATACTGGGAAATGAATGTGAACTATTTGCATTTTTTATTTTCTTCCCGAGTTATTTTTACCTTCTGAATCCAATTCTCCCTGTGCAGCGGGAGAACTGTTCGGTTCTGCAAATATGTATTGTATCTAGGATATACTGCAACATATTTAACATACATAGGACTGCTTGCCATCTTGGGGGGGGGGAGGAGGGAGGGAGGGGAAAAAACGAAACATAAGTGATTGCAAGGGATAATGTCGTGTAAAAATTATCCTGGCATGGATTCTGTCAATACAAAGTTATTATTAAATAAAATAAAATTAAAAAAAAAATGATGACTCTAAACCAATTTTAGAGTCGGAACATATAAAAAGATGAAGACAACTTAGAAGGTCACCTAACAATGTCTGTGACACCAGGATGGAAATCAGCTTGTAGTTCCACTCGTGTATGAAATTTATTCATTCTTTTTCTCTATAAAACTCCAGTCTAAAGTTCTTGACTGTCAACTTCCCTTTTGGCTATTGATTGTCTCATTTACTCATTCAATCAGGATTATACAATGTTCAAATTTGATGAGCCAATCACCTCTTCCTTTATCTGAGATTTAATGAAATTATGAAATAGTTGAAGGGTCAGCAAGGATACATGAAAATAATTCTGTTATCTACTTCTATGTTAATATTAAATTATTTATAATTACTTTTAATTCTACTATCCAACCAATACTGAATCTATCTAATTTATGTGTGTGTGTATGTATGTGTGTGTGTGTGTGTGTATAAAATGCATACATATATATACTGGAAAATACACACACACACACACACACACACACACACACATATATATAACATATATATATATATGTATTTTCCACAAGCAAACTGTAATTTTTAAAAATAAAATATAAAAACCAAACAAATAATAATAATAAAAAAACTTTGATAAGATCTAATCTAAAAATATCTTCAATATAGTATTTTATCATTCATGTTAAAAAGAAAATGAGATTATTTTGGAATTATCTGGTCTTGATGAAGGCAGCTCTTTAAAATCACTAATTTACGTTATTGATATTCATCAAAAATCTTTTTTAAAAAGGCATTTACATACTGCAAAAAATATATCACATTCTTATCTTCAGTTTTCCCATCTACAATATGCAGGTAATAATAACACTTACTTCCCAGGTCTGTTATGAGGGAAAAAATGAGATAAAATTTGAAAAGTACTTTGTAAAACCTGACATGGAAATGAAAGATAAAGTGACATGTATGAATAACAGGAAGATAGCCATTTCAGCTTAATTGTACTGTACAGGAAAGGGAGGGAAGTATAATAAGTTTACAAAATAGAAGAGGGAATTTTTGGAGAGCTCTAAAAGTCAAAATTTACATTTTATTTAATAAACAATAGAAAGCCATTAGAATTTAGTTAGTAAAGAAGTGACATTGTTACATATGAGAAAAAACATTTTCACATCTTTATAGAGGATGATGTGGAAAGATTTGAGGCAAGAATTGAAATTTGGAAGTCATTGAAAGATAACAAGTAAAAATCATTAGGGCTAAGCTAAGACAGTAGTTTGTGTTGGAAACTAGTATGGCAGAAACTAGGCATTGACCCACACTTAACACCATACACCAAAATAAGGCCAAAATGGGTTCATGACCTAGGCATAAAGAATGAGATTACAAATAAATTAGAGCAACACAGGATAATTTACCTTTCAGACCTGTGGAAGAGGAAGGAATTTATGACCAAAGAAGAACTAGAGATCATTACTAATCACAAAATAGAAAATGTTGATTATATCAAATTGAAAAGTTTTTGTAAAAACAAAACTAATGCAAACAAGATTAGAAGGAAAGCAATAAACTGTGAAAACATTTTTACAGTCAAAGGTTCTGATAAAGGCCTCATTTCCAAAATATATAGAGAATTGACTCTCATTTGTAAGAAAGAAAGCCATTCTCCAATTGATAAATGGTCAACGGATATGAACAGACAATTCTCAGATGGAGAATTTGAAACTATTTCTATATGAAAAGATGTTCCAAGTCATTATTAATCAGAGAAATCCAAATTGAGACAACTCTGAGATAGCATTATACACTTGTCAAATTGGCTAGAATGACAAGGAAAGATAATGCGGAATCGTGGAGGGGATGTGGAAAAACAGGGACACTAATACATTGTTGGTAGAATTGTGAATAAATCCAACCATTCTGGAGAGGAATTTGAAACTATGCTCAAAAAGTTATCAAACTGTGCATACCCTTTGATCCAGCAGTGTTACTACTGGGCTTATATCCCAAAGAGATCTTAAAGAAGGGAAAGGGATCTGCATGTGGCAGCCTTCTTTGTAGTGGCCAGAAACTGGAAACTGAGTAGATGCCCATCAATTGGAGCATGGCTGAATAAATTGTGGTATATGAATATTATGGAATATTATTGTTCAGTAAGAAATGATGAGAAGGAGGATTTCAGAAAGGCCTGGAGAGACTTACACAAACTGATGCTGAGTGAAATGAGCAAGACCAGGAGATCATTATATACTTCTTTTTTTTTTTAATTTAATTTTATTTAATAATAACTTTGTATTGACAGAATCCATGCCAGGATAATTTTTACACAGCATTATCCCTTGCAATCACTTATGTTTCGTTTTTTCCCCTCCCTCCCTCTTCCCCCCCCCAAGATGGCAAGCAGTCCCATATATGTTAAATATGTTGCAGTATATCCTAGATACAATACACATTTGCAGAACCGAACAGTTCTCCCGCTGCACAGGGAGAATTGGATTCAGAAGGTAAAAATAACTCAGGAAGAAAATCAAAAATCAAGTAGTTCACATTCATTTCCCAGTATTCCTTCTTTGGGTGTAGCTGTTTCTGTCCATCATTTATCCAATGAAACTCAGTTAAGTCTCTTTGTCAGAGAAATCCATTTCCATCAGAATACATCCTCATACAATATCATTGTCGAAGTGTATAGATCATTATATACTTCAACAACAATACTATATGATGATCAATTCTGATGGACCTGACCATCTTCAGCAATGAGATGAGCCAAATCAGTTCCAAATGGAGCAGTAATGAGCTGAACCAGCTACACCCAGTGAAAGAACTCTGGGAGATGACTAAGAACCATTACATAGAATTCCCAAACCCTATATTTTTGTCTGCCTGCATTTTTGATTTCCTTCAGAGTCCAATTCTTTTTGGACAGTAAAATAATGGTTTGGACATGTATACTTATATTGTATTTAATTTATACTTTAACATTTTTAACATGTATTGGTCATCCTGCCATCTAGGGGAGGGAGTGAGGGGAAGAAGGGGAAAAATTGGAACAAAAGGAAGGTTTGGCAATTGTCAATGCTATAAAATTACCCATGTATATAAATTGTAAATAAAAAAAAAGTATTTAAAAAAGACAGTAGTTTGTGAATACAGAGAATAAATCTGTTGTGATAAATATTTTGGACCTAGGAATGGCAATTAATTATGTTATTCTATTCAATTACCATTGAATTCCCAATCCCTATATTTTTGCCCACTTCCATTGTTGATTTCCTTCACAGGATAATTGTACAATATTTCAGAGTCTGATTCTTTTTGTACAGCAAAATAATGGTTTGGACATGTATACTTATTTTGTATTTCATTTATACTTTAATATATTTAACATGCATTGGTCATCCTGTCACCTAGGGGAGGGGAGGGGGGGAAGGAAGGGAAAAAAATGGAACAAAAGGTTTGGAAATTGTCAATGCTGTAAAATTAACCATGCATATAACTTGTAAATAAAAAGCTATTAAAAATAAAAAAGAAAAAGAAAAATGGAGAAAGGAAAGAGAAGTTATGCAAGAGAGTACAGAAAAGGCATGTAACTCAGATGCCTTTTGATAATTTGATAATGTGAAAAAAGAAAACAACTCCCTAAAATGTGAATTAAAAAGGTAAAGAACTCCCAGGGAAACAGAATTTCTGAACTGGAAAAGATAAAGAAGTTTCAAAAAAGTAGGATTTGTAAATTGGAAAAAAAATAACTCAGTAAAAAAAAAAAAATTCAGTGACATGGAAAAAAAAAATTCCATAGAGCAAAATAACTCATTTAAAATCTCAATTTGACATATACAAAAAGAAGCAAATAAAAGCTAATGAAGAAAATAACATATTAAAAATTGTAACTGAACAAATAGAAATGAAATCATTGAGACATCAAAATCAGTCAAGCAAAACCAAAAAAAAAAAAAAATCAAAAAATAGGAAAAATGTTAAATACCTACTTGGCAAACAATAGACCTGGAAAATAGATTTAGAAGAGCTAAGTTGAGGATTATTGGACTTCCTGAAAATTATGATTAAAAAAAAAAGACTAGACAGTATTTTACAGCAAATCAAGAAAGAGAAATGCCCAAATGTAATAGAATTAGAAGGTAAAATAGTCATTGAAATAATTCATCAAACACCTTCTGAAAGAGACAGACCAAATAAAAACTCCAAAGAATTTTGTGGCGAAATTTCATAATTATCACTCTAAGGAAAAATATTACAAAAAAAAAAAAATCCAAATACTGAGGAGCCACAATAAAGATTTCTCAGGATCTAGCTGCTTTCACATTAAACGATGGAAAGGTCGGAAATATCAGATTCCATTTTTCAATGAGGTAAGAGAGGAAAAGGGAAAAGGAAAAGAGTTATAAGAAAAAGATAAGAAAGGGGAAGGAACTCAACGTGGATGGGAGGGATTCTAGAGGAAGAGCTACATGAGGCAAGTGGGGCCCATAAGTTTAATAATTGGGAGGAGTGTAAGGGGGAAAAGAAAAAAGAAAAGCATAATCTGGGAATAATTAAGATAAAAGGAAATAGAGAATTAGTAGTTTTAACCATAATTGTGAATGGGATGAACTCTCCCTAAAGTGGAGGCAGTTGGTAGACTGGATCAAAAGTCAGGATCCTAAAATGTGTTGTTTGCAAGAAACACATTTAAAGCAGGAAGATACATACAGAGTAAAGGTAAAAGGCTGAAGCACAATCTATTATGTTTCAGGTGAAGTTAAAATAAAAAAAAAAAAGAGGGGTAGCCTTCCTTATTGCAAATCAAGCAAAAGCAAAAATTGATCTAATTGAAAGAAATAAGGAAGGAAACTATATCTTGCTAAAGGGTAGCATAGACAATGAAGCAATATCAATACTAAACATATATGCACCAAGTGGTATAGCAACTAACTTCCTAAAGGGGAAGTTAAGAGAGTTGCAAGAAGAAATAAACAGCAAAACTATAATAGTGGGAGAGCTCAACATTGCACTCTCTGAATTAGATAAATCAAAGCACAAAACAGCAAATAAGAAAGAAATTGAAGACGTAAATGGAATATAAGATAAGTTAGGTATGATAGATCTTTGAAGAATGCAAATTAAGACAACTCTGAGATACCACTACACACCTGTCAGACTAGCTAAAATGATAGGGAAAGATAATGCAGAATGTTGGAGGGGATGTGGGAAAACAGGGACACTAATACATTGTTGGTGGAATTGTGAATACATCCAACCATTCTAGAGAGCAATTTGGAACTATGCTCATAAAGTTTTCACACTATGCATACCCTTTGATCCTGCAGGGTCACTACTGGGCTTATACCCCAAAGAGATACTAAAGAAGGGAAAGGGACATGTATGTGCCAAAATGTTTGTGGCAGCCCTGTTTGTAGTGGCTAGAAACTGGAAAATGAATGGATGCCCATCAATTGGAGAATGGCTGAATAAATTGTGGTATATGAATATTATGGAATATTATTGTTCAGTAAGAAATGATGAGAAGGAGGATTTCAGAAAGGCCTGGAGAGACTTGCACGAACTGATGCTGAGTGAAATGAGCAGGGCCAGGAGATCATTATATACTTCAACAACAATACTATATGATGATCAATTCTGATGGACCTGACCATCTTCAGCAATGAGATGAACCAAATCAGTTTCAATGGAACAGTAATGAACTGAACCAGCTATGCCCAGCAAAAGAACTCTGGGAGATGACTAAGAACCATTACATTGAATTCCCAATCCCTATATTTTTGCACACCTGCATTTTTGATTCCTTCACAGGCTAATTGTGCAATATTTCAGAGTCTGATTCTTTTTGTACAGCAAAATAACATTTTGGTCATGTATATTTATTGTGTATCTAATTTGTATTTTAATATATTTAACATCTACTGGTCATCCTGCCATCTGGGGGAGGGGGTGGAGAGAAGGAGAGGAAAAATTGGAACAAGAGGTTTGGCGATTATCAATGCTGTAAAATTACCCATACATATAACCTGTAAATAAAAGGCTATTAAAAAAAAAAAAAAGATAGATGTTTGGAGAAAGCTAAATGGAGACAGAAAGGAGTACACTTTCTGTTCAGCAGTTCATGGAACCTATACAAAAATTGACCACGTATTAGGATGTAAAAACCCCAAAATTAAATGGAGAAAGGCAGAAATAGTAAATGTATCATTTTCAGATCATGATGCAATAAAAACTACATTCAACAAAAAACTAGGGGTACATATACCAAAAAGTAATTGAAAACTAAATAATCTCATCCTAAAGAATGAATGGGTGAAACAAAAAATCATAGACACAATTAATAATTTCACCCAAGAGAGTGAGAACAATGACACAACATACCAAAATTTGTGCAATGCAGCCAAAGTGGTAATAGGGGGAAATTTTATATCTTTAGATGATTACTTGAATAAAATAGAGAAAGAGAAGATCAATGAATTGGGTTTGCAACTTAAAACCTAGGTAAAGAGAAAATTAAGACCCCCCCCACCCAATCAAATGCTAAACTTGAAATTCTAAAATTAAAGGGAGAAATTGAGAAAATTGGAAATAAACTATTGAATTAATAAAAAAAAAAACTAAGATGTGATTTTATGAGGAAAAAAAACAAAAAAATAGATAAAACTTTGGTAAATATGATTAAAAAAAGGAAGAAGGATAATCACATTGTTAGTCTTAAAAATGAAAAGGGAGAACCAATGAAGGAAAAAAAAAAAAACTATTCCACCAATGAAGAGAAAATTAGATCAATAATTAGTAGTTACTTTGCCAAACTTTATGCCAATAAATTTAATAACCTAAATGAAATGGATGACTACCTTCAAAAATATAGGCTTCACAGATTAACAGAGGAGGAAGTAAATTGCTTAAATAGTCCCATTTCAGAAAAAGAAATAGAATAAGTTATTAATCAATTCCCTAAGGAAAAATCTCGAGGACTACATGGATTTACATGTGAATTCTAACAAATATTTAAAGAGCTATTACCTCTAATGCTATATAAACTATTTACAAAAAGAGGGAATGAAGGACTCCTACTAAATTTCTTCTGTGATACAGACATGGTACTAATACCTTAACCAGAAGGGTTGAAAACAGAGAAAGAAAATTATAGACCCATCTCCCAAATGAATATTGATGCTAAAATCTTAAATAAAATATTAGGAAAAAGACTACAAAAAAATTATCCCCAGAATAACACACCACGACCCAGTAGGATTCATACCACAAATGCAGGGCTGGTTCAATATTAGCAAAACTATTAGCATAATTGACTATATCAATAATCAAATTAATAAAAACCTTATGATCACCTCAATAGATGCAGAAAAAGCATTTGATAAAATCCAACATGCATTCCTAAATTGAGAGTATAGGAAATTGAGAGTATGGTTGATAGTATAGGAAAAAAAGGACTTTTTCTTAAAATAGTCAGTAGCATCTATTTAAAACTATCATATGTAAGGAGGATAAATTGGAACCATTCCCAATAAAATCAGGAGTGAAACAAGGTTGCCCACTCTCAACATTACTATTTAATATTGTGTTAGAAATGCTATCTTTGCCACGATGCAATGAAAATTACATTCAACAAAAAACCAGGGGGAAGTAGACCAAAAAATAATTGGAAATTAAATAATCTCATACTAAAGAATGATTGGGTGAAACAGCAAATCATAGACATAATTAATAACTTCACCCAAGAAAACGATAATAATGAGACATCATACCAAAATGTATGGGATGCAGCCAAAGCGGTAATAAGGGGAAATTTCATATCTCTAGAGGCCTATTTGTATAAAATAGAGAAAGAGAAGGTCAATGAATTGGGTTTGCAACTAAAAATGCTAGAAAAGGAACAAATTAAAAACCCCCAGTCAAACACTAAACTTGAAATTCTAAAAATAAAAGGAGAGATCAATAAAATTGAAAGTAAAAAAACTATTGAATTGATTAATAAAACTAAGAGTTGGTTCTATGAAAAAACCAACAAAATAGACAAACCCTTAGTAAATCTGATTAAAAAAAGGAAAGAGGAAAATCAAATTGTTACTCTTAAAAATGAAAAGGGAGAACTCACCACTAACGAAGAGGAAATTAGAGCAATAATTAGGAGTTACTTTGCCCAACTTTATGCCAATAAATTCGACAACTTAAATGAAATAGAAAAATACCTCCAAAAATACAGCTTGCCCAAACTAACAGAGGAAGAAGTAAATATCCTAAACAGTCCCATCTCAGAAAAAGAAATAGAACAAACTATCAATCAACTCCCTAAGAAAAAATCCCCAGGACCAGATGGATTTACATGTGAATTCTACCAAACATTTAAAGAACAATTAACTCCAATGTTATATAAACTATTTGAAAAAATAGGGATTGAAGGAGTCCTACCAAACTCCTTTTATGACACAGACATGGTACTGATACCTAAACCAGGTAGGCTGAAAACAGAGAAAGAAAATTATAGACCAATCTCCCTAATGAATATTGATGCTAAAATCTTAAATAAAATATTAGCAAAAAGATTACAGAAAATCGTCACCAGGATAATACACTATGACCAAGTAGGATTTATACCAGGAATGCAGGGCTGGTTCAATATTAGGAAAACTATTAGCATAATTGACTATATCAATAACCAAACAAACAAAAATCATATGATCATCTCAATAGATGCAGAAAAAGCATTTGATAAAATCCAACATCCATTCCTAATAAAAACACTTGAGAGCATAGGAATAAATGGACTTTTCCTTAAAATAGTCAGGAGCATATATTTAAAACCATCAGTAAGCATCATATGCAATGGGGAAAAACTGGAACCTTTCCCAGTAAGATCTGGAGTGAAGCAAGGTTGCCCACTATCACCATTATTATTTAATATCGTATTAGAAACACTAGCCTCGGCAATAAGAGTCGAGAAAGATATTAAAGGGATTAGAGTAGGCAATGAGGAAACCAAACTATCACTCTTTGCAGATGATATGATGGTATACCTAGAGAACCCCAGAGATTCTACCAAAAAGCTATTGGAAATAATTCATAATTTTAGCAAAGTAGCTGGCTACAAAATAAATCCCCATAAATCCTCAGCATTTTTATACATCACCAACAAAACCCAACAGCAAGAGATACAAAGAGAAATCCCATTCAGAATAACTGTTGATACCATAAAATATTTGGGAATCTATCTACCAAAGGAAAGTCAGGAATTATATGAGCAAAATTATAAAAAAGTCTCCACACAAATAAAGTCAGACTTAAATAATTGGAAAAATATTAAGTGCTCTTGGATCGGCCGAGCGAACATAATAAAGATGACAATACTCCCTAAACTAATCTATTTATTTAGTGCTATACCAATCAGACTTCCAAGAAAATATTTTAATGATCTAGAAAAAATAAGAACAAAATTCATATGGAACAATAAAAAGTCGAGAATCTCAAGGGAATTAATGAAAAAAAAAATCAAATGAAGGTGGCCTAGCTGTACCTGATCTAAAATTATATTATAAAGCAGCAGTCACCAAAACCATTTGGTATTGGCTAAGAAATAGATTAGTGGATCAGTGGAAAAGGCTAGGTTCACAAGACAGAATAGTCAACTACAGCAATCTAGTGTGTGACAAACCCAAAGCCCCTAACTTCCGGGAAAAGAATTCATTATTTGATAAAAACTGCTGGGATAATTGGAAATTAGTATGGCAGAAATTAGGCATGGACCCACACTTAACACCATATACCAAGATAAGATCAAAATGGGTCTATGACCTAGGCATAAAGAACAAGATTATAAATAAATTAGAGGAACATAGAATAGTTTATCTCTCAGACTTGTGGAGGAGAAAGAAATTTGTGACCAAAGATGAACCAGAGACCATTACTGATCACAAAATAGAAAATTTTGATTACATCAAATTAAAAAGCCTTTGTACAAATAAAACTAATGCAAACAAGATTAGAAGGGAAGCAACAAACTGGGAAAACATTTTCACAGTTAAAGGTTCTGATAAAGGCCTCATTTCCAAACTATATAGAGAACTGACTCAAATTTATAAGAAATCAAGCCATTCTCCAATTGATAAATGGTCAAAGGATATGAACAGACAATTTTCAGAGGATGAAATTGAAACTATTACCACTTATATGAAAGAGGGTTCCAAATCATTATTGATCAGAGAAATGCAAATTAAGACAACTCTGAGATACCACTACACACCTGTCAGATTGGCTAAGATGACAGGAAAAAATAATGATGAATATTGGAGGGGATGCGGGAAAACTGGGACACTAATGCATTGTTGGTGGAGTTGTGAACGAATCCAACCATTCTGGAGAGCAATCTGGAATTATGCCCAAAAAGTTATCAAAATATGCATACCCTTTGATCCAGCAAAGGGCTTGATTCTATTTGGGCTTATACCCCAAAGAGATACTAAAAAAGGGAAAGGGACCTGTATGTGCCAAAATGTTTGTAGCAGCCCTACAATCAGGGCTGATTGTAGTGGCTACAGCAGCCCTGATTGTAGTGACTAGAAACTGGAAAATGAATGGATGCCCATCAATTGGAGAATGGCTGGGTAAATTGTGGTATATGAATGTTATGGAATATTATTGTTCTGTAAGAAATGACCAGCAGGATGAATACAGAGAGGACTGGCGAGACTTACATGAACTGATGCTAAGTGAAATGAGCAGAACCAGGAGATCATTATACACTTCGACAACGATATTGTATGAGGACATATTTTGATGGAAGTGGATTTCTTTGACAAAGAGACCTGAGTTTCAATTGATAAATGATGGACAAAAGCAGCTACACCCAAAGAAAGAACACTGGGGAACGAATGTGAACTATCTGCATTTTTGTTTTTCTTCCCGGGTTATTTATACCTTCTGAATCCAATTCTCCCTATGCAACAAGAGAACTGTTAGGTTCTGCAAACATATATTGTATCTAGGATATACTGCAACATATCCAACATATAAAGGACTGCTTGCCATCTAGTGGAGGGGGTGGAGGGAGGGAGGGAAAAAAAAATTGGAACAGAAACGAGTGTCAATATAAAGTAATTATTAAATAAAGATTAAAAAAAAAGAAATGCTATCTTTGGCAATAAGAATTGAAGAAGAGATCAAAGGAATTACAGTAGGTAATAGGAAATCAAATTTTTGCTATATGCAGATGATATGATGGTATACTTAGAGAACCTCAGAGATTCTACTAAAAAGCTATTAGAAATAATCTACAACTTTAGCAAAATTTCAGGATACAAAATAAATTCACATAAAGCATCAGCATTTTTATATATCTCTTAAAAAATCCAACAGTTAGAGATACAAAGAGAAATTCCATTTAAAGTAACTGCCAATATAATAAAATTTTGGGCAATCTATCTGCCATGGGAAAGTCAGGAACTATATAAGCAAAACTATAAAGCACTTTCCATAAAAATAAAGTCAGATCTAACCAATTGGAAAAATATTAAGTGCTCTTGGATAGGTCAAGCAAATATAATAAAGATGACAATTACTACCTAAACCAATCCATTTATTTAGTGCTATACAAATGAGACTCCCAAAAAGCTATTTTAATGGCCTAGAAAAAATAACAACAAAATCCATCTGAAAGAACAAAAGGTCAAGACTTTCGAGAGAATTAAGGAAAGAAAAAGCAAATGAAGGTGGCCTAGTTGTGCCAGATCTAAAACTATATTATAAAGCAGTGGTCACCAAAACTATTTGTTATTGGCTAAGAAAAAGACTAGTTGATCAGTGGACTAGATTAGGTTCAAAGGACAAAATAGTCAATAACCTTAATAATTTAGTTTTTAAAAACCTCAAAACTCCACCTTTTGGGATAATAATTCACTGTTTGGGAAAAACTACTGGAAAAATTGAAAATTAGTATGGCAGAAACTAGCTATTGATCCACACCTAACACTGTACACTAAGATAAGGTCAAAATGAGTTCATGGTCTAGGCATAAAGAATGAAATTATAAATAAATTAGAAGAACGTAGGATAGTTTACCTCTCAGACCTGTGGAGGAGGAAGGAATTTGTGACGAAAGAAGAACTAGAGATCGTTATTGATCACAGAATTAAAAAAAAATGATTATATTAAATTAAAAACCTTTTGTACAAACAAAACTAATGAAGACAAGATTACAAGGGAAACAATAAACTGGGAAAACATTTTTACAGTCAAAGGTTCTGATAAAGACCTCATTTCCAAAATATATAGAGAATTGACCCTAATTTGTAAGAAATCAAGCCATTCTCTAATTGATAAATCATCAAAAGATATGAAGAGACAATTTTCCGATGAAGAAATTGAAATTGTTGCTAGTCATATGAAAAGATACTCCAAGTCATTATTATCAAGAGAAATGCAAATTACGACAACTCTGAGATACCACTACACACCTCTCAGATTGGCTAGGATGATCGGAAAAGATAATGCTGAATATTGGAGGGGATGTGGGAAAACTGGGACACTAATACATTGTTGATGAAACTGTGAATACATCCAGCCATTCTGGTGAGCAATTTGCAAGCATGCTGAAAAAGTTATCAAAATGTGCACACACTTTGATCCAGTGATGTTACCATTGGGCTTATATCCTAAAAAGATCTTAAAGAAGGGAAAGGGACCTGTATGTGCAAAAATGTTCTTGGCAGCTATTTTTCTAGTGGCTAAAAACTGGAAATTGAATGGATGCCCATCAATTGGAGCATGGCTGAATAAATTGTGGTATATGAATGTTATGGAATATTATTGTTCTGTAAGAAATGACCAGTAGGAAGTTTTCAGAAAGGCCTGGAGAGACTTAGAGGAACTGATGATGAGTGAAATGAGCAGGACCAAGAGATCATTATATACTTCAACTACAATACTATATGACGATCAATTCTGATGAATTTGGCTCTCTTCATCAATAAGATGAACCAAATCAGTTCCATTTGTTCAATAATGAAGAGAACCAGCTACACCCAGGGAAAGAACTCTGGGAGATGAGTGTGAAGCACTACATAGCATTTCCAAGCCCTCTGTTTTTATCCACTTGCATTTTTGATTTCCTTCTCAGTTTAATTTTATCTTATTTCCAAGTCCAATTCTTCTTTTGCAGCAAAATAACTGTATGGATATGTATACATATATTGTATTTGACATGTACTTTAACATATTTAACATGTATTGGTCTATCTGCCATCTGGGGGAGGGGGCAAGGGGAAGGAGGGGAAAAGTTGAAACACAAGATTTTGCAAGGGTTGATGCTGAAAAATTACCCATGCATATATCTTGTAAAAAAAAAAAGTTATTAAAAAAAAGATATGTAGTGTTAAAAAAATGATCAGTTTGAGGCCAAAAGGGCTAGAAAAACCAACATAAATTGGGGCCAAATGAAGTGAGTAGAATTAAGAAAACATTGTACATAGCAATAGCAAGATTATGTGATAACCATTGTTATGGATTTAGCTCTTTTCAACAATGAAGTAATTCAAATCAATAGACTTGTGATGAACGAAGCTATCTGTATGCAGAGAGAGGACTATGAGGTCTGTGTATGGATTACAGCATCAAATTTTCACCCTTTTGTTATTTTTCGCTTGCCGATGTTTTTCTTTCTCATTTTTCCACCTTTTGATCTGATTTTTCTTGTGCAGTATGATAAATGTGGAAATATATTTAGAAGTATTGTTTGTTTATCATATATTGTAGTACTTGCTATCCAGGAGAGGGGGAAGGAGAGGAGAGAGGGAGAAAAATTTAAAATACAAAATTTTGCAAGGTTAAATGTTGAAAACCATCTTTGCATATATTTTTTTAAAAATTACTATTTTAAATAAATTTAGTTCTAATTTCTCTCCCTTACCCACTCACAGATAAGAAATCACATGTGAAGTTATGCAAACATTTCCAAAGAAGTCAAGTTGTGAAAGAAAACATAGATCTCCCATTCTAATGAAAATAAAAATTCTCAAGAAAAATTAAGTTTACAAAGAGATAGAGTGAGAGATTTGATTTTTCTTGAGCAGCAGGATAATTGCAAATATATGTAGGCATATATTGGATTTAGCATATATTTCTACCATGTTTACCATATATTGGATTACTTGCCATCTAGAGGAGAGGACAGGAGAAGGAGAAGGAAAAACAGAACACAAAGTTTTGCAAAGGTTAATGTTGAAAAATTATCCATATATGTTTTGAAAATTAAAAAAAAGATTTAATAAAAAAGAAATAAAATAGGGACATTATACAGCAAGATAAAAAATATTTTCCTAATTTCACACCAGTTCCTAACTAGTTAACTTAATAGCCAATTTTGATGAGCCAGGTTTAAAAGGTGACATTTTTTTTTCATTGAGGAGGAAATACACGTTGATGGAGTTGTGAAATTATATAGCTATTCTGGAGAGCAATTTGGAACCATTCCCAAAAAGCTATAAAACTGTGCATACCCTTTCATCCCATAGTGTTACTACTATGTATGTAACCTAAAGAGATCATAAAAAAGGGAAAAGGATCCATATGAAAAAAAAAAATGTTTGTAGCTGTCCTTTTTGTAGGCCTCTTGTAGGCAACAAACTGGAAACTGAATGAATGCCCATAACTTGGGGAATGGTTGAATAACTTATGGCATATGAATGCAATGGAATAGTATTGTTCTATAAGAAATAAGAAATAATGAACTATAAGACTATGTTCTATAAGAAATAAGAAAACTGATTTCAGAAAACCCTGAAAAAGCTTACATGACTTGATGCTGAATGAAACAAGCAGAACCAAGAGAACTTTATAAAAAGTGGTAGTGAAATTATCTGATATGATCAATTATGATAGCCTTGGTTCTTCTCAACAATAGAATGAACCATGATAATTCTCAATGACTTGTGATGGAAAATGCAATGCATCTGGAGAGAGAACTATGGAGACAGAATATGAATCAAAGCATAGTGTTTCCAATTTTGTTTATTTGTTTTCTTTCTTATGGTTTTTCCCCAAAAAGGTCTCATTTTTTTTTTTTTGCACAACATGACAAATGTGAAAATGTGTTTAAAAGAATTGCACAAATCTAACCTATATAAATTTACTTCCTGTGTTGGGGAAAGGCAAGATAAGGAGGGAGAGAAAAAATTTGGAACACAAAGTCTTACAAAATGAATGTGAATGTAATGAATGTATGTATGAATGAATGAATGTAAAGCTACTTTACATGTATTTGAAAAAATAAAATGTTATTGAAAAAATTTTAAAAAGGAAAACACATGTCTCAGGTCAGGCCCAGAGTAATTTTCTTAGCCTTTCCCATGAAAATTCTACATGTAATTCATGAATATCAGTCCCATATAGTTACTGGCATCATGGATCATTGGTCTAATAGTGTTCCTTGATGACCATAACTTGAATCAGAATAACATCAGTTACAGTTCCCTGGGGCCTAACAAGAAGTTCCAAAATTATAGCTTTATACCTTTAGTTGGTATTAAGTATCACATATCCTGGATGTAGATTAATAAATTTCAAAGTATTTAATTTTATATTTCTAAAACAAGCCATGTTCTCAGGTTAATTTTAAAGGGGATTATTTATTATAGATCTACACAATGGATTTCAAAATTTAAAAGAAACAAAATAAAATATATATACTAAAAAGAATTATTATATTAAGAACATATAAAATATTCAAGAAAAAAAAAGGTTATGAAAAAAAAAGTTGCTCAGCTAGAAAAGAAGATCAAAACAAAGTCCTAATAACAAAAAAATAACTTTTAGAAAATTAGAATTTACCAAGAGGAAGCCAGTGAATTGATGAAACTCAAATAATTTCAAAACAATATAAAGTATGGAAAAATACAACAGAACATGAAACATCCTATAAGAAAAAACAAAGCAGGGGTTGAGCCAAGATGGCAGAGATGAAACACATTTCTCTCTTACTTTATTGACAACCCTCGTAATAATTACGAAATCCAGCCTCTGAATTAACTCTGGACAGGAAGAACCCATAAATATTGGAAGTGCAACAAATTATCAGCAGAAGATAATTTCAAAAATGGCCAAAAAAAAAAAAAAAAGTGTGTTTCAATTGGAAATGGCAGGGAGGCAACCACTACCAATGCCAGGGAAGACAGCTCAGAGTCCCAGGGCAGACCACAAATGCCAGTGCCCAGAGCAAAGCCCTGGGGCAGGGCAGTCTCATTGTGATAGTGCAAACTCCCTGGGGCAGAGAGTTTGTGGGAGGAAGTGGACCAGAGAAAGTCTATTTTAATCAGAAGCAGGAAAGAGACAGTGAGGCCCAGGCTGGTGACGACAAACATTAGCACAGACAGCTCAAAGAGCCAGAGCAGTGTAATATCAGGGTGGAAGTATAAGTTCCAAACAAAAATGCCAACACATACAGCACAGAGCCCTGAAGCATTGTTGACATGCTTCAAAAACCATTCACACCCTAATAGCAGACCTTAACTTATCTTTATTTTTTTAATAGCTTTTTATTTACAAGTTATATTCATGGGCAATTTTACCACATTGACAATTGCCAAACTTTTATTCCACTCTTTCCCCTCCTTCCTCCCATTCCCTCTGCCTGATGACAGGTTGACCAATACATGTGAAATGTGTTAAAGTATAAATTAAATACAATATAAGTATACATATCTTAACAGTTATTTTGCTGTACAGAAAGAATCAGTCTTTGAAATAGTGTACTATTAGCCTGTGAAGGAAATCAAAAATGCAAGCTGACAAAAATGTAGGATTGGGAATTCTATATAATGGTTCATAGTCATCTCCCAGAGTTCTTTCACTAGGTGTAGCTGGTTCAGTTCATTACTGCTCTATTGGAACTGATTTGGTTGATCTCATTGTTGAAGAGGGCCACATCCATTAGAATTGATCATTGTTGTGAGCTTTTTCTTCTTAAAACACAGCCAGGTGATAAAAGTTCAGATCTTTTATTATTTCCAATATAGCCCGGTTAGCTTAGAGGCCTATCTCTCTGCTTGGTTCCAAGAGCTCTCTCCAAATGTCACCAAATCCAAAGGTCTGGTCCTACAGCCTCTGCCTCTGCTTTCTTCAGCCTTCAGCCAGCTCTAGTCTTCATGTCATTCCGGTGAAATCTCGACTTGTAGCGTCTTCCTCTCTCCCGAACTTCTTCGACTGACCCATTGGCCTATTTATGCTCCTTCCAGAGAGAGGGATTATGGGTAGTTCTACTTAGTACCTTGTTTCAGGTTCTGCCCAAAACATCTTCTTGTAAGATTAGATCAACTCTAATTAGTTAGCAGTTAGTAAGGATTCCAACAGATCATCATATAGTACTGTTGTTGGAGTATATAATAATGATCTCCTGAAACTACTCATTTCACTCAGCATCAGTTCATTTAAGTCTCTCCAGGCCTTTCTGAAATCATCCTGCTGGTCATTTCTTACTGAAAAATAATATTCCAATATATTCATATATTACAATTTATCCAGCCATTCTCCAATTGATGGGCATCCACTTAGTTTCCAGTTTCTGGCCACTACAAAGAGGGCTGCCACAAATATTCTGGCACATATAGGTCCCTTTCCATTCTTTAAGATTTCTTTGGGATATAAGGCCAGTAGAAACATTGCTGGATCAAAGGGTATGCACAGTTTGATACTGTTTTGAACATAATTCCAAATTGCTCTCCCGAATGGCTGGATATATTCACAATTCCACCAACAATGTATTAGTGTCCCTGTTTCCCACATCCCCTCCAACATTCCGCATGATCTTTCCCTGTCACTGTAGCCAATCTGACAGGTGTGTAGTGGTATCTCAGAGTTGTCTTAATTTGCATTTCTCAGATTAAAAATGATTTGGAACATCTTTCCTAATGGCTAGAAATGGTTTCAATTTCTTCGTCTGAGAAGAAATTCATATCCTTTGACTATCAAATGAAGAATGCCTTGATTTCTTATAAATTAGAGTCAATTCTCAATATGTTTTGGAAATGAGGCCTTTATCAGAACCTTTGACTGTAAAAATGTTTTCCTAGTTTACTGCTTCCCTTCTAATCTTGTCTGCATTAGTTTTGTTTGTACAAAAACTTTTCTATTTGATATAATCAAAATTTTCTAGTTTGTGATTATTGATCTCTAGTTCTTCTTTGGTCATAAATTCCTTCCTCCTCTATAGGTCTAAGTAAACTATTCCTTTTACTTTTTTCTGCTTCTCTTGACTCCTATGGTTGGAGATCAAATTTTTTGTTTCAATCTGTTTTTTTTTTTTTTCCTTACAAACAAATGGAATTCCTCTGTTTCATTAAATCTTCTTCCATGGAAGAAAATGCTTAGCTTAGCTGGGTAGTTTATTCTTGGCTGCATTCCAAGTTCTTTTGCCTTTCAGAATATCTGATTCCAGGCCCTTTGATCCTTTAATGTTGAGGCAGCCAGATCTTGAGTGACCCTTATTGTGGCACCTCAGTATTTGAATTGTTTTTTTCTGGCTGCTCGTAATATTTTTTCTTTAGTCTGATAGTTCAGAAATTTGTCCACAATATTCCTTGGAGTTTTTATTTTAGGGTCTTTTTCAGAAGATGTTCAATGAATTCTTTCAACGCCTATTTTACCTTCTGGTTCTATTACTTCTAGGCAGTTCTCTTTTATGATTTCCTGTAAAATAGTATCTAAGATCTTTTTTTTTTTTTAATCCTAATTTTCAGGAAGTCCAATGATCTTCAGGTTATCTCCCCTAAATCTATTTTCCAGGTCTGTTGTTTCTCCAAGTAAATATTTGACTTTTTTCTAATCTCTCATTTTTTTGGTTTTGTTTGACTGATTCTTGATGTCTTGATGAATCAGTCATTTTTATTTGTTCAATTTTGATTTTTAGTGAGTTATTTTCTTCATTAGCTTTTTAAACTTCTTTTTCTATATGTCCAATTGAGTTTTTAAATGAGTTGTTTTGCTCTATGGAATTTTTTTCCATTTCACTATTTTTTAAGTGAGTTATTTTCTTTTTCCAATTCACAAATTCTATTTTCTTAGGAATTTTTAACCTTTTCTAATTCATAAATTCTGTTTCCCTGCACTTCTTGCGAGTTTTATTACCTTTTCCAATTCACATTTCAGGAAGTTGTTGCTATCTTGCATAGCTTCTCTTTCCTTTCCCCATTTTTCTGCTACTTCTCTTTTAAGGTTTTTAATAGTCTCTTCTAGGAGAGCCTTTTGTGTTGGGGAACAACAATTGTCTGAAGATTGTTTGCTATAAGTCTTGTTAGGGTTAAAAATCTGCTCTCTTTCTGTATAGAAGCTGTTAATCATCCTTTTGATATTTTTATTCATTTTGTTAAAGCCTGAAGCTTCTGCCTTCAGGGCCAGGAGGTTACCAGGATGGGTAGCAATCCTGCCAACCAGCTACAAAGGGCAGCAAGGTACAGGACTGCTCTGGGAAAGAGTTCCTCCTGGAAGTAACTCAGGCCTGCACTGTGGAGTTGAAAAGTGCCCTGCAAAGAACCCTGCTGTGCTGGTTAATGACTGCCCTGAGGCTAGAAGCTGGGCAGTGAAAGTGTCACTATCCCAGGCTAAAACCCTCTGTGGGAGTGTGGGTATTAGCAGGTGACCAGTGAATAGTCCTGCACAGACGGAAATGTCCCTGCCCAGGGAAGCACAATCAGCTGTGAAAGTTCTAGTGCCCCAAGCTTAGCCCCACACTGTGCAGATTAGAGGCTTTGCTGGGGCTGTGATCCCCTGCCATGCAGATTTGTAACTGCCCCCACAAAAGCCTCCTACTACATGATGTGGCTGCAGGGCTGAGTTACTGTCTGTGCTTAGTCACTTCCAGTTTGGGGTAGTTAAAGCCAGATGTTGTTAGGTTCCGGTGTTTTTTAGAGTACCCTCTGTCTTTGGCTTTAATTTTTCTGCTGGTTTACTGCTTTATAATTGAGGCAGAGCAGTTAGCCTATGGCAGAGTCATCTCTAGCCCCCGAGGTTACCCCTGGTGTGCTGGTCTGCTTAGGATGCTAGTCTTTCCCTGCCAGCACTGGTCTGTTCCTGGCCCCTCCGAACAAACCTTTCCTGGCTATCTTGCAGCTTAAGTTCAGCTAGTAAATTGTTGTGCTTCCGTGGGTTTTACAAGTCAAGTGCTATTTTTGAGGCTGTATTTAACGTTGGTCCTGAGGGCATGAGAGAAGCTTAGAAAATTGTGTGTGCCTTCTCCCCCATTTGGCTCTGCCCCTCCTTAACTTATCTTTTTTTTTTTTTAAATGAGTAAAAAAAAATTAAAGAGAACTCTAACAATTGACAGCTTTTGTCGTAAAACAAACAAACAAACAAACAAACAAAAAAACAGATTTCAAACCCTGAGGAGAACAAAGGTAGATTGTTTCCAGATGAAGCTCCAAAAGGTGAAATAATTTGGGCCCCATCATGCAAGGTTCTCCTAGAAGAACTTAAAAAGGATCTTTAAAAAGAACTAGAAGAAAAATGGGGAAAGGAAATGAAAGCTTTACAAGAGAGTTTGCAAAAAACAATAAAAAATAGATATAGTGAAATGAAAAAAGCATATAACTCATTAAAAGATAGACTTGATAAACTGGAAAAAAGAAAGCAACTCCCAGAAAAACAGATTTTGTGAAAGAGAAAAAGAAAATAATTTCTTAAAAAACAAAATTTGTGAAATTGAAAAAAGAAAATAACTCCTTAAAAAACAGAATTTGTGAAATGGAAAAAAAAATCAATAGAATGAAATGACTCATTCAAAAATTCAATTGGACAAATACCAAAAGAAGTAAAAATAAATGAAGAAAATGACACATGAAAATTCAGAATTGAATGGAAATGATTGACTCAATAAGTCAAGAAAAATCAATCAAACAAAACCAAAAAAAAAAAAGAAAAAAAGAAAAAAGAAAAAAAAAAGAAAAAGAAAAAATAGGAAAAAAGTAAAATACCTAATGAGAAAAACAATTACCCTAGAAAATAGATTTATTAAAGACTACCTAAGCATTATTGGACTTCTTGAAATACATGATGAAAAGAAGAACCTAAACACTAATTTTCAGGAAATCATCAAAGAGAACTGCCAGATATCATAGAATCAGAAGGTAAAATAGACATTGAAAGAATTCATAAATTCTTTCTACTGAAAGAGATCCCAAAGTTTAATCTTCAAGAAATATTGTAGCTAATTCCACAACTGTTAGACCAAGGAAAAATTACTACAAGCAGTCAGAAAAAAAAATAAAAATAAAAAATTGAGGAGCCACAATAAGGATCACTCAGAATCTAGCAGCTTCCACATTAAAGGATCAAAAGGCCTGACATCTGATATTCTGAAAGGCAAAGGAACTTGGTATACAGCCAAGAATATCTTACCCAGCCCCAGGGAAGAAGATGGACATTCAACAAAATAGGTGAATTTCATTTATTATTGATGGAAAAAAAAAAAAAAAAGCAGAGTTAAACAAAAAGTTTAACCTCCAAATATAGAACTAAAGAGAAGCATAAAAATGTTTTTAAAAAAGCAAAGGAAAACTATTCTATCTGAGGGAAAGAAGGGAGGAGTATAATGATAGTGTGAATCTTACTTTCGTCACAATTGGCTCTAAGAGAAAATATTAGACATTCGGTTTATAGAGAAATTTCTCCCCTCTCATTGAAAAGCAAGAAGGGAAAAGCAAAAAAGAAAAGGATGGGATAAATAGAAAGGAATACTGAAATTGAAAGGGAAAGGTTTAAGGAAAAGGGTTGGTCTCTAAGGGGGGAAGGGATCCTAAAAACGGAGAGCTGAGTGAGGCAAGTGGTGCTTATATGTTTAGTACTGGGAAAAGGGATAAGCAGAAATGGAAACAGAAAAGCATAATCTGGGGTTAACAAGATGGTAGGAAATACAGAATTAATAATTTCAACCATAAATGTGAATGGGGTAAACTCCCCCATAAAGAGGAAGCAGTTAGCAGATTGGATTAAAAGCCAGAATCCTACAATGTGTTGTTTACAGGAAACATAATTAAAGCAGGGAGATACATACAAAGTAAAGGTAAAAGGCTGGAGTAGAATCTATTATGCTTCAGGTGAAGTCAAAAAAGCAGAGGTAGCCATCGTGATCTCAGATCAAGCAAAAGCAAAAGTTGTTCTAATTAAAAGATATGAGGAAGGGCACTATATCTTGTTTTCTTGTTTTTTTTTTTTTTTTTTTTTTCACTTTTTTAATAACTTTTTATTGATAGAACGCATGCCAGGGTAATTTTTTACAGCATTGTCCCCTGCATTCACTTCTGTTCCGATTTTTCCCCTCCCTCCCTCCACCCCTTCCCCAAGATGGCAAGAGTCCTTTACATGTTGGACTGTATGTTGTAGTATATCCTAGATACAATATATGTGTGCAGAACTGAACAGTTTTCTTGTTGCACAAGGAGAATTGAATTCAGAAGGTAGAAATAACGCGGGAAGAAAAACAAAAATGCAAGCAGTTTATATTCATTTCCCAGTGTTCTTTCTCTGGGTGTAGCTGCTTCTGTCCATCTTTGATCAATTAAGGCTCTCTTTATCAAAGAGGTCCACTTCTATCAGAATACATCTTCAAACAGTATCGTTGTTGAGGTATATAATGATCTCCTGGTTCTGCTCATTTCACTCAGCATCAGTTCATGTAAGTCTCGCCAGTCCTCTCTGTATTCATCCTGCTGGTCATTCCTTACAGAACAATAATATTCCATAACATTCATATACCACAATTTACTCAACCATTCTCCAATTGATGGACATCCTTTCATTTTCCAGCTTCTAGCCGCTACAAACAGGGCTGCCACAAATATTTTGGCACATACAGGTCCCTTTCCCTTCTTTAGTATCTCTTTGGGGTATAAGCCCAGGAGAAACACTGCTGGATCAAAGGGTATGCACAGTTTGATAACTTTTTGAGCATAGTTCCAAATTGCTCTCCAGAACGGCTGGATGTGTTCACAATTCCACCAACAATATATCATTGTCCCTGTTTTCCCACATCCCCTCCAACAGTCCCATTATCTTTCCCTGTTATTCTAGCCAATCTGACAGGTGTGTAGTGGTATCTCAGAGTTGTCTTAATTTGCATTTCTCTGATTAATAATGATTTGGAGCATATTTTCATATGTCTATAAATAGTTTCAATTTCTTCATCTGAGAATTGTCTGTTCATATCCTTTGACCATTTATCAATTGGAGAATGGTTTGATTTCTTATAGATTAGAGTCAATTCTCTATATATTTTGGAAATGAGGCCTTTATCAGAACATTTGATTGTAAAAATGTTTTCCCAGTTTATTGTTTTCCTTCTAATCTTGTTTGCATTTGTTTTGTTTGTACAAAAACTTTTCAATTTGATATAATCAAAATTTTCTATGTTGTGGTCAATAGTGATCTCTAGTTCTTCTTTGGTCATAAATTCCTCCCTCTTCCACAGGTCTGACAGGTAAACTATCCTATGCTCTTCCAATTTATTTATCATCTCATTCTTTATGCCTAGATCATGAACCCATTTTGACTTTATCTTGGTGTACGGTGTTAACTGTGAGTCAATGCCTAGTTTCTGCCATACTGATTTCCAATTTTCCCAGCAATTTTTGTCAAATAATGCATTCTTATCCTAGAAACTGGTGTCTTTGGGTTTGTCAAAAACTATATTATTAAAGTTATTGGTTGTTTTGTCCTTTGAACCTAACCTATTCCATTGATCAACTAGTCTATTTCTTACCCAATACCAGATGGTTTTAGTAACTGCTGCTTTATAATATAATTTTAGATCTGGTACAGCTAGGCCACCTTCATTTGATTTTTTTTTCATTAATTCCCTTGAAATTCTTGACCTTTTGTTTTTCCATATGAACTTTGTTGTTATTTTTTTCTAATTCATCAAAGTAGTTTTTTGGGAGTCTGATTGGTATAGCGCTAAATAAGTAGATTAATTTAGGTAGTATTGTCATCTTTATTATATTTGCTCGCCCAATCCAAGAGCATTTAATATTTTTCCAGTTGGTTAGATCAGACTTAATTTGTGTGGAAAGTGTTTTGTAGTTTTGCTCATAAAGTTTCTGATTATCCCTTGGCAGATAGATTGCTAAATATTTTATACAATCAGTAGTTACTTTAAATGGAATTTCTTTTTGTAACTCTAACTGTTGGGTTTTGTTAGTGATATATAAGAATGCTGATGACTTATGTGGGTTTATTTTATATCCTGCAACTTTGCTGAAGGTGTAGATTGTTTCTAATAACTTTTTGGTAGAATCTCTGGGGTTTTCTAAGTATACCATGATATCATCAGCAAAGAATGATAATTTGGTTTCCTCATTGCCTATTCTTATTCCTTTAATCTCTTTCTCAACTCTTATCACCAAAGCTAGCATTTCTAATACAATATTAAATAGTAATGGTGATAGTGGGCAACCTTGTTTTACTCCTGATCTTATTGGGAATGGTTGCAGTTTGTCCCCATTACATATAATGGTTACTGCTGGTTTTAAATAGATGCTACTGATTATTTTAAGGGAAAGTCCATTTATTCCTATACTCTCAAGAGTTTTTAATAGGAATGGATGTTGAATTTTATCAAATGCTTTTTCTGCATCTATTGAGATGATCATATGGTTTTTGTTAATTTGATTATTAATATGGCCAATTATATTGATAGTTTTCCTAATATTGAACCAGCCCTGCATTCCTGGTATAAATCCTACTTGATCATGTTGTATTATCCTCGGGATGATTTTCTGTAGTCTTTTTGCTAATATCTTATTTAAGATTTTAGCATCATTATTCATTAGGGAGATTGGTCTATAATTTTCTTTCTCTGTTTTCAACCTACCTGGTTTAGGTATCAGTACCATGTCTGTGTCATAAAAGGAGTTTGGTAGGACTCCTTCATTCCCTATTTTTTCAAATAGTTTATAAAGTATTGGGGCTAATTGTTCTTTGAATGTTTGGTAGAATTCACATGTAAATCCATCTGGTCCTGGGGATTTTTTTTTTTAGGGAGTTGATTAATAGCTTGTTCTATTTCTATTTCTGAAATGGGACTATTTAAGCAATTTACTTCCTCCTCTGATAATCTGGGAAGCCTATATTATTGGAGATAGTCATCCATTTCGCTTAGGTTATCAAATTTATTGGCATAAAGTTGGGCAAAGTAACCCCTTATTATTTCTTTAATTTCCTCTTCATCAGTGGTAAGTTCTCCTTTTTCATTTTTAAGACTGCCAATTTGATTTCCCTCTCTCCGTTTTCTAATCAGATTTACCAAAGGTTTATCAATTTTATTGGTTTTTTCATAAAACCAACTCTTAGTTTTATTTATTAGTTCAATAGTTTTTTTTTTTTTTTTACTTTCTATATTATTAATTTCTCCTTTTAATTTTAGAATTTCAAGTTTAGTAATTGATTGGGGGTTTTTAATTTGGTCTTTTTCTAACTTTTTAAGTTCCAGGCTCAATTCATTGATCTTCTCTTTTTCTATTTTATTCAAGTAAGCCTCTAAGGATATAAAATTTCCCCTTATTACCACTTTGGCTAAATACTATAAATTTTGGTATGATGTCTCACTATTGTCATTATCTTGAGTGATATTATTAATTGTGTCTATAATTTGCTGTTTCACCCAATCATTCTTTAAGATGAGATTATTTAGTTTCCAATTACTTTTTGGTCTATTTATACCTAACTTTTTGTTGAATGTAGTTTTTACTGCATTGTGGTCTGAAAAGAAAGCATTTACTATTTCTGCCTTCCTGCATTTAATTTTGAGGTCTTTATGTCCTAATATATGGTCAATTTTTGTGTAGGTTCCATGAACTGCTGAGAAGAAAGTATACTCCTTTCTGTCACCATTCAGTTTTCTCCAGAGATCTATCATACCTAATTTTTCTAATATTCTATTTACCTCTTTAATTTCTTTCTTATTTGTTTTGTGATTTGATTTATCTAAATCTGAGAGTGCAAGATTGAGATCTCCCACTATTATAGTTTTGTTGTCTATTTCTTCTTGCAACTCTCTTAGCTTCTCTTTAAGGAAGTTAGATGCTATACCACTTTGTGCATATATGTTTAATACTGATATTGCTTCATTGTCTATAGTACCCTTAAGCAAGATATAGTTTCCTTCCTTATCTCTTTTAATTAGATCAATCTTTGCTTTTGCTTGATCTGAGATAAGGATGGCTACCCCTGCTTTTTTGACTTCACCTGAAGCATAATAGATTCTGCTCCAGCCTTTTACCTTTAGTCTGTATGTATCTCCCTATTTTAAATGTGTTTCCTGTAAACAACAGATTGTAGGGTTCTGACTTTTGATCCAGTCTGCTATCTGCCTCTTCTTTATGGGAGAGTTCATCCCATTCACATTTGCGGTTAAAATAACCAATTCTGCATTTTCTGCCATCCTAATATCCCCAGATTATACTTTTCTTTTTCTTGCCCTCCTTCCCTTCTTCCCTATTGTTCCCACTAACGTCACACAGCTCTCCCTCTTTAGTATCCCTCCCTCTTCCCTTTGAATCCCTTCCCCTTTCTTGTACCCTTCCCTTATTACTCTTTTTCCTTCTCCCTTTTCCTCTCCCACTTTTTAATGAAGTGAGAGAAGAATCTGTGTAAAACAAATATGTCAATTGTTTCCTCTTTGAGCCAACTCTGATAAGAGTAGGATTCACACAATGTTCCTCCCCCTCTCTAAGTTCCCTCATATATGATAGGTTTCCTTTGCCTCATTTTCGCATGTAGTTTCCCTCTTTTTATCTCCCTTCTTCCCTTTTTCTGATGCTATCCCCTTTCCATTTGTACTTCCCTTTTTTTATGTTATATCGGTAAAATCAAATTATACATATTGTTTTTATGTATATTCACAACAGAAATACAGTTTTCAAGAGTTCCTTTTACCTTTTTCTACTTCTCTTGATTCCTGTTGTTGAAGATCAAATTTTTTGTTTAAGTCTGGTTTTTTCCTTAGAAACAGATGGAATTCCTCTATTTCATTAAATGTCCATCTTCTTCCGTGGGAAAAAATACTCAGCTTAGCTTGATAGTTTATTCTTGGCTGCATTCCAAGTTCTTTTGCCTTTCGGAATATCTGATTCCAGGCCCTTCGATCCTTTAATGTTGAGGCAGCCAGATCTTGTGTGACCCTTATTGTTGCATCTCGGTATTTGAACTGTTTTTTCCTGGCTGCTTGTAAAAATTTTTCTTTAGTCTGGAAATTCTGAAGTTTGGCCACAATATTCCTTGGAGTCTTTATTTTAGGGTCTTTTTCAGAAGGTGTTTGATGAATTCTTTCAACGCCTATTTTCCCTTCCGGTTCTATTACTTCTGGGCAGTTCTCTTTGATGATTTCCTGTAAAATAGTATCTAGGCTCTTTTTTTCATCATAATTTTCTGGTAGTCCAATGATCCTCAGGTTATCTCTCCTAGATCTATTTTCCAGGTCTGTTAATTTTCCAAGTAAATATTTGACATTTTTTTCCAATCTTTCATTTTTTTGGTTTTGCTTGACTGATTCTTGATGTCTCAATGAATCAGTCATTTCTATTTGTTCAGTTCTAATTTTTAGTGAGTTATTTTCTTCGTTAGCTTTTTTTTACTTCTTTTTGTATATGTCCAATTGAGTTGTTTTGCTCTATGGAATTTTTTTTTTGCTTTTCACTAATTTTTTTTTTTTTTTTTTTTTAGTGAGTCATTTTCTTTTTCCAATTCGCAAACTCTGTTTTTAACCTTCTCCAATTCACATTCAAATTTTTCTTTTAGTGAGTTATGTGTCTTTCCCCATTTCTCTTCTAGCTCTCTTTTAAGGTTTTTAAGTCTCTTCTAGGAGAGCCTTTTGTATTGGAGACCAACAATCGTCTGGAGATTGTCTGCTATTAGTCTCTTCAGGGTTGAAAAGCTGTTCTCTTTCTGTGTAGAAACTATCAATCGTTCTTTTGATTTTTTTTACTCATTTTGTTAAAGCCTGTAAGGTCTGCCTTCAGAACCAGGAAGTTACTAGCTTCCTCTGCAGAGCAGTGATAGGTGTATGGATGTGTAGCTGTCCTGCTAGCTGGCTACAAAAAGCAGTGAGGTACTGGAGTGCTCTGGGAAAGAGTTCCCCACCTGAAAGTAACTCAGGACTGCAGGGCCAGGCTGGGAAAGTGCCTTTCAAAGAACCTCAGCTGTGTGAGATAACGACTGCCCTGGGGCTAGACACTTAGCAGTGAGAGTTTCACTGCCCCAAGCCAAACCCTGCCCTGGGGATATGGCTATTAGCAGCTATGCAGTGAGTGGATTTGCAGGGACTGGAAGTGTCTGCCTGGGAAACGCAGTCAGCTGGGGGGGTTCTATTGCCCCAAGCCGAGCCCCCCACTCTGCCGATTAGAGGCTGCCCAGGCTGTGCCCCCTTGCTGTGCAGATTAGTAACTGCCCCCGCAAAAGCCCTGAACTGCCAGATGTGGCCTCAGGGCTGCGGTAAAGTCTGCCTGAGTCACTTCCGGGTTTGAGGGGTTACAGCCAGTTCTCCTTAGGTTCTGGCGTTTTTTAGAGGACCCTCTGTTTTAGGCTTTAACTTCTCTGCCAGTTTACTGCTTTGTAATCAAGGCAGAACAGTTAGCCTATAGCAGAGTGGTCCCTATAACTTCTTTAGCCACAGAGATCACCCCCGCCCCTGGTCAGCTCAGCATGCTAGCCTCTCGCTGCCTGTGCTAGTCTGTTCCTGGCCCCTCAGGACAAACCTTTCCTGGTGAGCTTCTAGATCGGCTGGTAAATTGTAGTGCTTCTAATCTTCATGAATTAAAGCAGTGAAGAGTTATTTTTGAGGCTGGATTAAATAGTTGGTTATGAGGGTAATGAGAGGAGCTTAGAGAGTTGTGTGTGCCTGCTCCACCATCATGGCTCCGCCACTATATCTTGTTAAAGGACAACATAGATAATGAAGCAATATCAATACTACACATATATGCACCAAATGGTATAGCATATAAATTTCTAAAGGAGAAGTTAAAAGATCTGCAAGAAAAAACAGACAGCAAAACTATAATAGTGGGAGATCTCAGCCTTGCATTCTCAGAACTAGATAAATCAAACCACAAAATAAATAAGAAAGAAGTTAAAGAGGTAAATAGAATATGAGAAAAGTTAGTATGATAGATTTTTGAAGAAAACTAAATGGAGAAAGTTGTACATTTTTTTTTTGGCAGTTCATGAAACCTATACAAAAATTGACCATATATTAGGACCTATAGACCTCAAATTCAAATGCAGAAAGTCAAAAATAGGAAATACGTATTTTTCAGATTATGGTACAATAAAAATTACCTTCTATAAAAATTCAGGGGAAAATAGACTAAAAAGAAACTGGAAACTAAATAATCTGCTCTTAAAGAATGAATGTATGAAAGAGGAAATTATAGACATAATTAATAATTTCACCTAAGAGAATAATAATAATGAGACATCATACCAAAATGTGTGGGATGCAGCCAAAGTAGTAATAAGGGAAAACTTCATATCTTTAGAGCCTACGTGCACAAAATAAAGAAAGAGAAATTCAATGAATTAGGCTTGCAAGTAAAAAAGCTAGAAAAAAGCAAATTAAAAATCCCCAAACACAAAACTTGCAATTCTAAAAATAGAAGGAGAGATTAATAAAATTGAAAGTAAAAAATATATATATATTGAATTAATAAATAAAACTAAGAGTTGGTTCTACAAAAAATAAAAAAATAAAATAAAATAAACCCTTGGTAAATTTGACTAGAAAAAGGAAAGAGGAAAATCAAATTGTTGTTCTTAAAAATGAACAGGGAGAACTTTCCACTAATGAAGAGGAAATTAGAGCAGTAATTAGGAGTTCCTTTGCCAAACGTTGTGCCAATAAATTTGATAACTTAAATGAAATGGATGAATACCTTCAAAAATATAGATTCCCCAGATTAATAGAGATAGAAGTAAATTGCTCAAACAGTCCCACTTTAGAAAAAAAAAATAGAACAAGCTATTAATCAACTCCCTAAGAAAAAATCCCCAGGACCAGATGCATTTACATGTGAATTCTACCAAACATTTAAAGAACAATTAACTCCAATGCTACATAAATTATTGGAAAAAATAGGGAATGAAGGACTCCTACCAAATTCCTTTTATGACACAGACATGGTACTGATACCTGAACCAGGCAGGATGAAATCAGAAAAAATAAAATTATAGACCAATCTCCCTAATGAACATTGATGAAAAAATCTTAAAGAAAATATTAGCAAAATGATTATAGAAAAATATCCCCAGAATAATATACCATCACTAAATAGGATTTATACCATGACTGCAGGGCTGGTTTAATATTAGAAAAACTATTAACATAATTGACTATATCAATCACCAAATTAACAAAAACCTTATGATCATCTCATTAGATGCAAAAAAGCAGAAAAAGTTGTTAGCAATAATACACAACTTAAGCAAAATTACAGGATACAAAATAAATCTACATAAATCATCAGCATTTTTATACATGACTAACAAAATCTAACAGCAGAAGATACAAAGAAAAATTTCATTTAAAATAACTGTTGACAGTATAGATTATTTGGGAATCTGCCAAGGGAAAGTTAGGAAATTGTTGGAATCCTTACTAACTGCTAAGTAATTAGAGTTGATCTAATCTTACAAGAAGTTGTTTTGGCCAGAACCTGAAACAAGGTACTAAGTAGAACTAATCAAGACAAGGCTTGTATTCCCACCTTTACTCAAGGGAATCCTCACCTTAAAGCTCTTTGGGCCAGAGAGCACTATGGGAGAAAACCCATAATCCCATTCTCTCAGAAGGTTCACATATAAGGCGAGACAGCCATTCCAGAATACACTTTTTTCCTCTTGGCTGGCTGATTGCGCTAGACTCGAGAGGAACGACTCTGCTGCAGAGAACACTTTTGCCGGACTTCAGTGGAGCTACGCCAGAAGCCCTTTCTCCGCGGCAAGTATGGCTGGGCTCCCCAGAAGGAGATAAGAGAGACCTTCCATCTCTGTCTTGATTGGAGGCAGAAGAAAGCAGAGGCAGAGGCTGAAGGACAGAACCTTTGGATTTGGAGACATCCGAAGGGCTCCAAGCCTCTAAACCGGCTGTGCCTTTGAGAAGAACTAACTCCAACATTTGAACTCTTAACAATTGGCGCCCAAGTGTGGGAACCAAGGACCCTACTTTCACTGAAGAAGTCTCCAGTGACCAGGAACTGAGTGAGTACAACCTTTTTTGGCTGAAATGGGACAGATCCTAGGTAAAGATTCTCCATCCCCCACCCCAACCCCCCCAACCCCAGACCCACCCAAGAGTGGTGCTATAGAAAGCCTGCTTAAGCTGATAGAAGATCAAGGGCTACTTGTAACTTGGGGACAGACAGCTAGACTTCTGGCTACATTAAAACGCACCTCCCCTTGGTTCTTAGAGGAAAAGCAAATCTCTCTAAAAAACTGGGCATTGGTTGGTCAACAGATGTCTGCATATAACAATGAAAACGGTCCTCCTTCAGTTTCCATTGCAGTGTTCTATTTATACAATACAATACAGATGGCCTTAAAATACCGGGATATCCAAAGGGGGAAGCCTGAGATAAAGGAGGAAGACAAAGAACAGATTAATGGCCATATCCCCACAGGGCAGGGAGACTTAAGTGAGGCTCAAGGGTGGGGTGAATCTGAGGCAGCCTCAGCCCCACCTGAGGAGCAGGTAATTGACTCTCCTTCATCAACTCCACCCTCCGGGATGGAGGGAGGAGGGGTAGTGGGGGGGGGGCAGTGACAGCACCAGCACCTCCCCCCCAGCATCTAGCACCTTCCCCCCAGCATCCAGCACCTCCCCCCCAGCATCCAGCTGCTCCTTTGAGTAGATTGCAAAAGGGACTAATTAAGGCCAGAGAAGAAGGGAAAAATGTATTAGAATTTCAACACCACATTTTTCCTGTAATTCAACAGTTTAATTCTTCAAAAACTATATTATAAAGCAACTCTAACCAAAACCATGTGGTATTGGCTGAGAAATAGAGTAGTTGATCAGTGGAATGCGTTAGGTTCACAGGAGAAAACAGTCAATTACTATAACAATTTAGTGTTTGACAAACCCAAAGACACTAACTTTTGTGATAAGAATGTATTAATTGAGAGAAATTGCTGGGAAAATTAGAAATTAGTATGGCAGAACTAGGCATTCACTCACACTTAATACAATACACCAAGACAGGATCAAAATACGTTTATGATCCAGGCATACAGAAAGAGATTATAAATAAATTAAAAGAATATAGGAGGACTTCCAGACAAGATGTCAGAGAGGAGGCACACAGCTGTGTAAGCTCCGCGTTTTCTCCCAGAATTCATTTCATGACAAGCCTCTGAATTAATGATTGACTAAAAAAAAAAAAAAAACACAAATAATTATCAAGAAAAGACATCCTTGAAATTCCCCAGGAAAAGTCTGTTTTTGCTTGAGGGCAGGGATGGTTTTAGATCAGGAGCTGAAGGCAGGCAGCAGCAGAGAGAGCCCTGCAGGCAGCTCACAGCTGATCAGACCAAAGCGGGGTGGGGTGTGAGCTCAGCTGTCTCTGCTAGGAAAGTTTTGCTACAGGATTGGATACTTTGCCCTGGCAGCAAGCCAGCAGACAAGCAGGAAGCTAAAAACACCAGGGGGTGAAGAATACAACCCCGAACAGCTGGACTCTCTCAGGACCTGGCCAAACCTCCCCCACAGAGTCTCAGTATGCTCTGGGAGTCTCAGAACGCAGGCACAGCACCATCCTGCTAGTGCCTCGCTGCTGCCCCGCAGTCTGTAAAGGAAGCTCAGTAACATCACCCAGGACAAAAAAGAAAGCAGACTCCTTTTTTTCTTTCTTTTTTTCTTTGCTAGTTTGACTTTGATTCTGCTCTGACAAAATGAGCAAAAAATTGAAGAGGACCTTAACCCGTGACAGCTTCTATATGAATAGAGAGCAGACTCTAAAATCTGAGGAGACTAAAAACAGACTGCCTCCAGATGAATCCCCAAAGGAGGAGATCATCTGTTCCTCAGCACAAATGAATCTCATAGAAGAAATTAAAAAGGCTCTCACAAGAGAGCTAGAGAAAAAATGGGAAAAGGAGAGGGAGGCTTGGCAAGAGAGCCTGGAGAAGTCATCGAACTCATTTAAAGACAGAGTGGATAAAGAAATCAAATCCTTGAAAAATAGGATTAGTGAACTGGAAACAGAAAATAGCTCTCTAAAAAATAAAATTGGTGAAATGGAAAAAAAATTCCATAGAACAAAACAACGCACTTAAAAACTCAATTGGACAATTAGAAAAAGATATTAAAAAAAAAAGTAAGTGAAGAAAATACTGCATAGAAAATCAGAATCAAACAAATGGAATTGAATGACTCAAGGAGACAACAAGAATCAGTTAAGCAAAACCAAAAAAATCAAACAATTGAAAAAAAAATATGAAATACCTTCCTGGCAAAACAACAGACCTGGAAAATAGATCTAGGAGAGACAATCTGAGAATTATTGGACTCCCAGAAAAAAATGTGATGAAAAAAAGATCCTGGATACTATTTTCCAGGAAATTATCAAAGAGAACTACCCAGAAGTCATAGAAACAGAGGGCAAAATAGGCATTGAAAGAATTCATCGATCACTTACTGAAAGAGATCCTAAAACTAAAACACCAAGAAATATAGTGGCCAAATGCCAGAATCCTCAGATGAAGGAAAAAATACTGCAAGCGGCTAGAAAAACGAAATTCAAATATAGAGGAGCCACAATAAGGATTACTCAGGATCTAGCAGTGTCCACATTAAAGGATTGAAGGGTCTGGAATATGATATTCTGAAAGGCTAAGGAATTTGGTATGCAACCAAAAATAACAAGCATCTTTTTTCCAGGGAAGAAGATGGTCATTCAACAAAATAAGTGAATTTCACCTATTTTTGATGAAAAAAACAGAACTTAACAAAAAGTTTGATTTACAAATATAGAACTCAACAAAAACCTAAAAATGTAAAACTAAATCTTGGAACTATATTTCTGCTATAAATATGTATAAATACATGTGTACCTTGTTCTTGAAACTAGAGGTGGAAAGGACATTATAACAGAAAAAGGGTAAAGTGGAGGTACTACATCTCACAAAGAGGCAAAGGAAACCTCTTATATCTGAGAGAAAGAATGGAGGGGGATGAATATAGTGGGTATCTTACTGCCATCAGAATTGGCTTTAAGAGAAAAATTTTAGACATATTCAATTTACGGTGAAACTTCACCCACTTCATTGAAAAGTGAAAAAAGAAAAGTGAAAAGTGAAGGAATAAGCTAAGGAGAAGGGAATACAGAAACTGTGAGGAAAAGGAGGAAGATAGGGAGGAACTCTAAGGCAGGGTGAGGGATCCTAAAAAGGGAGGGCTGTGAGAAGCAAGTGGTGCTCACAAGTTTAATACTGGGGAAAGAGGTAAGGGGAAAAGAAGGGGAAAAAAGCATAAACAGGGATTAATAAGATGGCAAGTAATACAGAATTGGTCATTTTAACCATAAATGTGAATGGGGTAAACTTCCCTATAAAGAGGAAGTGGTTAGCAGAATGGATTAAAAGCCAGAATCCTGCAATATGTTGTTTACAGGAAACACACCTGAAGCAGGGAGATACATACAGAGTAAAGGTCAAGGTTGGAGCAGAATCTACTATACGTCAGGTGAAGTCAAAAAAAGCAGGAGCAGCCATCCTGATCTCAGCTCAAGCAAAAGCAAAAATTGATCTAATTAAAAGAGATAAGGAAGGGCACTCTATCTTGGTAAATGGTAGCATAGATAATGAAGCAATATCAATATTAAACATATATGCACCAAGTAGTGTAGCATCTAAATTCTTAAAAGAGAAATTAAGAGAGCTGCAAAAAGAAATAGACAGCAAAACTATAATATTGGGAGATCTCAACCTTGCACTCTCAGAATTAGATAAATCAAACCACAAAATAAATAAGAAAGAAGTCAAAGAAGTAAATAGAATACTAGAAAAGTTAGGTAGGATAGCTCTCTAGAGAAAACGAAGTGAAGACAGAAAGGAGTACACTTTCTTTTCAGCAGTTCATGGAACCTTTAAAAAAATTGGCCATCTATTAGGACATAAAAACCTCAAACTCAAATGCAGTAAGGCAGAAGTACTAAATATATTCTTTTCAGACCATGATGCAATGAAAATTACATTCAACAAAAAGCCAGGGGAAAGTAGACTAAAAAATAATTGGAAACTAAATAATCTCATACTAAAGGATAATCATAGACATAATTAATAACTTCACCCAAGAAAAATGACAATAATGATACATCATACTGAAATGTGTGGGATGTAGCGAAAGCGGTAATAAAGGAGAATTTCATATCTCTAGAGGTCTACTTGCATGAAATAGAGAAAGAGAAGGTCAGTGAATTGGGCTTGCAACTAAAAATGCTAGAAAAGGAACAAATTAAAACCCCCCACTCAAACACTACATTTGAAATACTAAAAATAAAAGGAGAGATCAATAAAATTGAAAGTAAAAAAAAAAAAAAACTATTGAATTAAATAATAAAACTAAGAGTTGGTTTTATGAAAAAAAACCAACAAAATAGACAAACCCTTAGTAAATCTGATTAAAAAAAGGAAAGAGGAAAATTAGATTGTTAGTATTAAAAATGAAAAAGGAGAACTCACCACTAACAAAGAGGAAATTAGAGCAATAATTAGGAGTTATTTTATCCAACTTTATGCCAATAAATTTGACAACTTAAATGAAATGGAAGAATACCTTGAAAAAATATAGCTTGCCCAGATTAACAGAGGAAGAAGTAAATATCTTAAATAGTCCCATCTTAGAAAAAGAAATAGAACAAGCTATTAACCAACTCCCTAAGAAAAAATCCCCTAGACCAGATGGATTTACATGTGAATTCTATCAAACATTTAAAGAACAATTAACTCCAATGCTATATAAACCATTTGAAAAAAATAGGGATTGAAGGGGTCCTAGCAAACTCCTTTTATGACACAGATATGGTACTGACATTAAATCAGGTAGGCTGAAAACAGAGAAAGAAAATTATAGACCAATCTCCCTAATGAATATTGATTCTAAAATCTTAAATAAAATATTAGCAAAAAGATTATAGAAAATTGTCCCCAGGATAATACACTATGACCAAGTAGGATTTATACCAGGAGTGTAGGGCTGGTTCAATAATAGGAAAACTATTAGCATAATTAGCATAATTGACTATATCAATAACCAAACTAACAAAAACCATATGATCATCTCAATAGATGCAGAAAAAGCATTTGATAAAATCCAACATCCATTCCTAATAAAAACAGTTGAGAGTATAGGAATAGCTTTTCCTTAAAATAGTCAAGAGCATATATTGAAAACCATCAGTAAGCATCATATGCAATGGGGAAAAACTGGAACTTTTCCCAGTAAGATCTGGAGTGAAGCAAGGTTGCCCACTATCACCATTATTATCCAATATTCTATTAGAAACGCTGGACTCAGCAATAAGAGTCGAGAAGGAGATTAAAGGAATTAGAGTAGGCAATGAGGAAACCAAACTATCACTCTTTGCAGATAATATGTTGGTATATTTAAAAAAACCCCAGAGATTCTACTAAAAAGCTATTAGAAATAGTTCATAACCTTAGCAAAGTTGCAGGATACAAAACAAATCCCCATAAAAACTCAGCATTTTTATACATCACCAACAAAATCCAACAGCAAGAGCTACAAAGAGAAATTCCATTCAAAATAACTGTTAACAGCATAAAATATCTGGGAATCTATCTACCAAAATTACAAAAAACTCCACACAAATAAAATCAGACTTAAATAATTGGAAAAATATCAAGTGCTCTTGGATAGGCTAAGCGAATATAATAAAGATGACAGTACTCCCTAAACTAATCTATTTATTTAGTGCTATATCAATCAGACTTCCAAGTAAATATTTTAGTGATCTAGAAAAAATAACAACAAAATTCATACGGAACAATAAAAAGTCGAGAATCTCAAGGGAATTAATGAAAAAAAAAAAATAAAATGGAGGTGGCCTAGCTGTACCTAACCTAGAACTATATTATAAAGCAGCAGTCAGCAAAACCATCTGGAAGCAATCTAGTGTTTGACGAACCCAAAGATCCTAACTTTTGGCACAAGAATTCATTATTTGATAAAAACTGCTGGGATAACTGGAAATTAGTATGGCAGAAATTAGGCATGGACCCACACTTAACACCATATACCAAGATAAGATCAAAAAAAGAAAGAGAATATAAATAAATTAAAGGAACATAGAATAGTTTATCTCTCAAACTTATGGAGGAGAAAGCAATTTATGACCAAAGATGAACTAGAGACCATTATTGATCACAAAATAGAAAATGTTTATTACATCAAATTAAAAAGCCTTTGTACAAACAAAACTAATGCAAACCAGATTAGAAGGGAAGCAACAAACTGGGAAAACATCTTCACAGTTAAAGGTTCTGATAAAGGCCTCATTTCCAAAATATATAGAGAACTGACTCAAATTTATAAAAAATCAAGCCATTCTCCAATTAATAAATGGTCAAAGGATATGAACAGACAATTTTCAGATGATGAAATTGAAACTATTACCACTCATATGAAAGTGTTCCAAATCATTATTGATCAGAGAAATGCAAATTAAGACAACTCTGAGATACCACTACACACCTGTCAGATTGGCTAAGATGACAGGAAAAAATAATGATGAATGTTGGAGGGGATGCGGGAAAACTGGGACACTCATGCATTGTTGGTGGAGTTGTGAACGAATCCAACCATTCGAGAGAGCAATCTGGAATTATACCCAAAAAGTTATCAAATTGTGCATACCCTTTGATCCAGCAGTGTTTTTATTGGGCTTATATCCCAAAGAAATAGTAAAGAAGGGAAAGGGACCTATATGTGCAAAAATGTTTGTGGCAGCCCTGTTTGTAGTGGCTAGAAACTGGAAATTGAATGGATGCCCATCAATTGGAGAATGGCTGGGTAAATTGTGGTATATGAATGTTATGGAATATTATTGTTCTGTGAGAAATGACCAGCAGGATGAATACAGAGAGGCGTGGAGAGACTTACATGAACTGATGCTAAGTGAAATGAGCAGGACCAGGAGAGCATTATACACTTTGACAACGATATTGTATGAGGATGTATTCTGATGGAAGTGGATTTCTTTGACAAAGAGACCTAACTCAGTTTCAATTGATAAATGATGGACAGAAGCGGCTACACCCAAAGAAAGAACACTGGGGAACGAATGTGAACTATTTGCATTTTTGCCTTTCTTCCCAGGTTATTTTTACCTTCTGAATCCAATTCTCCCTGTGCAACAAGAGAACTGTTTGGTTCTGCAAACATATATTGTATCTAGGATATACCGCAACATATCTTATATAGGACTGCTTGCCATCTAGTGGAGGGGGTGGAGGGAGGGAGGGGGAAAATCAGAACAGGAATGAGGGCAAGGGATAATGTTGTAAAAAAAATTATCCTGGCATGGATTCTGTCAATATAAAGTTATTATAAAATAAAATAAAATATTAAAAACAAAACAAAAACAAAAACAAATAGAAGAAAAAAAAAAAAAAGAACAGACAATTTTCAGATGATGAAATTGAAACTATTTCCACTCATATGAAAGAGTGTTCCAAATCACTATTGATCAGAGAAATGCAACGTAAGACAACTCTGAGATACCACTACACATCTGTCATATTGGCTAACAGGAAAAAACAATGATGAATGTTGGAGGGAATGCAGGAAAATTGGGACACTGATACATTGTTGGTGGAGTTGTGAATGAATCCAACCATTCTGGAGAGCAATCTGGAATTATGCCCCAAAAGTTATCAAAATGTGCATACCCTTTGATCCAGCAGTGCTACTACGGGGCTTATATCCAAAGAGATACTAAAGAAGGGAAAGGGACTTGTATGTGCCAAAATATTTGTCGCAGCCCTGTTTTTAATAACTAGAAACTGGAAAATGAATGGATACCCATCAATTGGAGAATGGTTGGGTAAATTGTGGTATAGGAATATTATGAAAAATTATTGTTCTGTAAGAAATGACCAGCAGGATGAATACAGAGAGGCTTGGAGAGACTTACATGAACTGATGCTAAGTGAAATGAGCAGAACCAGGAGATCATTATGTACCTCAACAACGATACTGTATGAGGATGTATCCTGATGGAAGTGAATTTCTTTGACAAAGAGATCTAACTCAGTTCCAAATGATCAATGATGGACAGAAGCAGCTACACCCAAAGAAAGACCACTGGGAAATAAATATAAACTGTTTGCATTTTTGTTTTTCTTCCTGGGTTATTTCTACCTTCTGAATCCAATTCTCGCTGTGCAACAAGAGAACTATTCAGTTCTGCACACATACATTTTACCTAAGATACACTGTGACATACTTAACATATATAGGACTGCTTGCCATCTGGTGGACGGGGTGGACGAATAGAGGTGAAAAATAGGAACAGAAGTGAGTGCAAAGGGATAATGCTGTAAAAAATTACCCTGGCATGGGTTCTGTCAATAAAAAGTTATTATAAAATAAAAAAAATATATATTTATATATATATATATAATATGATAGTTTACCTATCAGGTGTGTGGAGGAGGAAGGAATTTATGACCAAAGAATAACTACAGATCATAATTAATCATAGAAGAGAAAATTTTAATTATATCAAGTTAAAATGCTTCTGTACAAACAAAACCAATTCAGAAAAGATTAGAAGAAACGCAATAAACTGGGAAAACATCTTTACAGTAAAAGGTTCTGATAAAGGCCTTATTTCCAAAATATATAGAGAATTGACTCAATTTTTTTTTGTATTTTTTTATCATAGCTTTTTATTTACAAGATATATGCATGGATAATTTTTCAACAGTGCCAATTGCAAAATCTTTTGTTTCAATTTTCCCCCTCCTTCCTCCTACCCCCTGCCCCAGATGGTAGGTAGAGCAATACATGTTAAATATGTTAAAGTATATGTTATATACAATATATGTATACATATTCATACAGTTATTTTGCTACACCAGAAGAATCGGACTTTGAAATAATGTACACTTAACCTGTGAAGAAAAAAAAAAAAAAGAACAGACAATTTTCAGATGATGAAATTGAAACTATTTCCACTCATATGAAAGAGTGTTCCAAATCACTATTGATCAGAGAAATGCAACGTAAGACAACTCTGAGATACCACTACACATCTGTCATATTGGCTAACAGGAAAAAACAATGATGAATGTTGGAGGGAATGCAGGAAAATTGGGACACTGATACATTGTTGGTGGAGTTGTGAATGAATCCAACCATTCTGGAGAGCAATCTGGAATTATGCCCCAAAAGTTATCAAAATGTGCATACCCTTTGATCCAGCAGTGCTACTACGGGGCTTATATCCCAAAGAGATACTAAAGAAGGGAAAGGGACTTGTATGTGCCAAAATATTTGTCGCAGCCCTGTTTTTAATAACTAGAAACTGGAAAATGAATGGATACCCATCAATTGGAGAATGGTTGGGTAAATTGTGGTATAGGAATATTATGAAAAATTATTGTTCTGTAAGAAATGACCAGCAGGATGAATACAGAGAGGCTTGGAGAGACTTACATGAACTGATGCTAAGTGAAATGAGCAGAACCAGGAGATCATTATGTACCTCAACAACGATACTGTATGAGGATGTATCCTGATGGAAGTGAATTTCTTTGACAAAGAGATCTAACTCAGTTCCAAATGATCAATGATGGACAGAAGCAGCTACACCCAAAGAAAGACCACTGGGAAATAAATATAAACTGTTTGCATTTTTGTTTTTCTTCCTGGGTTATTTCTACCTTCTGAATCCAATTCTCGCTGTGCAACAAGAGAACTATTCAGTTCTGCACACATACATTTTACCTAAGATACACTGTGACATACTTAACATATATAGGACTGCTTGCCATCTGGTGGACGGGGTGGACGAATAGAGGTGAAAAATAGGAACAGAAGTGAGTGCAAAGGGATAATGCTGTAAAAAATTACCCTGGCATGGGTTCTGTCAATAAAAAGTTATTATAAAATAAAAAAAATATATATTTATATATATATATATAATATGATAGTTTACCTATCAGGTGTGTGGAGGAGGAAGGAATTTATGACCAAAGAATAACTACAGATCATAATTAATCATAGAAGAGAAAATTTTAATTATATCAAGTTAAAATGCTTCTGTACAAACAAAACCAATTCAGAAAAGATTAGAAGAAACGCAATAAACTGGGAAAACATCTTTACAGTAAAAGGTTCTGATAAAGGCCTTATTTCCAAAATATATAGAGAATTGACTCAATTTTTTTTTGTATTTTTTTATCATAGCTTTTTATTTACAAGATATATGCATGGATAATTTTTCAACAGTGCCAATTGCAAAATCTTTTGTTTCAATTTTCCCCCTCCTTCCTCCTACCCCCTGCCCCAGATGGTAGGTAGAGCAATACATGTTAAATATGTTAAAGTATATGTTATATACAATATATGTATACATATTCATACAGTTATTTTGCTACACCAGAAGAATCGGACTTTGAAATAATGTACACTTAACCTGTGAAGAAAATAAAAAATGCAGGTGAACAAAAATAGAGGGATTAGAATGCTATGTAGTGGTTCACACTCATTTCCCAGAGTTCTTTCACTGGGTGTAGCTTGTTCTATTCATTTTTGAACAAATGGAACTAATTTGGTTCATCTCATTGTTGAAGAGAACCACATCCATCAGAATTGATCATCACATAGAATTGTTTTTAAAGTATATAATGATCTCCTTGTCCTGCTCATTTCACTCAGCATCAGTTCATCTAAGTCTCTCCAGGCCTTCTTGAATTACTCCTGCTGGTCATTTCTTACAGAACAATAATATTCCATAACATTCATATGCTATAATTTGTTCAGCCATTCTCCAATTGATGGACATCCACTTAGTTTCCAGTTTCTGGCCACTACACAGAGGACTGCCACAAACATTCCTGTACATACAGGTCGCTTTCTCTTCTTTAAGATCTCATTGGGATATAAGCCCAGTAGTACCACTACTGGATCAAAGCATATGCACAGTTTGATATCTTTTTGAGCATAGTTCCAAATTGCTCTCCAGAATGGCTGGATGTATTCACAATTCCACCAACAATGCATGAGTGTCCCAGTTTCCCCACATCCCCTCCAACATTTAGCATTATCTTTTCCTATCATCCTACCCAATCTGACAAGTATGTAGTGGTATCTCAGAATTGTCTTAATTTGCATTTCTCTGATCAATAATAACTTGGAGCATCTTTTCATATAGCTAGAAATTGTTTCAATTTCTTCATCTGGAAATTGTCTGTTCATATCCTTTGACCATTTATCAATTGGAGAATGGCTTGAACTATTATACATTTGCATCAAGAATTGACTCAAATGAATACAGAGAGGCTTGGAGAGACTTACATGAATTGATGGTAAGTGAAATGAACAGTGATTTTAGGAAATCATTATACACTTCAACAACAGTACTATATGAGGATCAAATCTGATGGAAGTAGTTATCTTCAACAATGAGAGGGTCCAAATAAGTTCCAATTTATTAGTAATGAGCAGAATCAGCTAAATGAGTGTGGACCAACAACATAGCATTTACACTCTTTCTGTTATTGTTTGCTTGCAATTTTGATTTTCTTCCCAGGTTATTTTTACCTTATTTCTAAATCTGATTTTTCCTTGTGTAGCAAAACAACTGTATAAATATGTATTCATATATTGTATTTAACATGTATGGATTACCTGCCATCTAGGGGAGAGGGTGGAGGGAAGAAAGGGAAAAGTTGGAACAGAAGTTTTTGCAAGAGCCAATGTTGAAAAATTACCCGGGTGACCTGTATGTGCCAAAATGTTTGTGGCAGCCCTGTTTGTACTGGCTAACAACTGGAAATTGAATGGATACCCATCAATTGGAGAATGGTTGGGTAAATTGTGACATATGAATGTTATGGAATATTATTGTTCTATAAGAAATGACCAGCAGGATGAATATAGAGAGGCTTGGAGGGAGTTACATGAACTGATGCTAAGTGAAATAAGCAGAATCAGGAGATCATTATATACCTCAACAACGATACTGTATGAAGATGTATTCTGATGGAAGTGGATTTCTTTGACAAAGAGACCTAACTCAGTTTCAATTGATCACTGATGGACAGAAGCAGCTACACCCAAAGAAAGAACTTGGAATGAATGTAAACTATTTGCATTTTTTTGTTTTTCTTCCAGGGTTATTTTTACCTTCTGAATCCAATTCTTCCTGTGCAAAAAAAGAATTGTTCCATTCTGCATACATATATTGTATCTACATATACTGCAACATATTTAACATGTATAGGACTGCTTGCCATCTAGGGGAAGGAGTGGACAGAGGGAAGGGGAAAATTGGAACAGAAGTGAGTGCAAGGGATAATGTTGTAAAAAATTACCCTGGCATGGGTTCTGTCAATAAAAAGTTTTTATAAAATGAAAAGAAAAAGAAAAATTACCCATGTGTGGTGTTCTTCTTTTGTATAATATGTGATAGTTCTCTGGGAACAGGTTTCTTTGGGAAGTTTTCTGGAGGCAGCCTTAGTTTTACTTCCAAGGAATAATCACTTCAAATGCAGCCAGGAGTTAAAAATCCAGTCCTTTATTGTGTCCTTCAAAGTCTTGAGCTTCAGCTCCTGGCTCCCTCCAAGTGTCTCCAGCCAACACAGAGGTGGAATATGGAATTAATCTGTCTCTACCTCCAAGCGTGGGCTTCTATGTCTCTGTCCCTGAGAGCCAATCATTTTATCACTGGGAAACCAATTCTAAACTGGATTTAAACATTATCTCCTCTATTCCACTTAGTACCTTATTTCAAGTTCTGGCCCATAACATCTCCTTTTAGGATCAGATCAATCATATGAACCATGCTAAATTAGATAATTATTGTCTCTATCAATTCTAATGACTTAAAACTTTGTAAGGATTCCAACATCCATGCATATGTTTTGTCAATAGAAAGCCATAATAAAAAAGAAAAAAAAATAAACAAACAATAGGACTACCTGAAAACTGTGACCAAAGAAGAACCTTTACAAAATAATGCAAGAAATATTCCAAGAAAATTGTTCTAGTGTGATATGATATGAGAAAAACATAGAAACAGAAAAAAATCCATGAATCATCATCTCAAACATCCATCACCTTTGTGGAAAACACATAGAAATGTTATTGCAATATTTTGAAACTCCAGATCAAAGAGAAAACTTTACAAGAATCAAGGGAAAATGTACATACCCTAAAGCTACTATTAAAATCATACAGGGCTTATCAGTAGCCACAAAAAAAGATTGCAGGTCCTGCAATCATATGCCAATAATCAAAAATACTAGACCTGTGGTAAAAAATGCCATATTCAGCAAAATTATCCATAACATTAAATGAAAAAAAAACAGACATTTTATGAACTTACAGATTCTCAGAACTTTCTTTCAACTAAACCCGAACTCAGTAGAAAATTTGAAATTTAAGAGCCAATATCCAAGATTAATTTCAAGCAATTTAACAAGGACAAATTATTTATTTTTTCACGTGGAAATGTAAACCATGTGTTTAATATTGACATTAATTAATTGAGTAGCTCAAAAGAAAGATGTATACAAATGAGATTCAGAGAAAAAATAGAAATAGAAGTATTAAAGGGGGAAGACAGGTTGTAATTGTGAAAACCTACTCACATCTGGAATTGATTAAATAGTCAACACTTTATATATAACACTCTTTATACATATACTATGAAAAGGATAAGGATGTGCAGAGGAAAGAGGATGAAGTCAATGGAGGGATCTATGGATAGTGGGAGACAGAATATTAGCAAGGCTTGTTAAGGAGCAGAACTACAGCAGAAGAGTTAGTAGGGATAGGAAAGAATATATATATATATATATATATATATATATATATATATACACACACAAAAATATTATAACAACTATCAGGAGTTGAATTTATTAGAAAACAAAATACAATTAATAATCATTGATCTTAGACAAAGTCAAGCTTAAAGATTAACTCAAGAGAGAAATCTATATTATATGTCAATCATATTAATATTGTTTTAGATGCACATTTACATATGGGTGAATGTCTTTGTGTGCATATATACACACAAATAATGTGTGTCTATGTATATGCGTGTATATATATATACACACATGTTGCTCTATGTACATGTGTACATATATGTGTGTATGTGTATACATACACATATATGTGTGTATGTATATATTTATACATATGTGTATATGTGTAGGTCTGCAGATGGATGTAAATCTATAAATGTATTTGAGGGGGATGTATATCTATTAAATATGTCTATGCTTAACTATAGCCTGCTTAGGGTAAAGTAGGAAGGAGAAGAAGCAATAAAAGGTTAAAAAAAAAGAAAAGTAAACAAAACAGAACAATATAGAAGCTATAAAGAAGCAAATAAAAGAGGAATACTCATGAATATAATTTCTTCTACAATTATATATCCTTTCTTGAGTTGGAAATTTATTGTTATATATTTTGAATCCTCCCTGATATTCTGATGGGCACATGATAATGTTCTGTTTTTTTTTTTTCCTTTTCTTTTTTTTTCTATTCTGTTTTTTTTTTAATAGAGTATAATAATTTTAAAAAATAACAAAAAAGATTAATGAACTCCATCTCTACCCTCTTTTATTCTTTTCAGAAGATGGTCTAAACTCTCATTGTTTTACCTTCAAATGACATTTCCTTTCTTAATTTATCCTAATTTTGAGCATAATTTGAACATACTTTCATTCTACACTAAAATTAAAACAAATTTCACACATCTTCAGACTCATAGATTAGCAAATTGAAACTTCTTCAGGTTTAGCAAATGCATTTCTCTTTCAAATTTTGAGTTGTAAAAATATTTAAGCTAAACAGTTTTATTTTAGGAAAATAGGGGGAAAAATCAATCCCCAGTTACTTTAAATATCCCTTTTAAGGAATAAGTGACCTGTGAATTTGTTGTTATTTTTGTTTCAATAACCTCTCTGTAGTTTGCTAAAGCCTCATAATCTCATCAAAGTGTTTTATGAAGACATCTGGATTATAACTCAAAAATGAAACAAATTTGATTATCCACTCTACACAAATTTGCTTTCCATTTTTTTTTTTTTGTATTTTGATTTTCAGTTAATTTCTATATTTATCTTTCATTTCAGAAATCTTCAATATGGCCGATGTTGAAAAGGAGTGGCAGGGAACTTTTGTTCTTTTTTGAGGTTTTTCCTGAAAGTGTATTTTTAGTTTGTTTCTTTTGATTAATCATGGTTAAAAAAAAAAAAAAAGAGGCATAAGTAAAAGATGTATTAACACAGGGCACAAATAGCATAGCACAAACAACAGCTACATTTCCACTTTTCTTAATTTTTTTTTCAATTGTATAAGATCCCTTTCCAAGTTAAGCAAGGAATCAACAATTCTGAAACTTTTAGTTTCATCATTTATAAATGAACACATATAAAACATATAGCAAGATATAAAGCAAGAGTAAATCAGGCCTGAATTGCAACTAAGTTCTTCTCTAGGAAAATTTTGAAGTCCAGATTGTATCTGTCTCTTTTATTACATATAGAATCAATGATAATCTTGTAGCTGGGGTCTTGCTGTCAGCCTAAGATAATTATTTTTCTTTTTCCTGATTATGTTAATGCTATTATAATATTATCAACAAACATAGCTAATAATCATATAAATTGACAAGTCAAATTAAGTGCATTTTGTATTTAGAACAAATCCCTAATAGATAAAAGAATTGGTTAAAATTCTTTTCTTCCAGACTTTTTGCCAAATTATAATGACATGGAGGAAAAAATTAAAATGATGAAGAATTTGACAAATATCATTAATTCATATATCCAAGGTGATTTGGGAGATACACTTTTACAACTTTATAAGTAATAAAAAATTTCATGCTTTGTCCAAAACAATCTTCTAAATCCTTTGTGTTCTCAAACCAATCTTTATACAGCTTAATAGCTCTTTCTTTAATCATATCCAAACAGAGTTCACTCTGTATGTAAAGGAAAAGGCTGCCCTAGGATGCATTTGTCCTTTTATTCTGGACCCCATTTTTCCCAGGGGCATCCCTAGCCAGGAGTGATATTCCTTGAAAAAACTTCTGAGAGAATTAGATTGGATTCCCCAAGTAGTTTCCTTTTTGCTTATTCCTTTTGAGAATTTTCTCACTGAAGATGTTCTAAAGATGATCCCATTTCAATTATGGATCACAGTAGACAATTTTCTATCCATGTGAGTTCCAGCTATATGGAAGTCCATTTTCCAGAGCTAATACTTTAATATTCAGAGATTTATTTTGGTGGATTCTCTAATACTTTCAATTCCTAATTTCTATCTTATGCTCTTGGGTCCTAAGATTGGTCAATTAGGCCTACCACTTCTTTATACATGAGTGTTCAGCAAAATTTATGCCTACTTCTCTTTAAAAGTTTCTGAAATTTTAGCTCTGATTGTCAGTGACTGACAATCTTAAAAAATATAAGAGGAAAACTCATTTTTCCTTTCCTTATCTCTTTAAAACTATAATGAGATTCTTTCTCAAATCAGAAAAAAAAGTGTAATTGTTCCCAGGGTGGTCATATTTCTTGACAGCTTACCATCTAGATGAGGAATCTGTCCCCCAAAGATAGCAGTTCTTCCCTGAATTATACCTCTCAAAAGGTGAGAGTGGGATGGGTCATAGTGCTCTCTAGGTGGGTATGTTGCCCATTTTGAGCCTCTAGAAGTTTCCCCTAAACCAATTTATGAAATCTCTCTACTTATTTAATTAAATGTAATTAATTTGAAATTAGTTCAATATAATTTATTACTTAAATTAATTTATTTTGCTTTTAATTATTTTAATTAATAAAACTAATTTATTAATTTTAAAATTTTAATTTAATTAATTATTCCTTGATAAAAGCATTTTAAGGCAATATGAATATATATATATAACATATATATATATATATATATATATATATATATATATATATATAGACACATATATAACAGGAAGTTTTAAAATTAGCTAGGTGATCATATGGCAGAAAATAAGGAACTAGTGATTCCACTGATGAATTTCCCTGGTCTTAATAAAATGAAAGAATAGAAAAGAAGGAGAGTGAAACAGTAACCTGTATATAAAAAGTTAAAATTATTACCTCTCTTTATTAAAATATAATTTGAGTGTTTCAGAGTTTATAAATTTAGACAGATTTGACATAAATCCAAATAATCCATCTTAGTCCAATTCAAGATTTGTCTTACAAAAAATGAATTTGAGGAGAATCAAGGTAGACTCACCAATACTGAAGAGACTTACCTTCATAGGCAAAGAATTTGGGTGAATTCAGGCCAATGTCTATGGGGAGCCATCAGCAAAAATTTTACCTATTATAAGCTTCTTTTTGATGTCTTTATAGGGGCTGAAGTAAAGTGATCGAGATCCTTGATTAAACCACCATTTAGGTGCTATTAAAGTAGGATTTAATTGTCTGATTTACAGTTAAACAAAATAATGTAGAGCTCTGAGCCAATGATACTTTTTTAAAGGGTCCATAGATCATAGTACCCTTTAATGAAGTTGACCTCAGATCTTCCTCATGATCTGAAAGGCCCCCTCCTTCCAAGAGTGTTACTTTTATAGACTTTGGCATATAATTCATTAGGTAAAAAAAAATCAACAATGATATGTCAATAGAGTCATGAGTTAGATGGGCAAGGAATATCTCTGCTGATTAGATAGTAACAAGATGACTGGGTTCCACTTTAAGTTAGGCAAGAGGAGATGGTGAGATACATATATATATACACACACAATTGACCACGTTTCTCCAAGTTCAACATAAAGGTCTCCCATTGGGAAATTATTTTAACAAACTGCCATCCCATGAATTATCAGAGCTAACTCAGTATTTCCCAGAGATTGACAGTGTAGAAGGGAACTATCAAACTAAAGGAATACAGAGTTGTTGTATGCCTCTTTGTTTAAGTCTATGAGACCTCAACATCATGGTGACAGAAAAAAGAACTGATTTAATTTGAATCATCTTAGGAAGATTGTGAAGATCACTTAATAAACCTAATTAACAGTTAACACTGAGGGTCTTGCTGGACCTGAACTTCCAAGCATTCAAAGTCTACTACAGAGCATACAGCTCTAATGACAAGCCATATTATTGAAATAAACTGGAAAAGATAAGAGCTCAGATGGAGGTCAGGTCAGATGAAGTGATACAAGGGCATACTCAAGGTCTCTTTGAAGAATCCTGCTACAAATTGTAAGACATGGAAGACTTAGTACTGTACAACATGGCATGAATGCATTAAAGATGGAATTGTCCTCTATAAGCAAATTTGATTTGCAATAGCTTAAAAGTATGATGATAACATTTAGAGAAATTTACATCCCAAATATTCATCATGATAATTTATACCTGATAGGTGGTAAAGCCTTCCAAGCCTGTTTTGATCTTAATCAGCAACAGTTGTAAGCATTGTACATTGATCCCAAATTTATGGGCTCATGTTGGTCTTTTTTGAGTACAAAGGGACACCATTCTCAAGGATAAAGTATAATAACAGGGGGCAAAATAAATACTCTTGTGAATTGCTAAAATGGATGAAGCCTTAGGTCCAAAAAGGGAACCTGAAATGAGTCATAGTCTAATCACAATTTACAAATATTAACAATTTCATTGATCAACTGAGAAGAAATTTTCAAGCCAAAGGTTTGGAGCTTCAAGGGAAGCTCCAGCATATTAAATTGGGAAGTATGAGAATTAGAGTTCATGTTCACAGATCTATAGGCTTAATATTGACTCTAAAGATGGAGGAAAAGACAAACAAGAGAGAGTGGCAGAGGCAGAGAGAAAGATCCACAGAAAAATAGAAACAGGGAGAAAGAGAAAGAGAGAGAGAGATAGAGACAGAGACGGATTAAGAGAAAAGAGAGCAGGAGAGAGAGAGAGAGAGAGAGAGAGAAGAGAGAGAGAGAAAGAGAGAAAGAGAGAGAAGAGGCAGAAAGACAAACATAGAAACAGATGATACAAATAAAAAGACAAACGGACACACACAGAGAGAATCAGAATCAGAGACAGAGACAGAGAAAGAGTATTTGATTTCTGTTGCATCATGGAGTTCAACCTTTTAGTCCTTTCTGCAATGAAATCAGGAAATTAGCAGCAACGTTGTGTGACCTAACTACCAGCAAATATACAGCTCCCAAGAGTCATATATTCCCAGCTATTAAAGAAAGTGGGATTTCCTTTTGCTCATTTAGAATCTCAGCCTTGCTCAATGACTTAAAGACTAAGAGGAAAAGGAGTTCACTCTTGATGAAGCTTGTGGGAAGTATGTCACACATCTCTGGCTTTCTCTAGAGAATACACAAGATCACAGAATGACTCTCTGTTTCACTCCCTGAAGCATGCAGAAATTTTAGATTTAGCATTAGTTAATAACTTATGAACCACAGGTCTATTCCTATGAAAACTGGTCATTTCCTTTTTATGGACAAATTTCAATTTGTAAATTTCACTGAGGGAGAAGGGAAAGAAGGAAGAAGATAATTTGCAACTCAATATATTTTTTTAAACATGTTGGTTTTATTCATTATTAGAAAATACATTAAAAACAATAGAAACATCTATTATATATTTAGTTCTCTGTATATATCTCCAGATATATACAGTTACTACTTTATTATTACATGGATGATGTAAAATGCTAAATTAATCCAAACAAGTATCACTTAAATAATTATTTAAAATGTAAAAGAAAATAAATGAAAATGCTTTCAGATATAAATAGGCATCCCTACTTCAGAGAATCTGACAGGTTTAAATACTTGAACTGAATATGAAGAGACCAGCAAAAAAAGAAAATGGTTGTATTTCCTGTTGATATGTGGCATTCATATATTTGTTTCTACTAACTCATCTACTTAATATTTCCAAAGAAGTATGAGTAGGAAAATGTCTAAACTGAAAATAATCACCATAAAGGTAATTTGAAATCTTGTAAGGAGGAAAGGACTATTGAACAAATGGCAAGCTCTGTAGAATTCCAGAAGAAATATGTAAGTCATACTCAACCTGAAGAAGTACATCAGTGACCCATCAGAAAATAAGACCAGAAAACCAAAGAAACAATTAATTCAGGCAAGATGCCATACTCAAAGAAGAGCCCTAAAATTGTGTAGCTTACCCAACTCACATTCCAACAGATATACATGGTCAGAAAGATCTGACCATTTCTGTTGTCCACTATTCAGTAGCATGCTGACACTATTTGTAAGCTAATGTCCAATGACAGAATAGTCTGTTCAATCCAATCTAGAAAGTATTACCACGTAACTATCCAATCCAGTGCCAGTGGGAATTTGATAAAAAACTAAAAGAAGCCCTAAAAACACTATCTACTCTATCCCAGAATTAAATTGACTCAATTACCTGAGACATCACATTCTAAGTTGAGTTAGCTTAAATGAGCTATTGGTCTTAAAGTAATGTTATGTTCTTCAAATAGCCAGCTAAGGAGAAAAGAAGAAAACTCCATAGAAAATTTAATGAATATCCATTAGAGAGAGGAAAAACACATACACACACACACACACACACACACACACACACACACACACACATCAAGTGCCTGTAGTGTGAGTTCCTAGTTTCGTTAGTTGAGTGTGTTCTTTATACATATTCCTTGTTACCTATTTATTGATTTTTAGTTTCATTTCAATTCTTTATCTGCCCAGATTCTTAGCACATTTTTGAAAGTATATATATATATATATATATATATATATATATATATATATATATGCTCTTGGTATTGGGGGTGGAGGGGTGTGTGTGTGTGTAAGTGTTATTCTTGTTGTGTCATTTGAAGAGATGTGTTTCCTAAAGCACTAAGTAATATCTGGTGTACTGATTAATTTTCTTGGGGAATCACACTAGTAAGGACTCTTAAATGTCTGTGTACAAGGATAGCCAACCATTAGGTGACCTCTAGAACTGTATGAATGGGGTGGGGGAAAAGTACATTTTGGAACACACCAAGCCAATAGAGATGTGAACTAAGTGAATGAAACTTGAAGAGAATGTTCTGTATAGGTAATAGATAGATTGCCATTTGTGTCAAATATTAGAGGATGGTTTAATCCAAGGTATAGGGGAAAGAAAGTGAAATACCTATTAAGGGAAAATAGGTAATTCAGTTTTAAAGGACTGTTCACTGGCTTATTACATGAAAAGGTTTGTCTTTGTATTTTAACATTTTTAATGTGAGTAAATGACTGTTGGACTTTTCATTGTATAATTTTTGATATATCCAAGATGTATGATGATATTTTAACTAGAGGAAACTAAAACCAAAACAACAAATAAAAAAGACATGTTTTTAGAGTAGCGAACAGATTATATATTTCATTGACACTACCAACACTGTATATTTAAGGGATGATGAAGTGATAACTTGGCAAAAGTGAGTTCTCAGTTGGGGTGACACTATAACTCTGAAGCAATTAGATAAGTCCCTGGGGGAAGAAGGGCCTTGTTTGAAAAAAATAGATTTTGAAATTCATTTGAAATCTCAAGTTATTTGTCTTCATGAAACAAGGCTCAATCCCCAAATAGGACTATAATAGCAAAGAAATATATAGAAACTTGTTGAAAAAAATTGGGCCTAAAAAGCTTGTTTTGATCATCATTGGTTATGAATATAATCTCTTTCTGTATGATTATATAATATTTCTCCATATAATCCATGTTTTGTTAGCTAGGTAATTTCAAGAGGAAAATCATACACACACACACACATACATATAAATGTATATTTATATATACACACATACATTCATACATGCATGTGTATATATGCATACATATAAATATATGTTATGTATACACACATAAGTATGTATAGACATATAGGTATATATGTTACATACATATATATATATATATATGCTCTTGGTATTGGGGGTGGAGAGGTGTGTGTGTGTGTAAGTGTTATTCTTGTTGTGTCATTTGAAGAGATGTGTTTCCTAAAGCACTAAGTAATATCTGGTGTACTGATTAATTTTCTTGGGGAATCACACTAGTAAGGACTCTTAAATGTCTGTGTACAAGGATAGCCAACCATTAGGTGACCTCTAGAACTGTATGAATGGGGTGGGGGAAAAGTACATTTTGGAACACACCAAGCCAATAGAGATGTGAACTAAGTGAATGAAACTTGAAGAGAATGTTCTGTATAGGTAATAGATAGATTGCCATTTGTGTCAAATATTAGAGGATGGTTTAATCCAAGGTATAGGGGAAAGAAAGTGAAATACCTATTAAGGGAAAATAGGTAATTCAGTTTTAAAGGACTGTTCACTGGCTTATTACATGAAAAGGTTTGTCTTTGTATTTTAACATTTTTAATGTGAGTAAATGACTGTTGGACTTTTCATTGTATAATTTTTGATATATCCAAGATGTATGATGATATTTTAACTAGAGGAAACTAAAACCAAAACAACAAATAAAAAAGACATGTTTTTAGAGTAGCGAACAGATTATATATTTCATTGACACTACCAACACTGTATATTTAAGGGATGATGAAGTGATAACTTGGCAAAAGTGAGTTCTCAGTTGGGGTGACACTATAACTCTGAAGCAATTAGATAAGTCCCTGGGGGAAGAAGGGCCTTGTTTGAAAAAAATAGATTTTGAAATTCATTTGAAATCTCAAGTTATTTGTCTTCATGAAACAAGGCTCAATCCCCAAATAGGACTATAATAGCAAAGAAATATATAGAAACTTGTTGAAAAAAATTGGGCCTAAAAAGCTTGTTTTGATCATCATTGGTTATGAATATAATCTCTTTCTGTATGATTATATAATATTTCTCCATATAATCCATGTTTTGTTAGCTAGGTAATTTCAAGAGGAAAATCATACACACACACACACATACATATAAATGTATATTTATATATGTATATTTATATATACACACATACATTCATACATGCATGTGTATATATGCATACATATAAATATATGTTATGTATACACACATAAGTATGTATAGACATATAGGTATATATGTTACATACATATATATATATAAACAGATATGATATTTATATACATAGATAGATTCTAAATAGGACAGATTTGAACACTCTCTATGGAGTGATCAAATAGATAAAAAACACACCATAAAGAGATCAGAGGGAATATAATAGTAATTATCATTATTATATGTCCTGATAGCGAATATGGTTTGATTGCCAAGAGTAGAACACGACACTTGGGTTGTTGTTCATTACTTTCAATTGTGTCAACTTTTCTTAACACCATTTAGATTTTTCTTGGTAAATATAGAATTTTCTTCTGTACACATTTCACAAATGAGGGAACTGAGACAAAGTTAAGTGACTTGCCCAGGGTTACACAGTTTGTAAGTAATTTTGAGGTCAGAATTGAACTCAACAAGATGTTTATGAGACCCTACATTCTATTCTAACCTAGTTGTCTGACACATTATTATAATATAAAATTACAATATTAAAAGACATATCAAAAACTTTTATCACATTGGTAATATCCTCCAAGAGAAAGATATGGACAAAAACTATTCATGGTTGATGAAGCACAAATTGATCACAACTTTCAGTGATGTGATGAGTTACTACATCTCTAAGTATGTGCATTGTTTTGTTTTCTTTTGGTTTTTTATACTGGCTAATGTGTAAAATATTTAATGTTGGGTAAGCTGTAAGATTGAAGAAAATCAGCAATATAGCATATACTTTTTTATATAAAATTATATTTAATTTTTATTTATGCAATAAAACATATTTAATGATACATTAGAGTATAGAAAAGATAATTACATGTGAAATTGCAAAGCTATTATATATAACTTGCTATTCCTTTTAAATATATAATAAAGTTATTAGATAATTTTATCTTTTCCTTTGCTTTTCTTTACCTCTTTTAGAGATGGCTAACATGAAAAACACATTCATACACATGCACATGCACACACACACAAATCATTCAATGCATACTTTCTATATTTCAGGTCTTTCTTTGGATGCAGATAATGTCTTTCCTTCTAGGTTCTTTGTAGTTAATTTTAATATTTATAATAGTCAAAATCATCTAATTCTTCAATGTTGCTTTTAAAACAATATTGCCATTAAAATATACAATCTCTTGATTCTGCTCATTTCACTTTCCATTATTTCATGGTAGTCTATTTATGTTTCTTCCCCCTAAAACCAATAGGCTCATCATTTTTTAAAGAAGAGTAGTATTCCATCATGATCACATATAACAACTAGCTTAGTCATTCCCCTAATGACAAGCATCCCCACAATTGCTAGTAATATATATTAAAATGTTTTTGTAGTTTGAGTATGTAAATTAATTTAGGTAAAATTGCATTTTTTATCTTGGTTCACCTCCCTATGAAAAATCAACATATCTTCATTTATTTAGATCTGACTGTATTTGTGCAAAAAGTTTTTTTTTTTAACAAGTATTCATATAGTTCCTGTGTTTTTTTTACTCATGAAATTTCAAATATTTTATATTGCATACAGATCTTTTTAAAAGAATTTGTCACTGTATTGTTGGATTTTGTTGGTGATATATAGAAATACAAATGATTCATATGGATTTATATTATATTCTTTAATTTTGTTAAAATTGTTAATTATTTCTACTAGTTTTTTAGTTGATTCTTTAGGATTCTCTAAGTATGCCATCACATAATCTACAAAGAGTGATACTTGTGTTTTCTCATTGATAACTCTAATTCTTTCTGTTTCTTTTTGTCTTTTATTGTTATAGCTAATATTTCTCATATAATAATAATAAAAATGGTTTTGGTAAAGGACTTCTTGCTTCACACCTATTTTTTATTAGGAAAGTTTCCAGCTTATTTCTATTACAGATAATGCTTGTTGATGGTTTTTGATAGATGCTATTTTTCATTTTGAGAAAAATTCCAGGAATGGAAGGGCAGAGCTAAGATGGCAGAGTAAAGGCAGTGACTTGCCTAACTTCTCCTCCAAATTTCTTTGAATAATGATTCTAAACAAATTTTAGAGCATCAGAGCACTGAAAGAAAGATGGAGTAGAACATTTTCCAGCCAAAGGCAACATAGAAGCTCAGTAGAAAATGTTTGTGATACCTTTTAGTGGAAGTCCCAGGGCAGGATACAGTGGTGCAGCCACTGACCCAGATCCTGCAGAGCTAGGGATGACCTCTAAATCAGCATCATTCCAGACCTCTCAGGGCAGAGAAACCAAAGAAGACCTGAAAGGTCAGCAGACAAGGTCTGTGGAAGCAGAGTGGGACCCTAGTGTGTAATCCTGGCATAGGCCTGGATCCAGTGTCAGCTCCAGCCTGGACCCCAGCATAAGTGGAGTAGGACCTCTGAACCAGAAGCAGTATTAGAGGCTTCTGACCTTTCAAACTGAGGACACCAGGGAGATCTTGGGAAGGTCAGTGGACAGGGCCTATGGCAATGAAGTAGAAATCTGGTGTAGTCTCAGCACAGCCCAAGCCCCAACCAGCATACTAGATCATAGAACTACAGTGGGAATGGGGAGAAGCCTAATAACTTCAGGACAGAAAAGAATGCTTATGGTCAAGTTCCTAGAAGGATTTTAGAAAATAGCTGCACAAAAGTGGAGCTCAGGACAATGTATTCTCCTCCCATGAAACAGAGCCCTACTTTAAGAAAGATTTTAAAGCTAAGTAAGAGGCTAGGTAAGTAAACAGAAAAAAAGTTTCTGACCATTGAAAGTTATTATGGTGACAAGGAGAATGAAAACACACACTCAGAGGATGATAGCAAAGTTATTTGTTAGTTCCTACACCCAAAGTCTCCAAGAAAAATAAGAATTGGAAGTCAGATCTAAACAACTGGAAAAATATTAAGTGCTCTTGGATAGGTCAAGTGAATATAATAAAGATGACAATACTCTCTAAATTAATCTATTTATTTAGTGCTATACCAGTCAGACTCTCAAGAGACTATTTTAATGATCTTTAAAAAATAACAACAAAATTCATCTGTAAGAACAAAAGATTAAGAATTTCAAGAGAACTTTAAAAAAAAATCAAATGAAGGTGCCCTAGCTGTACTGGATCTAAAACTATATTATAAAGCAGTGCTCACCAAAACCATTTGTACTGGCTAAGAAATAGACTAGCTGATCAGTGGAATAGGTTAGATTCATAGGACAAAATAGTCAATATTATATCAATCTAGTGTTTGACAAACCCAAAGACCCCAACTTTTGGGATAAGAATGAACTATTTGACAAAAACTGCTAGGAAAATTGAAAATTAGTATGACAGAAACTAGGCATTGAACCACACTTAACACTGCACACCCAAGAAAAGATCAAAAAGATCAAAATCATGATCTAGGCCTAAAGACTGAGATTATAAATAAATTAGAAGAACATAGGATAGTTTACTTAGACCTATGGAGGAGGAAGGAATTTGTGACCAAAGAAGAACTAGAGATCATTATTAATCACAAAATAGAAAATTTTTATTATATCAAGTTTAAAAAAAAAACTTTTTATACAAACAAAACTAATGCAGACAAGATTAGAAGGGAAGTTATAAACTGGGAAAACATCTTTACAGTTAAAGGTTCTGATAAAGGCCTCATTTCCAAAATATATAGAGAATTGACTCAAATGTATAAGAAATCAAGCCGTTCTCCAACTGATAAATAGTCAAAGGATATGAATAGACAATTTTCAGATGATGAAATTGAAACTACTTCTACCTATATGAAAAGGTGTTCCAAATCATTATTGTTCAGAGAAATGCAAATTAAGACAACTTTGAGATATCACTACATATCTCTCAGATTGGCTAAGATGAAAGGAAAAGATATTGCCGAAGGGATGTGGTGAAACTGGAACACTGCTGTATTATTGGTGGAGTTGTGAATGGATCCAACCATTCTGGAGAGCAATTTGGAACTATACTCATAAAGTTTTCAAAGTGTGCATACCCTTTGATCCAGCAGTGTTACTACTGATCTTATATCCCAAAGACATATTAAGGAAGGGAAACGGACCCCTTTGTGCAAAAATGTTTGTGGCAGCCCTTTTTTAGTAGCTAGAAACTGGAAATTGAATGGATGCCCATCAATTGAAGAATGGCTGAGTAAATTGTACTATATGAATGTTATGGAATATTATTGTTCTGTAAGGAATTATCAGCAGGATGAATACAGAGAAACTTGGAGAGACTTACTTGAACTGATGCTAAGTGAAATGAGCAGGACCAGGAGATCATTATACACTTCAACAACAATATTATATGAGTATCAATTCTGATGGAAGTAGCCATCTTCAACAATGAGAGGATCCAAATCAGTTCCAATTGATCAGTAATGAACAGAACCAGCTACACCCAGCAAAAGAACACTAGGAAATGAGTCCGGACCACAACATAGCATTTATACTCTTTCTGTTATTGTTTGCTTGCATTTTTGTTTTTCTTTCAAGTTATTTTTACCTTCTTTCTAAATCCAATTTTTCTTGTATAGTGAGACAACTGTATGAATATATATACCTATATTGTATTTAACATATACTTTAACATATTTAACATGTATGAAACTGCCTGCCATCTAGGGAAGGGGATGAAAGGAAGGAGGGGAAAAGTTGAAACAAATATTTTTGCAAGGGTCCATGTTGAAAAATTACCTATGCATATGTTTTGTCAATAAAAAGCTATAATTAAAAAAGAGAAAACATATAAAAAAGAAAAATAAGAATTGGACTATTGGACTCGGGCCATGAAAAAGATCAAGAGTGTTTGAAAACCAAGAAAGATAGAGAGAATATTAAAGAAAGAATTGAGGTGCAAAAGGAAATATAAAAATCCAATGAGGAGGAGAATGTGTTAAAAAGCAAAATAGGCCAATTGGGAAAGGGGTACAAAAGCTCACTGAGGAAAATAATTCCCTAAAGATTAGAATTGAGCAAATGGAAGCTAATGACAATGAGTATTCAAGATACAATAAGTCAATGCCCACCCCCCGAAAAAAAAAAAAAAAGAAAGAAAGAAAAGAAAAAAGTGAAATATCTCATTGAGAAGACAAGTAATCTGGAAGATAGATCCAGGAAAGATAATTTAAAAATTATGAAAGCCATGATCAAAAAAAAGTGTCTGGGCATAATCTTTCAAGAAAGTATCAAGGAAAACAGTCTTAATATTCTAGAACTAGAAGATAAAATGTAAATTGAAAGAATCCACTAATGACTTCCTAAGAGAGATGACAAAATAAAAATTCCCAAGAATATTATAGCCAAATTTCAGAATTCTTAGGTCAAGGAGAAAATATTGCAAACATTCAGAAAGACGCAATTCAAGTATAATGGAGCCACAGTCAGGATAACAAAAGATTTACCAGTTTCTACATTAAAGGACCGGAGGGCTTGGAACATAATAATTTGTACAGCAATGGAGCTAGGATCAAAAACAAGAATCAGCCACCCAGCAAAACTAGGTAGAATCTTTCAGAGAAAATGAGAATCATTCAATGAAACAGAGGATTTTCAAGCATTCATGATGAAAAGACCAGAGCTGAATAAAAAATGTGATTTTCAAATATAGCACTCTGGTGAAGCATAAAAAAGGTAATCAGCAAAGTGATATCATAAAGGACTTAATAAGGTAGGGGGAAAAAAATCCTGAAAAGTCCTTCAAGAATAAAGTGAAATATACTGTTTATAAAGTAATAGCAATGTTCTGGAGTGGTCATAAATGGTTGTAAACGACTTTGTTATTCTCAATAGTACAATCATCCACACCTACCCTGAAGGATCTAAGATGAAAAATCCTATCCATAGTATCCAGAAAAGGAACTGATTTGAGTCTGAATATAGTTCGAAGCAATCTCTATTATTCTCTCTAATTCTCTCTTTATTTTTTGTAATGTCTGGGCTAGCTTTCTGGAGGACCTCTGGATGGAACTTGGTCTCAGCAGATAGACACCATGAGGATAGTCAGGAATAGAATTTAGAGAATTTTTTCTTGAGTCTCGAGCTAGAGCACACTCACTCTCACACTCTCTTCACTCTGACTTTCACAGTCTATTTCCTTCACAGTCTGTGTCTGTCACAGTCTGACCCAGTCTCACTCCTTCACAGTTTGTCTCTCTCACAGTCTGACCTAGTCTGAATCCCCAGTTCTCTCAGACCTTAAATATCCTATTGCAATTACATCATTATAGCATACTGAGTATGTGCCAACTGTAGAACTATTATATCACCATGCTAAGTACTAAGTATATGTAAACTAGAGAACCATCATTTCATCAATCATACTGAGTAAATACTTTGTTGTAAGTATCCTTGTTTCAAATATATTTTTCTGGAGTTGTGGCCCTCTACAATTTTTAACAATTTTTTGAGCATTTTTTATTTTTATTAGTGTGAGAGATCTATGTTTTCTTTCACAACTTGATTTTTATGGAAATGTTTTGCAAACTTCACATGTGGTTTCTTAATTGTAGATGGGGATAAAGGAGAAAATCTAGAACTCAAAAATCTTTTTAAAAAATATGAAAAAATAATTGTTTTGAATGTAACTGAGGAAAAATGTTAAATAACATTTTTAAAAAAAGAAAAATTCCCCTACTATTTCTGCCTTTCTGAATTTGATTATGAGATCTTTGAACCCTAATACTAAATCAGTTTCTGTGTAGCTGCCATGTACTGCTGAGAAAAAGATATTTTGCTTTCTATCCCTATTTAATCTTATAGAGGAGGCTATCATAAATAAGTTGTCTAAAATTCTACTAATCTCCCTAGTTCCTTTCATGTTTATTTTTTGGTAATCTTTATCTCATTCTTAGAGGGTGAGGTACCTCACTGGTATTGTTTTGTTATCTGTTTCTTCCTGTAACTGGCTTAAGTTCTCTAAGGATTGGAATACTATACCACTTGTGTATATTTGTTTAGTATCGATACAACTTTATTGTCTATAATACCTTTTAACAGGATGTAGCTTTGTTCTTTATCATTTTTAACTAGACTAGCTTAGATCAGAATTGCCATCCCTGATTATTTTTTTACTTCAGGTAAAGCATATGTTCTTCTCTGGCCTTTTAACTTTACTCTGTGCGCAACTCTATGTTTCAAGTGTGGTTTTTTTGTTTGTTTTGTTTTATTTTTGGTAAAAAATTATATTGTGGAACTCTGGTTTTTAATCCATTCTGCTGTCTGCTTCCATTTTATGGGAGAGTTCAATCCATTCACATTCACATTTATTACCTGCTCTGTATTTCCCTGCATCCTATATTTTCCCCTCTATATACTTTTGCCTCTCTTAGTAATGTTTTATTTCTGGCCTATCTTATTCTAAACCTGGTCCCCCTTCTATCACCTGTCCTCTTTTTTTTAGCCCTTTCTCTTAGTGTTTCTGCCCTCCCTTCTATCGAGCCCCTCTCTTTTACTTCCCTTTTCTTTTTCTACTTTCTTATAAGGTAAGATAAATTTCTGTACCCAACTGAGTGAATGTTTTACTCTTTATTGAGTCAAAACTAATAAGATTAAGCTTGAGACAATATTCAACCTCCTCCCTTCTTTCTTGCTATTGTAATACGTCTTTTGTGCCTCTTCATGTATCCTAATTTATCCCCATTTTACATCCTCTTTCTATTTCTACCAGTATAATTCTTTTTCCACTCTATAATGTATTTTTCTTTAATATCATATCAGAATCAATTTATGCCCACACCTTCTATGTATGTTCCCTCTAACTGCCCTAATAAAAGATACAGTTTTTGAGAATTATAAGTATCATTTCCCTTCTATAGATATAAACAGCTTAATGTTTAAATAATGTTTTTTTTTTCTTTTCTGTTTACTTTTATGCTTCTCTTGAATCTTGTTTTTGAAGATAAAATTTTCTCTTTAGTCATGGTCTTTTCAAAGAAATTATTGAAAGCTCCTTATTTCATTGAAGATCCATGTCCTCCCTAAAACATAATACTCAGTTTCGCTGGGCAGTTGATTTTTGTTTGTAATTTTAGATCTTATGTCTTTTGGAATATGGTATATCATGACCTCCAATCATTTATTGTAGAAGCTTGCAGATTCTTAGCAATTCTGACTGAAATACTTGTCCTGTATATATGTATATGATTATATGTACATTTTTCTGGAGCTTGCAATATTTTTTCCTTCAGAATATACTTTTGGAGTTTTGCAACAATGTTTCTTGGAGGTTTTCCTCTAGAATATCTTTCTGGAGGTAATCAATGGATTCTTTCAATAACTATTTTGACCTCTGGTTCTATAATATCAAGGCAATGTTCTTTGATAATCTCTTGAAGAATGCTATACAGGCTCTTTTTTTGTGGTCATGGCTTTCAGGCCTAATAATTTTCAAATTGTCTTTTTTGGGTCTGTTTTCCAGGTCCCGTTTTTCCAATGAAGTAGTTTATTAATTTTTTCTTCTATTTTTTTCATTTTTTTTTTAGTTTCTTTGACTGATTCTTGATGTCTCATTGAGTCATTAATTTATATTTGTCCAGTTCCTGTTTTGAATGTATGATTTTCTTCAATTAGCTATTGTATTTCTTTTTTTTTCCATTTGATAAATTCTACTTTTCAGGGTATTGTTTTCTTCAATGAGTTTTTCTTTCCTTTTTTTTTTTTTTTTTTTTTTTTTTTTTTTTTGCATTTGGCTAATTGCATTTTTTAAAATTGTTTTCCTCAATCAATTTTTGTCCTCCCTTTTCTATGCTATTAACTCTCTTCTGCGTGTCTTTCATTTCTTTTCTCAATTTTTATTTAATCTTATTTGTTTTCTAAAATTCTTAATGAGCACTTCCAAGAAGTGTTTGGGCTTCAGTGCAATTTCTATTACTCTTTGAAATGTCCCATGTGGGCATATTGTCCTCTTCTGAGTTAGTGTTTTGGTTTTCCTTGTCAGCACAGTAGCCTTCTATGGTTATGATTATTTTCTTTTTCTTGCTTATTTTCTTTCTTTCTTTTATTTCTGTTTTGTGACTTTTAAGGTTGAGTTCTGCTCCTGGGGTAGAGGAAGCACTGTCCCAAGTTTCTTCTATCACATTGAGTTGAGGCTTTGGACTCAGGGGTCTCTCTTCTTATATTGGTGTCTTATTCACAGAAGGGATTAGCCTTATCTGGGCTCTTGGCAACAAGTGCTGTATCTTTCAGAAAAAGTATATGTGTATATATATATATATATATCTTTTGCATCTATTTAGATAATCACATAACTTTTGTTTTAGTTGATGTAGTCAATTATCCCAATTGTTTTCCAAATATTTAATTAGTCTTTCATTTTTGATATAATTTCTTCCCTTCCACACACAGTCATAGTACATTATCCATGTGATATGTTGATATATTGCTGCAATTTCCTTTTGGAATTATATTTAAAATTTTGGGGATAAAGATTTATTAAGAAAATTAGTCTATAGTTTTCTCTGTTTTACCACTTTATGGTTTGTTTTTCAAGACCATCCTCACTTTCTGCTTTTGAGCCATTTGAATCTAATGGTGAGACAAAAATCATGATCATTGAAGATGACCCTGGTTGCAATTGGAAATGTTGATGCCTTTATAAGCCCAGGTCTTTCATAAGACTCAGGTTGAAGGAAATGACCATCTACACCCCTCCCTCACTTAAATCCAATTCATTTTCCTTTTCTTTCCTTCTTTCCCATTTGTTCCTGGGGGTGTTTTTTTTAAGGAGTTTATTGTTAGCTTCTCCAATTTCTTTTTCTAAGGTGAAGTTATCTAAGTATTTTATTTCTTCTACAAATTTGGTCAATTTTATTTAAAAAAAATATTCATCACTTTTGCTTTTTTTAAATTTTTAATAGCTTTTTTATTTACAAGTTATATGTATGGGTAATTTTACAGCATTGACAATTGCCAAACCTTTTGTTCCAATTTTTCCCCTCCTTCCTCCCATCCCCTCCCCTAGATGGCAGGATGACCAGTAGATGTTAAATATATTAAAGTATAAATTAGATACAAAATAAGTATACATGACCAAACTGTTATTTTGCTGTACAAAAAGAATCGGACTCTGAAATATTGTACCATTAGCCTGTGAAGGAAATCCAAAATGTAGGCAGGTGAAAATATAGGGATTGGGAATTTAATGTAATGGTTCTTAGTCATCTCCCAGAGTTCTTTTGCTGGGCATAGCTGGTTCAATTCATTACTGCTCCATTGGAACTGATTTGGTTCATCTCATTGCTGAGGATGGCCAGGTCCATCAGAATTGATCATCATATAGTATTGTTGTTGAAGTATATAATGATCTTCTGGTCCTGGCCCTGCTCATTTCACTCAGCATCAGTTCCTGCAAGTCTCTCCAGACCTTTCTGAAATCACACTTTTGCTTTTATGTTGTCAGATTTATTTGCATACAATTGGAAAATAATTTCTCCTGATTTCTTAAATTCCTCTTCATTGGTGGTAAATTTACTCTTTTTATTTTTATACTGGTAAATTGGTTTTCTATTTTTTTTTAAATCAAATTAATAAATGGTGTATTCATCTTTTTTTCCCCATAAAACCTCCTGACTTATTAGCTCAATAATTTTCATACGTCAAATTTTATTAATCTCTTTTGTTTTACAAGATTTTCAATTTGTTGTTTGAGTATTTTTCATTTTTCTTTTTCCATTTCTTTTAGCTGCCTGCCAAATTCACTTTTTCTATTTTGTTGATGTAAGAGAATAGAGATAAATATTTTCCCTTCAATGCCATTTTGATTGCATGTGATAAATTTTATTATGTTTTCCCATTGTTTTCATACTCTTATGAAATGATTAACTTTTTTCTATGACTTTTTTGGCTCACTCTTTTTTCATGATTATTTAGTTTCTAATCAATTTTAAAAATATCTTTATACAATCCTTTACTGAAACTAATTATTTCATTTGCATGCTTTCAGATCTTTACTCTTTCTGCTTTTCTACATTTCATCATGAGGTTTTTATGTCCTACTACCTGATTAATTTTTGTGTACATGCTATGTACTTCTAAAGGAGAAAAAAGGTATATTTCTTTCTATTTCATGCTTCTCTTGAATGCTCTTTTGTTGATATTTGAATTGTTCCTTTCTATCAATTTGCAGCCCTTTCTCCTTGATCTGGCTACAATATTCATGAGTTTTAATTTTAGTATCTCTTTCAGATGATTAATTTTTTTTTCACTATTTATTTTACTTTCTAGCTCTAGTATATCAGGTCAATTTTCTCTGAAGTCCAAGATCATTTTTTTGATCATGGTTTTCAAATCATTCAAACATTCTTAAATTTTTTTTTCTGGTTCTATTTTCCAGATCAGTTTTTATCAAAGAAATATTTTACTGGGTTTTCTATTTTTCCTATTTGTGTTTTTGTTTGATTAATTTTTGATATCTAATGGAGTCATCAGCTTCCATTTTATCAATTCTAATTTTTAAGAAGTTATTTTCTTCAGTTATCTTTTTTTGTTAACCTTCTTTTCTATTTGGTAAGTTCTACTGTTTAATAGTTCTTTTCTTCTGTAACTTTTGTACATCTTCCACCTCCCCATTTTTGTGCTTCCTTTTTCAAACTGTTTAGCCTTTTCTAGTATTCTTTTGCATCATTCTCATTGAAGAGGTATGAGAATTGAGGGTAAGAGATCCACTCTGGTCTTTGTTGCAGATTTCTTGGAAAAGAATTTGCAAACCCTAAGTCTATGTCAAAGGGAGGTTTATTTTCACTAAGAAGACAGCTTTCTTAGTGGGCAAGGTCCTGACAGGACTATTACAAAGGTGGGTTAACACTGAGAAGAAAATATCTTCATTAGTTTGCAAAATCCTTTTAGGATTTAGCAAAGATTCAGGGTTCAGAATTGTCTTTTATTAGTCTTCTGAGGCCTTATCTAGATTTGCCCAGCCCTGGAAGCAGGGAGCAGGTCCAGAGACTAATCTCCAATTCAATAGAGGGTGGTGATTATGCCCCTGGCGAATTAAATGAGATCATGTATCATGAATAAGTGTGGCCTCTCCTAGAGGCTGGGAGAATTTGAGAGGAAATACAAAGGGGGATGGAGTTTACATCAGGGGCCCCCTAAAAGTTAAAGGGAGCACAATTTACATCATCATTTATTTTCCCAATTTTTCTTCTACCTCTCTATTTGATTTTTTAAAAACCTCACCAAGCTGTTCTAGGAGTTATTTTTGGACTTGAGACCAATTGTTATTTTTCTCTTTGGCTTTAATTTAGGTCTTTTAAAGTTGTTGTCATCTATTGAGTTTGTATTTTGTTTCTCCCTGTCACTGTAATAACTTTTATTGATCAAATTGTTTTTATTTTAATTTATATTTTGCTCATTTTCCAACTTATTTTGTTACTTTTAAAGCTGATCTCTGCTCCTGGGGTAATCAGATATTTTCCCAAGTTTTTGGACTGGGGGCTGCAGGCTCTTACTGCTTGGCTATCTTATATAAGTGCTGAGGGGTCCTGACCATTTACCTTGTACTGCCCTAGGGCTATGGAAGACCTAGTTGCTTACTTGGTGCTGTTCTGGGGACTGCAGGTGTTCTACTACTGTGCAGGTCACAGAGGAATATGTTGCCCACCTGTTGTGTGTAAAGTCACTGGTGATGAGGCAGGACTTCTTGCCTGGTATTATATCAGGATCATAGGGATCCTGGTCACTCACCTGGTTCTGTGCTGGAGTTCATGAATGACCTATTACTTCCCTGTAGAGGACTTTATCATTTGTTTCTCTGCCAGAGCCTGCAAGAAGGCCTACCTATTTGCTTGGAATTGTGACTAAGGGTTGATGGACCTGGTGCTTTGTCTAGTCCATAAGGGTGTTTGGAGGGGGCATGGTGCATGGAATAGGGTTTAGGTTTGGGGCTTTGGTTGCTCACCTACTCCTGTAGCAAAACATTGAGCCTCAAGGTCTTCCTTTGCCTTGCTAGGACACAACTCACTGATGGCTTGCCCAGACACTCCCTTTCCTGTGCTGTGCTTCTCTTTGCCCCTAGTGAGACAGATATTTCCTGCCAACCATTCAAATTATATTGGCTAGGAAATTGATTCACCTTCTGTTTTTGCTTGTTCTACCATTCCAAATTCATTCTGAGTGGCAATTTTATAGTCTTTGGAAGTAAATTTGGTTCCTAAAGGTCCTGGCCATATTGTAGTCTTCTATTCATTCTCAATAATCAGAGCATTGTAATTTTAAAATTCTTGCAACCACCATTCTTCCTTTTGATAATTAAAATTGTATTAGAATCCTGCACCTTGTATTCTGTCTGATACATGGTAGGCACTTAAATTTTCCTGAATGATTAACTGAAATTATTAATGCCAATAAACATAGATTAGAAATCTGGCCATATAACTTCTGGCCTAAGAACTGACTTTTCAAAAAATCACATTTTATATAAATATCTGCCTTATGATTGGTAGTTCAACAGGCATGCAACAATGATGTGGCACAATTCTGATTTTTTTCCTACTTTGTTAGTACTAAGAATGAAGGTATAACCAAAGAAAAATGTTTTTCTAAGCTTACAGACATGGGTTAAAATCACATTTTAAATCAATGGAAAAAATCATTATTACCTGTAATCTACAAAGATCATTGATTTTTCAAAAATTTTTAACACATCATTTCACTTACTGCTAACCACAATGCTGGATAACATCATTATGTTATTTTACAGATACCAAAACAGAGAGGATCATATATTATATGATTAGCCAAGATCACATACTCAGGAAGTACATGAGTCAGGATTTAAATTCAGGTCTATCTGAATTCAAATCCAGGGCTCAATTCATTACACTATTAGCCTTAAATGAAATTATCTTTATAACACCACATGTGTTTTCTAAACACTGGTCACTCACTTGGTTCTGTGCTGCCACTTCTATCATCTACACCTATTCTTCTGTATGTAGTTAGAAAGGAAAATTGTAACCCCCTCTCCCTTAAGACATACCTTCTAATACATAATCTTCTATGCCTTCTCTCTATCCATATTTTTAATGATATTATGTCTACACTCATTATCAGGTTCTTTTCATAGATACATAGGAATTAAAAGGAAGGGAATACTTTGGAATTCAAAATTTCAAATAAATGTTTAAATTAGCAATAAAATTTTAAAAAGAAAAAATATATAGAGTGTTCAATAGACAGTGTAGATAGCATTAGATCAAGGAAAAGAGAAGTATTAGTCTTTTTTTTTTCTGCAATAGTACAGGTAAGAGGTAAAGTTTTATGGGCAGCTAGATGGTACAGTAGATATGTCAGAGTTCAAATTCAGAGTGAGATACTTATGAGTTACGTAATCTGGACAAGTTACTTAACCGGTGTCTCAGCTTTTTCATCTTTAATAGGGACAACGAAGCACCTATATTCCAAGTTATTGTAAGAGTCAAATGACATAATAATTGTAAAATGATTATCACAATGCAGGCACTTAATAAACTCTATTTAGCTTTGAGAAGGAGGAGGATGGCTGGTAGCTAAGCGGTAGAGGGAAGATGAGAAATTTGTTAGATTTTTCAAAAGCTAAATCAAAGAGACTTGGTCACTAATTTGGATTTTCTGGGAATATCTGGGAAAAGGAAGAATCAGGAACAATTCCAAGGTTTAGAAAATAAATCATTGGAAGGATGAGTCTATGCTCAGTAAAAATGGGAAAATGGAGGCAGTTCAGTGACAAAGATAATATTATCCATTGGATGCTATTTCTATTCTCTCTCTCTCTCTCTCTCTCTGTATGTATGTGTGTGTGTATACACACACACACACACACACACACACACACACACACGTATATATAGTGAAAATAAAAGAAAAAGTCTTACTAGTAAGGAAAAATATTCCCCAAATATTATACATTCATGCTCTCTTCAGAGCAATATATATATATATATATATATATATATATACATATATACATACATACATATATATTATATATATTTTATTATAGCTTTTTATTTAAAAGACATAAGAATGGGTAACTTTTCGGCATTGACACTTGCAAAACCTTCTCTTCTACCTTTTCCCCTCATTCCCCCTATCCCCTCCCCTAGATGGCAGGTAGAACAATACATGTTATGTATGTTAAAGTATATAGTAAGCAATGTTTCAAAAGAAAAAGTTATATCTTCTTTATTTTTTTTACTGAATATATGTATTTTCATTTTCAATTTTGTCTGTTTCCTAGATTATACAATTAAGATGACAATAGGATTTATCTCTGAAGGTTATTATGAGAACCAAAGAACTTATAGTTATAAAACATTAAGATTAGCACCTGAAATAGAATAAGAAATTAATAAATAATTGTTTTCTTCCTCCTTCCTTCCTTCCTCCCTCATTCAGCTTTGTCTTTTGTGAGGATGTGAAAAAAACTATTAATAGCTACATAATATTACCAAATGCATTGTTATTAAAGCTGTTAAACTTTCTTATGTTGTGTCATTCATTAGTGTTTTTTTCATTTTTTTTAGCAATGATGTAAAAATTCTTAAAATCAGGTCTTTTGTGTACTCAAATTGGTAAACATCCGGAAGGTAACTCATACTGCCCAAGAGAAAAGAGTATTGTCAATGATTCTCAAGTGATACAGTCATTTTGACCTTTACATTTATAATTCTACTAGTAAATACTAAATTTCAATGACTAAATTATTCATTCACACACTTTATCTGTTAATAGATAGATTTAATATTGATAACTTAATGTATTATTTTGTATTTCTCATTCAAATATTGAATTGGGACCATTGACAATCAAGGAGGCATTTATTTAGTTGGTGTCCTTGTGCTGACATAACTTTTGTGCTTTGAAGTGACATATTGTTACCATCTGGTATATTTGTTCACTTGAATAAATTAATCAAGATAGTAAAGGTTGTTTTTTATTAAAGAATTGTTTTTCAATTAGTAGCATATCACAACCAAGACATGGGCAGTTAAGTGTGCTGTGGATAGAGTTCCAGGCCTGAATTTGGGAAGGATTTAGCTCAAATCTGGATTCAGACACTTAGTGCCTATGTGATTTTGGGCAAGGGACTTAATTTTGTTTGCCTCATTCAGTTTCTCATGTAGAAAATGAGCCCGAGAGAAATGGAAAATCATTTCTGTGTCTTTGCCAAGACAACACCAGATGGGATCACAGAGAATTGGACAGATCTCAGCAACAATGGCAGCAGCAGCAAAAACAACAGCAGTGGTGATGGAAGCAATATAAGAGAATTTGAAATTATTTTATAGAAGAAAGATGCAACCATATAGACTTATCTAGAAAGAATTAGTTGTATCAGAATAAGGACTGAAGCATATTCTCTCTCTCTCTCTCTCTCTCTCTCTCTCTCTCTCTCTCTCTCTCTCTCGTCTCTTAACTTACTTTTCCTTGAGTGTTTTTATTTTCATTCGGATGGGTGATCTAACTTTTTTTTTAATATCCTGACTTTTATGGAAATATTTTGCAGAAAGAACTTAGAACACAAAAATTTTAAAAACAAATGTAAAAGAACTTTTTTTGAATGTAACTGGGGGAAAATCTTAAACAAATAAAGTAATAAGTAAATGGAAATAAGTTAGCTATTAAGGAAAAATTCTAGTTTTGGGGGGGATAAATAAAATATTTGATTTTTTTTCCTGTACTGCATCTAAAAACAACTAACTTTCTTTTTTTGTCAAATATAATTATACCTCTCCAAGGAGTCCAATGTACTAGTTATTTTTTAAAGAATCTATTTAAGACTTCCAGCCAAGATGGCGGAGAGGAGGCACATAGCTGCATAAGCTCTGCATTTTCTCTCAGAATACATTTCATTACAAGCCTCTGAATTAATGCTTGACTGAAAAAAAAAAAAAAAACACAAATAGTTACCAAGAGAAGACATCCTTGAGATTCTCCAGGAAAGGTCTGTTTTTGCTCGAGGGTGGGGAAGGTTTTAGATTGGGCACAGGCTGAGGGCAGGCAGCTGCAGAGAGGCCTGGCAGGCAGCTCACAGCCAAGCAGACCTGAGCGGGGTGAGATGTGATCTCTGCCATCTCTGCAGGGAGAGCTTTGCTATAGGATTGGATACTTTGTTCTGGCAGCAAGTCAGTAACCCAGCAGAGAAGCTAAAAACACCAGGAGTGAAGAATACAACCCGGGAACAGCTGGAGTCTCTCAGGACCTGGCCACCCCTCCCCCAAAGTGTCTCAGCATGCTCTCGGAGTCCCAGAGTGCAGGCACAGCACAGTCCTGATAATGCCTAGCTGCTGCCCCCACAGTCTGTAGAGAAAGCTCAGGACCACCACCTAGCCCCTCCCCCCCCAAAAAAGGAGACTCCATTTAGAATTTTTTCTTTTTTTTTTTTCTTTGCTAGTTTGTCTTTGATTCTTCTCTGACAAAATGAGCAAAAAATTGAAAAGGACCTTAACACTTGACAGCTTCTATATGATTAGATAGCATACTCTAAACCTTGAGGAGACTAAAAACAGACTGTCCCCAGGTGAATCCCCAAAGGAGGAGATCATCTGTTTCTCAGCACAGATGAATTTCATAGAAGAAATTAAAAAGGCTCTCACAAGAGAGCTAGAAGAAAAAGAGGAAAAGGAGAGAGAGGCTTGGCAAGAGAGTCTGGAGAAGTCATCGCACTCATTTAAAGACAGAGTGGATAAAGAAATCAAATCCTTGAAAAATAAAATTAGTGAACTGGAAACAGAAAATAGCTCTTAAAAAATAAAATTGGCAAAATGGAAAAAAATTCCATAGACCAAAAGAACTCAATTGGACAATTAGAAAAAGATATTAAAAAAGTGAGTGAAGAAAACACTTCATTGAAAATCAGAATTGAACAAATGGAATTGAATGACTCAAGGAGACAAGAAGAATCAGTCAAGCAAAACAAAAACAAAAACAAAAAAAATCAAAAAATGGAAAAGAATGTGAAATACCTTCTTGGGAAAACAACAGACCTGGAAAATAGATCTAGGAGAGACAATCTGAGAATTATTGGATTCCCAGAAAAGTATGATGAAAAAAAGAGCCTCGACACTATTTTCCATGAAATTATCAAAGAGAACTGTCCAGAAGTTATAGAAACAGAGGGTAAAATAGAAATTGAAAGAATTCATTGATCACCTACTGAAAGGGATCCTAAAATCAAAACACCAAGAAATATAGTGGCCAAATGCCAGAACCCTCAGATAAAGGAAAAAAATACTGCAAGCGGCTAGAAAAACCCAATTCAAATAGAGAGGAAGCACAATAAGGATCACCCAAGATCTAGCAGCACCCACATTAAAAGATTGAAGGGCCTAGGATATGGTATTCCAATAGGCTAAGGAACTTGGTAGGCAACCAAAAATTACTTACCCAGCCAGAATGAGCATCTTTTTCCAGGGAAGAAGATGGACATTCAATGAAATAAGCAAATTTCACCTATTTTTGATGAAAAAAAAAAAACAGAACTTAACAAAAAGTTTGATCTACAAATATAGAACTCAAGAGAAACCTAAAAAGGTAAAAATAAATCTTGGGAACTATATTTCTGCTATAAAGATGTATAAAGAATACATATATACCTTTTTCTAGACACTAGATGTGGAAAGGACATTGTACCAGAAAAAGAGCAAAGTGGGGGTACTACATCTCATGAAGTGGCAAAGGAAACCTATTATATCTGAGAGAAATAATGCAGGGGGATGAATACAGTAGGTATCATACTGCCTTCAGGCTTGGCTTTAAGAGAAAAATTTTAGACGTATTCAATTTATGGTGAAACTTCTCCCACCTCATTGAAAAGGGAGTAGTGAGAAGTGAGTAGTGAGAAGGGAAAAGTGAAAAGGGAAGGAATAAGCTAAGTGGAAGGGAATACAGAAACTGTGAGGGAAAGGGGAAAGAGAAGGGGAGGAACTCTAAGGCGGGGGGAGGGATACTAAAAAAAAAAAGGAGGGCTGTGAGAAGCAAGTGGTGCTCATAAGCTTAATACTGGGAAGGGAGGGTAAGGAGGAAAAAAGGGAGAAAAGCATAAACAAGAGTTAACAAGATGGCAAGTAATATAGAATTGGTAATTTTAACCATAAATATTAATGGGGTAAATTCCCCCATAAAAAGGAAGTGGTTAGCAGACTAGATTAAAAGCCAGAATCCTACAATATGTTGTTTACAGGAAACACACCTGAAGCAGGGAGATACATGCAGGTTAAAGGTAAAAGGTTGGAGCAAAATCTACTATGCTTCAGGTAAAGTCAAAAAAGCCATCCTGATCTCAGATCAAGCTAAAGCAAAAATTGATCTAATTAAAAGAGAAAAGGAAGGGCATTATGTATTGCTAAAAGGTATCATAGATAATGAAGCAATATCAAGAATAACATATATGCACAAGTAGTGCAGCATCTAAATTCTTAAAAGAGAATTAAGAGAGCTGCAAGAAGAAATAGACAGCAAAACTATAATAGTGGGAGATCTCAACCTTGCACTCTCAGAATTAGATAAATCGAACCACAAAATAAATAAGAAAGAAATCAAAGAGGTAAATAGAATACTAGAAAAATTAGGTATGATAGCTCTCTGCAGAAAACATAATGGAGACAGAAAGGAATACACTTTCTTTTCAGCAGTTCATGGAACCTATACAAAAATTGACCATATATTAGGACATAAAAACCTCAAACTCAAATGAAGTAAAGGCAGAAATAGTAAATGCATCCTTTTCAGACCATGATGCAATGAAAATTACATTCAACAAAAAGCTAGGGGAAAGTAGACCAAAAAATAATTGGAAACTAAATAATTTCATACTAAAGAATGATTGGGTGAAACAGCAAATCATAGACATAATTAATAACTTCACCCGATAAAATGATAATAATGAGACATCATACCAAAATGTATGGGATGCAGCTAAAGCAGTAATAATAGGAAATTTCATATCTCTAGAGGCCTATTTGCATAAAATAGAGAAAGAGAAGGTCAATGAATTGGGCTTTCAAATAAAAATGCTAGAAAAGGAACAAATTAAAAACCCCCAGTCAAACACTAAACTTGAAAGTCTAAAAATAAAAGGAGAGATCAATAAAATTGAAAGTAAAAAAAACTACTGAATTAATTAATAAAACTAAGAGTTGGTTCTATGAAAAAACCAACAAAATAGACAAACCCTTAGTAAATCTGATTTAAAAAAGGAAAGAGGAAAATCAAATTGTTAGTCTTAAAAAGGAAAAGGGAGAACTCGCCACCAACGAAGAGGAAATTAGAGCAATAATTAGGAATTACTTTGCCCAAGTTTATGCCAATAAATTCGACAACTTGAATAAAATAGAAGAATACCTCCAAAAATATAGCTTGCCCAGACTAACAGAGTTAGAAGTAAATATCCTAAAAAGTCCCATTTTAGAAAAAGAAATAGAACAAGCTATTAATCAACTCCCTAAGAACAAATCCCCTGGACCAGATGGATTTACATGTGAATTCTACCAAACATTTAAAGAACAATTAACTCCAATGCTAAATAAACTATTTGAAAAACTAGGGATTGAAGGAGTCCTACCAAACTCCTTTTATGACACAGACATAGTATTGATACCTAAACCAGGTAGGTTGAAAACAGAGAAAGAAAATTATAGACCAATCTCCCTAATGAATATTGTTGCTAAAATCTTAAATAAGATATTAGCAAAAAGATTACAGAAAATCATCCCCAGAATAATATACTATGACCAAATAGGATTTATACCAGGAATGCAGGGCTGGTTCAATATTAGGAAAACTATTAGCATAATCGACTATATCAATAACCAACCAAACAAAAACCATATGATTATCTCAATAGATGCAGAAAAAGCATTTGATAAAATCCAACAGCCATTCCTAATAAAAACACTTGAGAGCATAGGAATAAATGGACTTTTCCTTAAAATAGTCAGGAGCATATATTTAAAACCTTCAGTAAGCATCATATGCAATGGGAAAAACTGGAACCTTTCCAGTAAGATCTGGAGTGAAGCAAGGTTGCCCACTATCACTATTACTATTCAATATTGTATTAGAAACACTAGCCTCTCCAATAAGAGTCGAGAAAGAGATTAACTGAATTAGAGTAGGCAATGAGGAAACCAAACTATCACTCTTTGCAGATGATATGATGGTATATCTAGATTACCCCAGAGATTCTACTAAAAGCTATTAGAAGTAACTTATAACTTTAGCAAAGTAGCAGGATACAAAATAAATCCCCATAAATCCTCAGCATTTTTATACATCACCAACAAAACCCAACAGCAAGAGCTACAAAGAGAAATTCAATTCAAAATAACTGTTGACAGCATAAAATATTTGGGAATCTATCTACCAAAGGAAAATCAGGAATTATAGGAGCAAAATTACAAAAAACTTTCCACACAAATAAAGTCATACTTAAATAATTGGAAAAATATTAAGTGCTCTTGGATAAGCTGAGCAAATATAATAAAGATGACAATACTCCCTAAACTAATCTATTTATTTAGTGCTATACCAATCAGAATTCCAAGAAAAATATTTTAATGATCTAGAAATAATAACAACAAAATTCATATGGAGTAATAAAAAGTCAAGAATCTCAAGAGAATTAATGAAAAAAAATCAAATGAAGGTGGTCTAGCTGCACCTGATCTAAAATTATATTATAAAACAGCAGTCACCAAAACCATTTGTTATTGGCTAAGAAATAGATTAGTTGATTAGTGGAATAGGTTAGGTTCACGAGACAGAATAGTCAACTATAGCAATCTAGTGTTTGACAAACCCAAAGATCCTAACTTTTGGGATAAGAATTCATTATCTGATAAAAACTGCTGGGATAACTGGAAATTAGTATGGCAGAAATTAGGCATGGACCCACACTTAACACCATATACCAAGATAAGATCAAAATGGGTCCATGATCTAGGCATAAAGAATGAGATTATAAATAAATTAAAGGAACATAGGATAGTTTATCTCTCAGACTTGTGGAGGAGAAAGAAATTTGTGACCAAAGATGAACTAGAGACCATTACTGATCACAAAATAGAAAATTTTGATTACATCAAATTAAAAGGCCTTTGTACAAACAAAACTAATGCAAACAAGATTAGAAGGGAAACAACAAACTGGGAAAACATCTTCACAGTTAAAGGTTCTGATAAAGACCTCATTTCCAAAATATATAGAACTGACTCAAATTTATAAGAAATCAAGCCATTCTCCAATTGATAGATGGTCAAAGGATATGAACAGACAATTTTCAGATGATGAAATTGAAACTATTACCACTCATATGAAAGATTGTTCCAAATCATTATTGATCAGAGAAATGCAAATTAAGACAATTCTGAGATACCACTACACACCTGTCAGATTAGCTAAGATGACAGGAAAAATTAATGATGAATGTTGGAGGGTATGTGGAAAAACTGGGATACTGATGCATTGTTGGTGGAGTTGTGAACGAATCCAACCATTCTGGAGAGCAATCTGGAATTATTCCCAAAAAGTTATCAAACTGTGCATACCCTTTGATCCAGCAGTGTTACTTCTGGGCTTATATCCCAAAGAAATACTAAAAGAGGGAAAGAGACCTTTATGTGCCAAAATGTTTGTGGCAGCCCTGTTTGTAGTGGTTAGAAACTGGAAATTGAATGGATGCCCATCAATTGGAGAATGGCTGGGTAAATTGTGGTATATGAATGTTATGGAATATTATTGTTCTGTGAGAAATGACCAGCAGGATGAACACAGAGAGGCTTGGAGAGACTTACATGAACTGATGCTAAGTGAAATGATCAGAAGCAGGAGATCATTATACACTTCAACAATGATACTGTATGAGAATGTATTCTGATGGAAGTTAATTTCTTTGACAAAGAGACCTAACTCCATTTCAAGTGATAAATGATGACAGAAACAGCTACACCCAAAGAAAGAACACTGGGTAATGAATATAAACTGTTTGCATTTTTGTTTTTCTTCCCAGGTTATTTTTACCTTCTGAATCCAATTCTCCCTGTGCAACAAGAGAACTATTTGGTTCTGCATACATATATTGTATCTAGGATATACTGCAACATATTTAACATATATAGGACTGCTTGCCATCTAGGGGAGGGGATGGAGGGAGGAAGGGCAAAAATCGGAACAGAAGCAAGTGCAAGGGATAATGTTGCAAAAAAAATTACCCTGGCATGGGTTCTGTCATTAAAAATTATTATAAAATAAAAAAAAAACATTTATAATAAATTTTATAAAAAAGAATCTATTTACATATTCTTTACAGTCTCCATGAAAATTAAAAATAGACAGCTACCTTTTTTGTTTCAAAAGAAAAGTGTTACTCAGTTTCTTAATAGGAATACATTATAAATTATTATTTGAATAGGTAGCTTTACCTTCATACTCCTCTGCTTTCTTCTATCTTATAATTCACATATGCTAAAGCTATATTATTCTCATAATACATTCATATTAGCAATTCTATGTGAAGTTATACTTTTCAAAGTTCCTGTTTTTTGGACCTTATGTCTATATAGCTATAGCTATTGAAAAATATTTTGTATCAGTAATTTATATGTTTAAGTCACAAAACATTGGTATTCATAGACCTTGATAATTTTCAATCCCATCAACCATTTTTCCATTCTAATGGACTCTATGTTCCTCAAAAGACAATATTTTTTTTTTGAGCCAGTGACATTTTCTGGATATATTCCATAACTAAAACACTCTTTTTTATCCTCTGACTACTCTGGAATCATTTAATTTCCAATTGAATTCCCACCTTCTATGATTTCCTAGTGACATAAAGTTTTCATTTCTCTAGTAATTCCAAAGTACACTGGGACTTTGGAATCACCCTCATAAAAGAGAACTGTTAGATGTTATGGACCAGAACTTGAAACTAGGAACTAATGGAATTGAGGAGATGATGGCTAAATCTAGTTTAGCATTGATTTAATCTTACCACGAATAATGTTATCCTAGTGATATAATGATTGATTTATACTCAGGATAGAGCATATGAGCAAGAAGCTCTCAGGGCCAAAAGAGAAAAGTGCACTAGAAGCTCTTGGAGGCTGACAGATTCATTCCATCATCCACCTTTGTGGTGGCTGGAGGATGAAGCAGAAACCTTTGGATTTGGGGAGATTCTGAAGCCAGACAAGGCAGGCAGAGCTCAAGTTCTCGGAACCAAGGAGAGAGATAGGCCTCTAAGAAAACTAGCCGCGTGAAGGAGATAGGACTTTGTAGGAGGCAATAAAGGATTTTATTTTAACCTGGCTGTACTTGTGGTGATTACTGAACTGAAATGAAGGCTGGTCCCAAAGACCCTTAGGGAAAATGAAAAAGAAGAACATTACAGTTTGAGTCAAAATGAGTCTTTTATCTCTTAACTTTTCCATGATTCACTCTTTACTTTTTGTATTATTTAGATGGATATCCACCTAATTTTGAATTTGGTAATATTTTATATTGGGTTTTTTTCAACTCATTTGTGATACTTTCAGTCTTCTGTCTCTGTCTTTTCATTTTACCTAAAATTTCAAAGATTAACATCTGGAAAGTATCCCAAAAGACAGCTTTACAGTAGGCTTCTGTTTATTAAAAGAATAATCCACTAATAACCTTGATCATGTTTTCAATTTTAATAATGACTGTTATGTATTATGAGCAACTGCTGAAGATATTTTGATCACTTACATAGTTTAAAATTTGTAATTTTCCTGAGACCACACTTTGCTAATTAAAAATAGACATTAAAGAAAACAAAAGGGATTCAATAGAGTTAATCTGTTTAAATCCATATACAGAAAACTGATCCTTGTAATTCTTTTAAAAGTGTATCACTTATAGTATAGTTAAAAGTTATATATCCAGACAATGAGCATAAGGTGAGTTTAAGGGAATGACATAAGAATAAATTAAGGGGCAGAAATGGATACAGAAGGAAAGAAGGGGTAAAATGGTATGAATTATTTCACAGGATGAGGTGTGAAAGAGAGGAAATGAAGGGAAGGATAGGGGCTAGACAATGAATGTCACTTGACTTTCATCAGTATTGGCTCAAAGAGGAAATGATATGAACAATCAGTTGATTATAGAAATTTATCTTACCCAACAGGAAGGGAGGATATTAAGTAAGCAATTGGGGGATAAATAGACAGAAGAGCCAATCAAGGGAGTTGTTAGATAGAAGGAAAAGACTGGTAAGGAGGAAAAAGATGAAAGGAGAGAGAGCAGGAGCAAAAATAAGAATGAGGGAATACACAGGTAATAATCATAATAGCAAGAGTAAATGGCGTGAATTCACCCATAAAACAGAAATGGATACCAAACTGGATCAAAAAACAGAATTACAAGTATCACTACTTAATAAATAATACAACACTGTGCATATTTATTATTACAGTCATACAACTATTAGAACTGTATCCCAAAGAGGTCATTAAAAAAGGAAAAGGGACCTACACTAAAGTTATTTTTATAGCAACCCCTTTTTTTGGTGGTAAAATGTTGGAAATTAAGAGGAAATTAAGTCACTTAAGGAATGAATGAAGAAGCTATAATATATGAATGTAGTAGAATACTCTTCTGGTAAAAGAAATGATAGACAGATTTCAGGGGTGGGGGGAAAACTTTGAAAATCTTATTCAAACTGTTGCAAAGTGAAATGAGCAAAACTAAGAAAATATGATACACAGTATCAGCCACATTGTGCAAATGATCAGCTATGATTAATTCAACTTTTCTGAGTAACATAATGATACAAGACAAGTGCAAGGGCCTAATCTTTTTTTTTTATTTTTTTTAATGAAGAAAATACTATCCATAACCACATAAAGAAATGACAAAATCTGAATGGAGATCAAAGCATATTTTTCACTATTTTATTCTTTCTCATTTTTTCCCCTTTTGATCTGTTTCTTCTTTCACAACTGTGATTAGTATGAAAATGTTTTACAACATATGTGTGATATCACATAGATAACTATATCAAAATGTCTACCATATTGGGAAGGAAAAAAGGGAATGAAAAAATTTTCATCTTAAAATCTTCTACAAATGAATACTAAATGTTTTCTTCTCAGGTAGCTAGGTAGGAAATAAAATACTGATTAGAAATAATATAGGTGATATTTTCTGTAAATTGATTATATTCTGGTATATGATCACCAATTAAAGAAAACAATCCAATTCCAAACTGAGTTAACACAAATTTATCAGAATTGATCTTGGTTAATCACTTGTATAAATAAACTCTATATGGCTAGGCCATACCCCACTAAATTTACATTATAAACAGGCAATCATCAAAAAAATTGGGTTCTGGCAAAGAAATAGAGTGGTGGATCAGTGGAATAGGTTAGGTACAGAAGACACAATAGTTAATGAACATAGTATTCCATTGTTTCTCAAACCCGAAAACTTCAATTTCTGAGATAAGAACTCACTATTTGACAAAAATTGATGCGAAAATGGAAAATAGTATGGCAGGAATGGGGCACTGACTAACAACCAATACCAAGATAAAGTCAAAATAGATTCATGATTTTGATATAAAGGGTGATACTGCAAGCAAATTTGGAGAACAAGGGATAGTCTATTCTCAGATCTGTGCAAAAGGAAAGAATTTATGGCCAAATAAGAGCTAGAAAACATTATGAAAGGCAAAATGGATAATTTTGATTATATTAAACTTAAAAAGTTTTTTTTTTTTAACAAATAAAACCAAATGCAGCCAAGATTAGAAGGGAAGCAGAAAACTTAGGGAAATTTTACATCCAAGATTTCTGATAAAAGCCTCATTTCTAAAATATATAGAAAATTGATCAAAATTTATAAGAATACAAGCCATTCTCCAGTTGAGAAATGGTCAAAGAATATGAAATGATAGTTTTCAGATCATGAAATTAAAGGCATTTCTAGTCATATAAAATATTCTAAATTATTACTGATAAAAGAAATGCAATTTCTCTTAATGCAAATTAATATAACTCTGAGATACTATCTCTCAGATTGGCTAAGATGACAAGAAAAGATAATGATAAATCTTGGAGGGGATGTAGGAAAAATTGGATACTAATATATCGTTGATGAAGTTGTGAATTGATCCACCTGTTTTGGAGAGCAATTTGGAATTATGCCCAAAGAGTTATCAAACTGTGCATATGATCCAGCAGTATCATCACTGAGTCTGTGTCCCAAAGAAATCATAAAGGAAGGCAAAGGACCCACATGTACAAAAATGTTTGTAGCAGCTCTTTTTGTAGTAGCAAGGAATTGGAAAGCAAGTAGATACCCATCCGTTTGGGAATGGAAAAACTGGAAAATAGTATGGCAGAAACTAGGCATTGATTAACATCTAACACCCCATACCAAGATAACATCAAAATGGGTACATCATTTAGACATACAGAGTGATACTATAAACAAATAAGGAGATCAAGGAATAGTTTGCCCGCTAAAACTTTGGAGAAGAAATGCATTCATGATCAAACAAGAAATAGAGAACATTCTGAAACACAAAATGGATAATTTTGATGACATTAAATTAAAAAGGTTTTGCAAAAACAAAACCAATGCAGTTAAGATTAGAAGGGAAGCAGAAAGCTGGGAAATAGTTTGTATGCTCAGTGTTTTTGATAAAGACCTCATTTCTAAAAAAATATACAGAACTGACTCAAATTTATAAGAACACAAGTCATTCCTCAATTAATAAAAGTTCAAAGGATATGTATGAATAGACAATTTTCAGATGAAGTAAAAGCCATCTATAATTATATGAAAAAATTCTCTAAGCTATTAATTAGAGAAATCCAAATCAAAACCAATGCTTGTTTTTTTCCTAAATGCAGTTACTATATCTATTTTAGTTTTGCTTTACCATAAATTTCTATACTTCTATTTTAGTTTGCATCTTTTCCCAATAACATTACTAATTTATTAGATTATTCTATTTTTATGGGAATAACTAATGAATACAGGAATCAAACACAGCTGAAGCCCTTCACATCTTTAATACATGGAGAAAAAACATTTAGATAATATTCAATGCTCAAGAACAGGTCTTTATACACATCACATTAGGGGATCTTTGTTTCCATTCCCTAGACAATTTGTGGGAACCAAAGTCCTTTTGACTCATGGTTAGCATTGTAATAATCTTTATTGTATCCAGTTTAAATGAAACAACAGTGTGCCATGGCAGTGTTTCTGGCTATCTAGGTAGGTGTTTGTGGTCATATGATAAATACCCTCTGTAGCTACACAAGATGCAAATATGTACAAAATGGTGCCATAGTACCTCTGGAAAAACTCCAGGAAGATCACCATGATATCATAACAGGTGACACATTTCAGATGCCAAACACAGCCTGCTGGTGATAGTTCATTACCTGCCAAATCTTTTCCAATAAATAAAACTGGAAATAAATTCAGCCATATTGTTGATCTCCAGAATTCCAACTTGGAGTGCTACAGAAAGATACTCAAAACATTGACTCTGAGGCAGGAAGTGTGCTTGGGGATCCAGTTATATCTTAACTTGTAGATACTGACTGCCAACTTCTGTGGAATAACACCATAGGGTTTAAATCTTCCTTCAACACTCTCTGCCTTCATCTGGTTTATGAGCACATTTTTTTTAACTAACATTCATAATACTTTAGCAAAAGTCATTAATTACAAATCAGTATAGTCCCCAGATCCTATGGGACACATGCCCACTCATCTGTCCAACAAGAAAGGGAAAAATCATATTTTCTCAAGGAAGGCTAAGGACTGCTCTGCCCATCTCCTAGAATGAGCAATTATAAACTGCCATCTCCCCAGAACTGCACAATCTTCCTTCCCCCAGCTTAGCTAAGGATGGGGTGGGGGGGGACCTCCAGACTCCAGATTTTCCTCAGTTTGGAGCGATGGCAACACAGCTCATCATAACTACTGGCTGGGTCTTCACAGTTCCCAAATTGTGGGTCAGCTTTGAGGACAATCTGCATTCAGCACGGTCCACTGCTAACATTGCATCTGAATCTGACCCAGGGCACAACTCTGATCCAATACAACACCAAACAGTAGGCCACCAAAATCCAGACTGTCCCTACACATGGTGTGTGCTGGAAAACACTACCATCTTATTCAAGTTTACCACAGACAAGGAGGTTAGTCGAGTTTTGGCACAAGCCCAGGCCCCTCCTCCTGCCATGATGACATAGAGTGCACTTGTAGCTGTCTAGCAGCAATTGGGGACCAGGCGAAGCCAGGCAGACACAGTCAGAATGGTGCGGTATCTCTTAGAAAGATAATGGAGCAGTGGCAGGGCATCTATGGCAGTATCTTCTTGGTGCCTACTTGTGGGGCCCCACTCTTCCAGCTTGTAGAAGCACCAACTTGACCTATAGGTAGACAGATAGATAGATAAGATAGATAGAAATATTGATATAGATGTAGATGTAAATATAGATATAGATATAGATATCATTTGGAAATTGAATCCCAAAAAAATTTATCACACTTGAAATACTTGAAACCTGAAAGCCAGCCTATAAAGTCAATGTGAAGCAAATATGCATACCATTCAAATTTCAACACAAAAAAAAATAGTTTCTAAAAAAATAAATAAATAAAGAGGGAGAGTGCTGTTAGAAATTCAGTGGATAGTGTACCAACCCCAGAGTCAGGACTTAAGGTCAAATTAGGACTTATACACTTAACACTTCCAAGATGTGTGACCCCAGACAAGTCACTTATCTCTAAATACCTGGGGTGGGGAAGGGGGAATGTGGTGTTCTTCTTTTGTCTAATATAATGGTTCTCTGTGGGAGCAGATTTCTTGGGGAGGTTTTCTGGAGGCAGCCTTAGTTTCAGTTCAAAATAATAATCACTTCAAATGCAGCCAGGAGTTAAAATCCAGTCCTTTATTGTGTCCTTCAAAGTCTTGAGCTTCAGCCCCTAGTTCCCTCCAAATGTCTCCAACCAGCACAAAGATGGAATATAGAATGAATCTATCTCTGCCTCCGAGAGTAGGCTTCTGTATCTGGCCCTGAGAGCTTCTTGCTTAGATGCTGTACACTGAGTACACACCAATCATTATATCACTGGGAAAGCAATTCTAAACTAGATTTAAACATTGTCTCCTCAATTCCACTTAGTACTTTGTTTCAGGTTCTGGCCCATAACATCTCCTTGTAGGATCAGATCAATCATACTGACCCATGCTAAATTAGATAATTATTGTCTCTATCAATTCTAATGATTTAACACTTTGTAAGGATTCCAACAGGGGAACTTTCCAGCTTACATTTTAAGAGTTCATTGGTGTCTGTGGCCTGAGAGTTCTGTAAATCTCCACTGGTGCCACTGGTGCAGAGCCATCCAAGACCTCCTCCTGGTTTGCTGGTATAAGTCTGCATTGACTAGGTCTGCACTGGACTGTGCTTTACCCTCACTGTAGTGCAACAGATTTTTCTGTTGATATTCTAAGTTGTCTTAGACTGGAAATTTTTTTCATGTCATCTTTTTTCATGGGTTCTACTGCTCTTGAATTTGATTAGGGTCCAGGTCAGGGGGGAAACCATGGGTGAGTCCCTGACTTTACTGTTCCATCTTGGCTTCTCCCATAATCCATTTTCTTGCCTGCCTTCCTTCCTTCCTTCTGTCTTTCTTTCTTCCCTGCCTTCTTTCCATCTTTCTTTCCTTCCTTCCTTTCCTCCTTCATTCCTTCTTTCCTTCCTTTTTCTGTCTTTCCTTCCTTCCTTCCTTCCTTCCTTCCTTCCTTTCTTCCTTCCTTCCTTCCTTCCTTCCTTCCTTCCTTTCTTCCTTCCTTCTTTTCATTCATTCTTTCTTTCTTTCTCTTTCTTTTCTTTCTTTCTCTTCTCTTCTTTCTTTCCAATATTATTTTATTTTTTCCAAATACATGTAAAATTAGTTTTTAACATTTCTTTTTGTAAAAAATTGTGTTAGATTTTTTTCTTCCTTCCTCCCTTACTTATCCTCCCAAGATAGCAAGTAATATAATATAAGTTAAATATGTGCAGTTTTTAAAACATATTTCCATATTTCTCATGCTGTGCAAGAAAACCAGACCAAATAGGGAAAAAAAAAACATGAAGAAGAAAAAAAAAAGAAAACAAAGGTGAAAATATAATGCTTTAATCCACATTCAATCATCATAGTTCTCTCTCTGAATGAGGATGGCATTTTCCATTCTAAGTCTATTGGAATTGGATGAGTGGCTCTTTATATAATACACTTAGTTTTAGGTATGGTTGGACCACTGTCCTTTGCATTTTTTTCTGTTCATTCCTAATATATTGTTGAATTATGAATAGTGGATAAACTAATCCTAGTCACACTCATAGTGATGATTATTATATATTTCTCTTCATACTAATTTATTCTCTTTGTTTTCTCTTTTGACCCTAACTATGCTCAAATTTTATTTTACTTTTAACAATTTCCTACCTTAATTTATTCTTCCTTTTATCATCTCTCCTTTTTCTTATTCCCTTGTTCTTTGATTTTTTTCCATTGGAAAATTACATTAGTACTGAGCATGTGCATGCACACATCCACATACCTATCTTTCATATATATAGATTCTTATTTATACATATATCACTAAATGATAGGAGGGAAAGTCAAGCTTTAATAGTCATCACTCCCTTCATTCTATGTGCCTTGAGGACATTTTCTGGTTCTTCCTTCCCCTTTCTCTCAGTTCATTTCTATCTCAGTCTTTCACGTTTTTGTTTTTTGTTTTTTGTTTTTTCCCTTAGAAACCACTCCAACACACTGTCTATTTAAAACTACTAATTGTTCTAATAATGGCAAAATTCTTAAGAGTTATTTTTATCTTCTTTCCATATAGGAATGTAAATTACTTAAGCTTATTGACACCCATACGGTTAATCTTTCCTGTTTTTATCTTTCTAAGTTTATTTTGAATCTACTGTATAATATCAGATTTTCTATTTAGCTATAGTATTTTATCAAGAAAGTTTGCAAGTCCTTTATATCATTTCCTTTCTTTTCCTCCTGAAGATTATATGCTGTTTTACTGGATAGCTAATTTTTTGTTTTAATTCCAGTTCCTTGCCCTTCCGGAATATAATTTTCCAAATTTTCATCTCTTTTCATGTGGAAGTCACTAAATCTTGTGCAATCTAGACTAGTTTCACAATATTGAAATGGTCTCTTTCTACATACTTGTACTATTTTCTATTTGACCTGGTCCTTTGGAATTTATTATATTTTGGGGAGTTTTGATTTTGGCATCTGTTTCAGAAGGTAATTAGTGAATCCTTTCAATTTCTACTTTTCTCTCTAGATCTGAGATATCAAAGCAATTTTTCTTGATTATTACTTGAAGTATATAAATTCTCTTTCACTCTGTCTCTGTCTCTCTCTTGTGTGTCTCTCCCTCTTTCTTTCTCCCCCTGTCTCTCTGTCTCTCTCTGTCTCTGTCTCAATCTGTCTTGATTTATGTCAAATAATACTTAAATCATCACTACTTAACCTATTTTCCAGTAATATTTCCAATGAAATATTTCATATTTTCTTCTATTTTTCATTGTTTTTCTTTTGCTTTACATGTTTATTTAGTTACTTTGGTATCTCATGGAGTTATTAGCTCCCCAATGCCCAATTTCAATTTTTAAAGAATTAACTTCTTCATTGAGATTTTGTGCCTCCCTCCTGCCCTCTCATTTTTTCAATTCTGCTTTTTAAAAGGTTATTTTCTTTAGTTAATTGTTTCTCTCTATCATTAGACCAGTTCTTTTTCTTAAGATGTTGTTTAGTATTTAAGCACCTCTTTTACCAATATTAATTATTTTTTTCACCACTCATTTACCCCAATTTTTCTTCTGCAAATATCATTCATTTTCTTTAACTTTTCCTGGAATTTTTGTTCTTGTTTTCAATTAACATTTTTCTTTGAAGCTTCAGTTGTAACTTTTATTTTTCTTATTATTGTCTTTTACTGAGTTTATGTTTTAGCTTCTCTGTCACCATAATAGCTTTTTATGGGAAAATTCTTTGTTATTGCTTTCTCATTTTCTAGTACATTTCTTGATAAAGTTGGGCTCTGTTTAGCTAGTTATAGAGAGGTACTGTGCCATATTCAGGATTTTTTGTGTTCTTTTTTTCAGAGCTATATCTGGGGGTCAACAAGTTGTAAATGTTTTCAAGACAGTATGCTTCTGGGGGGAAAAAAGGATTTTCAGGGTTTTATTGGTTTGCACTGTGGTCTTGACTCAACAAAAGCCAATGTTCCTCTGTAACCTCAAGTACTAGAAGTTTATTTGCCTTGGAACTGAGACTGTGGCTTCTTTTCCCTTCTCACCAATCCCTAGAGTCTTTGCAACCATTAAACTGTAATGTAGAACTGCATATGGTCCCTGGAGTTATCAATAAGTATCAATAAGTACTGAATGCCAACAAAGATTCCCTTATAAAATCTTAGTTATGTTAGTTGTTAGTTGTCTGATCCCTCCCCTCCCTTTATAATTTTTGAACTAAGAAAGTGTGTGAACAAGCTTTTATCTCAGTATCACAAACTATGTCTAACTCCTGTTTCTTAAACTGGAAATTTTTCTCTCCCTGATCTTTTGCTGTCTCTGACACTCGGAAATTTAATTTGAGTTGTCATTTTAAAGTTGTTTGGTGGAAAAGATTGAAAAAATTAAACTGTGTTGCCACTAATCCACTATCTTTACTCTGCTCACTCTGGGATCAGCTCGTTGTTTAGAGTACTGACTTCAATGACAATGAATATCCATTAAAAAATAAAATATTTGCTGACTAAACATTTATTAAAATCATCTTTGCAGCTACATTTGAACCAATGGATCACAATGCAACAGTTGCTAAGTCAAAGTTCAAATACAAGTCTCTTTTATTCCTATTTCATTATTCTTTATGATACCTCAAAATCCAATTGAGAGTGAAAACTGCTTTCATTATCTAGTATCTATTAATCAAATGATCAACAAATGCTTAGTGAAAGTGATGTGAGAAGTATAGTGTTAAGCACTGGGAAGACTAATACAAAAGAAAATATATTCCTTCCTTTGCATTAAGATAGAAAATATTAGAAAAAAATTTTTTTTTAAATTTTGTCTTTCTTATTTTGGTTTCTATCATAATGTTTCCCAGTAATTCTCAATATGTGATTGGTGAATTTAGTTGAAGTTAATTAATTTGAGCAATATGCATACTTCAATCACCAGTTTATTCATGCACATAGATAAGTTGTGAATGAAGATCTGATTTTTGAAGTTTTGGATGTGTTATGGGCCAGAACTTGAAACAAGGTGATAACTCAATGAAATTGATAGAAGCAAGGCTTGTTTATTTGGGTTTGCACCTTTGAGAGTTCACACATTAGCTCACACACATTAGTTTAGAAGTCTGGAAGATTCACAAGTGTTCACAAGTATGGGAGATACACAAAGTTACCTTTGTGAATTCATACCTCCCATAATCCCACTCTTGGAGGAGGAGTCATCCTTTGAAAGAGAATAAAAAGGGCTTCAGTCAGTCAGTCAGAGCCAGTTCAGAAGAAGCCATGAGTCGGAGTTGAGCTAGAGGCAAAAGACTAGCAATGAGAGCTCTCGGAACCAAGGAAAGCTGAGGCCTCTAAGAAAGCTACCCAGGCCCAAGGAACGAGAAAATAAAAGTTTAGATTTTATCAGCTGGTTGCATTTGAAGTCATTATTACTTTTAACTGAAACTAAGGCTGCCTACAAAGAACCTCCCCAAGAACCTGCTCCCAGAGAACCATCATATATTTTAGAAAAGAAGAACACCACATGGATGTTTGTTTTGTTTTATTTTTTTTAAGAAGGAAGGAAAGAAAATCTGCATTCATACTTATAATGAATTTTTAGAAATGGGTATTTAATAAGCTGCTAGAATAAGGAAATTATTCCAAAATATCCTCATAAGTATTCTTTGATGAACTCCCTCCCAAGTACAGGTATACTCTTAAATAAATCTTTTCCTCTAGCACCTTTTAAATTAGATTAATTTTTGTATTTAATTATTTTAATATACATTTATTTATGAATCATATTGGGAGAGAAAAAAATCAGACCAAAAAGGGAAAAGATAGAAAAGAAAACACACACACACACACACACACACACACAGAGAGAGAAAAAACATAGCATATGTTGATTTATATTAAGTTTCCATGATTCTTTTTCTGGATGTAGATGGCATTTTCTGTACAATATCTATTGGAATTGCCTCAATCACTGAATCACTGAGAGGAACCAAATTTCTCATACCTGATCATTGCATATTCTTGCTGCAATTGTGTTCAATGTATTACTGGTTTTGCTTGTATTGTCGAGATCATTTTGTGTAAATCTTTCCAGGATGTTCTAAAATTAGCTTGCTCATCATGCTCTATAAAACAATATTTTATTACCTTCATAAACCAAAACTTTTTCAGCCATTCCCCAGTTGACAGGAATCTATTCAATTTATTTTCCAACTCTTTGATACCATAAAAAGAATTGCTACAAACATTTTTGCACATGTGGGTCCATTTGCTTCTTTTACAATATCCTTGAGATACAGACACAGTAGAGCTGCTACCTGGCCAAAGGGTATGAACAGTTTTATAGCTCTTTGGGTATTCTTCCAGATTTGTCTCCAAAATGGTTGGATCATTTCACATCTCTACCACCAAGGCATTAGTATTTCACTTTCCCACAACCTCTCCAACATTTGTAATTATCTTTTCCTGTCATCTTAGCTAATTTGAGAGACATGAGGTAGTACATCAGAGTTGTTCTCATTTGCATGTTTAAACAATAGTGATTTATAGCAATTTTTCATATGATGGCTTTAATTTTGTCATTTGAAAATTGTCTTTTCATATCCTTTGACCATTTATTAATTGGGTAATAACTCGTTTTCCTATAAATTTCACACAGTTCTTTATATATTTTAGAAATGAGACTTTTATCAGAAAAACTGACTGTAAAATATTTTTCATACATTTATACTTTTCTTGTAATCTGGTTTTTGCTGGTTTTGCTTTTTCAAAAGCTTTTTTATTTAATATAATCGAAGTAGTCCATTTTACCTTTCATAATGTTTTCTAGTTCTTTGATTATAAATTCCTCCTTTCTCCAAAGATCTGATAGATTCTCCTAATGTTCTTATGGTATCATCTATTATGACTAAATCATGTACTCATTTTAACCTCATTTTAGTATGGGTTTTGAGATGTAGAACTATGCTAAGTTTCTAACATATTATTTTCCAATTTCCTCAGCAAGTTTTGTGAAATAATGAATTCTTATCCTAGAAGCTGAAGCTGGAGGTTTATCTAATACTAGATTACTATAGGCCTTAACTATTATGTTGTAATGTGTTTAACCTATTGTACTGATCTACCACTCTATTGCTTAGGCATTACCAAATGGTTTTGATGACTACTGCTTTGTGATATAGTTTTAAGGCTGGTACTGCTAAGCCACTATAATTTGTAGTTTTTGTTTCATTAAATCCCTTGATATTCTTGAAAATTTGTTCTTCTAGATTAATTTTGTTATTTTTTTTCTCTTAATATAAAATAAAATTTTGGTAGTTTGGTATGACAGTGAACAAGTAGAACTTAGGCAAATTGTCATTATTATATTATTTCAGCCTACTCGTGAACAAATGTTGAGATCTGACTTTATTTGTGTGAGAAGTGTTTTCTACTAGTTCCTAGATTTATATTGGCATATAGACATCAAAACATTTTATTTATATGTAATCTACAATTATTTTAAATGAGAATTTTTTTTCTGTCTCTTTCTCTTGGGCTTTGTTAGTAACATAAAAAGAATGTTGATGATTTGTACGGGTTTATTTTGGATCCTGCAACTTTACTAAAGTTGTTAATTGTTTCTGGTAGGTTTTTGGATAATATTCTAGAATTCTCTAAGTAATTTGGTATATCATTTGCAAAGACTGAGAGTTTTATTTCTTCATTGCTAATTCTAATTCCTTTAATTTCCTTTCCTTTTCTTATTCTTAGAGCCAACATTTCTAGTACAATATTGGATAATACTGGTGATAATGAGCATCCTTATTTCATCCCTGATCTAACTGAGAATATATTCAGTTTCTCTCCATTACAAATAATGCTTGCTGTTGGTTTTAGATAGATACTGCGTATTATGTCAAGAAAATCACTTATCTCTATGTCCTCTTGTGTTTTTAATAGGAATGGGTGCTCTGTTTTGTCAAATGCTTTTTTCTTCATCTATTAAAATTATATGATTTCTGTCAGTTTTGTAATTGATATGGTTGATTATGATAATAGATTTCCTGATACTGAACCAGCTCTGCATTCCTGGTATAAATCCCACTTGGTCATACTATATTATGCTGCTAATAAATTGTGGTAATCACTTTGCTAATATTTATTTAAATTTATTACATCAATATTCATTGGAAGACTGGTCTGTAACTTTATTTCCCCATTTTGGTCCTTCCTGGTTTATGTATCAGTATTCTATTTGTGTCACAAAAGTAATTTGGCAGGACTTCTTCTTTAGCTGTTTTTTTCCCAATAGTTTACATAGTATTGAAATTAATTGTTCTTTAAATGTTTGGTACAATTCGCTTATAAATTCAATTGGCCCTGGAGATTTTTTTCTTAGGAAGCTCATTAATGCCTTGTTCAATTTATTTTTCTAAAATAGAATTGCTTAAGTAATTTATCTTCTCTTTTGTTAATCTGATCACTTTATATTTTTGCAAATATTCATCTATTTTGGTTAATTATCATACTTTCTGTCATGCAGTTGGGAAAAATAGTTCCTAATTAGTGATTTAATGACTTTTTGATTGATGTTAAGTTCACCTTTTTCCTTTTTGATGCTGGTGAGTTACTTTTCTTTCTTTATTCTAATCAAATTAAAGAAAAGTTTATCTATTTAGTTGACATTCATAAAATCAGCTCTTAGTTTTATTAATTAGTTCAATAGTTTTCTTAGTTTCAATTGTATTAATCTCTCCTTTGAATTACACAACTTCTAATTTGATGTATAAATGGGGGTTTTTAATTTGATCTTTTTCTAGTTTTTTTTTTTTAATTGCATGCCTAACTCATTGATCTCCTCTTTCTATATTTTATTTATGTACCTATTTAGAGATATAAAGTTTCCCCTAAAATTTGCTTTTGCTGCATCCCATAGATTTGTTATGTTGTCTTATTGTTTTCATTCTCTTGAATAAAATTATAAATTGTTTTTGTTATTTGTTGTTTGATCCACCTATTATTTAGAATTAGATTTTTAAATTTCCAATTGGTTTTTTAGTCTATCTTTCCCTAGCCCTTTACTGAATGTATGTTATTGTAACATGGTCTGAAAAAGAATTGTAATTTAGGGAATAGGAACCATTCTGGAATAAGAAACAAAGGGCAGACCAAGAAAGTATTGGGCATATCTTTCCCCATTTCACATCACATTAGATGTGATAAAAATTTCTAAATGCCCCAAACTATCACTGAAACAGCAGTGAAAAAAAAGCCTGAAGATTGGGACAGTCTTCCACCCTCACTACATACTAGGAAGAAAGCTCAATGGTATCATAAATTTCCAAATAAAGAAATAGGGTGAAAAATGAACTAACAATAAAAGTTATTAGGGTGATAAATAAGAATGAGACACAAGCTCAGAAGAAAACAAAAAAGTCAGAACAGCTGCAGCCAAAGGCTAAAAGGGAAAAACCCTACAAGAATTCTTGAAAAACTTTTTTTCTATTTTTCAAAAATAATAGTGGTACATGTGAAAACAATATTTGTGAGAGTGCTTTTTGTAGTAGCAAGAAACTGGAAACTGAATGGATGTCCATCAGTAGAAGAATGGGTAAATAAGTTATGATATATAGATATTATGGAATATTATTGTTCTGTTAAAAATGAGCAGCAGTGTGATTTCAGAGAGGTCTGGAGAGACCTACATGAACTGATACTAAATGAAATGAGTAGAACCAGCATATCATTGTACATGGCAACAACAAGATTATACAATGATCATATTCTGATGGACATGGCTCTCTTCAACAATTAGATGATGCAGAACAGTTTTAATGAAATTGTGATAAAGAGAGCCATCTACACGCAGAGAAAGGATGTCAAAACTGAGTGTGGTTCACAACATAGCATTTTCACTCTTTTTGTGTCTATCTCATTCTTTCTGGTTTGATTTGATTTTTCTTGTGCAGCAAGATAACATAAATATGTGAGCATGTATCGGAGTTAACATATATTTCTACCATGTTTAAGATATATTGGACTACTTGCCATCTAAGGGAGAGAGAGGGAATTGGAACACAAGGTTTTGCAAGAGTTAATGTCAGATAATTATCCATGCATATGTTTTTAAAAATAAAAAGCTCTTTAAAAAAAGTAAAAGTAATAGAAGAAAAATAGATAAAGAAATGAAAGCAAAATAAGTTAATTATGAAAATACTATTAACTGAGTAAATTTTTTCTCAAAAAAAATAACACCTCAAAAAACAAAGTTCATCAACTGAAAGGAAAAAATGCAAAAATTTAGTCATGATATAACTCTTTAAATAGCAGAATTACTCAACTAAATAAATAGGTACAAAGGCTCAACAAAGAAAACAATACCATAAAATTTAGAATTGAGTAAATGAAAGCTATTAACAACATGAAATATTAATAAACAAAAAATAGTCAAAAGCCAATAAATAGATAAATTAATAGATAAAATAAATAAATAAATAAATAAATAGAAGCATATGTATAGTATTTCATGAGAAAAAAAAAAATTTCCTTGGAAAACAAATTGAAGAGAGATAATCACTGTCAAAGAAAGAATCTAGATATTTTTGGAGAAATAATCTAGATAAACTCTCCCATTATCCTAAAAATAGAGGGTAAATTATAAATGGAAAAAATCTGTTTGTAAGATGCAACCAAAGTAGTCGATAAGGGGAAGTTTATGTCTCCAAATTAATGCATCAATAAAAGAACAATGAGAGATATTAATGAATTGGAAATGCATTTTTAAAAGCTAAGGAAAAAAACATTAAAATCTCCAATTAAAAACCAAAATAGAAATCATGAAAGTTAAAGCAAAGATTAGTCAAATTTAATGTAAAAACAAACAAAAACCATTGATTTAATAAATTAAACTATGACCTTGTTTTATAAATTGACAATAACATAAAAAAGTAACAAAACAGTTATCAAAATAGTTAAATCATTGGTTAATTTGATTTTAAAATATTATTTTTCATTATTGTTTCAGAAATATGGCAGTAGAAGTGATAAATTAAATAAAATGGAGAATTGTGTAATTACATTTATGTAATTATATAAATTTATGTATTTATATAATAAATATAAATATATTTATATGTAATATTTATATATGTATACATGTCTATATAAACTGCCCTGAGTAACAGATGAACTAGAATAATTATAACTCTATCTTAGAAATAGAATAATTTATAATTTATAACTATATAATAAACTAAATAGAAAATTAAATAATTATGTTATATGATAAATTACATGATGATTGTGCCATAAATTATACATATATAAACATTACATAGTCTTTTTCAAGTAGATAAAATAATCATAAAAAGTGATACAAATCCAATTTTCATACCTAACTTGAAAGAACAAAATCAGAGAAACAAAACTAAAAACCAATTTCCTTAACAAATATTGATGCAAAAATCTTAAATGAAATGTTAAGAAGATTACAACTATACAAGGCAAAGAACATAGACTATGAACAAGTGAAATTTATATCAGTAATACAAGACTGGGTCAATATTCAGAAAAGAATCAGGATAATTACCATATCAATGAAAAACAAACAAACAAAACAAAACAAAACTATCATATGATTGCATTAATAGCTCTAGGGAAAAAAAAAAACCTTTGAAAAAACAAAATACCTTCTCTTATTAAAAACACTTTTAAGTATAGGAATTAATGAAGACATTCTTAAAATGCTGAGGTATCTATCTAAAACCAGGACCAAATATTGTCTGTATTAGGGATAAATTTTAACTCTCTCAATAAAATTAATAGTGAAGCAAAGATGTCTATTATTACTGATATTATTCATTGAAGTAGAAATGATAGCCATTGTAACAAGATGGAGAAAAGAAAATTGAAAGTGAAAATAAAAGGCAACAAAATAATCACTTTGTGCATCTTTTTTATGATGTAAAGAATCTTAAAGAATCAACTATAAATCTAATTGAAATAATTAACAACATCAGCAAAATTGCACAACAAAATTTAAACCCACATAAATAATCAGTATTCCAATAAATTTCCAACAAAACCAAATAGCATGGGGAAGAATGAGAAATACCAATAAATAAGGTGAAAATAAATACATAATTTAAATATAAAGGGCAATTTGAGGAAATTAAGATAGCATGGGAAAACTGTCCTTGTCAAATCTATGGATAAGGAAAGAATTTATGACCAAACAAGAGAGAAGACATTGCAGGAAGTAAAATATATTATTTTGATTACACAAGATTTTAAAAGTGCACAAACAAAATTAATATAGACAAAAATGTAGGCAAAGTAAAAAAGCAAAACAAAACAAAACCTAAATGGTCTTAAAATACCATCCATTCCCAAGTTATTAAAAGATCAAAGAATGCAAAAAAGCAATTTTCAGATAAAGAAATCTAAACGACCAATATTCAAAATAAAAATGTCTAAATCATTATTGATTGATGAAATGCAAGTTCATACAGCTATGAAATAACACTTTATAAAATAATACTATGAGCTTGATTAAAATGTCAGAAAAGGAAAAAGATAAATGTTGGAAGGGATTTGGAACAACTGGGAGACTAATGTATTGTTACTGGAGTTATGAAATAATCCAATCATTTTGGAGAACAATTTGGAACTTTCCTCAAAGAGCTATATAACTGTGAATATGTTTGATCCAGAAACCTAAGTATTAGGGGTAAACCAAAGAGATGAAAGAAAAGAAAAAAAAATTGTTCAAAAATATTTATAATAGCTTTTTTACTTTTGGCAAATAATTCATAATTGAAGAAATATTGATTGATTTGGAAATAATCAAAAAGTTGTAGTATATGATTTTTTGGAATACTATTGTTGTATGAGAAATTACCATCTGGATGGCTTCAGGAAAAAAAGAAGAAAAATCCCTAAAACAAAGACCCAAGCAAGGCATATCAATACATGAAATTAAAGTGAGCAGAACCATTACTACCAACATTTAGTATTATCTTTTCTTGTCATCATAACCAATTTGAGAAGCATGAAGCAGTACCTCAGAATTGTCTTAATTTTCATTCCTCTAAAGAATATTGATTTAGAGCATTTTTCATATGATTATAGATACCTTGAATTTATTCTTATGTAAATTGTCTGTTTACATCCTCTGACCACTTGTCAACTGGGGAATGATTTGTATTCTTATATTCTTCTAAATTTGTTTTAGTTCTCTATATATTTACAAATGAGGCCTTTATCAGAAATATTAAGTATAAAAAGTGTTGCCCACATTCTGCTTTTCTTCTAATCATTGATTTTGTTTGTGCTAAAAACTTTCTAATGTAATATAATCAAAATTATGCATTTTGCATTTTATTTTCTTCTCTATTTCTTGTTTGATAATTTCTTCTCTTCTTCAAAGATCTTACAGGTAAACTATCCCTTGCTCTATTTGCTTATAGTATCATCTTTTATGTCTAAATCATTATCCTGTTGTTACCTTTTCTTGGCATAGAATGTGAGAGAACTATGTCTAGTTTCTACCATACTATTTTCCAATTTTCCTAACATTTTTTGTCAGTGAGTTCTTACTCCAGAAGCTGGAATCTTTAGATTTATCAAATGGTAAATTACTATAATCATTGACCATTATATCTTTTGTATCTAACCTATTCCATTGATCTACCATTCTAGTTCAAAACCAAATGGTGTTGATGATTCCACTTTATAAGATCGTTTTAGATCAGGTATAGCTGGGCCCCTTTTTTTGCAGTTTTTTAAAATTAATTTTCTTGATATTTTTGAAAATTTATTCTTCCAGATGAATTTTCTAATTATTTTTTTCTAGCTCTATAAAATATTTTGTCATTTTTATTATGTTTGCCTACTCAAGAGCAATCAATATTTTTCAGTTGTTTAGATCTAACTATTTTTGTAAAAGTGTTTTGTAATTGTTTTCATTTACTAGCTAGGTTGGTTTTGGCAAATAGGATCCCCAGTATTCTATATAGTTTACAATTATTTAGAATATAATTCCTCTTTCTTTGCCTTTTTGTTGGGCTTTGTTGGTAATATATAGGAATGTATACATTTTATATCTTGCAACTTTGCTAATGTTTTAATTGTTTCAAGTAGTTTTTTTTTAATTTATTCTCTAAATACACTATATCATCTGCAAAAAGTGATATCTTTGTTTTCTCATTGTATAGTATAATTCTTTTCAGTTTCTTTTTCTTCTTTTTTGTTAAAGTTAATACAATATTTATTTGTTTGTTTTGCTGAGCCAATTGGGATTAAGGGACTTACCTAGGGTCACACAGCTAGGAAATGTTGTGTCTGAAAAAAAGATTTGAACTCAGGTCCTCCTGACTTCAGAGCTCTAATACAATATTGAATAATGGTTATGATAATGAGTGACCTTGATTCACCCCTTTCTTCTTGAAATGCTTTTAGCTTATTCCAATTATATATGCTTGTAGGTGGTTTTAGTATTATGGTAATTATTTAGATAGTTTTTATACTTATCATTTTAAGGAAACTCCATTTATTTCTTTACTCTTTAATGTTTTTATTAGGAATGGGTATTACATTTTGTCAAATGCTTTTTTTTTCTGTATCTACTAAAATAATTATATGATTTCTATTAGTTTAGTTATTGATATGGTTAGTTATGCTAATAGGTTGTTTTGTTTTGTTTTTTACATTGAATCAGTACACCAGAAGAACAATGTTTACAATAGCAACATTATTGTAAAGATGATCACCTGTAAAACAACACAATTATTTTGATCAAGGCAGTAATCTATGACAATTCCAAAGGATCCATGTTGAAAAATGCTATCTACCCCCAAAGAAGAAATTGATGAATCTGCATGCTGATTGAAGCACATTTATTTATTATTTTTATTATTTTATTTATTTTTTGTTTGTTTATTTTGCCTTCTAATATGAAAATATGGTAAGCTTGACTTCATATGCATGCTTCATATTGAATTATCTGACTACAAAAAAGAATGGAATGGCAAAAGGAAGTGAGATTTTGGAATGCAAGGATTTAAGGTGTTTGCTAAAATTGTTTTACATGTAACTGAGAAATATGTAATAAAATGATAAACTAAAAACGTTAATGACAGTTTTTCTAGATTAATATTGATCTTGGTAAATTATAGAAATTTATGTTCTTAAGTGTTGCTATACGTGGACACAGTGGTTTCTTGACACAGATATGTAACTCATATCATAGATTTTAGAATCATTTGGGAAATTAGAAATAATCTAGTTTGTAGCCTCATTTTGTTTTTGTGAAAATTAAAGCCAAGATCAGAAAGGTTCCTTACTAATAATATCTACTACCCAGCATTCTCATCCAACTGAATATGCACACATCCAAATGCATACAAAATGGTCCAACTTCTGTTAAGTATACACATCATGGCTCTTACATTATTATTGGTATTAGACAATTATTTATCTTAGATGTTTTATCTTAATTCCATTAAAGTTTTACTGTTTACTTAATTTACATTTTACAGATTTTTTTCCCAAAAAGTCAATTTCAAATGTTCTTAAATCATGATCTGATTTATTATCAAAGTTTTATGGAGCCTTACAATATTGAACTCATTTGTAATTTGAAATATGAAATTATTTCCAAGTCTTAGCTAAAGTTTCAAAATAAAACAACAGGAAATTTTATTTTAAAAAAAATTCATGTATAAATGTGAATATCTAATTTCCTTTTAAATTGCATTTCATAAATCAAAACATCTTTTGAAAATTGGCATTATATTTTCTCAATTACATGTAAAAACAATTTTAAACATTTAATTTTGAAAGTTTGAATTTCAAATTCTTGTCCTTTTCCCCCATTAAGAAGGCAAATAATTCAATATAATTAATAAATATTATGCAAAACACATTTCTATATTCATCATATTATGGAAGACAACATAAAACAAAGCAAAATACTTAAGAAGATACATATTTGCTCCTCTCCTTTGACACTGCCATCTCTAGATTATTGTAATTGTCTCCTGGTAGATCTGCCAGACTCAAGTCTCTTCCCCATTCAATCCATCTTCTACTCAGCAACTATAGTGATTTTCCTAAAAATGAAGTTGCAATCAGATCATTTCACCCTATTTAATAAACTCCAGTTACATCCTATTCCTTTCCAGAACAAATACAAAATATTCTGACATTAAGAGAAATCTAACTACTTCTTACCTTTCTTATCTTCTTATACCTTATTCTGAAAAAAAAAAAAAAAGAACTTTTCTATTCAAAGACACTGTCTTATGAAATGGTTCCATGAATAAAATGCTGTATCTACACTCTGGCCATCCCACTTGCCTGGAATGTTGTCTCTCTCCCATCTATTAGCCTCTCTGGATTCCTTTAAATCCTAACTAAAATCATTCCTGTTATAAGAAAAGTTTATTCCTCAATCCATTGTCTTCTGTCAAATATCATTATTTTTATTTATCATCTGTATCATTATATATGTATGTATGTATATATATATATGTATATATATATATATATATATGTCTGAATATTGTCATTCTATTAGATTGTGAACTTCTTGAGAGCAAAACCTTTTTCTGTATAATCAGTGTTTAGCAAGCGTATCTGGCACATTGTAAGTGCTTAATGATGTTTATTGATTTACTATTTATATAATGACATGATGCTCCAATTATAACACATCATTTAAAGATTGCAATAAGCACAACATTTTTAAAACTCTTATCTCATTGATTAATGGAATTATTTTCATTTAAGATCAACATTAGAAAAGTCTAGATGCACTTCAGGCTTGGAGAAACCAAAGGTGTTTGTTTGTTTGTTTTGTTTAATACATTAAATACATTAAAGGTTTCTCATTTGTATTCTTTTCTTATCATGAATTAGCTAGATTGATTCTTAGTTAACAAATAATTTTTAAATTTTTTATTTTGTTTTAGTATCACCAAATTTCTTTCAAATAAAATATTTTTATTCAAGTGTAATATTTCTTTTTGAGCAGTTACTTTGTGAATGGAAATAATTTTGCAAAAAACAGAAGGACCATGTTATCTCCTAAACTGATAATTTACTTGAGACGCACAGGGGCATATGTATAATTTGAACTAGGCTTGTACAAATTAATCCTGTTTCTACTAGCCAATTTCTTTTTCATCACCTCTAGTCACTCCAGGGTACTCCTGGCAGCTGTCAGGACCATATGCTATATTTTCAAAATGTACTTTTCTATACATCATCCTTAAATATGGGGCTCATTTTCTGGTAAGTTATGCTCATTGGTTATCACAAAAGAAGTGAGGGTGCATGAAGGACATTAGTGTCATTAATAACCAAGAGATTTTTCATACTTTGGACTATGTGGAAAAACTCATAGGTGAAACCTATCATTAATCATTTAAAAAAAATTTTTTTTGCTTTGTATGCTTTGCATGGAAAACAAACATATTTTGGGGAGTTAGCATTCTGTTGTGTTTTATTATTACCTAATGTTAATTGAATATGCTTGAAAATAGTTGCTCAGGGAAAGGGTGATTTAAATAACTTCCTCTTGTTGTCCATGGAAATTTATGGTGGAAGCAAAGATAGTTATGGATCAACTGGGAGTCCTCTATGCTTACCACTCTGTCTCTCACATACTTATAACATTCTATAAGCAAGTGGTAAGAAAGTACACAATGATGACATCATTATTCAACACAGAAATGAAAAAAAAAGCCCAATTAGAGAATACTAAATGTTCTTTGTGTGTAAATCATGTGTAACATGCTTTGTTATTAAAATGCAAATGAAAACTTTAGAGTAAAAAAAAGCCACTTTGGTCTGGCTTTTTTTTTTTTTTTGCATTTTTTAATATGCATTTTTAAATATATATATATGCATTTTTATATGCATTTTACATGCATATATATATTTATATGCATTTTTAAATATTTTTATGCATACTTTATATATATATATACACATACTATGTTAATATTGAGAATTCTGAAATCTTATAGGCTATTATAAAAATGGAATGAAGAAAAACCACAAAAAATGGAAATAGTGGGTATATGCCTGAAATGGGAAACAGATTATTACTTTCTGTACTGGAATATTAGGAAGGGTATGCTAAGAAGACTTGCAATACAAAATAAATAAATAAACAAGCAAGCAAACAAATGAATAAATAGGTTTAAAAAAATTTAAAGGACCTTATAACAGAAAATAACAGAAATTTCTACAAGAGATCATTTAGCAAGAGGACCTGAGAAAGAGTATAACGATGTAAAGATGCCTAAGATTAATCTGGGTGATAAAGTCTCCACTGGTTGTTATAAGAGTCAAGTGAGGATAAGTAATGGGAAAGATAGAAGGATAATTGGGATAATACAGGAAAGTATTGCCATGTTCTCAGATCTCCAAGTACTTTGTTGGTTTTTTAATAGATCTGCTAGTGTTGTGAATCTTTTACAAGAATGTAAGGAAATGGAAACTACAACTTGGAAATCTCAAAATCTGACACTCAGTTCCTCTAGCTAGTGGTCATGACCACACAGATCCCTTATAGAATGAGAAAGCCTCAAATATAATATTTACACCAAGATGGAAAAGAATATATATATATATATACCATTTTTTTATTTGAAGTAATGCAACATCTGCAAAAATTAAGATGGTGAAAGGAAAAAAGTCATAGTACAGAGGAAAAATTAAGAAAAAGATTCTAGGGAATTTGGAAGATAGAGTAATAATTTTATGTGGTAAAATCATGAAAGACTTTATAGAAAAGATAGTACATAAACTGTAGTGTCATATAATGGAAAGACTGCTCATTCCAGAATAAGACTTTCTGTGTGATCTCAAACAATTTAACTTCTCTGGCTCTTAGTTTCATAATTTATGAATTGAAAAGTTTGTTTAGATATCTTCTGAATTTACTTCCATCTCTAAATCTATGAAATCATGAAAAGAATTTCAATAATCAAGAACTAAAGAAGGAGTTAAGAATCATATAAGTAATAAAACAGCATAGGAGTTTTAAGTAAAGAGATGACATTTCTGGCAACTAGATAATCAAAGAAAGCTTATAGGAAAATGAAACATATGATGTAGATGAACTAGTAGATATAGAAAAAACCCATTCCTTAAAGACAAAACAATATGAATGCTTTTAATAAATGGTAAGTAAATCAATTATTTTGAATTAATATAGGGGGGCAGTAAAATTAAGCTTCAAAAGGTGAATTTGCTTAGATTTTAGAAAGCACAGAATGACCCGCTAAGTAAGATAGTAAATAGAGAATGTAAAGTCACAGATTTTTCCCTTTTTTGAGCAAGGAAATAAAGTAATTAAAAACAATAATCTATTAGTGATAGGGAGTATAGCTTGATAGATATTTACATTCGTCTAGGTCTTTATTGCTCTTAAACAATACTATCCTATTCTCAGAAATTCTCTATTGCATTTCCCATTGAATCAATTTAAAATTATTTTTCTTTCTCCTCTTTATGATCATTAAATAAATATTTATTAAGCACCTAAATGTGTCAGTCAGTGATAAGAATTGGAAATTCAGTAAAAGGCAAAAGATATCCATGTGCTCAAGGAGTTTATAAACAAATGTCAATATCACTCCTACTCATTATATTTAGAATACGTGTCCTGATTTACTAAAATTGACTTTTTATACATTAAAAAGTATGAACCACACCTGTTCTTCAGGTTCTAAAAGGTAGATTTTGATACCTCAGAATTGTAGAGAGCCACAACAATGCCTGCTATGAAATCATTTTAATATTCTACTATTTGCTCATCTAGGTTTCATTCTCCTTATTCTTTGACACATCCTGGAGAATCTTTCTCTACAATACACCCCTATTTCTTGTGCATAGCTCCCCCCCAAAAGAAACTAAACAATTCATTTCCAATTATATAATTTCAAGTCCCACTATGCATTTTTTCTTTATCAGAGAACTATCACCACTTACTGTTGGAATCCTTACAAAGTGTTAACTCATTAGAGTTGATAGAGACAATAATTATCTAATTTAGCATGGTTCAGTATAATTGATCTGATCCTACGAGGAGATGTTATAGGCCAGAACTTGAAACAAAGTACTAAGTGGAATTGAGGAGACAATATTTAAATCTAGTTTAGCATTGATATAATCATACAACAAATAATGGTTTCCCAGCGATATAATGATCAGTGAACAGCATATAAGCAAGAAGCTCTCAGGGCCAAAAAGTACTCTGGAAGATACAGAAGCCCACTCTTAGAGGTGGAGTCAGATTCATTCCATCTTCCACCTTTGTACTGGCTGGAGGATGAAGAAAACAGAGGCAAAGGACAAGCAGAAAGACCTCTTGGAACCAAGCAGAGAGATCGGCCTCTAAGAAAGCTACTCGAACCTAAGGAAGGAGAAAATAAAGGTTTGGATTTTACCAGCTGGCTGCATTTGGAGTGATTATTACTCTGAACTGAAATTAAGGCTGCCTCCAAAAAACCTCCCCAAGAAACCTGCTCCCAGAGAGAACCATTATATTATATAAAAGTTTGGTTTGGTGCCCGAACAGGGCCAAGTTACATCACAAGTTACATGGACAAGACACCACAAGTTACATCGATAATTATAAGTTAATAGATGATTTGATTACCTAGCAAGGAGAAAGAATGATAAGCAGACAGCTAAGATAACATTCTTTCAGTATCAAGGGAATGCAAAGAAGGCCTCCAACTCCATAAGTACAATCTGGGCAGTGAGCTGAGTTGGAAATATGAACAAAAGTTACTAAAGAAAGGTATGACAGAGATAAATATTTTGAGATATGTTTCCTTGCATGGAACTTCCAAATCAATGAAATCATAAATCAATTATATACAGGCAGTACTTCAGCCTATGTGATATTGTTCATATGAGCAATCTCTAATAATAAAAACTACAATCCAGTTACACCTAATTACTTTATACTGTTTTTGCTCCTGTTCTCAAATAAATCTCCTAAATATGATATCCCTATGTCCCAATGACTCTGTCAACACTATTTAGGGGGAAAAAAGTAAATGTAAATGTAAAAGTAAATGTAAGATTTCAATTTGGCATATGAATTCAAACCTCTGCTGAATATTCTTACTTTTTTTTTCCTTTCCTTCTCTTTTCTTTCTTCCTTTCTATCTTTTTTTTTTTGTTAGCAAAATTGCATAGGAATATTTTAAAAAATTGATATATTTCCTATTTGAAAAAGTCCTATAAAAGGGAAGTTACTTATTAAAAATATAGCAAAAGATGTTTGTTTACGTGTTAGTTATCCATTTTTTTGTTTTGTTTGTTATTTTTGCTAATGGATCATTTAGCAGAAGGGTCAAAACTAGCTATCATTTTTTTTTTCATAACTTCAAGTTCAAAAAACAGATTAAAACCTACATGAAAGAGCAGTTTCTTTCTTTGTCCCCTTTAATCATATCACTACTAAAGACATTAAAAGCCATTGATGATTTCCTCCTTGGGGTATGCTTGAAATGTGGTTGTTTACTGTCTGGGTTGCATTTTTTCGTATCTAGGTACATTGAGGTTTTTTTTTTTTTTTCCCCTCTCCTTTTAATAGCCATGAAAAATTGCAAGTGTTAATTGAAACTCATGGGACATATAGAACTGTTCATTATAGGAAACATCCACTGACTGTTCTGTGACTTTCTTCTTTGATTTAAAATAAGTGACCTCCTGATATTAAGTATCTGACTCTCAAATCACTGCAGTGTTCACAGTATGGTTAGACAAACAGAAAGAGGAGCAAGTTTCCATGGAAACAACATTAATGTGCAATTACTGGGTTATCATAAAAACAGCAGTGTTCCTACTGGTTCTTACATCATGACAGACAATGTCACACATGCAGTTTCTTTCATCCATCTGCAAAGGACAAGTGCCTTAAGATCCTGAGGATATTTTCAGCTTATAATATGAAGTTAATATTCTTTTGGATTTAGTTCCCAGAAAAGAAAGAGAAAAGGCTGCAGATGAATGTAGGGGATACATTCCCTATATAAATAGGGATATAAATCCCTTGAGCTCCTTGACATTTTTGTAACCATCTGATCCTCACAGCTCACATCATTTAATCTTTAATTCCAGTCTTTCAATTCACTCCATGTTTTTTTTTTTTTTTTTGGGGGGGGGAACAAACTTATCTTTATTTAAAGAGTGTATGAAAAAGAGTATATTAAACTGCTGGCTAATGAAATTGCTAAATACCAGGTTTTACTCTCTACTCTCTTGACTGAACCATTTGCTAGAGATCCTAGTTACAGGATTAAATTTTTTTTTCATAAATCTCAGTCTTTGAGACATCTACTGATTGAAATAGTGATGTCATCCCTCTATCTTAGAGAAACTCAAGTTTTCACCAACTATACACCATCTTAGATCTTATGGTTTATTCTGCTTAGGTTGTCCTTGGATCCTCCTCCCCCCACTTAATCCACATTAATCCCCTGCATCCTATGTGACATCATCATATTTACTAAGCAAAGTGACTATAGTTGTTATGAGGCAGAACTCTGTAGTTGAAACAAGGATTCTTACAAGGTGTTAAATTAGTGGAATTGATAAGACAATGGTTATCCAGTTTAGCATGGTGATGAATAGTTCTCAGTATAATTGAATTAATCTTACAACAAATAATGGTTCCCTAGTAATATAATGATTGGTTTATACTCAGTATACTGTATATAAACTGGGACAAAGTCAGCCAGAGAGAGACTGGGGAAGGGCTCAGAGACAGACTCAGAGGGGCTCAGAAACAGATTCAGAAGGGCTTGGAGACAGATTCGGGGAAGACAGTAGCTGAAGGCTGGGGCGAAAGCCCTCAGACCGAGACAGACTTCAAGACTGAGACCATCGTGGTGGTCCTCCTCCCTCCCCCACAGAAACTAAGACACATTCTGTAGGACCTCAAGAAAGCTAGCCTGAGCCCCAGGGAAGGAAACCAGATGGTGAAGAAGATAATAAAGAATTTGGGCTTTATCCATGGCTATTCTCATGGTGATTACTCTGCTGAAATGAAGGTTGGTACAGAGACCTCCAGAAAACCAACCAGAACACTACACATAGGAACTAGACTTTTCTTTAAATTATAGTTATTTCTTTTAACTGATCCTGTGGATAAACCCATATTTTTCTATTTATGCAAACTAGCTACAAATTCTCAACCTTAAATTTTTAGATATGTGCAAATTGTCTTCTACTGTCTTTTACACTACCTTTAAACAAACAAACAAAAATTGTACCTCGGTATTGAATCATTCTTGATTGGTCTCATTTAATTATTGGTGCCTTGGTGTCAGAAGAAGAAAGAGAAGGAAGAAGAAGAAGAAGAGGAAAAGGAGGAGGAGAAGTAGGAGGGTGAAGAAGAAGGAGAAGGAGGATGACAAGAAGGAGAAGAAGCAAGAGAAGGAAAAGGAGCAGAAGGAGGAGAGGCAGAAGGAATTTATCTTCTTTTTTCTTTAAAATTTCATGTAATATTTTAGCTGTAGCTATCATTTCTCTGCAGATTTAGGTGCATGATCTTGTGCAATTCATTATGGATCTCTGTTATCTTTTCCATCAAATAAGCAAGTTGAACTACATCATTTATAAGTTCCTTTCTAGAATCAATTCAATGATTTTAAGTAAAATACATACTTAGCTCTGATTTCTATTCGCTAAACTACAAAACTACATTTCCTTCTACTTACTAAATATTGCCAATAGATAACTTACTATTATCTAAAATTCAAAATATCTCTTTAAAATAGTACTTTTTCTAATCACATGCAAAGATAGATTTCAACATTCATTTTTGTGAGACTTTGGGTTCCATTTTTTTTTCTCCATCCTTCCCTTATCTCCTGTTCCCCAAGACAGCAAGCAATCTCATATAGATTATATGATTATATGTATATAAACATTTTTAACATAAAATTCAAAATATCTAAAGCTAAACTAATGACCTTCCCTATTTCCCCATATTAGCTAAAAATCAGCAACAATTCTTTAGCCTAACAAACTAGGCCTTCCATGGTCTGTATTCAATTTCTAATCCTATCTTTCACAATTCTATGTCATATTCTAAAAGAAATAAGCAAATAAAAACAAAATAAAAAGAGAAAAAACAGAAAAAGTTCTCCAAATTTGGTGTGAATTTTTCTACTGCAGTTTATGTCATCCTATTCTTACTTCAATATCTACTTCTTCAAATGCTGGATATTCAATGGTTATTATTATCATTTAAAAAAATTATAATTGAAGTAAAAACATGTGCTTCTCCTTATTCTTTTAAATCCCAAAGCCTTATTGAGAAAATTTTCTCTTTAACATTCTTGACAATGTAGTAATTTTTGACAGGTAATTCATTACCTCAACTATTTGGAAGACTTTATATAAAACTGTGTCCTAGACCATTTTTTTTTTTTTTAGAAAAAGGTTTTGAATAGAGTTGGAGAGGACATTGATCTCCTTAGCATTAGAGCTCTCTGACCTATCTTAAATGTCAATACTCACAGATATGAGGATTTGATTCTGTTATTACAAATTGACCCAATTGTTATTTCAAATATTTGACTGTTTCATATCTATTCCAAGATCCTTCTTTCAAAATGGAATGCCTTTACACAGTCTTTTGGGGGTATCCTATAATTCCTTCTGAAATCCACTGAATTAGTTGTACTTATTTTCAGTAGACAGAAATATGACACATTGTTAAACATCTGTAGTTATAATAATTGATGCATTTAAAATTAGTTGCATAATATTAATCTTCCCAAATCTTTAGTATGCTTGTTTCCTAACATCCCTAACAAAAATAGGAATCAAAAATTCTTAATAATAATTTTTGTCATTTCTCTCCAAATAATTGTTTTACATTCCCATTTAAATATAAATATATGTGTTGCCCTACATTTCTTTAGAATGTTATTGTTTCAATATTGTGAAGGCAACGTTCTTTGTGAAAGCAATTTTATTAGTTTACTTTTAAATTGTCCTTATCTAAAAATATTCACAAACAGTATTATTAAATAATTTTATCATAGTACTGAATAGTTTAGTCTAAAATATGTATAAAGATTGAGAAAGTGTTTTATTTGTGTAAAGCTTGAGAAAGTATTTTGTTGGTGAAAAATTTTTTATGTTTGAAAAATGACTTTTTTCCCTTTTATTGTTTTGAGGGGAAGGTATACATTTATATTATCTCCTGAGAAATTATGTATTTGTTGTAATGGCATAAAGCATAGGAAAAATATAACATTAGTTTTCAAGTTTATTTTTTTTAATTTTTTTTGGCAATGTTTTGCCAAAACATTTCTAGTTTCTATAAGTACATTTGAAAAGGTCAAAATCTGAATTGTTTCTTTACCATAATAGATGTTTGGGAAAAGAAAACTACTTTTGCATTACTTAGGAAAATAGATATTCTGCAACTAAAAAAAAAAAAAATGAAATTTACAGACTAATAATTGATACAGTTTAACAACAACAGCAACAACAACAACAACAAAAAAAAAAAAAGATGAGATTATGACTTTCCTCCTTCTTCTGTTATCAGTGATATATTCACCATGATTTGTTTACTCTCTCTTTAGTAATCACCAATATGGCTATTGACCCATAAAGATGAACGGGCTGATCAAAGTTTTAAATCTAGAATATTAATATGAGTCAAGATATATGAAAAATTACTTAAATTGGAATCCATTCTCCCAAAAGATAAGATGATGTAAGGAAAGTAGAACCCCAGGTATTGGAGGAACACATTTATAATGCTGTTTATACTATGCCTTTTGAGGAAATATCTCTTTGTAAAAGTGAATTGCTAATTGATCAAGTGAAACTGAGTTTGCTAATTACTAATGTAACCTGCAATCTAAAGTCAATTAGTAATGGATTCTTTCATCATTGGTGGAAATTACTATCCCACATCTGCATATTTGGGGTGGGAATGATAAAATGAAAGGGAAGAGACAGACAATAGTACAGTTCTCTTAGAATTCTTGGGCCTTTTCACTTTGCAAGAGATGTCAAACTCCTCTTTGTTCCCATATGTTAAACTAACATAATGGAAAACATACCTTACTAGTCAAAACTCATAACTACAACTCATTCGAAATTATTTGTGTGAGAATACATAGATATATTAATAAGAAAAACATTCCCTAAAGAAAGAAAATCTGAATTGTATTATGGTTTCAGGCTGATATTTCCAAATTCCTGGCAAGCATTCTTGTGGTAGTTTATAGTTAATTTATATATAGTTAATAACTCTACTAGATATATTTTTTGGATTATGGAAATAAAGTTGCATTAAATTTTTTTGTTTTTGTTTTTTGTATGCTTAGAATTTTTTTTTTTTAAATGTGAGAGAAAACACAGAACTTTGTTAATTTATACTAGGGAAAAAAGCAGATTTTAGAGGTGAACAGATGGCTGGGAAGGCAATATCTGAAAAGGATATAAGAATTTCTAGACAATTACTAGGAATATACTTGAAAATAAAGCATAAGCCTGAAACAGTTACCCCAAGACTTGAGAATAAGAAAAATTATACAGATTTATTAGAATCATTGCAAAAACAGACAAACAAAAACAAGGAAGGAAATGAAATCTTTAACAATAATCTGATAGCTCTCTAATTAATTCTTTGATAGTATGTAAATTTGTAAGATTAGGGGGAGTGGCAAAGTAGAGGAAGCACTCAGTTAAGCTCTCAAAGCATCCTTTAAACAACTACAATAATGCCTCAAATCAAATTCTGGAATTGCAAAGCCATCAAAAGGTCAGGAAGTTGTATGCTAACAATTTAATATTATATAAGCGGTTAGAAAGAGGGTGGAAGTAAGTGGTAGTGACAGAAATAGCAGAAGCTTCATGAGATGTCAAGCAAGAGACAATAAAGGGTCAGGAAACCAGTCAGAAAGAGATTATAGTCACCACAGTACTCAACAGTAAGCCAGATACTTACAGCTTCCATTTCCTATATTCACTTTTGAATCAGAGTTAAAGGATAAAGAGGAACACTTTCAGTATAGAAAGGGTAAGGATGCAGTTTGGGATAGTTGCGATTATTAAAACGTTTTTCTTTTCATGAAACTTGAATTTACTTTTGAAGCCATTATTCAGAATTTTTCTTTAAAAAAAAGATTTGCCTCAATAATAGATAGTTCATCATACAATGTTTTTAGAATTTTGTGGTTACTCAGTATCTCAATGCCTAAAATGTCTTCCATTCCTTCTTTTAGTTAAAGCAGGAGAATTCAGAAAGAGCTTAACAGCAATGCTGATGCAGAGCAATATTCTCTCTACTTAGACACTGCTTGTAAAGGAACCTTGGAAAACCTCCCTTGCCCTAAACAGACCTTAACTTTTTCTTTTTATTTTTTTTAATGAGTAAAAGAGTAAAAAGCTGACTATAGTCAGCTATAGAAAGAGGAAGAACAAATTTCAAACCCTGAGGAAACCAAAAGCAGATCATCTCCAAATGAAGCCCCAAAAGGTGATATCACCTCATCCCCATCAAACAAGGCTCTTTTAGAAGTCAAAATTTATCTTAAAAGAGAGAAGAAAAATGGGGAAAGGAAATGAATACTTTGCAAGAGGATGTAGAAAAGGCATATAATTCATTAAAAAATAGATTTGATAAAATGGAAAAAAGAGAAAACAACTCCCTGAAAAACAGAATTTGTGAAATGGAAAAAAATTCCATAGAACAAAACTAATTTAAAAACTCAATTGGACAAATACAAAGTAAAAAAAAAAAAAAAAAAGATAAATGAAGAAAATAATTCAATAAAATATAGAACTGAATAAATGGAAATGAATGACTCAATGAGACAACAAGAATCAGTCAAGCAAAACCAAAACAAACACAAAAAAAAAAAAAAATTAAGAAAAAATGTAACATCCCTAATTGGAAAAACAACTGACTAGGCAAATAGATATAGGAAAGACAATGTAAGGATTATTGCACTCTCTGAAAACTATGATGAAAAAGGACTCTAGACAATATTTTTCAAAAATCATCAAAGAGAACTGAGCAGATGTCACAGAATCAGAAGGTTAAAATAACAATTGAAAAAATTAACTGACCAAACACTGAAAAAGATACCAAAATTAAAACTCCAAGGAATATCATGGCAAAATATCAGAACTAAAGGAACAAGGAAAAAATATTACAAGCAGCCAGGAAAAAAAAAATTCAAAGGTGGAGGAGCTATAATAAGGATTACCAGGACTAGCAGTTTCCACTTTAAAAGATCAAAAGGCCTGGAAATTGATATTCCAGAAAGCAAAGGAACTTGGAATACAACCAAGAATAAATTACTCTGCTAAAATGAACATTTTTTTTTCAGGGAAGAAAATGGACATTTAATGAAACTAGTGAATTCCATTTATTTTTGATGAAAAGACTAGAGCTAAATAAAAAATTTGACCTCCAAAGATAGAACTCAAGAGAAGTATAAAAAGGTTAAAAAAAAAAAACAAACAAACAAAAAAAACAAAAAACAAAAAACAAAAAACAACAACAACAACAAAACGTGAAAACTGTATTTCTGTTATGGTTATACCATGTATAATCTGATTTTACTGTTATAACACAAAAAAATAAAAGAAGTGGAAAGAGGATTGTATCAGAACAAAAGGGGAAAGTGGAGATAAAATGAGGGAAATTATATCTCAGGAATAGTTAAAAAAAACCTATTATAATTAAGGGAAAGAAGGAAGAATGATGAATATTTTGTAAATTTTATTCTCATCAGATTTTATTCAAAGAAAGAATAATAGACATATTGAGTTTCACCAAGAAACTACTCTCACCCTATAGAAAAGTGGGAGGGGAAAGGGAAAAAGGAAGGAGGTAGACTAACTAGAAGGGAAAACAAAAATAGTAGAGGAAAGATATAAGTAAAAGGGAGGGTCTCTAAAGGGGAAGACTGCTTGAGGCAAGTAGTGTTCATAAGTAAAATACTGGGAAGGAGGGAAAGGGGAAAAGGAAAGAGAAAAGTATTATTTGGGATTAATGGAATGGCAGGAAAGAAAGAATTAGTAGTTTTAATTGTAAATGAGAATGGGGTGAACCCTTTTCTTAAAGCATAAGCAGATAGCAAACTGGATTAAAAGTCAGAATCCCACAATATGTTGTTTACAAGAAACACATTTAAAGAAGAATGATACATACGAGTGAAGGTAAAAGGCTAGAGCAGAATCTAGTATGCTTCAGGTGAAGTAAAAAAAGCAGGGGTAGCCATCCTGATCTCGGAGCAAACAAAAACAAAAAATGATTTAATTAAAAGAGATAAGTAAGTAAACTATATCTTGATAATGGGTACCATAGATAATGAAAGAATATTAATATTAAGCATATATGCACCAAGTGGTATAACATCTAAATCTCTAAAGGAGAAGTTAAGAGAGTTGCAAGAAGAAATAGATAGAAAAACTATTATAGTGGGACCCAAACTTGCTCTCTCAGAAGTAGATAAATCAAACCATAAAATAATTAAGAAAGGAGTTGAAGAGATACATAGAATACTAGAAAAGTTAGGTATGATAGATCTTTGGAGAAAATTGAATGGAGACAGAAAGGAGTACACTTTCTTCTCAGCAGTTCATGGAACTTATGCAAAAAGTGACCATATATTAGGACATAAAGACCTCAAAACCAAATGCAGAAAGGCAGAAAGTAAATGCATTTTTTGAGATCACGATGCAATTAAAATTAAATTCAACAAAAGGCCAGGGAAAAAAGACCAAAAAATAATTGGAAATGAGACAGCAAATCATAGACAAAATCAACAATTTCATCCAAGAGAATGATAATAATGAGACAACATACCAAAATTTGTGGGATATAGACAAAGCGGGAATAAGGAAAAATTATAAATCTCTAGATGCTTACTTGCATATAATAGAGAAAGATAAGATCAATGAATTGGGCCTGCAATGAAAATATCTAGAAAAATAACAAATTAAAAACCCCCAATCAAATACCAAACTTAAAATTCTAAAAATAAAAAGAGTGGTCGATAAAATTGAAACTAAAAAAGACTATTGAATTAATAAATAAAACTAAGAGTTGATTTTATGAAAAAAAATAGATAAATCTTTAGTTAATTTGATTAGAAAAAGGAAAGAGGAAAATCAAATTGTTAGTCTCAAAAATGAAAAGGAAAAACTTTTCATCAATGAAGAGGAAATTAGAGCAATAATTAGGAATTAGTTTGCCCAACTTTATGCCAATAAACATGATAACCTAAGAAAAATGCAGGAATAACTACAAAAATATAGATTGCCCAGATTAAGAGAAGAGGAAATAAATTACTTAAATAGTTCCATTTTAGAAAAAAAAAATTGAACAAGCTATTCATCAATTCTCTAAGAAAAAATCCCCAGAGCCAGATGGATTTACATGTGAATTCTAGCAGACATTTAAAGAACAATTAACTCCAATACTATATGAACGATATGAAAAAATAAGGAATGGACGACTCCTACCAAATTCATTTTATGACACAAACATTGTACTGATACCTATATCAGGTAGGACAAAAGCAGAGAAAGAAAATTATAAAACAATCTCCCTAATAAATATTCATGCAAAACTCTTAAATAAAATATTATCAGGGAGAATACAGAAAATCTACCCCAGGATAATAAATCATGACCAAGTAGGATTTATACCAGAAAAGCAGGGCAGATTCAATATTAGGAAAAATATTCACATAATTATATATAAAGAGAGATAGATAGATACACACACACGCGCACACACACACACATATATATATATATATATATATATGTGTGTGTGTGTGCGCGTGTGTGTGTATCTATCTATCTATATATATATCTACATCTATATATATATATATATATATATATATTATATATATATATATATATATGTGTGTGTGTGCGCGTGTGTGTGTATCTATCTATCTATATATATATCTACATCTATATATATATATATATATATATAATATATATATATATATATACATATATATAATAACCAAATTAAAAAACATATTTATCTATCTATATATACATATACATATATATCAATAACCAAATTTAAAAAACATATAATTATCTTAATAGATGCAGAAAAAAAAAACATTTGATGAAATCCAACAACCATTCCTATTAAAAACACTAGAGAGCATAGGAATAAATGGACTTTTCCTTAAAACAGTCAGTAGCATCTATTTAAAACAATCAGGAAGCATCATATGTAATGGGTATAAACTGGAACCATTTCCAATATGATCAAGGGTGAAACAAGGTTGCCCACTATCACCATTGCTATTCAATATTATATGAGAAATGCTAGCTTTGGCAATAAAAGGGGAAAAAAAGAGATGAAAGGAATTAGAGTAGATAATGAAGAAACCAAAATATCACTCTTTGCAGATGATATGATGGTATACTTAGAGAAGTAATCCACAATTTTAGCAAAGTTACAGGATACAAAATAAATCCACACAAATCATCAGCATTCTTATACATTACTAAAAAAGTCCAACACCAAGAGATACAAATGGAAATTCCATTTAAAATAACTGTTAATAGTATAAAATATTTGGAAATCTATCTGCCAAGGCAAGGTCAGGAAGTATATGAGCAAAACACTTTCCACATAAATAAAGTCAGATCTAAGCAATTGGAAAAATATCAAGTGCTCTTGGATAGCTGAGCGAATATAATAAAGATGACAATACTCCCTAAACGAATCTATTTATTTAGTGCTATATCAATAGAACTCCAAAGAAACTATTTTACTGGTCTAGAAAAAATAACAACAAAATTCATCTGGAAGAATAAAAAGTCAAGAATTTCAAAGGAATTAGTGATGATAAAAGCAATGAAGGTAGCCTCGCTGTACTAGATCTAAAACTATATTATAAAGCAGCAGTTATCAAAAATCATTTACTACTGGCTAAGAATTAGAGAAGTTGATCCTTGGAACAGGTTAGATTCACAGAACAAAATCATCAATGAATATAGCAATCTAGAATTTGACAAATCCTACCTTTTGGGATAAGAATTCACTATTTGACAAAAACTGCTGGGGAAATTGGAAACTAGTCTGGCAGAAACTAGACATAGACCCACACCTAACACCATATGCCAAGATAAGGTCGAAATGTGTTCATTATCTAGACATAAAGAATGATATTATAAACAAATTAGAAGAACATAGCTTAGGTTACTTCTCAGATCTGTGGAGGAGGAAGGAATTTGTGACCAAAGAAGAACTAGCAGTTCTGAAAATTCTATGGAAGAACTATTGATCACAAAATAGATAATTTTGATTATATTAAGTTAAAAAAGTTTTGTACAAGCATAAGTAATGCAGATGAGATTATAAGGGAAGCAATAAACTGGGAAAATATTTTTACAACCAAAGGTTTTGATAAAGGCCTCATTTCTCAAACATCTAGAGAATTGACTCAAATTTGTAATAGTTCAAGCCATTCTCTAATTGACAAATGATCAAAGGATATGAACAATTATCAGATGAAGAAATTGAAACCATTTTTAGTCATATGAAAAGGTGCTCCAAATCATTATTGATCGGAGAAATGCAAATTAAGACAATCTGAGATACTACTACATATTTGTCAGATTGGCTAAGAAGACAGGAAACAACAGTGTCCCATGTTGGAGGGAATGTGGAAAAACTGGGACACTGATACATTATTGGTGGAACTGTGAATGGATCCAACCATTCTGGAGAGCAATTTGGGACTATACTCAAAAAGTTATCAAACTGGGCATTCCTTTTGATCTACCAATTTTTCTACTGTGATTGTATACCAAAAAGATCTTAAAGGAGGGAAAAGGATCCACATGTGCAAAAATGTTTGTGGCAACCCTCTTCATAGTGGCAAGAAATTAGAAACTGAGTGGATGTCCATCAATTGGAGAATGGCTGAATAAGTTATGGTAAATTAGTGTTATGGAATATTATTGTTATATAAGAAACAACCGGCAGGATGATTTCAGAGAGGCTTGGAGAGACCTACATGAACTGATGCTAAGTGAAATGTCCAGAACCAGGAGATCATTATCCAAGCCAACAAGAAGAATATAAGACAATAAATTCTGATGGATGTGGCTCTCTTCAACAATGTGATGATTCAAACCAGCTGCACTTGTTCATTGATGAAGAGAGCCATCTACACTCAGTGAGAGAACCATTGGAACAGAATGTGAATTCTAACATAGCATTCTCATTCTCTCTGTTGTTATTTGCTTGCATTTTGTTTTCTTTCTCAGTTTTTCTTTTACTTCCTTTTTCATCTGAATTTTTTTTTGTGCATGAAGATAACTGTACAAATATATACACATATATTGGATTTAACACATATTTTAACATATTTAACATGTATTGGACTACCTGTTAGCTAAAAGACGAATTGGGGGTGAGGAGGGGAAAATTTGGAACAAAAGGTTTTACAAGGGTCAATGTTGAAAAATTTTCATGCATATGTTTTGTATATAAAAAGCTTTAATAAAAAAAGAAAAATAAAGTCTTTCATGCTACTTTGTTAGACAAGAAGACATGTTGTTGCCAAGATAATAGAATTAAGAAGAGCGTGCTTCAGAAAGTATTTATAATGGTATAATATCAATCATTAGAGTTTAGTCTGTTCTGAAATGTACCAGATATCTTTCCTTAGTCATATATTTTCTAATATTTTCCAACAACATTTTAACTTAGGGATAAAAGATATACTTGTTGAATTTGAGATTATAACAATTTTAGTTAAAATGTTGGCATGTTATATCAAAGTCTGTAACTAGAAAAATCTATTTTGTCTTGAAAAAGAGGAATAAATTGGAAAAAGATTAGCATCAATGAATACAAAACATTTTTTAAAATAAATTTTGTTATACAGAATTGGGGTACAATTGTTAAGCAGTAGTATAAGATAATAGGATTTGAAGGTCTTTGTGAAAAGTGAGATCAATATGTGTCAAAGGGAAATATGACAAGTAAAACAAAACAAAAACAAATAAACAACAATGAACACTTCAGGAAGCTGCTCTAAAGGAGTCTTTTGATTATTTTATTTGATTATTTTATACACATACACACAAATATATGTGTGTATAGGTGTATGTAAGTGCATATATATAACTTTTCTCAAAATATGACCCTAAGTACCCAATATTGTCCAACTTGATTTAAAAATTAAAAAATTCTATGTCCTATCTGTTATAGTGTTGTTCTCCTTTCATTTTTAAATAGACATTATAATGCAATATGAAGAGTCCTCAATTTGGAATAAAATGATAAATTACCTGGCTCCAAATTTGTCACACTACTTGTATGATTTCAAACACATTGAGTATCTATTGTCTCAACTACAAATAAGGGTATTGAAAATGATCTCAAAACTCCCTTTCATTTCTAAATATTTTAGGTGATTACAGTAAGTACTTCATAGAGATTTTTTAAAACAAATTCTATGTTTTAATATTGTGTAAAAAAGTGGTGGCAACTAGGTAGTGCAGTGGATAAAGTACATAGCCTAGAGTCAGGAAGACTCTTTTATAGAATTCATATCTGTCTGAAATACTTACTAGCTATATGACACTGATGAAATGACAACACATTTGTCTCAATTTCCTCATTTGTAAAATGAGCTGTAGGAGAAAATAACAAGCTACTCCAGTCTTGTTGCCAAATAAACCATAAAAAGCATCACAAAAAAGTTATATATAACTGAAATATGATTAAGCAACAATCAAGCTTAGTTTATATTACATATTTTGCTTATTTACTATTTTTTTAAATTAGTAAAGTTTTTTATGATTGTTTTATGAAAAGTGTGTAGTGACACTATATTTTTTTTAAGTACATGGCTAAAAAATGTTTACAAAACAACATCTTTAGAAAGTTATCTAGGGGCATTGTGGTAGATTTAGTAATCAAAAGAAGATTCTACTCTCAAAGTTTGGCCTGTTATTTACTATTCTATGTTGCTTCTTTACATATATAAGTTGAAGATACAAATTTTCAACAAGAATAAAAATCAAAATTTTGTCATCAATTCCACTTTTCTTAAGACCAATAACTATAATGTTCTGGTTAGTTTTCTGGAGGTCTTTTTTCAGACCAGCCTTCAGATCAGCAGAATAATCACCATGAGAATACCCAGGGATAAAGTCCAAATTCTTTATTGTCTCCTTGCCCTGGGCTTGGCTAGCGTTCTGGAGGCCCTTTCCATAGACCTTGGTCTCAATGAGGGAAGCAGGAGAACAGACCAACCACCACAGTGTTGGAAGGTTGAGTGAATATCTCTCTCTCCTTGGCTCCGAGACCCTGAAATCCACCCTCCAGTTCTATCTTCTCTGAGTCTGTCTCCTACTCCCTTCCATCCTGCCTCTAGGTCTGACTCTGACCTCATAAATACTCTATTATGATTAAATCTATTCATGATACTGAGTATAAGCCAATCATTATTATCACTAGGGAATCATTATTTGTTGTAAGATTAATTGAATCATACCAAACTTGAGAATTATTGATCACCATGCTAAACTAGATAACCATTGTCTTATCAATTCCACTTAGTTAACACCTTATAAGAATCCTTGTTTCGGAGTTCTGGCCCATTACAAATAACATTATATTTAATTTCAAATAATACAGTAATAATAAAAAGTTGAAAATGCAATCATTATGTTACCTGGTCTATGCAATATTAATTGACCAGATCTATTTGGTTACTTCTAGAAGAAAAATATATCATTTTAATAATTGGAAGACATGTATTGACTCTATTATTCACATGTGTTTTACATAGAATATCAGATCATTTCTATATCAATTTCATTTTATGAGAGTATATGAGATATAGAAAAAAGTTACTATTCATTCTAATAAATTTTAAACTTATTTCATGGTTCACATTTCATTATTACATATGTTTTAAGTTGCCTGAGATTTTAATTTAAATTTCATACAACTTTGAAATTATATTCTTTTTAAATTGTTAGGATTCTTGTAAGACGCTAAGACCCTAGAATTGATAGAGACAATAATTATCTAATTTAGCATGGTTCAGTATGATTGATCTGATCCTACAAGGAAAAGTTATGGGCCAGAACTTGAAACAAGGTACTAAGTGGAATTGAGGAGACAGTGGTTAAATCTAGTTTAGCATTGATTTAATCCTGCAGCAAATAATGGTTTTCTAGTGATATAATAATTGGCGTGTACTCAGTGTACAGCATATAAGCAAGAAGCTTTCAGGGCCAGAAGGACAAACTCACTAAAGAACAAGCCCACTAGAACACAAGCCCACTCTTGGAGGGGGAGATAGATGCGTTCCATCTTCCACCTTTGTGCTGGCTGGAAACATTCAGCAGGAGCTAGAGGCAAAAGCTGGCAGAGGCAAAGGACTCTTGGCAGGGGCTCTTGGAACCAAGGAGAGAGATAGGCCTCTATTAAAGCTACCCAGGCCCCAGGAAAGGAGATAAGACAGGAAAGAGAAAAATAAAGGATTTGGACTTTAATGCCTGACTGCATTTGGGATGATTACACTGAATTGAAAGGAAGACTGCTCCAGAAGCCGCCAAGAAACCTGCTCCCAGAGAACTTTACATTTTAGAGAAGAATATTACATTAAAAGATATAGATGACTTCCGGTTAAGATGGCGGAGAGGAGGCTCACAGTTGCATAAGCTCCGCGCTTTCTCTCACTATCCACTTCATTACAAGCCTCTGAATCAATGCTTGACTGAAAAAAACCGACAAATAGTTACCAAGAGAAGCCATCCTTGAGATCCGCCAAGAAAGGTCTGTCTTTACTGGAGGGCTGGGGCGGTTTTAGATCGGGCGCAGGCGGCGGGCAGCGGCAGTGAGAGCACGGGAGCAGAGCTGAGAGGGGGTGGGGAGTGATCGTAGCCGTCTCTGCGGGGAGAGCTTCGCTACAGGTTTGGAACCTGCAGCAAGTCAACAGCCCAGCAGAGAAGCTAAAAACACCGGGGCTGAAGAACACAACCGCAAACAGCTGGAGTCTCTCAGGACCTGGCCGCCACCCCCTTCCCCCCCCTCAGTGACTCAGCACGCTTTGGGATCTCAGAGTGCAGGCGCAGCACAGTCCTGCTAGTGCCTCACTGCTGCCCCCTGCAGTCTGTAGAGGAAGCTCGATAACACACCCAGCCCCCCCCCCAAAGAAAGACTCCAGTTTTCTCTGTTTTTCTTTGGTAGTTTGTCTCTGATTAATAGACAGAATGAGCAAGAAGCTGAAGAGGACTTTAACCCTTGACAGCTTCTACACAGATAGAGAGCAGACTCTAAATCCTGAGGAGACTAAAAACAGGCAGTCCCCAGGTGATTCCCCAAAGGAGGAGAACATCTGTTCCTCAGCACAGATGAACCTCATAGAAGTGATTAAAAAGGCTCTCACAAGGGAGCTAGAAGAAAAATGGGGAAAGCAGAGTGAGGCTTGGCAAAAGGAGAAGGAAGCTTGGGAAAAGGAGAGGGAGGCTTGGCAAAAGAGCCTGGAGAAGTCAGTTAAAGAGAGAGTGGATAAAGAAGTAAAATCCTTGAAAAATAGGATTAGTGAACTGGAAACAGAAAACAGCTCTCTAAAAAACAAAATTGGCGAAATGGAAAAAAATTCCACAGAACAAAAGAACTCAATTGGACAATTAGAAAAAGATTTTAAAAAGTGAGTGAAGAGAATACTTCACTGAAAATCAGAATTGAACAAGTGGAATTGAATGACTCGAGGAGACAAGAAGAATCAGTCAAGCAAATCCAAAAAAATCAAACAATGGAGAAAAATGTGAAATACCTTCTGGGGAAGACAACAGACCTGGAAAACAGATCCAGGAGAGACAATCTGAGAATCATTGGACTCCCAGAAAAACATGATGAAAAAAAGAGCCTGGACACTGTCTTCCAGGAAATTATCAAAGAGAACTGCCCAGAAGTCATAGGAACAGAGGAAAAAATAAACATTGAAAGGATTCATCGATCACCCACTGAAAGGGATCCTAAAATCAAAACACCAAGGAATATAGTGGCCAAATGCCAGAACCCTCAGATGAAAGAAAAAATATTGCAAGCGGCTAGAAAAACCCAATTCAAGTATCAAGGAGCCACAATAAGGATCACCCAGAATCTGGCAGCATCCACATTAAAAGATCGAAGGGCCTGGAATATGATATTCCGAAAGGCTAAGGAACTTGGTATGCAACCAAAAATAACTTACCCAGCGAGAATGAGCATCTTTTTCCAGGGAAGAAGATGGACATTCAACGAAGTAAGCGAATTTCATCTATTTCTGATGAAAAAACCAGAACTTAACAAAAAGTTTGATCTACAAATATAGAACTCAAGAGAAATCTAAAAAGGTAAAGATTAATCTTGGGAACTATATTTTGACTATGTAGATGTATAAAGAATACATGTATACCTTGTTCTAGAAATTGATGTGGAAAAGACATTGTACCAGAAAAAGGGTAAAGTGGGGGTAGTACATCTCATGAAGAGGCATAGGAAACCTATTATATCTGAGAGAAAGAATGGAGGGGGATGAATATAGTGGGTATCTTACTGCCTTCAGAATTGGCTTTAAGTGAAAAATCTTAAGACATATTCAATCTATGGTGAAACTTCTCCCATCTCATTGAAAAGTGAGAAGGGAAAAGTGGAAAGGGAAGGAATAAGCTAAGCGGAAGGGAATACGGGAACTGGGAGGGAAAGGGGTAAGATAGGGGGAGGAACTCTAAGGCGGGGGGAGGGACACTTAAAAGGGAGGGCTGTGAGAAGCAAGGGGTGCTCACAAGCTTAATACTTGGAAGGGGGGGAAAGGGGAAAGAAGGGAGGAAAGCATAAACCGGGGTTAACAAGATGGCAAGTAATACAGAATTGGTCATTCTAACCATAAACGTGAACGGGGTAAACTCCCCCATAAAGAGGAAGCGGTTAGCAGAATGGATTAAAAGCCAGAATCCTACAATATGCTGTTTACAGGAAACACACCTGAAGCGGGGAGATACATGCAGGTTAAAGGTAAAAGGTTGGAGCAAAATCTACTATGCTTCAGGTGAAGTCAAAAAAGCAGGGGTAGCCATCCTGATCTCAGATCAAGCTAAAGCAAAAATTGACCTAATTAAAAGAGATAAGGAAGGACACTATATCTTGCTAAAGGGTAGCATGGATAATGAAGCACTATCTATATTAAACATATATGCACCAAGTGGGGTAGCATCTAAGTTCTTAAAAGAGAAACTAAGAGAGCTGCAAGAAGAAATAGACAGTAAAACTATAATAGTGGGAGATCTTAACCTTGCACTCTCAGAATTAGATAAATCAAACCAGAAAATAAATAAGAAAGAAGTCAAAGAGGTAAACAGAATACTAGAAAAGCTAGATATGATAGATCTCTGGAGAAAATGTAATGGAGACAGAAAGGAATACACTTTCTTTTCAGCAGTTCATGGAACCTATACAAAAATTGACCATATATTAGGACATAAAAACCTCAAACTCAAATGTAGTAAGGCAGAAATAGTAAATGCATCCTTTTCAGACCACGATGCAATGAAAATTATATTCAACAAAAAAGCAGGGGGAAGTAGACCAAAAAATAATTGGAAACTAAATAATCTCATACTAAAGAATGATTGGGTAAAACAGCAAATCATAGACATAATTAATAACTTCACCCAAGAAAACGATAATAATGAGACATCATACCAAAATGTATGGGATGCAGCCAAAGCGGTAATAAGGGGAAATTTCATATCTCTAGAGGCCTATTTGTATAAAATAGAGAAAGAGAAGGTCAATGAATTGGGTTTGCAATTAAAAATGCTAGAAAAGGAACAAATTAAAAACCCCCAGTCAAACACTAAACTTGAAATTCTAAAAGTAAAAGGTGAGATCAATAAAATTGAAAGTAAAAAAACTATTGAATTGATTAATAAAACTAAGAGTTGGTTCTATGAAAAAACCAACAAAATAGACAAACCCTTAGTAAATCTGATTAAAAAAAGGAAAGAGGAAAATCAAATTGTTAGTCTTAAAAATGAAAAGGGAGAACTCACCACTAACGAAGAGGAAATTAGAGCAATAATTAGGAGTTACTTTGCCCAACTTTATGCCAATAAATTCGACAACTTAAATGAAATAGAAAAATGCCTCCAAAAATACAGCTTGCCCAAACTAACAGAGGAAGAAGTAAATATCCTAAACAGTCCCATCTCAGAAAAAGAAATAGAACAAACTATCAATCAACTCCCTAAGAAAAAATCCCCAGGACCAGATGGATTTACATGTGAATTCTACCAAACATTTAAAGAACAATTAACTCCAATGTTATATAAACTATTTGAAAAAATAGGGATTGAAGGAGTCCTACCAAACTCCTTTTATGACACAGATATGGTACTGATACCTAAACCAGGTAGGCTGAAAACAGAGAAAGAAAATTATAGACCAATCTCCCTAATGAATATTGATGCTAAAATCTTAAATAAAATATTAGCAAAAAGATTACAGAAAATCATCCCCAGGATAATACACTATGACCAAGTAGGATTTATACCAGGAATGCAGGGCTGGTTCAATATTAGGAAAACTATTAGCATAATTGACTATATCAATAACCAAACAAACAAAAACCACATGATCATCTCAATAGATGCAGAAAAAGCATTTGATAAAATCCAACACCCATTCCTAATAAAAACACTTGAGAGCATAGGAATAAATGGACTTTTCCTTAAAATAGTCAGGAGCATATATTTAAAACCATCAGTAAGCATCATATGCAATGGGGAAAAACTGGAACCTTTCCCAGTAAGATCTGGAGTGAAGCAAGGTTGCCCACTATCACCATTATTATTTAATATCGTATTAGAAACACTAGCCTCGGCAATAAGAGTCGAGAAAGATATAAAAGGAATTAGAGTAGGCAATGAGGAAACCAAACTATCACTCTTTGCAGATGATATGATGGTATACCTAGAGAACCCCAGAGATTCTACCAAAAAGCTATTGGAAATAATTCATAATTTTAGCAAAGTAGCTGGCTACAAAATAAATCCCCATAAATCCTCAGCATTTTTATACATCACCAACAAAACCCAACAGCAAGAGATACAAAGAGAAATTCCATTCAGAATAACTGGTGATACCATAAAATATTTGGGAATCTATCTACCAAAGGAAAGTCAGGAATTATATGAGCAAAATTATAAAAAAGTCTCCACACAAATAAAGTCAGACTTAAATAATTGGAAAAATATTAAGTGCTCTTGGATCGGCCGAGCAAACATAATAAAGATGACAATACTCCCTAAACTAATCTATTTATTTAGTGCTATACCAATCAGACTTCCAAGAAAATATTTTATTGATCTAGAAAAAATAACAACAAAATTCATATGGAACAATAAAAAGTCGAGAATCTCAAGGGAATTAATGAAAAAAAAATCAAATGAAGGTGGCCTAGCTGTACCTGATCTAAAATTATATTATAAAGCAGCAGTCACCAAAACCATTTGGTATTGGCTAAGAAATAGATTAGTGGATCAGTGGAAAAGGCTAGGCTCACAAGACAGAATAGTCAATTATAGCAATCTAGTGTTTGACAAACCCAAAGCCCCTAACTTCTGGGAAAAGAATTCATTATTTGATAAAAACTGCTGGGATAATTGGAAATTAGTATGGCAGAAATTAGGCATGGACCCACACTTAACACCATATACCAAGATAAGATCAAAATGGGTCTATGACCTAGGCATAAAGAACGAGATTATAAATAAATTAGAGGAACATAGAATAGTTTATCTCTCAGACTTGTGGAGGAGAAAGAAATTTGTGACCAAAGATGAACTAGAGACCATTACTGATCACAGAATAGAAAATTTCGATTACATCAAATTAAAAAGCCTTTGTACAAATAAAACTAATGCAAACAAGATTAGAAGGGAAGCAACAAACTGGGAAAACATTTTCACAGTTAAAGGTTCTGATAAAGGCCTCATTTCCAAAATATATAGAGAACTGACTCAAATTTATAAGAAATCAAGCCATTCTCCAATTGATAAATGGTCAAAGGATATGAACAGACAATTTTCAGAGTATGAGATTGAAACTATTACCACTCATATGAAAGAGTGTTCCAAATCATTATTGATCAGAGAAATGCAAATTAAGACAACTCTGAGATACCACTACACACCTGTCAGATTGGCTAAGATGACAGGAAAAAATAATGATGAATGTTGGAGGGGATGCGGGAAAACTGGGACACTAATGCATTGTTGGTGGAGTTGTGAACGAATCCAACCATTCTGGAGAGCAATCTGGAATTATGCCCAAAAAATTATCAAAATGTGCATATCCTTTGATCCAGCAGTGTTTCTATTGGGCTTATATCCCAAAGAAATACTAAAGAAGGGAAAGGGACCTGTATGTGCCAAAATGTTTGTAGCAGCACTGTTTGTAGTGGCCAGAAACTGGAAAATGAATGGATGCCCATCAATTGGAGAATGGCTGGGTAAATTGTGGTATATGAATGTTATGGAATATTATTGTTCTGTAAGAAATGACCAGCAGGATGAATACAGAGAGGACTGGCGAGACTTACATGAACTGATGCTAAGTGAAAGGAGCAGAACCAGGAGATCATTATACACTTCGACAACGATATTGTATGAGGACATATTTTGATGGAAGTGGATTTCTTTGACAAAGAGACCTGAGTTTCAATTGATAAATGACGGACAAAAGCAGCTACACCCAAAGAAAGAACACTGGGAAACGAATGTGAACTATCTGCATTTTTGTTTTTCTTCCCGGATTATTTATACCTTCTGAATCCAATTCTCCCTACGCAACAAGAGAACTGTTCGGTTCTGCAAACATATATTGTATCTAGGATATACTGCAACATATCCAACATATAAAGGACTGCTTGCCATCTAGGGGAGGGGGTGGAGGGAGGGAGGGGAAAAAAAAATCGGAACAGAAATGAGTGTCAATATAATGTAATTATTAAATAAAAAATTTAAAAAAAAATAAAAATAAAAAAAATAAAAAAAAATTAAAAAAAAAGAGTTAGGCTAAAAAAAAAAGATATAGATATATATTATATAAATACAAATATATAATTTTAGAAATTGTAATAGTATAAGAAAATAACTAACAACAGTTTTTCCTATCTGAAATTTCTGTTATATAAATTAACTTTTGAATGTAAAAAAAAAAAATTCTGCAAATGTTCCAACAGTGAAAATTCTTTTGCTAGTTCTTAAAATAAAGTCTTATAAAAAGTAAATTGATTTTGAATAAAGTAATAAATATTTCCATCCCTTAAAGAGCAACATGGAAAATTACTGGATGCTACATGTAAAAAATAGTCAATCTAGTTCCAACTTCTAAAATTTCTTCACCTGAATGAATTTCCTGAATAAAAAAGTGCTATCTCATTAAAATTAAAGAAAAATATCAAAATAATCTGTGTAATTATTAGGGAATGTTGTTCTTCAAGAAGACAAAATGGCTGGCCAATTGTAATGTCAAAATCAGTTAGGCACAAAATTGAATTATTTAGAATACTAACAAGAAGCTATTCCAATGAAAAAATTGGTTTAAAATAATTTCTAATATTTGTCTAGTTTAATTTTCATTTTATAAAAGTATGGCAAGTATAATTACTTGCTTTGACACTGTGGTATTGTTAAGCACGATATCTTTTCATAATGTAGATGACTTGAACACTCATGCATAAAGACAAAAATAATAGCATGAATGTTTTAAAATTCTTGGTAGCCTGGCATAGTTCATTAAAATTCTGGGATTATGTTCAAATCTCCTTTCTAGTATAACTTAATGCCTGCATAATTTTATTTGAGATTTTTTTTCTTAATATTTGCATAAAGACTCCCTTTGTGATTTCTGATTTTCTTTTCCAGTGAAGGCATCACATTTTTCTAAGTTCTCAGATTTTTGCATCAGGAAAAAATGAAACAAAACAAAACAAACAAACAAATAACCCTCCTTTATCTTGACTTCAAAACCCTTCACAACTAGGTCAAACCTATCTATTAAGGCAAAGAATCTTCTTTTTTACCTAGTCCAAAAGAAATTCTAAATAAATGATACAATGAATGAATAAATGAATCTGAGAGGGAAAGATGCTCAGAGTTGCTGGGCACAGCATAAATGACTGCTATTTACTTCTAATCCGAGTCAAACAAGACCCAAACAAGGACCAAATGGGGTTTAATCTAGGACCTACTGGTAGCCAATTAGAATCAAATTTGGTTTAAGGCCTGGTTCTTAAGAAAGAAATCTAGCCAAGAAACCCTAAAATATCTTGGAGGGGTTCAGAGGCACAAAAGACAAAAAAGATTGCTTATAAGAATATGTATATATAAGAGTATAATCCCTATGTGGACAGAAAGAGGGAAGGAGGAAGTATGTAAAGGAAAGAGGGAGAAACTGAGGGAAGGAGAAAGAGAGAGAAGATGGAAGGAAGAAAGGAAATTTGTGGTAACATTCACTGCCTCCTGCACCGGTCTAATTGATCACTCAGAGATTTGTTTTAGAAGAGGCAAAAAGAAATGTATCTCTTTCTCATGAGAAAGGACAACCCCAAGTGTTGATCAAAATGGGGTCAGCAAGAGAGTGCAAGGGTGAAACTTCTCAACAGGTTTATATAGACCCTAAAACAGAGTCTTCCCCCGCTCCCAGAATATCGGGGGGAATATCTATGATGTCTAGAAAGATATCCTACCAGGTGATCCCAAGAAACATTATAGAAAACTCCAAACTATACTCCCAAGGGGAAAAAAAATTACTATAATCTACCAGAATAAAACAATTCAATTATCAAAGAGCAATAATCAGGATTATCCAGGATCAAATAGTATCTATAAGAAAGGATCAGAAGACCTGTAATACCATATTCCAGAAGACAAAGGTTTGGGGTTACAATCAGGAATTAACTACTTACCAAGACTCAGTATCTTTCAAGGGAGGAGATGAATAAAGATTCAGTAAGAGACTTTCATTCATTTCTATTAAAAAAAAAAAAAAAAACTAAAGTAAAACAGAGAGTTTGAGCTTTAAACATAGGATTTAAAAAAAAACATAGAAAGATAAACAGGGGAAAATAGATATTATTATTTAAAGATTAAACTATTTACATCCCTAGAAGTTAAAATAATATCTGTAACTGAGAACTGAATCTGTTATTGAGGCAACTAGAGGAGGCATCACATGAACAGAGAGGTGTGATTGTGAATGAACTCTGATGTGATGATATCAAAGAAAAAGACTTTAAAGTCTGTACTGAAGAAAAAGAAGAAAGGGGAGGCATAATGGAACAATTAGATCACATGAAGAGGCATAAAAGACCTATTGCAATAGAGGGAAAGAATGGAGAGAAATGAGAATTTTCTGAAACTTAATCTCATTGGTTTTGGCAAAACCAATTTGTTCATTCAGTAAAATATAGACATTTAGCTTACCCAATGAAGAAATAAAAGGAGAAAAAGAAAAGGCAGAAGTTGGATAGCAGGGAGGGCAGAAATACTATGAGAAAGCAGCAAAAGAATGGGAGAGGGTGATACAAGAGATGACAGGTAGAAGTTGGGATGGATTAAAAATAAAACACTACTAAGAAAGTTCAGGGAAAGAGAACAAAAATATTCAGAAGGAGAAAATAAAATGGAAGCAAATTCAGAGCTGGTAATCATAACTGAATATGAATGGGATAAACTCTTCAATAAAATGGAAATGAATAGCAGGATGGATTAAAAAGAATTGAAAAATATGTTGGCTACAAAAAATATATTTGAAACAGAAATACATAAAAAGTAAAGGTAAAAGGCTAAAGCAGAATTTATTGTGCTTCAGCTAAAGCAAAAAAAAAAAAATCAGGCTAGCAATTTTGATCTCAGTTAAAGCAAAAGTATAAATGGATCAAATTAAAGGAAATAAGGAAGAAAAGTACATCTTGTTAAAGGATACCATAAACAGTGAAGTAGTAATGATACTTAATGTATATGTTCCATATGATAGAGCATCCACATTTTTAGAGAACATGTAAAGCAAGTTAAAAGAAAAAAATAGCAAAAATATATTAGTGGAGGACCTCAACCTTCCCTTCTCAGAATCAGGCAAATCTAATCACAAAATAAGCAAGAAAAAAATTATGGAGGTTAATAGAGAAGTACATGGCACCTGCACAAAAATCAACCATATATTAAGGCATAAAGACCTCACAATCAAATGTAGAAAAGCAGAAATGATAAATGCTTCCTTTATAGACCAGGACCAAATAAAAATAATAGTCAATAAAGGGGCAGGAAAAGAGAGACTCAAAACAAATTGGAAATAAAATACTCTGATTCTAATTAATGAGTGGGTAAAACAATAAATCAGATAAATAGTCCATAACTTCATCCAATAGAATGATAATAAGGAGACAATATACTAAAACCTATGAGAAACAGCCAAAGTAGTTCTTATGAGAAATTTTATTTCTCTAAATAGTCACTTGAGTAAAATAGAGGAAGAGGAGATCAAGGAATTGGTCATGTAATGAAAAAAGGGAAAAAAAAAACAAATTAAAAACTCCAATTAAATATCAAATTAGAAATTGTGAAAATCAAAAAAGATTAAACAAATTGAAACCAATAAAACTATTATTCTTTAAAGATGATATGATGATATACTCCAAATATATTTGGAGCATCAAATAAAATAAAAAAACAACTTGAAATAATTAACATTATCAGTTATAAGATAAAATGAATCCATGAAGATCACCAGCATTTCCATATATTGCCAACAAAGCCTAGGTGCAAGAAATATAAAAAGAAATCCCATTGACAATAACTCTTGACAATATAAAATCTGGGGTAATCAACTTGGAAATGAACTATAAGAACTCAATTAGAAACCACCTTTTAAATATTTAAATTAGATCTAAACAATTGGAAAAATATTAATTGCTCATGGAGAGACTAAGATAATATAATAAAAATAATAATTTTACCTTAATTAATTTACTTATTATGGGTCATATCAATTAAAGTACCAAAACGTCATTTTATAGTTAGGAAAAAAAATAGAAACAAAAGGTTAAGAATATCATGGGAATTAATGAAAAAAAAAAAAGTAAAAGAAGGCAGTCTAGTCATATGTGATCTAAAACAATATAAAAAAAAAAAACAGAAAAAAAGAAGTGAACATAGCATGTATTGATTAACATTCAATCCCCATAGTTCCTTTCCTGGATGCAAATAACATTTTCTGTACAAAGTCTATTGGAATTGCTTTGGATCCTTGAACCACTGAGAAGAACTAAGTCTTTCATAGTTAAACATCCTACATTCTTGATATTATTGTGTACAATGTATTTCTGGTTCTGCTTGTTTCCTTCAGCATCAGATTACATATTTTTTTCTAAAATGATCTTGTTCATAATTTTTTATGCAACAATGATATTTCATTATCTTCATAAACCACAACTTGTTCAGCCACTCCCCAATTGATGGCTATCTACTTCTTTTCTAATTTTTTTGCTACCACAAAAAAGTGCTTGCTTGCTACGAATATTCTTGTACATGTGGGCCCTTTTCCCTCCTTTATGATTTCCTTGAGATACAAACCCAGTACTGGCATTGCTGGTCAAAGAGTATGCACAGTTAGATAGCACTTTGAGCATAGTTCCAAACTGGTCTTTAGAATGTTTGGACTCTTTCACAATTCCACTAACAATGCATTACTGTTCCAGTTTTCTCATATTTCCTCTACCATTTATCATTATCTTTTCCTGTCATTTTAGCCAATCTTGAGAGGTGTAAGATGATACCTTAGAGTTGTTTTAATTTGCATTTTTCTAATTAATAGTGATTGGGAGTTTAATTTTTATGTATTTAATATGACTTTGATGACTTTAATTTCAAAATCTAAAAATTGTATGTTCATATCCATTGACCATTTATCAATTGGGGGATGATTTGTATTCTTCTAAATTTGACATAGTTCTTTATCCATCTATCTCTATCTATCTATCTATCTATCTATATTAGAAATAAGACCTTTATAGGAAACACCAGAGATAAAAATTTTCCCCAGCTTTTTACTTCTATTTTAAATCTTCTTTATATATGTGTGTGTGTGTGTGTGTGTGTGTGTGTGTGTGTGCACATATAGTTTTGGTACTGCTGAGCCACCAACCTTTGTATTTTTTTCATTAAATCCTTTGATATTCTTGACCTTTTGTTCTTCCAGATGATTTTTTTTGTAGTCCTATAAAATATTTGTTGACAGTTTGTGTTGGTGTTTTTCTTCTTTAAAAATAATGGTTCTCTCTGGGAGAAAGCAGGTTTCTTGAGGAGGTTTTCTGGAGGCAGCCTTAGTTTTGGTTAAGAGTAATAATCACCCAAAATGCAGCCAGCTGGTAAAAAATGCAAACATTTATTTTCTCCTTCCAAAATAGCCCGGTTAGTTGAAGCCTATCTCTCTGCTTGGTTCTAAGAGCTCTTGCAGATTGCCCTTTGCTTCTGCCTCTGCTTTCTTCAGCCTCCAGCCAGCCAAGTGGAAAATGGAATGAATCTTTCTTGCCTCAGAGAGAAGGCTTGTGGGCTTCCTCCCAGAGTGCTCTTTTCCGACCCCAGTCAATGTTCCGAAGTAACTCTCTCTAACCCGAAGTAACTCTCTTCTGAGTGAGGGCTTCTGGCTGACTTCACTTGAAGCTCCCCTCTCAATCTAATTCAGCTGAACTTTCTCTGAGACCCTCCGTCTGTTTCTTATATATGAGAGAGTGGGATTGTGGGATATCTCCCAGCATGTGAACTCCAATGAGTAAAGGTGTGAACACAAGCATTATATCAATTAGTTCTACTTAGTACCTTGTTTCAGGTTCTGGCCCAAAACATCTCCTTGTAAGATCAGATCAGTGATACTGAACCATGCTAAATTAGATAATTATTGTCTCTATCAACTCTAATGACTTAATAGTTTGCAAAGATTCCAACAAGTTTGATTGGTATAGCACTGAACAAGTAACCCAAATTAGGCAGAATTGTCATTTTTACTATATTAGCTCAACTTGCATGAGATACTGATATCTCTTATTAGTGTTAGTTTAACCCACCTTCACCTACTATCTTATCTTCTATCATCACTTCCCCCCTTTTCTTAACTTTTTCCCTACTGTTTTTGCCCTCCCTTCTATCTTGTCCCTCCATTTCCTTTTCTTATTCTCCTCCTACTTCTTTATAGAGTTAAATAAATTTCAATACTCAAATAAATGATTAAGTTATGATCTCTTAGAACCCAAACTGGTGGAATCAAACTTCACCTAATGCTCTTCCCCTCTTCTTTTCCTTGATCATAATAGATCTTTTGCACTTCTTCATGTGAATAATTGTCCCATTATACCTCTCAACTTCTTCTAGTACATACCTTTTTCTACCCCTTAATATCTTTTTCTTTGATATCTTCATATTAGAGTCCACACATCCTCCTTCCAAGTGATACCACACTTTGTCTATCCCATTAACAGATATACTTCTCAATAATTACAAATATCATTTTCCCACTTAGGAATATAAACAGTTTCACCTTTAAATAATAAATATTCCCCCCTTTATCTTTCTATGATTCTATTAAGTGCTATGTTTGTACATTAAATTGTCTGTTAAGATCTGACTTTTTCAAAAGAAATAATCAAAAGCCTCTTACTTCATTGAAGATCCATTTCTTCCCTTGAAAGATGATGCTGAGTCTCTCTGGGTAGTTAATTCTTGGTAGTAATTAAAGGTCTATTTTCGTCCAGAATATTGGAATTCAGGTCCTTCAAAGCTTTATTGTAGAAGCTGCCAGATCCTGGGTAATCCTGACTATTGCTCCTTGATATTTGAATTATTTTTTTTCTGGGAACTTGCACTATTGTTTTCTTGAGATTTTAATTCTGGAGTTTTACAACAATGTCTTTGGGGTTTTCTTTGTGGGATTTCTTTCCAGGAGTGATTGATGGATTCTTTCAATGCGTATTTCCCTCTCTGTTTTTTAGAATATTAGGGCAGTTTTGCTTAATAATCTGTTGAAGAATTCTATTCAGGCTTTTTTTTTTTTTTGGGGGGGGGATCATGACCCTCAGGCAAGGTAGACCAAAAATGTTTAAATTGTCTCTTCTGTATCTATTTTCCAGGTTGGCTTTTTCCAATGAAATAGTTCATATTTTCCTCCATTGTTTTTGTTCTTTTCAATTTATTTAACTGATGCTTGCTCTCACAAAGACATCATTATTTCTCTATTTGCCCATTCTAATTTTTAATATGTGATTTTCATCAGTTATCTTTTGCATCTCTTTTTTTCATTTGGTTAATTCTATTTTTAAAGGTGTTTATTTCTTTTTTTTCTTCAGTGGATTTGTTGTTGTTGTTGTTGTTGTTGTTGCATAACTATTATTTTAAGGAGTTGTTTTCTTCAGTCAGTTTTTTTTTCCCTTCCTATTCCAAACTGTTGACTGCCTCATTCTATATTGGATTGCTTTCTCTCTTGGGTGGGGAAGTAAGGGAGGATAGGGGAAAATTTGAACACAAAATCTTACAAAAATCAATATTCAAAATTGTTTGTACTTGTAATAGGAAAAACAAAATACTATTAAGCAAAAATAAAAGTAAACATGTAGATATTAATATCTATATTTATATTGATAGATTAATAGATATATAGATGAACACATATGCTCAGACCCATGTATAGAATAGATATCTAGAATAATACAGTTGCAGAGATACAAACATAGAGACAATTTTGTGGACATACATATGTACATATGTAGATACATACATTTGTAAGGATCCACAATTATACAAACTTATCCACACATACATAATAAAGTTTACTTCCTGAAATGAAAGCACTGGTATTAATGTAGTGCTAAAAAAAAAAAATTTCTGTAATAAGAACTCACTATTCACCAAAAACTGCTGAGAAAACTGGAAAATAGTGTTGCAAAAACTAGGTATAGACCAACATCTCAAACTCCATACCAAGATAAGATTAAAAACGAGTCCATGAGGTAGACATAAAGGGTGATACCATAAACAAATTAGAAGCACAAGGAATAGTTCACCTATCAGATCTCTATAGAAGGGAAAAAAATTTGGCCAAATAGGAAATGGGAAAAATTGCTTAATTTTGAATGGGTAATGTTGATTACATTAAATTTTAAAAATTTTATATGACAATGCCAATGTAACCAACATTTGAAGGAAAGCACAAAGATGAGAAATGATTTTTAGAGCCAGTTTCTCTTAAAGACCATATTTCTAAAATATGCAAAGAATTGAGTCAAATTTATAGAAATACATCTCATTTCCAAATTAATAAATGAGGAAAGGATATATACAGAGAATTTTCAGGTGAAGAAATTAAAACTATCTAAAGACATAAGAAAAAATGTTTTTGATCACTCTTGATTAGAGAAATGCAAATTAAAACAACTCTGAGGTACTACTTCACACCTATCAGATTCATTAATAGGACAGAACAAAGAAAATGACAAATGATGAAGGGGATCTGGGCACACTGGGACACTAATGCACTATTGGTGTTGTTGTCAATGCATCCAACCATTCCTGAGAGCAATTTGGAATTATTATAAAATGGTTATGAAATTGTACATCCCTTTGATTCTACAATATCATTACTAGGTTTATGTACTAAAGAGATCATAAACAAGGGGGGAAAGACCCATATGAGCAATGTTTGTAGCAGCTCTTTTTGTGATGGCAAAGGATTAGAAATTGAGGGCATGTGCATCAATTGAGGAATGGTTGAACAAGTTGTGGTATTTGAATGCAATTGATTACTATTATAGTGTAAAAAATAAGGAGTAGGTGGATTTCAGCAAAAACCTGAGAAGACTTGCTTGAATTGATGCTAAGTGAAGTGAGCAGAACCAGGATGACACTCTATACAATAATAGCAGCATTGTGTAATGATTAAATATGAGGTTTCATTCTACTTAGCAACACAATGATGCAAATGACATGATGAAAAGTCTGAAGTCTGCAGTTTGAAGCATACTATTTTCACTTTTTCTTTATTTTTCTTTGTCATTGTTTTCTTTTCTGTTCTGATTCTTCTTTCACAACATAAATGATACTGAAATATTTTAAGATGATTTTACATATAGAATCTATATTGGATTATTTGCTATCTTGAGGAGAGTGAAAAATATGGGGGGTGGGAAAAATTGAAACAAAATCAAAAATAAATATTGAAAATTATCTTTATGTGTAATTGGAAAAATAGTTCCTAAGTAACAAAAAACAGGAGGACCAGGTGGCAGAAAGGAGAAGAAAAACCATTCAAGGGAGATGAATTATCTTATCAAACAATGATGCCAATGTCACTGAAATAAAGATTAATTGGTGAGGAGTAAAGATTAAGAAAACTAGAGATACAGGAGGGGAATAGGTTATACATCACAATAAATGTTGAACAACAGATCTTCTATTTAATCCAGGAAGAGAGAGCAAACCACTGGAATTTATAAGCTGTGTGAATGCTTGTATAATATCAACCACTTTATAATTATCTTAGGAATTTAGATGCTACACCATTTGGTGCATATATGTTTAATATTGATATTTCTTCATTATCTATGATTCCCTTGAGTAAGATATAATTTCCTTCCTTATTTCTTTAAATAAGATAATTTTTTTGCTTTTGCCTGATCTGAGATGAGGTTGACTGCCCCTGCTTTTTTTACTTCATCTGACACATAATAGATTCTACTTCAGCCTTTTACCTTTACTCTGTATGTATCATTCTGCTTAAATGTGTTTATTGTAAACAACATATTGTAGGATTCTGGCTTTTAATCCAGTGCTCTATTCACTTGTTTTATGGGAGAGTTCACCCCATTCACATTTACAGTTAAAACCATTAATTCTGTATTTCCTGCCCTCTCATTAACCCCAAATCATACTTTTCTCTTTCCTTTTCCCCGTTCCCTTCTTTTCTGCATTTTACTTATGAGCACTACTTGCCTCAAGGAGTCCTCCTCCTTTAGAGACCCTCCCCATTTCTTATAACTTTCTCTTACTGTTTCTATTTTTCCTTTTATTTAGCCTACCACTTCCCTTTTCCCTTTTCCATTCTCACTTTTCTATAAGATGAGAGATGTTTCTTGATGAAACCAAATATATCTAATATCCTTTCTTTGGGCCAAATCTGATGAGAGTAGGATTCACAAAATATTCATCACCTTCCCTTCTTTCCCTCAATGATAATATGTTTTCTTTGCCTTTTCCCGAGATTCTCTCATTTTACCTCCACTTCCCCAACCCTTTTTTTTTTCTGTTACAATCCTCTTTCCATCTCTAGTTTCTGTTTTTTATATTATAACAGTAAAATCAGATTATACATGCATTCTCAATGTATACCCATAACAGAAATACAGTTCTCAAGATTTTTTTTTTCTTTTTACCTTTTTGTGCTTCTCTGGAGTTCTATACTTCGAGATCAAACTTTTTGTGTAGCTAGTCTTTTCATCAAAAATAATGAGATTCACCATTTCATTGAATGTCCATCTTCTTCCCTGAAAGAAAATGCTCAATTTGGCAGGGTAATTTAGTCTTTGTTGCATTCCAAGATCCTTCACCTTTCAGAATATCAGATTGCAAGCCCTTCGATCCTTTAAGGTGAAAGTTGCTAGGCCTGAGTAATTTTTAATGTGGCTCCTTGTTATTTAAATTGTTTCTTTCTGGCTGCTTATAATAGGTTTTCCTTGGTCCAATAGTCCTCAAATTTAGTCATGATATTCCTTGGGGTTTTAATTTTGGTGTCTCTTTCAGGAGGCATTTGGTGAATTCTTTCAATGGTCATTTTACCGTCTGTTCTGAAGATAACTTCAGGACAGTTCTCTTTGATGATTTCCTGAAAGATAATGTCTAGGCTCTTTTTTTCCATCATGTATTTCAGGGAGTCCATTGATCCTTAGATTGTCTCTCCTAGATCTGTTTTCCAGGTTGGTTGTTTTCCCCGTTAGGTTTTTACATTTTTTTTCTATTTTTTCATTCTTTTGGTTTTCCTTGACTGATTCTTGTTTTCTTATTGTGCTATTCATTTCCATTTGTTAAATTCTGAATTTAATTTAATTTCTTCATTTATTTTTTTTATTTCTTTTTGTACTTGTCCAATTGAATTTTTGAATGAGTTGTTTTGTTCTGTGGAATTTTTTTTCATTTCACAAATTCTGTTTTCTTATGATGTTATTTTCTTTTTCTGTGTCACAAATTCTGTTCTTCTGGGAGTTGCTTTCTTTTTTCCACTTTATCAAATCTATCTTTTAATGAGTTATATGCTTCTTCATTTCATTATGTCTGTTTTGTGTTGCCTTTTCCAAACTCTCTTGCAAAGCTTTCATTTCCTTTCCCCATTTTTATTTTAGCTCTCTTTTAAGATCCTTTTTAAGTTCTTCTAGGAGAGCCTTGTGTGATGGGGAGCGGGTTATATCACCTTGGAGCTTCATCTGGAGACAATCTGCCTTTAGTCTTCTCAGGGTTTGAAATCTGTTCTTCTCTTTCACCATAAAAGCTGCCAACTGTTAGAGTACTCTTTACTTTTTTACTCATTTTTTAAAGTTAAGTTAAGGTCTGCCTTTAAGGCTGGAGAGGTTTTCTAAGAGACTGTAGTCAGTCAGTGTGGATTTATTCCTGGTGCTAGGTCTGCAACATGGAGTTGTCAGCAATGCCTAGGGGCTCTGGGCTGTCTACACAGGCCTTTGTGGTTGGAGTCTTCATCACCACCCTGGGACTACATTGTTCTGGGACTCTGTGTTGTCTATGCCGGCATTTGTGGTCAGCTGCCCAGGCCTCACCATCTCTCTCCCACTTCGAATTTAAACAGATTTTTTCTGGTCTGCTTTCTCCCGCAAACTTTCTGTCACAGGGAGGTCATACTGCCACGCTGAGACAGCTTTGTCCTGGGGCTCTGCTCTGTTTGCACTTGCATTTGTGGTCAGCTGTTTTTGCTTCACTGTCTCTCTCCTTTTTCTGATTGAAATAGATCTTTTCTGGTCTGTTTCCTCCCATAAATTCTCTGCCCCAGGACTCTGAACGGTCTGTGCTGGTGTTTGTAGTGGTTGCTCTGGTTTCCTCCCTCCCGTTTCCAATTGAAACAGTTCTTTTTTGGTGATCTTTGAAATTATCTTCTGCTGATAATTTGTTGCACTCCCAATATTTGTGAGTTCTGCCCATCCAAAGCTAATTCAGAGGATAGATTTTGAAGAAGGTCAGAGAAAAACATATGTCATCTCTACCATCTTTTTTATTTTATTTAATTTTATTTAAAGTATCTCTAGACAATATAAAATATTTGGTAGTCTATTTGCTATACAAAATATATAGGAGACTATGTGATAAAGCTATATCTGCGAGGAACTAGGTAAATACAATGATAAAAAAATTTTTCACACAAATAAAAACAGATCCAAATAATTGGGAAAATGTCAATTGCTCATAGATAGGCTGCATTATAATAAAAATGACAATTCTACCTGAATTCATCTATTTAATCAGTGCCATACCAATCAAACTGCCAAAAATTTATTTTATTAAATAGTAATACTACTTTTTTATAAAAAATAGTGAGCAAACTTTAAAAAAAAATCTTGGAAAGACTTACATGAACTGATGCTGGGGTATTCTGATATTCTAAAACTTATTTAGAGTCATTGTTTAAATTTGGAGTGCTTTGGGAAAGAGGATGGGTCACTTCCTGTATTTGCTTCACCATCTTGGTTCTGCCTTTCTTGAATTTTACTTTTAATGACTCTGAGATCTGTTCTATTTAGCTCATTACAATTTGCTGTTGTTGTTGCTGTTTGTTGTTATGATCACTTTAACAGGGCTTCCCCTTTGGTCTGCTTAGTTTTCTACTGTTCTCACAATTCTCTTATCTTTTTATCCCTATTTCCTCATATTATTTTTTAAATTCATGCTTTAAATTGTAAGAAAACAGTTACCTAATGTAAAATGTAAAAAATGAGTAGATGAAATGAAGCTAATGTTTTGTAAATCTAGCAAAGTTATTGTAATAAACAATACTTTTTTCATGTATTTTGACTGAACTGGTAAATTAGATTATACCCAATTAAGCCAAAGACCTTTGTGACTTTATTAATCCTAGGATATTAAATATTTTGTATAATTTCCAGCTTTTTTCCTCACTTGCATTTTACAGAAGTGTGAGATTTAATTAATTGTGTTACTGGACTGCCAAGTGAATAAATTGAAGGAGCAGATGCAACATTACTTATTAATAGCTCTCACTCCAACATTGCTTCTGCTTTGAAGTTCTGAGTAGTTTCCAAATCTTATTGCCTTAAATTTGACCATGTTATTTATGAATATGTATACTGAAATCTCCATCAAAGGAGTGTGATATTCATAAGTCTTAAAGATAAAGACTAGTCCCTACTGCTGCAATATTCAGTATAAACAATGAGCAGGAAACATAAGCTATTGTGATCATTTTATTTGCAAATTTTCTAAGTAATTTACTTTCTTTTATTCCTTGTTTAGAATTTAGCTTAACTTTTGGTTTATTTATATAATCATGAATTAAGTCAACTCAATTTCTGCTGTACAAACATTTATTTTATTTCATTTTTTGAAACTAAGCTTTTCCTACCCTGTCATTAATGTTTTTTTTTTAATATTCTTCCTTAATTTTAGTATGATTCGGTAACCTCAAGTTTTGTTATTGCTTGTTGTTGACTTAGAACTAACTTTGAATTTCTCACTTACACTCCAGTTATTGTTTGGGTTTCCTTTCAAGGATTTAATTAACCAACTGTTAAGGATTCAGTTTGCTCTTATTAGCTCAGAGCTGAATTGAAGTGGCATACATATAGTCTAACTGGACTCTGATGTCTATACTACAAATTAAGCTACTTAAGAAGGATGGTAACTAACAATAAAATTTGGTAGTGATGATGGTTATCATTATTATTGTCATCTAGCCTTATTCTATGTACAAGTCTGTCATCATTTATATTTCCACTTGCTATTCTATAAATGAGTGTGAAATCTAGAACCTTTGTGGTTTTTGAAATGGCTTGCATTTTACATACCTATTCTATAATTATGATAATAATCATTTAAAGTAAAATATATGAGAATTTATTGACTTCTATAATAACTGAAATTAAGCTCTGAGAGTCAACAATCCTGAGTTCAGATTGTACCTTTACCCTAGGCTTCATGCAGCATGGAAAGAATATAAGTTTTGGTGTCAGATGATCTGGATCTAATTCTTGCCTCTCTCACTTTTTTTCTTGGACAAATCAGTTAAATTTAGTTCTTAAATTCTTAAATACATATATACACACACATACAATATATACATGTGTGTATATATATACATATATTACCATTTAAAAATATATCTATCATATCGTTATTTTTAATATCTAAAACTAAGATTCCATGCCATACAATCTGTTTTGTCCTTTAGTTTCTATATCTGTCAATAGCATCATAGAATTATCTCTTGAACAGATCTCTGAGATAACCATAGTGCAGTTCCTTCATTTCACAGATGAAAAAAAAAATATTTAAAGAGTTTATGTGCTCAGGATTACAAAAATGTAAGAGGCAAGATATGAACTAAGGTCTTTCTGATTCTTTTGTTTAATGTTGCTTCTTAGTGGGTAGGTTTGAAAATCACTAAGGATCACTTTCACTTATATCATTAAATGATTATATGAATCCGAACTTCTTCACTCTAACACAAATGAGGAAAGACTCTGAAACAATCCCTCATTAAAAAAAGGGAACTTCATATGAAGTTTTTTTGTTTGTTTCTTTTTTGGGTTTTTTTTTTTTTTTTTTAGAGTTTCTTATATTATAGGCATTGAAGTGATTTATGTGGTTCAAACTACTGTCCTGAACTTAAGTGGAAATTAAAGTGAGATTGGTATGGAAGCTGGTCTAATGGAATTTTCTGAAGCTTTTATTTTGGCTTCTTTTCCCCCCATGGAAACAGTGTGTGGTTTGTTTTTTGTTTGTTTGTTTGTTTTTAAATCTGTTAATATGAAATTCATTCACTTCCTTTATTTTTGGATCTTTTCTGATTAAAATTGTGACCAAAGTTTCTTGATGAAGATAGAAATGGCACTATGAAGACAACAATATGAAGAACACACAAAAATATGTGTGTATATATTTATGTCTGTGTCTATGTCTATGTTTGCATGTGATAGCAGCCTTTCTAACTGCCAGGCATAAATATCTACCCTGTGCTACAAGAGTTTTTTTTTTTTTTTTAATTAATGAAAATTATAAACCCAAGAAGTTTCTTTTGAAGGAAATTGGCTGAGTGCTGGATAATTCCTTTTTGGTTTTAAAAGACAGTCATAGCTACTCACTATTATATATTTAAGTGACTTTTTCTTTCAACAGAGAATTCTGAAGGTATTATTTTAAATGTTTATTGCTGAATACCATTGTTGCAAAAAAGCAGTTAGGAAGCATAGGTACTATAAAATGAAGAAAAAAATAAACAATTTGGCAAAAAAAATGTCTGTGACTTCTCACATATTATTAATCAAGTGTAATTTACTTGATATAAAAGGGGGAAATGGTAAAAGTAGATTAATGAAATGTAATTAAGTACCTTAATTTTACTTTCTAAAGCAAATATAGTTTTCAAAAGATTTCATGACAATATTTAAATTCATATTAGTTCATTAATTCTTGGACTGTCATAAAGGAAATATTTCTAGTAATTATGTGTTAATACATATATAACAGTAAACCAAACATCCTTCTCTATTTCCCCAGAACCTTTTGGTTCTCTGCAAGTATAAAAAATCTAGATATGTGTCTTTGTTTATTTATTTACACCTGTATTTCTTTCCAGCATTAGTGGCATTCATTAGTGAATCTTGTCAGATATTCCCTAAAGCAGAAACCTACCCCTTAAATTAGCTAACTTGGTCTTTTAAATTTTTTAATATTATTTCCTGAGTGTTTCTTTTTAACATTTTTCCCTTGATCTTTTTTTAAGAGAAAAATATTATGTCCCCTTAGCAACAGATTCCTAATTTCTCCTGATTTTTATCTTCTTACATCATGCCTACCCCCTTCACAACTCGTTCAATATCAGGATGACTAGAAAACAAATATCATAAAGTTATGAGAATAACTTTTGAAGAGAGTTGTGATGAGTGGAGGAAGATAAAGGTCATTAACTTTGGGATTTGCTACCTTTTCTCATATTTACTTTACCATTTACACTAAAATTTTTCTTCATCCCTCAAAAAGAGGGGGATATAGGAAGAGGGGGACTACCAGCAGGCAATATTGCTCTCAGGGAATGAACTGAATCATGTCCAGATCCAGAGATACTTTTTCCGTGGCATAATATAGACCTTATGTGGTATATCACAAATATGTATTAGTTGTATCTATTCTTTTAAATCCCAAAGTTCAACTTTCTTCCTCTCCTGAAGAATAGTCTCAAATCTCTAAATCATCCTTAAATTTATTTTTTTTAGATTTTTTTATTGTTTAATAGAAGCTTTTAGTTTTCAAAATACATGCAAGGATAGTTTTCATCCTTTACCTTTGCAAAACCTTGTTCCAAGTTTTCTGCCTCCTTTCCCCCTACCATCTGCCCTAGACAGCAAACAATCCAAAATATATTAAATGTGCAAATTCTCCATATATATATATATACATATATATATATTTCCACAATTATCATACCACACAAAAAAATCAGATCAAAAAAGAAAAAAAAAATGAGAAAGAAAAAAAGGCAGCCAAAAACAACAAAAAAGGTGCAAATACTGTTGTTATTCACAATCAATCCCCATAGTCTTCTTTCTAAATGTTGTTGGTTACAAATTGTTTCTTATTCATCCCATATCCACACAATGAATGAAATATGATACTGATAACACTAGTGAAGTTACATGATGTTTTCATATTAATCATGTTGAAAAAATAAAGAGCAAGAACCATAAAGTGAAAAATGTACCATTTCATCTGTATTCAGAGTTTATTAGTTATCTCTGGAGAGAGATAAGAATCTTTATCATGGACCCTTTGGAATTGTCATACCATTGTACTGATTAGAGTAATTAAATATTACACAGTTGATCATCCTTACAATATTGTTATTACAGTGTACTCTTCTTCTGTTCAATTCATTTTACATTATTTCATATAAGACTTCTTCATGAGATTTTTTTTGTCCTGAAATGATACAACTTATCATTTCAGAGCAGAATTGTATATCATTATAAATATATGCCATAATTTATTCAGTCATCCTTTAATTGATGGTCATTTCATCAATTTCCAATTATTTGCCATCACATATACACAAACAAAAATAATTGAAATAACTATTATTTTTTCTCTAGGATATACACCTACTAATTAAATCAAAGGTTATCTATAGTTTTATTGCCTTTTAGGTGTACTAGTTCACAACTGCATCAAAAATGCATTAGTATCTATATTTTCCCACTTCCTTTTCAGCACTTAATAGTATCCTTTTTTGTCATGTTAAATAAACTTATATAGTTATATATAGATAATATTATATAGGTAGGTAGATAGATAGATAATATAGATAATAGGCAAAGGTAATATATAAGATAAAACATCAGAGTTGTTTTTATTTTCATTTCTCTAGTCATTCATGATAACATTTTTCATTCTAATTTAAGATTTTTCCCAATTACATGTAAAAACAATTTTTTAATCTCAAAATCCTTTTATCCTTACTGAGAAGGTAAGCAATTTGACATAGGATATACCTGTGTAACCATTAAAAATACATTTGCATGTAAGTCATTGTATAAAAAAAAGAGAGAAAACAAAAAACAAATTATACAATAATACCTTTAATTTGCTTCTTTCTTTGGAAAGTTCTTTTTCTGGAGATGGGCAGCACTTTCATCATAAATCCCACAGAATTGTTTTGTATTATTTTATTGCTGAGAATAGCTAAATTATTCTTAGTAAATCATCATACAATATTGCTGTTACTATGTACAACATTTCCTTGGTTCTATCTATTTTACTTTTCATCATTTCAGTTGAGCTTTTACAAGTTTCTCTGAGAGAATCATGCCTCCCCCCCTTTTTTTTAAGCAAACAGTATTCTGTCATAATCATAAACCACAGCGATCTCATATATTGCCCAATTAGTGAGCATCCCCATAAATTAATCCCACATTTTCAATTCTTTGACATAAGAAAAAAGTTTCCACAAATATTTTTGTACACAGAGATCTTTTTGTCTTTATTCATTTATTTTATCTCTTTGGTATACAGACCTTGCAGTATATAATTTAGTAAAAGTGTATGCAGAGTGTTATGTTTTTGCTTGGGTGTATTTTGGGACTAATTTCAAACTATTTTCAATATGTCTGAATCAGTATACAGCTTCACCAATGGTATTTTAATGTTTTAATTTTCCCACATCCCCTTGAACAATTATGATTTTTTCTATCATATTAATCAGTCTGACAGGTGGGAAATAGTAGCTCAAAGTTGTTTTAATTTGCATTTCTCTTATCATAGTGATTTAAAGAATTTTTATGTGACTATAAATAGTTTTGATTATTTTGAAAATCAGATCATATCCTTTGAGCATTTATCAATTGGAGAATAGCTTTTATTTTTACAAATTTGACGCAGTTTTCTACATGTTTGATAGATAAATAGATGATCATACCATCACGTCCAATTCACAATTCACATTTTCTCTCTGTGCCTACTTATTGTAACTGCCCTAATAATGAGCAAGATTTTAGAAGTTATGATTATCATTTTCCCAGAATGGAAAAAAAAATAATTTAACTTTATCACATCACTTTTGATTCCCCTTTCTTGTTTGCTCTTTTATGCTTCTTTTGCATTTTGTGTTTGAAAGTCAAAATTTTTATGCAGTTCTGATCTTTGCATCAAGAATACTTAAATGATATTAAATAAAATAAAATGAAAATTTTAAAAAAAGAATACTTAAATGAAAATGAAAATTCAACCTAAATTAATCTCCTTATTCAGTTTCATACCAAACTGTCAAGAAACTATTTTACAGAGTTAAAAAAATAATTATCAAGTTCATTTAGAACAACAAAAACTCAAGAATTTCAGTGGAGGAGCAGAGTCAAGATGGTGGAGAATAGATGGTTCTTTATCTGAATTTTTCCTGGCTTCCCTCAGACCAACACCTGATCAAACCTCTAGCCCTTTTTGGAGTGAGATAACCCACAAATTACAAAAGTATAACAAATTTCAAATATAAGATATTTTAGAAGAATGTAGGAAAGGTCTACTTCAATTAGGTAAGGGTGGGGATGGTAGTATTGTAGCCCAGCTCAGAAAGAGCACAGCACAGTTCAGGAAGACCCAAGATGGAGAGGCTTCCAAGGGTTGGGGGAATCTAGTGGGAAGCTCATAATCAAAACACAGAAGCATATGCTGCTCTGTCCAGAAGCCAATGAATCAGCAGATTAAATGTGAGATTTTCAAAAAAAAAAAAAAAAAAAAAAAAAAAAACAAGAGAAATCAAATATGATCACTTGAAACCCAACATAACAAGTAAGAATTCACTATGCCCACCCAGCACAAAAACAGCAGCTCTAGTCCAGTAGCTCTAGGCAGTGTGAAGCCCCTGTTACCTGTAGAGTAAGCTTGGCTTAATCTCCATGTTTTCATCCTACCTAGTTTAGGTATCAGTATCATGTCTGTGTCATAAAAGGAGTGTGATAGGAATCATTTTTTTTAAATAGTTTATACAGCATTGGAGTTAATTGTTCTTTAAATGCTTGGTAGAATTCAAGTATAAATCCATATGGTCCAAGGGATTTTTTCTTAGGGAGTTGATTAATAGCTTGTTCTATTTCTTTTTCTAAAATGGGACTGTTTAACCAATTTACTTCTTCTTCTGTTAATCTGGGCAAGCTATATTTTTGAAGGTATTCATCTATTTCATTTAAGTTATCGAATTTATTTGCATAAAGATGAGCAAAGTACACTTAACACCATATACCAAGATAAGATCAAAATAGGTCCATGACCTAGGCATAAAGAACGAGATTATAAATAAATTAGAGGAACATAGGATAGTTTATCTCTCAGACTTGTGGAGGAGAAAGAAATTTGTGACCAAAGATGAACTACAGACCATTACTGATCACAAAATAGAAAATTTTGATTATATCAAATTAAAAAGCCTTTGTACAAACAAAACTAATGCAAACAAGATTACAAGGGAAGCAACAAACTGGGAAAACATCTTCACAGTTAAAGGTTCTGATAAAGGCCTCATTTCCAAAATATATAGAGAACTGACTCAAATTTATAAGAAATCAAGCCATTCTCCAATTGATAAATGGTCAAAGGATATGAACAGACAATTTTCAGAGGATGAAATTGAAACTATTACCACTCATATGAAAGAGTATTCCAAATCATTATTGATCAGAGAAATGCAAGTTAAGACAACTCTGAGATACCACTACACACCTGTCAGATTGGCTAAGATGACAGGAAAAAATAATGATGAATGTTGGAGGAGATGCGGGAAAACTGGGACACTGATCCATTGTTGGTGGAGTTGTGAATGAATCCAACCTTGTTTTTTTTTTTTTATATTACAACAGTAAAACCAGAATATATATACATTCTCAATGTATACTCTTAACAGAAGTATAGTTCCCAAGATTTCTTTTTTTACCTTCTTATGTTTCTCTTGAGTCCTATATTTGGAATTCAAACTTTCTGTTTAATTCCCATTTTTTCATCAGAAATAGATGGAATTCACCTATTTCATTCAATGTCCATCTTCTTCCCTGGAAGAAAATGCTCATTTTGGCTGGGTAAGTTATTATTGGCTGCATATCAAGTTTCTTAACCTTTAGGAATATCTGATTATAATAAAAATGACAGTAGTATCTAAATTATTATTCAGTGCCATACCAATCAAACTTCCAAGAAATTATTTTACAGATCTAGAAAAACAAATAACAAAATTCATCTGAAAGAACAAATCATCAAGAATTTCAAGGGAGTTAATGAAAAAAAATGCAAATAAATGTGACCTAGCTGTGCCAGACCTAAAACTACATTATAAAGCAGTGGTAATCAAAACCATTTGCTACTGGCTAAGAAACAGAGTAGTTGATCAGTGGAATTGATTATGTTCAGAGGACAAAATAGTCAATGATTATAGTAATCTAGTGTTTGACAAACCCAAATATGCCACTTTTGGGGACAAAAACTCACTATTTGACAAAAAGTGATGGAAAAATTTGAAAGAAATATGGCATTGACCCACACCTAATACCCTATACCAATATAAGGTTGATTGGGTTCATGATTTAGATGTAAACAGTGATATTAGAAGAACAAAAGATAGTTTATCTCACATCTGTGGAGAAGGAAGGAATGTGTTGACAAAGTAGAACTGGAATTCATTATTAAACACAAAATAGATAATTTTGATAATATTAAGTTATAAAGTTCCTTTACAAACAAAACCAATGCAGATATAATTAGAAGGGAAACAATAAATTAGGAAAAATTGTTTTACTTTCAAGACTTTATTTCTAAAATATATAGAGAACTGACTCAGATGTATTAGAATTCAAGTCATTCTCGCATTGATAAAAGGTCAAAGTATATGAAGACAATTTTCAGATAAAGAAACTAAATTGATTTCCAGTCGTGTGAAAAGGTCTTCTAAATCACTATTGATCAAAGAAATGCAAATTAAGATTACTCTGAAGTACCACTACATACCTCTTATATTGGCTAGGATGAAAGGAAAAGATAATGATGAATGTTGAAGGGGATGTGGGAAAACTGGAATAGTAACACATTGTTGGTGGAATTGTGAACTGATCCAACCATTATGGAGAACAATTTAGAACTATGCCCAAAGGCCTATCAAAATATGCATACCCTTTGATCCAGCAGTGTTTCTCCTGGGCTTATATCTCAAAGAGATCTTAAAGGATAGAAAAGGATCCACATGTGCAAAAATATATGTGGCTGTATTTCTGCTTTTTTTCCCCTTTTCATGTTGAGCTCTGCTCCTAAGCTAAAGGTCAGCTCTGAGCCTTGGCTTTGAGCAAAGGGGCTCCTTATGTGTACAGGGGGTAGTTTTAGTTACTATTTCCAGGAAACAACCTCATTTCCTAGGATTTGCCTTGTGAACTTGAACTGGGGACTGCCTTACTGCTTTCCTCTGCTACTGAGCCATTACTGAGGACTTTAGTTGCTGATCTGCTGTGATTAAGACTGATTTTCCCAGACTGTCTAAACTGTGCTGAACACCCCCTTCACTCCAGATAGATTGACCTTTCTTGAAGTTTTTCTAATCTATCTTGAGCTGGAGAGTGGTTTCATTCTGTCAAACGCTTCTCAGAGACTTGGTGAGTGAAACTGGGAGAGCTGGAACAGCTTCTTGACTTAATTCTGCTATCTTGGCTCTCTGGCCTCTACTGTCTCCAATCTATTCGTATTCTTTGACCATTTATCAATTGGAGAATGCTTCCTATTTTTTAGAAATATTGTTCAATTATAAATATATTTGAGAGATGAATCTTTTAATCAGAGAAAATGAGTTTAATTTTTCTAGTTTCTTGTTTTCTAACTTTTTTCTGTTAGATTTGCTTTCTAAAAATAATCAATTTAACATAATTAATTTGATCCATTTTACTTCTTGTGATCATCTCTATCTCTTGCTAAATCACAAGTTCTCCAATTATCCATAAATCTGACAGATAGAGTTTCCATTGTTTTTATAATTTGCTTATGATATCACCATTTATGATTAAAACATGGATGCATGATGACTTTATTTTGGTATATGATATAAGATATTAATTTCTCCCTAGCTCTTGCTAAACTACTTTCTAGGATTCCTGGCAATTTTTAACAAATGCTGATTTTTTTTTTTGACGTTCATTTGTCAAGTCCCCTGTTAGAAACTCATCCTAGGCTAATTAATATGTCCCCCTTATTTCACTTTCTTGCTGGCTGGCTTGGTTGAAGAACCTTTGCAACTTTTCCTAGTTTTCTTGAATATTTTAGAGACTTCAAGTTTCTTTCCTTTATTTCTGGGCTGATCTTTAACTTGTCAGACTTCCTCAACATCTTAAATTGGTAGGTACAAGAACTGATACCCTACATCCAATTTGCTCTTCGTCTGAGCAGCCATCTCTGATTCATCACTCTCCTCTTTAATTCTCCCGGTCTTTCTGACTTTAGACACTGCCACTTTAAATTTTACTTGGATGTTAGATCATTCCTTTGTTTTCTGGTCTTGAAGAATGCTTCAGGGGTTGCCTGGAGTTTTCTGATCCACTACTATTTTCTTAAGTAAAATGAGAGCTTTTGTAATTTCAGCCTTTGGTTCCTTTTTCCTGATTTTAGTTTTCATCTCTTCTATATCTTTTTGGCTCTATCACCTTTTGGTTTTGAGTCCTTCTTGGATATTCTTTCTTAGCCTCTTCAGGACTCAAACTCTTGATTGAAGCCTTCACATAGAGCCTTCTTCATGGTTGTAGGAACTTTCCTCTTGGTTGAATCCTCTGCAGATACCTTCTTGGTTGCAGAAACCTTCCTTTTGGGTGAAGCCATCAAAATAATTATTTCATAATTCTGTAATAATTATAAGTAGAATTTATATGTCTTTTCCTGCTTGGTTTTGTTTTGCTGGTTATCTATATCAATTTCTATATGTCTATGTGGATGTGTATATGTACATACACCAATATACATCTCTCTCTCTCTCTCTCTTTCTCTCTCTCTCTCTCTCTCTCTCTCTCTCTCTCTCTCTATATATATATATATATATATATATATGTATGTATATATATATTTAGACATATACACATAGACATATCTGTATATGTATGCATATGCTGATAATTTCTGTCATTTTATTTTATATCTTGAATTTTTGCTAAAATTATTGTTTCAACTTTCTTTTATTGATTCTACAAATTTTTCTAAGAATACCAGCTTTCAGTATCTTCTTCTTTTAAGAAAGCTCCTTGTTATGGCCTCTTATCCCTTGTGACTACTAAAAATGATATTGTTCCTCAGGAACCTTCATCATTTGTTGTTGGAATCCTTACTAACTGCTAACTAATTAGAGTTGATCTGATCTTATAAGAAGATGTTTTAGCTAGAACCTGAAACTAGGTACTAAGTAGAACTAATCAATACAAGGCTTGTGTTCACACCTTTACTCATTGGAGTTCAATGAGTTCACACCTCCCTTGAAGCTCTTTGGTCCAGAGAGCACTATGGGAGAAAACCCATAATCCCTCTCTCTGGAAGGAGCATAAATAGGCCAATGGGCCAGTCGAAGAAGTACTTCAGAGGAAGACGCTACAAGTCGAGATTTCACCGGAATGACATGAAAACTGGAGCTGGCTGGAGGCTGAAGAAAGCAGAGGCAGAGGCTGAAGGACCAGACCTTTGGATTTAAAGACATTTGGAGAGAGCTCTTGGAACCAAGCAGAGAGATAGGCCTCTAAGCTAACCGGGCTATATTGGAGATAATAAAAGATCTGAACTTTTATCACCTGGCTGCGTTTTGAGAAGAAAAAGCTCACTACATTTTGGCGCCCGAACAGGGACAAACAGACCCCTCAGTGGATTTCAGTGGAAAAGCTCCGATCCTGATTCAAGTGGAAAAGCCTCTGATCCTGATCCAGTGGAAAAGACTCTTCAACCCAGAAATTAGGGTGAGTGCAATAAAGAAATTTTGCTAAAAGAGTTAAAGTAGAATTTCATCTACCAACTAACTGGAGAAGGTCAATATGCAGAGAGTTCAGAACAGATTTATTATCCCATAACAGTGTATGAGCAAATTTCTAAGGCTGCAATAAAAGCTTGGAATTCTCTCCCTGGACAGAAAGATGGAAATAATGCTTTCACAAAAATAGAGCAAGGTCCCAATGAACCTTTTGCAGATTTTGTGGGACGTTTACAAACAGCTGTAATAAGAACCATTGGAAATAATGCAGCAACAGAAATAATGACTAGACATTTGGCTAAGGAAAATGCCAATGAGGTTTGCAAAAGAATTATATGGGGGCTAAACAAAGATGCTCCTTTGGAGGAAATCATAAGACGCTGTGCCACAGTGGGCACAAATGCTTATTATGCCCAGACTATGATGAACATGGAAAGACAAGGTCCTTCTTGGCAGAGGAATTCTAGAGAAACTCGTCGATGTTTTCAGTGCGGAAAAATTGGACATTTGAGAGCTCATTGTAGAAATGGAGATAGAGTGAGAAGACAGGGTGAGAGAAAACCCAAAACCCCATGTCCAAAATGTAACCGAGGCTTTCATTGGGCCTCTAAATGTATATTGACCCAGAGGAAGGAGAGGCAAGGCCCAGCTCCAAAGTATCAATCAAAGGACAGGTGGGGCATGATAGCAGCTGAGGTTACACCCAGAGAGACTTTAGAAATTCAGAACTCTGATGTCATCAACCAACAGAAAAGCAATCAGGATTACAGTTGGGAAGAATACAGGCCTTTTAAGACAACAAGGCAATATCCAGTGCAAACAGCTCCAATGTAATTACCAGATGATGAGGAGAAATCCCAAATTTGGTAAATAGAAGGGAATTAGGTTAACTGCTTGGGGAAGAGGATCTGCTTATATTTCCACAGATGGAGAAAGAATCAAATGGCTGACAAGGAGACTGTTAAAAAGACTTTTAAAATATTCAGGAATCATTGGATTTCCTAACACAAGATGAAACTATTTCAGTTCCTGAAAAACCAGCAAGAATCATTGGGTTCCCTGAGATGAAAAATTGTTGATGAGACTTTTTGCAGTACTTCAGAGCTTACAGGAATTATTAGATTCCTGGCACATGAACTAATGGACAATGGATTGCTTATGGACTATTTCTAGGACTTATGGACATGTGTAAATTTTCAGGTTGATTTATGTTGTTACATTACTACTAGCCTGTGTTATATTGCTATGTGCTTATGTAAATTATGTATAATGCCTCCCATATTGATGGATTTATGTATACCATGTATATCTGTTACAAAGTTCTGGCCTATATTGATGGATTTATGTGTACCCCCTCAGAAATCCCCTATGTTTTAAAACAAAAGAAAGGGGGAGATGTTGGAATCCTTACTAACTGCTAACTAATTAGAGTTGATCTGATCTTACAAGAAGATGTTTTAGCTAGAACCTGAAACTAGGTACTAAGTAGAACTAATCAATACAAGGCTTGTGTTCACACCTTTACTCATTGGAGTTCAATGAGTTCACACCTCCCTTGAAGCTCTTTGGTCCAGAGAGCACTATGGGAGAAAACCCATAATCCCTCTCTCTGGAAGGAGCATAAATAGGCCAATGGGCCAGTCGAAGAAGTACTTCAGAGGAAGACGCTACAAGTCGAGATTTCACCGGAATGACATGAAAACTGGAGCTGGCTGGAGGCTGAAGAAAGCAGAGGCAGAGGCTGAAGGACCAGACCTTTGGATTTAAAGACATTTGGAGAGAGCTCTTGGAACCAAGCAGAGAGATAGGCCTCTAAGCTAACCGGGCTATATTGGAGATAATAAAAGATCTGAACTTTTATCACCTGGCTGCGTTTTGAGAAGAAAAAGCTCACTACAATTTGTTGGTGTCACAAACACAAACTCTGACTTGGAAATATGTATAGACAATGGATTTGCCAACCAGTAGTTTGTCCTGTAATCAGTGGTGGCACAGCGTCTTGTATACTATCGCTCTGACCAGTTGCTAAATCATTTGGCTTGATTGCTCCTGAATATGCTGCTACTGCTAATGCTGCCTTAAATTTCTACAATTCATGTTGCCACCATTTGAGATGCTGGAAAAATCCCACCTTAGTATCATACACCTCTCTTTCCAACCATTTGAATTGTTTTGGGGTAGAAAAATGTCTCACCCTGAACTTTTATTTATTTATTTACCTTTACTACTTCATAATTTGATTATAGCTGCTATTTTAAAATTGTTTGGAGCTGAATGTTGGGAGAATGTTGATAGTCCTCTACTTGACCACTTAGCTCCATCAATAACCTTAACTTTAATGAACTAATTGTAGCATGTTTTTGTCTATACAAAAGGTAAAACATGACTATATTTACATGAATAACTTTTCTGCATACATATATATATGTATATATATATACATATATATATATATATATATAAAAGTTCAGGTTTAAACAAAAGTAGTTAATTTAGATACAAATATTATTAATTGTAACCTCATAATAGAAAGTTTTTTTATGCTTTCTAAATCACATAGAAATAGTGGGGAACTCTCTCCACAGGTACTGATAGACATTTGCTTGTCTTTCTTCCAGTGTGATTCTTTACCAGGTATTTCCCCTACAGAGAAACAATATAATGTCTTAATTATATCACTATGAAGAAAAGATACATATAACTTGCCCTTAATAGCAGATGTGAGGAAAGAATCTTTTCTGCACCCAGTTCTACATAAGAAAAATGTATGCTGCAGCGTTTGAGTCAATCATTTTCATAATGTCCAGAGATGAAACAATGATCCATATATCAATGCATTATTTAAAGAAAAAAATAAAACACTTTTTAAAATATCGTCAGCTTAAGAATTAGTACTGAACAAAGAAGGAACAGTATTTTGCAAATTGAAACCTGCTTCAAAATGTCTATTTAAAAAAAAAAAGGATTTTTATTTATCAAAGTCCCTTGGTTGCCTCATTTTAATTTAATGTTTGTTCCTATTAGTTGAAAAGAATATTTGTAATAAAATAATTTTACTAATTTTAATATGGATACCTTTTGAAGTATTCAAAAGTTCTATCTGATCATCAGAAGAAAATACATCCATATCATTTTCCTTAAAACGATGGCTGGCTTTTCATAACATGTATTTCTAGGAAGTGTTAGAAATACTGCCAGTCTGACACCTGCAGCAAGCAAAAGATTCACCCTAATGTTATTTAATAAGATGTATTTTGTTATTAAAACCCAAATTTTATATTACCAACCAGGCCTCTGTTGAAGTGGAAAATAGGCCCTTGGAAGTTATTTTCCTTTTTTTTTTCCACCTGTAGTTATTTTTAGGGGGTTTTAATATTTAAGAGGCTATTACAAGTTTCAGTATTACCCACACAAACTAGCTCTGGAGTTCTGTTGCCAAATTATCCCTTGAAGGCACATACTGTAAATAATTTCTCAGTTCTGTTCGTTGATACTTGCCAAGGTCATTATCTTGCACTCCCAGAATCCCTCCATTCTGATTTAGATTGTGAGTGGTAACTAAAAACTGTTATGAGATGCAATCACAAGCTGTGTCAGTCTTATCAGAAGTAGAAGATGGTCCCAAAGCCCTGTGATGATGTTGATGGCTCAGCTGGTTTTGCTTTCTTAATACTACATTTATTTTCTGATATGGTCAACCAAACAGAGCAATAACAAGAGAACAAATGCAGGACTATTAACATCACTCAGACTTGTTGGCAGGAGAGAGCAAAGTCCTGAGAAAGTCAGCTGGATTTGGACAATTCTGTAACTTCTCATAAGTTACTTTTCTTTATTTTTTAATCATTTCAAGTCTTAAGTTTTCTATAGATTAAATAGCACAACTATGTTATTTTGTTTTGGATTACTCCTAAATCATGAAATAGAAACCCATCATTTCTTGTTATCTGTAAGTGGGGGAGAGTGGTTTGATCATATCTATTTAATATTGTGGTATCGAGGGCTCTTTAAATTGTATTAAAATAATAATATAGAATTCTGAGTGACTTCTAAATGGAAAAAAACAAATTGGATAATGAAATTGGCATATATCTTACAGCTAAAGGTCAGAATCTTTTGAAACTTAAAGACAATATGAAGACAGTACAAATCATTGAACAAAATATAAAATAGCTAGCATTTTTATAGCCCTTTAAAGTTTGAAAATCTCTTTTCATAGATGGACTCATTTTATCCATATAACAATATGAAATACCTATTATCATTATCCTCAATCTACAAGAAAATGGAACATCATAGAGGTTAAGTCACAGCTAGTAAGTATATAAGATAAGATTTGACCTCTGGTTTATCCAAATTATAAGCCTAAGAGTCAATCCATTATATCACCTTATTTCCCAATAGCAGCAAAAAAAATTAAAACCTAATATGCTAATGACCAAATCTGACTCCAAAGAAAGCATGTGAGAATGAACTTTGCTTTTTTGTTTGTTTTTTTTTTTTTTTTTTGCAAAAGTCAGAAACTATGGTTCTGGATTCCCATCTATATGGTCAAACTTGATCAACGTGTAAATTAATTTTGTCAAAATAATTATTTTTGCTCATTGTCTAATTACAATTGGTTTTCTGGGTGGAAAAGGAATAATAAATAAAAGTGAAATAAGAATGAATAATATCAATTATTTTAAGAGAGTTAATTTTTAAGAGAATGTTAATGGCCAACATCAATATTATTTGTAGTTCATGTACAGATGAATTATAAATGTCCACATATTCCTATACTGAACTTTCTAAGTGTCCATTATTTAGTCCATCCAAATTAAGAAGTAATATATGGGGTATTTGTGGAAAACTTGCATCTCTAATATCATTGCTGTTCATCCACATATTGAGCCTACATGTTAGCCAATTTTTATCTGTGGCTTTAAGAAGTTCTAGTATGCACAGCAGCTACACTCATGCAAAATTATCTGGAATGTTGAGTAACCCACTTCAAACTTAGGGTGAGTTAGGGATGGTCTATCATAAGTATGTAAAGGCTTTCCCATGTGGAATGAACAAATGAGAAAAATTTATTCCAATAGCCATCAAGATGGCTAAAGCAGATGCTACAACTATCTACTTAGAATTTAATCAGCTATGGAAGAGAGCAAGTTTATCCCCCTCAACTTGAGTTATCATCAGTTGTCTTAACTTTTGTCTTGTCACTGTACTTCAAAGAGTCTAGTTGAGAACACTACTGACAGCTTTGTATCACGCTGTCTCACTTGAATTCAATTCACATATATGTTACCACATTAACTGTGGTTTCATTCTTACTCTGAAAACAAAGGATGAACAACAAAAAATTAAATATCAGTAAATTATTATATTCTATCTATAATGGCATTAAAGCCACTGCTCTGATACATGTTGATCATGAGCAAATTTCTTAACTTCCCTGTGCTTAATACTATCAGTAATATTGGAATAATAATTAATGATAATAATATTCATTCTTATAAGGTTGTAGTAAGTAAATATTTGGTTAACCTCAAAGTATTATATAAATATAATCATAATGATTTTTGTCCCAATCACCTTGTTGATTAAACTATATATACCTATGATAGCATCTCAATTAAATATTTTAGTAAACAACATTTAGCAATAGATTGTAGAATGCCATCCACATATTTTGTGTTTAACAATCATATAATGTATCCTTTTTCCAATTTTAGGAAATGTCATTATGATACCTCGTTCTCTTATGAGGCCATTGGCAAAATAATTTATGGTTATCACAAGAGGGAAATGTATCTATGCAGGATTGCAACAAAAAGCATGTATCTGGAAACTAAATTCCTATTATGATACTAATTATGGTGTGACTTAACAAGATAACTAAATCAACTTTAATATATATTTTAATTACAAAAAAGAACTAGGTAGTGTTAGATCACTCTTGAGATTCTATTTTTTAGGAACCATGATTCTGATAAGATAAGAGAAAGATTTGCCTAATAATTATAACTGGCATGACATCAATTTTAGGACATTAATCATTAAGTGATTGATGCTGCTGCTGCTACTTATGATGAAATATTAAATCTATGAGATGAAGGCTTGTTCCAGGTTTTGCCTTTGTATATATGGAACCCAGCACAATACCCGGAGCATAGAAAGCACTTAATAAATTTTTGTTGATTGATTAACCACAGTAAAAACAACTTATAAAGTGTGTTATAACTTACTTCAACATATATCATCTCATTTGATATTAACAACAGTCTTATAATGTGGATAATGTGAGTATATCTCTTTTGATAATAAACTAAAACCAAGAGTTTTAATGATTTTTCATATGGATAGAGAGTGCAAGAGACAGGCTTCGAATCAAAATTTTCTCTGACTTCAATGTTTGTCACATTTCTACTACATCTAATTGCCTAACTCCTAATTTGAATAAAAGTTTCATGCTGATTCTACTCCATTTGTAACTAAACAATGAACTGCTCCCTAAACTTTAAAATTCTATTCTTTAAAACATTATACCTCCCCTCTGGTATTATGCTTTATCCTTTTTTAGAATAATAGATTTTAAGGGTTGAACCTGATCTTTCAAAGGTTATCTATTTCAAATACAAGTGAACATTAATGATATGTGTAAAATCTTTATAAAGTAGTTAACTACTCTCTATTTAGTTATTCCAGTAATGACAAATTCAATCTGGAGTATTAGGTAACCCATCCAACGTTTGGATCACTTTAATTTTTAGGAGCTATTTACTTATATTCAAATTATTTTGTTTTCTAACTACAATTCCCCTTTGCTGAACCTAGTTCTATTCTCTAAGACCAAGCAGAAAAGATCTAATATCTATTATACATGGGAAATTTTCAGGTACTTGAAAATAATAATCAAGTTCCCTATCAGCAAAATACATCTTCTTTTAAGCAGAGATTTTTAACATTTTTGTGCAATGGAACTGTTTGAATGTCTGTGAACTTTATGTTCAGTTTCTCAAAATAATACTTTATATGTACATAAAGTCAATTATATAGAAATCAAATATATAGAATTACAAAGAAAACCCATTTCCCTGAAATGTTGGAGTTCAAATGTTGGAGTTCTTGTTCTTCTCAAAACACAGCCGGTTTAGCTTAGAGCCCTTCGAATGTCTCCAAATCCAAAGGTTTTGTCCTTCAGCCTCTGCCTCTGCTTTCTTCAGCCTCCAACCAGCACAGAGATGGAATGAATCTCTTGTCTCCTTCACTTGGGGCTCGGCAAGCTTTCTGGTGAGTCTTTCAGACCAGCTTGGTCTCAGTGGGGGAAGTGCAGGAGCCCAGCCACCAACTACAGTGGTGTGAGATGAAGATGAATTTGGTTGTCCGATGAACTCTGGACTCGTAGATTTTTCCTCTGAAAACTCTTCTTCTGCCACCAGCCCGCCAAATGGAAAATATACTCCCTTGCCTCGGAATGAGGGCTTCTGTCGTAATTCCGCTGAAATCTCCCAAAGTGCTCTGTGTCTGCACCAGAGTGCTCCTCTCCAATCCAGCTGAATTCTCTTCTGCGAACAGCCAGCCAAGTGGAATATATTCTCGAATAGCTCTCTTCACTGGCCTTATATCTGAGTCTTCTGAGAAAATGGGATTATGGGTTTCCTCCCATAGTGCTCTCTGGCCCTAAAAGCTTTAAGGGAGGTGTGAATTCTTTGTAACAAAGTTACAAAGTTTACTTTGTGATTCTGGCATACTTGTGAACTCCGTTGAGTAAAGGTGTAAACACAAGCATTGTACTAATTAGTTCTACTTAGTACCTTGTTTCAGGTTCTGCCCAAAACATCTACTTGTAAGATTAGATCAACTCTAATTAGTTAGCAGTTTGTAAAGATTCCAACACTGAAAGGTAGTTAGCATATTTTAATTTTGCAGTCAATCTTAAAATTCCTTGCTTTGAGGCATTATTATAACTATTGTGTACACTCTACTAAACAATGGATTTTTTTAAAAAGTTAAATTTACTTCCATGGTATATATATGTAAAGACCATAGTTCACTTGTATTAATAAAAAATAATTTGTACAAGTTTAGCACAATTGTATATTCTCATGTCCTGTCACAATCTGCATTATTTTTTCTAATTAGATTGTAAGCAGCAATAAGGGCACAAAATTGTGCTATAATCCTAGAAGGATAGAGATGGGACATTTGATTATATTGGATATCAGATGATGTTTGCCAATTAAACTCAATGAATTAGGATTATTATTATTAATGATATTATTATATTATCCCTCTCAATATATTAATATTCTTATTCTTGGGTTGCTAATAGCAGAAGTATATACTTGAGTAATGCAAAGACCTGTGATTTCCTTAAGTATAGGTACTTCCCCTCCCCCCCCCACAGAAACATAACCTACAACTCAAAAGATGGTCTTTGAAAGTTACTTTAAAAGAAAACTAACCTCCATCCCCACACTCTGCTAATAAGCCTCTTCATGTTTATTAGCTGGATACAGCTTCTTGACAAATATTACCCAAAGGATTTCCAATCCAGCAACAATATCCAGTAAGTCTGCTAGATTGGCAAATGCTTTCAGAGTGTAGCATCACTCCTATGGTGTTCTCTGGTATCTCAGAAAACAAAACTGGTGGAGGAATGACTTTAGTATTCGGTCAATATGTGGCAATCAGCTGTTATTAGTCAGTCTGGTACTCTATGTAATCAGCTTTGCAGAGTGCTTTATTACTTTCTCATCACTCATTTAAAAAATCACTGATTCAATAGAATTGAGTTATTCTCAAAACTTTTAGAAGTAGAGGAAATGTTTGAAGGTGTGTTCTAATTCTTTGATTTTAAAGTGATGAAGCAAAAAGAGGTGAAATGAGTTACCCAAGGCCACATAACCAGTGAGTGTCAGAGCCAGGAACACAAGAGTTCTATTACAAGTCCAGGGCTACAAGTCCACAACAATTTGAAAAATGATAAGATTATATTGAGAATCTATAATCTCCTATATTTAAAAAAAATGCTAATCTGATTCTAACTTATCTTTTTAAGTTCATTATTATATATGATTTACCTGTATTCTATCTAATATTATACATTATGTACTAAATGTACATATTTTCTCGCTTGAGACATTGTAAGCTTCTTGAATGAGAATACTGCTTAATAGAGTCCCTATCATTTAGTAGGTGCTTAATAAGTATTTGATGATGGTCTGATTGAAAATAAAGTTAATTTCAAGACTCAGTTACATTATTCAATGGGAATCTAATCATTTGAAAGAATTAATAAATTTTGTAAAACATTTTTCATTGGTGAACAACTCTAAATAGATGAATTACCATGCAATATAACTAACACTTACAATTTGTTGAAGCTTACTCTGATGAATAGATTTGAATGATTGAAAACCAGATGAATCATTAATGAATAGTACTAAGTTATTTTAAATGCAATATCAATGCCCTTAGTCATATTTAATTCTAACCTAACTCTTTAAAAAATGATAATAGCTTTTTATTTTCAAAACACATATAAAGATAAGCATTCAACATTCACCCTTACAAAACTTTGTGTTCCAAATTTTTCTCCCTCTTTTCCCCTCACCCACTCCCCAAGATAGCAACTAATCTATGTTAAACATGCGCGTTTTTTTTTAAACAGATTTCCACATTTATCAAGCTGCACCAGAAAAATCAGATCAAAAAAAGAAAAAAAAGAAAAGAAAGAATAAGCAAACAACAACAGAAAAGATAAAAATACTTTGTTGTAGTCTAAATTCAGAGCCCGTAGTAATCTTTCTGGATGGAGATGGCTCTCTTCATGAAAAGTCTATTGGAATTGGCCTGAATCACCTCATTGCCCAATCAAATTTTTAAGAAAATATTTAATCACTGGGGATTTGAGAGGAATATCTTTGATGGATGGGAAGATGATAGAATAATAGGGCACAAAAATAGGAACATGGATAAAAGAATGAATGGATGAGTGAATGACCAGATATACAAACAAATAAATGAATAAATAATCAAATACTGAATTGATATTCACCAAAGATGATGTATAATTTAAGCTCTATCACAAATGAAATAATGATATTGGACAAGACATTTCATGTCCATGAGTATCAATTTTCTTAACAGTAAATAACTGACTTTGATTTGAGAATACTCACAACAAGAACGACTTGTAAAGATTTTCCCCCTAGTATTGACTTCCCCTTTATAATGGAGAGGAAGGTGTAAGATCCCTGAGTTGTGGACAGATAGAAAATATTCACAATATTAATTTCATAGGTGTAGGTGTCAAAGGATAAATCTATTCTCCAAATGGAGATGTTACATTTCTGCTGAGTTTGAAGATAGGTGATTTATTATATATATCTCCAAAGAAGGGGAAGGAAAGGAAGGTGAAAAAGCCTGGGGAAGGGAAGGGAAGAAAATAAATCATTATAGTAGGCACTCTCTTCAGAAGAGAACTGTGCTAAGAATTTATTTTTTTTCCTTACAATAATGCAGTGAAGTGGGTACTATTATTATTATTCCCATTTTACAATTGAAGAAACTGAACAAAACAGATATAGTGTTTTCCATTACTATGAAAAGATTGGAAGTGTCTGAGGCCACATTTTAAATTGGATCCTCTTGATTTCAGACTCAGAGCCCTACTTGTTACACCAACAGCTGCTTCTATACATTTCAATATTTTGAGTAGCAATGCTAGAAGTATTTTTGAAAAGCAGGTATTTGGCATGGAACTAGTGTATTTCTTCAAGTCCAGTTAAACTCTTATGTCCAAAAGGAGTTCAAGGAGACTAACGGACTGATTTGCAAAAAAATATCACAAAATTTTCATGGGTTTTGATTATATCATGATTAATACAGTTTTTTATGTTTGAGATGACAGATGTCCAGAGAAGAAAAGTAATGCTCAGAGAAGAGCCAAAAAACAAAACAAGATGAAATTCAAATATTAAACACTAGCTAATTGATGTTCTCTAACTATTCACCATCTCTAATAATGAATAGAGTATGTTCAAAATGAAAAAAAAAAAAAAAGTAGGACAGTGTATGTTAAAGCCATTCAACTCTCCCCCTCAACTCAACACTTTTTCATTTTATCCATTTGTTAAGTACCATTCCTAATGGCTATTTCAACTTTTTGTTGAATTATTTGTCTTTATAATATTAGCTTATAGAAGGTTAATGTATAAATATCTCTCAGGGAAAAAATATCATTTCAAAAAGCAACTCCTAAATTCTAAAGAACTTTTCAACTGTAAAAGATTGTCATAGAATGTCTGTCAAAGACATAATAAATAGAGAAAATTTTAGCATATGTCTTAGACAACTATCCGTTTCATTCTTCTTATAAGGTCAGCCCTAGATAACATCATTATAATCATTATCAACAGCATTTTCTTCAGATTTTGCTATTGAATAGGATTTTCCTTACTTATCTCACAACAAATATTCAAAATGGAGAGGTCATTTATTGTTCTTCTTTTGCTCTCATAAAGAAGTATTGTACAATGAATAGAGTTCTGAGTTTAATTTCAGGAAAAATTGGTTTCAAATCACTTTTTTCACAGAATCTGAAGAACTTTGTGATTTTTTCATGTTTCTTAACATACATCTATCTCGAAACCAAATCCTTAGTACTTATTTGCTAAATAAAATCAATTAATAAGTATGTATTAATCACATTCTATGTATCAGAAATTGTGAGTGCTAAGAATAAGAACCAAAGCAAGCCCTGTTTATAAGGAATTTACCTTATTTGGAAAGTTTTTTGGTCACTGAAGGGATTTTTAGTAATGAGAATTCTCTGCAGTGAAGAAATCATATATCTTTCCCATATTCACATTTGATGATTAGAATGGTTACTCAGAGATTATAAATAAGTTTGTATATGGCTCATAACTGTCAGAACAGAGGCTTAAATATTTCCTCGTTGTCCAAGGTTTTTGCTACAATAGAATTATTATCCTATCAGTGAGTTCTACAAAATAAATTCAAGATTTTATAATAATATTGAATGAACATCCACTTTGTTTCTTAAAAGATTTATAGCTACACTTAAGATTAGAACCAAGATTTATATCTACATTATTGTGACTTCTAAAATCTTAATCATTAGTACTAGAAAAGAAAACTGACATTGACATTGACAACTATATGGAGTGCAATATCCTAAGAAATTCAGTGATATTAAACTGGGATGCTGTCTGAAGTTTTGTAGAAAATATAATATCTAATGAAAAAACATGACCTACTTCTGGGAAATATAGAAATATATCAAGTGTCTGTTTATCTACATATCTTTACTATTTTAAATGTTCTCTACAACTTCACTGTTTTCTACTTCATCAGATCACATGTACAGGATTTTTTGTTATCATTTATTACTGTCCCATTATAATCACTATTATTATCATTATCTGAGGAATAATAGCAAAAAAAAAAAAGTAGAATTAGAGAAAAATGACCAGGATTACAGGTAACAGTTATAGAGAGATGTTTTGAAGAATTTAGGGATGGTTATGTAGGAGAAGGCAAGGCTTAGGGATATTTTTTTTTCTTCAGTTTTTGAAAGGCTAGCATGTAGAGGACAGATAAAACTCATTTGGGAAAGGAGAGAAAAAAGAATTAGCACTAAAAGATGTAATAAAAAGAGAATTTTGTAATCAAAAAAAGGGAAATAAAGATTACTGCAATTAAAATAAACACCTCTAAATAAAATAAGAGTGCTTTTCAATAAACAAATTCATCAAGAATTGAAAAAGATATTTTCAATTTGGAAAATAGTTTTTATTAAACATATCTGATAAATGTTGTGGCTGGTTGATTTAATCATTTTACTAATAAGACTAGCATTTTTACTAATTAAAAAAATGGTCATTTGACCATCTCTGTTGAATCAAAGATCCCTCATAATGATGGACTCCCTGCTTATATTCCATAGGAGAGTAGGTGTTTCTCGGAGTAGCAATCAGCTTTAATTGGTTATTTATTAAGAAGAAATTAATATTACAATGAGAGTGTAGACTACATTGCAATGAGGGTCTCGGGGTACATAATTTGTATCATTCACACTGATTGATTTCTAGATGAAGAAATAGAAAGGGGAAAAACCATGGCACTAATACAATTTGTCAGTAAATGCAAGAGAGAAATAATTTTTTCTCTCAAAAATTTTGGAATTTAACTAATTCTTTTATAAAAGATCCATTTTTCCAACAAAGATTTTGAAAACAATTTTTCAATAGCCATATGAAAAACTCAAAATCAGCAATAACAGAATCCAAATAAAAATAGTATTGTGTTGTGATCTAGTTCAGATGGATCTGAATCTGTTCTTGTTCTTCTCAAAACACAGCCGGTTTAGCTTAGAGCCCTCCGAATATCTCCAAATCCAAAGGTTTTGTCCTTCAGCCTCTGCCTCTGCTTTCTTCAGCCTCCAGCCAGCTCCACTCTTCATGTCATTCCGGTGAAATCTCAACTTGTAGCTTCTTCACTCTGAAGAACTTCTTTGACTGGCCCATTGAAGCTCTATTTATGCTCTTTCAAGAGAGGTATTGTGGGTTTTCTCCCATAGTGCTCTCTGGCCCAAAGAGCTTCAAGGGAGGTGTGAACTCATTGAACTCCAATGAGTAAAGGTGTGAACACAAGCCTTGTATTAATTAGTTCTACTTAGTACCTTGTTTCAGGTTCTGCCCAAAACATCTTCTTGTAAGATTAGATCAACTCTAATTAGTTAGCAGTTAGTAAGGATTCCAACAGTATTGTAGAAACTTCTCATATTTATTCAACTGTACAAAAATAGGTGATAAAAAGAATTAATATTAGAAAAGCTAAAGACAAATAAGTTGTTTTTAATGTGTTTCTGATGGATTTTTAAATAAGTTCAGCTGTCCTAGAAATCAATTTAGAATGAATTATTAAATTAATGAAATTATCATATCCCCTGATCTATGATTCTCACTAATAAAGTGAAAGCCAAAGAAAGAAAATTACATATGTAATTTTCCATATATACTATGACATCTACAGGAGCACTTAATTTTTGGTAGAAAAATAAAAACTTATGACATATTAAATCTATGAATTATATGGTATGAAATTTTTAAAATTGTATAATTCCAAAAATTTTAAAAATAAAAAAACCTGAAAAATTCATTAAAAAATATAGGAAGAGATGTCTTCATTGATACAAGGTGAAATTAACATAACAATAAAAAAGATAATAAAACAAAGAGCATATACCATTGACCAAATTCAAGTACATTGATCAATTTTTGTTTAAGTGAATAGTATTGGAAGATACTACCCTATTTTCAAAGAGAGATGATGGAGAAAATTGTAAAGTTATAGGATTTAATTTCGTTTCATTTATTTTTTCTGTTTCAAATTACCATTCTTTTTTTTAAGAATGCATATTTTGAAAAAGTGATTATGATTTTCCATATAGATTCCTTAATAAATTATTTCAAACTAATGGCATGTGGTGAAAGTTTATAAAGTTGATTGCAAAAATTCTAAGTTTGTATCTCCCTGTCATATTATTTCCTTGATATAAAAAGACAGAATAGGGGGAGGATTGTGGGAATATGGCAAGAGTAAATCAGAAAATTCCAACTTTTCCAGATTTCTTCCACAAATGAAACAAAATTATGCTTTAGGGAAAGACTTGACACTGGACAACCAGAGAAGGCTGGAAGAAAGACTTCAGAAGAGATTAACCAGCAGGAAGGATTAACCAGTATCAAACATCTCCAGGCTAGCTCCCCTGAAACATCCAAGTAGTGACCTGGGGGATGAGCTAGATTCAAAGTTAGCTTCAGCTTTTGTAATTTTTACCTCTTAGGGCAGCCTGGGAAGTCAGAGATCTATGTCTGGGAAGATCTATGTCAGGAGAGAATTCTGAAGTTAACAAACAAACAGATCTGGAGAACAAATCAAGAAAACATAAGAATATTTGAATTACCTGAAAACTATTACAAAAAAAAAACGAAAGAAAGAAAGAAAGAAAGAAAAGAAAAGAAAAAATAAAAGAACCCTGACTCAGCAATATACTATATATATATATATATATATATATATATATATATATATATATATATATATATATATATTAATTGTACTTAAGTGATAGAACTGGAGGGCAAAACAACACAAAACAAAACAAACAAACAAACAAAAGAAACAAACAAAAAACACCTCAAAGATATCCTACTAAGCAAACATATAGAAAAATCACTGCTAAATTTTGAAACCCCTAGATCAAAGAGAAAATTATACAAGCAATAACAGGTACAAAAAGAAAACCTACATTCAACTATACTGAAGCTATAATAAGAATCACACAGGATTTAACAGGTGCTTCAATAAAAGACCACTGGTTCTCAAATACTATATATTAACAAAAAACTAGAATTGTGGTCACAAATATGATACCAAACAAATTAAACATAATACTGAATAAAAAGATATTCAGTGAAATAATAGATTTTCAAAATTTTGTCTTTAATTAATCTGAACTCAATAGACAATTTAATATATGAGAGCCAACATCAAGGAATAATTTCAAAGGATTCAATAAGGAAAAAATTGTTTATGTTTCATATGTAGAAATGTAAACCATATATAGGACATTAGTAATTGGGTAATCCAAAAGAAAGATTGTAAGCTACTTACAACTATTACAACTGAGTATGATACAAAAAGGAAAAGATATAAATAGTAATTACATAAATGTGATGTAATAGCAAAAACCAACAAACCTACTAGCATTGAGAATGAGTTAAAGAGGAAAATTTTCATAGATACACACATAGAGACACCAAGAAAGGTGTAGTATCTGTCAAATCGATAAAGAAATAAAGGGTAAACGAGAAGGAAATAGGTTATGGTGGAATATAAAATGCTGTGTAAATCAACAGTAGTGAGTTAAGGTGTGTAGATTAATAGGAAAGAGATAAAGAGGGAGGAAATGGGTGGCAAAAGATAAGGTAGGGCATAAAAGGGTGACATGTATATCAATAGTTACTTATAGATATATACATAGATGTGTGTGTGTGTGTGTATATATATATACACACACATATATATGTAGATATAAATATAGATAGATATAGATGTGTGTATCTGTGTGTACACAAATATAACTGTGCATAACTTCAGGCTGCTTGGAAAAAATGGGAGGGAACAAGCGAAAAAAAAAGAATAAAATAAAAAGTTCACAGCAGAGAATTAAAGAAAATCCACAAGTAAGCAAAGATTGATAGTTATGAATATATGTCTTCTATTATTGCATACATTTTTATGAAATGGGAAGTTATTGTTACATGCTTTGAATTTTCTCTGATGTTCTACTGGGCACATAACAATATTTTTGTTTGTTTCCTATTTATATTTCTTTTTATTTATTTTTTCTTATGTTGCATTTAAGTTTTAAATTTAAAAAAAAAATAAAAATGTAATTTGGTCTCAGGACCAAAAAAGAACCCCCTCCCAAAACAAAACAAAACAAACAACAACAACAACAACAAAACAAACAAACAAACAAACAAAAACCCTCCAGGAAGAGCTTTAAAAGAATTGGGGGGAAAAAAACAACTTAGAGAAATAGAAAAAATTGGAAAAAGAAATGAGAATAATGCAAGAGAATTAAAAAAAAAAAACATCAACAACTTGGTGAAAGCAATAAAAAATGGAGAAAAAAATACACAAATTCACCAAAGAAAATAATTCCTTAAAAATTGAATTGGCAAATGGAAAAAGAGGTACAAAATTTCATTGACAAAACAAACAAACAAACAAACAAAAAAAAAAAAAACCTGGAAGCTGTTAGATAGAAAAATATGATAAAATTTTAAAAAAAGAAAATAATGAATTTTTACCTGGAAAATGTACAATGGAGAAATAACTTAAGAATTACATGACTACTTAAAATCCATAACAACAACAACAACAAAAAAAAAATCTGGCCATCTTCAAAAAAATTTTTTTTAGTAAAAACTGTCCTAATATATAGAACCAGAGCATCCAAATTCCAGAGCTTTCAGTGCCAGAACAAAGTACTATAAATAGGCAGAAAGAAACAATTCAAATATTGAAGAGTAAGAGAATTACACAAGATTTAGCAACTTTCACTTAAAGAACTAGAGGGCTTGGAATATGACATTCCAGAAGTCAAAGGATTTAAGATAACAGTCTAGAAGCACCTATCTGGCAATACTGACTATAATCCTGGGGAGTGGGGTGGGGTAGAAAATGGATAGTTAATTAAATTGATGACTTTTAAGTCCTCCCAATTAAAAATAACAGAGCTTAATTAAAAAAAAAAAGTGTTCTTCAAATACAAGACTCAAAGAAAATCTCAAAAAAAGAAAGAAAAAAGAATCAAGAAACAAGAGATTCAATAAGTCTTAACCGTTTATATGTATATATATATACACATTTATATAATATATAGACCAGATATTTGTATCTCCTGAGAACTTTATTACTATAAAGGCAATTAGAAGAACTATACATAGAAAGAGGATATGAATGTAAGTTGACTTTAATGGGATGATACCAAACAAAAACACAATATAAAGAGATGAGAAAAATATTATACTAGAAGAGAGATGGGCAAGATAAAATGGTGTAAATTATTTCACATGAAAGAGGTATGAAAAAGCTATTATAATGGAGGAAAATATGAAGAAGGTGGCAAGCAAAATTTAGCTCTTACTGTCATAATTGTCTCAAAGAAGGAATAACATGCATACTCAGTTGCCTACAGAAATCTATATTATTCTATTGAAAAGTAAAAAGGGAGTGTGTGGGAATTGATAGAAAAGAGGGTGGATTCACAAATAAAGGAAAAGCTAAACCATTGGAACAATATCAAGTGCTCATGGGTAAGCCAAGTTAATATAATAAAAACAACAATTCTACCTAAATTAAGCTACTTATTCAGTGCCATACCAATCAAACTGCCAAGAAATTATTTCAGAGTTAGAAAAAATAATAAAATTCATTTGGAAGAACAAAAGGTCAAGAATGTCAAGGGAATTAATGAAAAGACAGTTCAAATGAAGGTGGCCAAACTATACCAGACCCACAACTATATTATAAAGCAGCAGCCAACAAAGTCATTTGATACTGGTTAAGAAATTGAGTAGTGGATCAGTGGAATAATTTAGGTTCACAAAACACAATAGACATTTTTTATAGTAATCTAGTGTTTGATAAAACTAAAGACTACAGCTTCTGGGAAAAGAATTTGTTTGTGACAAAAATTGCTGGGGAAATTGGAAAATAGGATGGCAGAAACTAGACATTGACCAGAACTTAATACCCTGTACCAAAATAAAGTTGAAATGGCTTCATGATTTAGACATAAAAGGTGATACCATAAGCAAATTAGGAGAATGAGTGATTGTTAGAATCTTTACAAAGTGTTAACTCACTGGAATTGATAGAAACAATGCTTATGTACTTAAGTTTACACCTTTGAGAGTTCACACATTAGCTCACACATTAGAGTTCACAAGTCTGGGAGATTCACAAATCAGGAACCCACAATCCCACTCTCTCAGAGGAGGAGTCAACCTTTGGGTTCATACCTTTAAGAGATCTATATAAGAAACTCTAAGGGCCTCAGTCAGGAGTCAGTCAGTTGAGAAGATTCAGAACTGAAGATTCACAGAGAGCTGGAGGCTGAAGCTGGCAGAGGCAAAGGACAAGCTGCAAGGGCTCTTGGAATCAAGGAGGGAAATAGGCCTCTAAGAAAACTAATGAGGCTATTTTGGAAGAGACAATAAAGGACTGAACTTTTAGCAGCTGGCTGCATTTGAGGTGATTATTACACTGAACTGAAACTAAGGCTGCCTCCAGAAGCCCTCCAAGAAATCTGCTCCCAGAGAATGATCATATATTAGAGAAAAGAAGAACATTACAAGTAATAGTCTATTTATTAGACTGTAGAGAAGGAAGGAATTTATAGCCAAAGAAAAATTAGAGAACATTATGAAATGCAAAATGGATAATTTTAATTACATTAAATTAAAATTTTTTTCCCAAACAAAACCATATATATATATATATATATATATATATATATATGTATATATATATATATATATAATTGAGTCAACTTACAAAAATATAAGTCATTCTCCAATAAGTCATTATCTACCATTGGTAAATGGTCAAAGGATATAAATAGATAAATTTCAGATGAATAAATTAGAGTAATTTCTAGTCATATTAAAAAATGTTCTAAATCACTATTGATTAGAGAAATGCACATTAATCCAACTCTGATGTATTATTATACCTCTCAAATTGACTAAGATGACAGGAAAAGGTAATGATAAATGTTGGAGGGGATGTGGGAAAACTGGGACACTGATACATTGTTGGTGGAATTGTGAACTGATCCAAGCATTCTGGAGAGCAGTTTAGGACTGTGCTCAAAGGGCTATCAGTCTGTGCTTACCCTTTAATCCAGAAGTGTTTTTACTGGGCCTATATCCCAGACAGATCATAAAAGAAGGAAAAGGACCCGTATGTGCAAAAATGTTTGTAACAGCTCTTTTTTAGTGGCAAGAAAATGGAAACTGAGTGGGTCCCATCAGTTGGGGAATGGCTGAATAATTTATGGCATATGAATGTTATGGAATACTATTGTTCTGTAATAAATGATCAGCAGGATGATTTCAGAAAGAAACTTACGTGACATGATGCTAAATGAAATGAGTAGAACCAAGAAAACATTGTCCACAGTAACAGCAGGATTATGTGATGATCGATTCTGATAAATGTGATCTTTTCAACACTGACATGATTAAGACCAAATCCAATAGACTTGTGATGGATAGAGCAATTTACATACAGAAAAAGAACTATATCTACTGAATGTGGATGGCACCATAGTATTTTCACCTTCTTTGTTGTTTGCTTGCTTCTTTTTTTTCTTTCTCAGCTTTTTCCCCTTTTTGATCTGATTTTTCTTATGCAGCATAATAGATGGGGAAATATATTTAAAATTGTACATGTTTAACCTATATTAGATTACTTGCTGTGTAGGGGAATGAATGGAGGAGGAGAGGGGGGAAAATTTGGAACACAAAGTTTTGCAAGGGTAAATGTTGAATTCTAAAGTTGAAAACTATCTTTGCATGTGTTTTGAAAATAAATATTATTTAAAAGAAAAAAAAAGTATGAATTGTGTAAAGAGGTCACCAGAAGTTTATAGGCACAGTTTAAAGATAAGAAAGAGAGAGAATAATAAACAAGGGAAAATATGACGGAGGGAAATGTACAATTAGTTACCACAACAATAAACGTGAATAAGATGAACTTACCCCATAAAATAAAGGCAGATCACAAAATGGACTAAAAACCAGAATCCTATGGTATGTTGTATACAAGAAATACATTTGAAATGCTGAAAAACATAATGATAAAGGACCTGAGAAGAATCTATTATTCTTCAGTTGAAGCAAAAACCAAGAAATAAACAACCTCTCCCCCAAAAAAGGGTAACAATCATGATGAAACAAAGCAAAAGAAAAATAGATCTAATTAAAAGAGAGAAGAAGGGAAACTAGATTGCTGAAAAATACAACAATAATGAAATAATAGCAATAATAAACATATGCAACAAATCATATAGCATCTAAATTTTTGAAGAAGTTGACTGAAGCACAGGTGGCAATAAACAATAAAATTATATTATTAGTTGAGCATGTCAACTTTCTTCTCTGAATATTAGATATATCTAACAAAAACTAAACACGAAAGAAGTTAAGGATGTAAATATATTTCTGGAAAAGTTATATGTGATGCATTTCTAGAAAAAAATTGAATGGGAATAGAAAGATATATGCCTTTATATTTGATAGCATATCAATAAAACTACCAAAAATCAATTTATAGAGTAAGAAGAAATAAAAAAGACCTCAAATATGCTGAGAATTGAATCAGATTTGTAAGATTACAAAGCATTCCCCAATTGTTAAATTGTCAAAGGTTATGAGCAGTATTCAGACAAAGAGCTATAATCATATTAAAACATCCTTTAAATGACTATTATTAGAGAAATATAAATTTAAAATATAAATTAAATCAGTTATGAGATATCACCTAACATCTGTCAGACTGGCTAATATGATAGAAAGAAAACAATGATGAACAACGTAAAGAGATGTGGAAAAACAGATAGTAATGCACTGTTGGTGGAAGCATGAATTAACCCAAATCATTCTGGAGAATAGTCAAAGGACTATAATACTTTATAAACTATTTGATCTAGGATTTCTAGGTCTATATCTAAAAAATTTAAAAAAAATGGGAAGTGGGAGGGGAGAATCTACTTCTATAAAAGTTTTTATAGTAGGTCTTTTTGTGGTAGTCAAGAAATGGGAACTAAAAGAATGCCTATCAATTAAGAAATAACTGAAAAAGTTATGATATGTGATTGTGATGGAATATTTTTTGTGCCATAAGAAATGCCAACCAGAATAATTTCAGAGAAACCTAAAAAGACATATACGATGTCATGCAGAGCAAAGACTCCCAAACCAGGAAATGTTATATACAGTAATAGCAATATTGTACAAGGAAGAGTTGTGAATGACTAAGATTTTTTTCAGGATTCAATGATCCAAGACAATTTCAAAATTTTCTTAGTGAAACAATGGTAACCACTTCTAAAAAACAATGTCTGTTGTTTGAATATTGACTGAAGCATAATATTTTTCACTTTATTACTTTCTTTATTCTTTTTTTATTGTTCAAGTTTTCTTATACAAAATGACTATTATAAAAATGATTTATCTGATTGTATAAATACAATCAATATCAGCTTGCTTGCTGTCTCAGAGAGGGATGTGAGAAAGGAGCAAGGGAGGAATAGAATATGAACCCAAAATGTAAAAATAATCCATATATTAAAATTATTTTAATATTATTTTTAAAAAGAATATGTCTGTAAGTAGGTAACCAGTTTTGAAAGCTGCAATTGAAAAAAGACAAAATATATTTTAAATAGTTTGATATTTCCTGTGTATTTTTAATTTGAGCTTTTTTTTTTTAAACTATGTATTACATAGTTTATTTGTGTTATGTGAAGCTGCTAACTTTTTATTAGAAAGTCAAAAATAAAATCAATTCCCCATCCCTGGAGTTTTTTGGAGGAAAGCTGAATGCCCACTTTGAAAAATGGATTATAAAAGGGAATTTTGAGTATGCTGGGTTGAAAAAAGATAACCTCTACAATCCCTTCCATTTTTAATATTTTGTGATCTTACTGTTTTATGATTCTAATTATAGATGTAAGAATTAAAATTGTAAGAGACTAAATCAGAAGTAAAAATAAATGATAGTCAATAAAAATGTGGTCTTGCTCATTATTCAAATTTTACCTGTACTTATTTGTATTTCTCAGCTTCTACTGACCGGAAGTTGAGGTGTAATAGTGTATACATAGGTTATTCCAGATAAATTGAAGAAAATATAAAATGTATTCCAAGAATATATCAGATAGTGATTGGGTATCAGCCACTTTATGTTTAATTCAAAGAGTTCATACAATTGGTTAAAATATTTTCTTCATTCCATTAACGAGGTACCCTCAAACCTCCAAATCTCCAAGTAAGGATTCAGAAAATATGCAAAAAGGTGAAGCCTCGTTTTTTTTAGGTTGCTGCATCATTAATGCCCCAAATTATAACACTGTCATGGATATGAAAGCAAACTCCTATTCATTTTGTAAGGGTGAGATACAGTCCAGGAAATATAACCTCTCCTTCATTTTTCCTTCTTTTTTTTCTGTATAGTTGAATAATTCTTACTTCAAGTTCCTCTCTTACAAATTATGCTTCAAATTTAGTCCAGTTAAAATAGACCTGAACACGTTAATTAATACTGGTAGTAATCTGTACTATGTTCTTTGTTATTAATTCAAAATATACATATGTTTCTTCATATAAAAACTCAAGGAGGATTCTTTCCTATTTAGCAAGTTGGAACAGGGAAGTCCAGATGCTCTAAAATGCAGGAATTTAAAGTGAATACAGAGGCATCTCATTTTTAAAAGTCTGCCTGCTGAACAAGGACATCTGGTACTCATGGTCCCAGATGAATTTATCTGGTATTTCCTTCGAATGTTTAAGATCTCACACTGATGCAGAAGGTTAGATCTTCCCAGTCTTGGCTAATATTCTATGCTTTTAATAATATAGCTGCAGATGAGTTGACATCAATACAAATGTTCACAGCTATATACAAGGTGTTACTCATACAAACATGTAGGGATGAGTGGTATGGACTGTCAGTGCACCACAGTTTTGTACATCATTCTTCTGGTAAAGACAAAAGGAAGATCCTATGAGAGAAAACATCTAGTCAGCAAGAATCATAGTAGGGATATCCAAGTTTGCTCATTTCACTAGTAGGATTACTAAACTCATTTTCAGGCATGCTTTTGAAAATTATTTTAATTTCTTCCCTCCTGTCCAAAATACTACCCTATCATGTCAATTCTACCTTTATTTCAATATTCATTTTCTCCTTTTCATTTCCATATCCATAATTCTTTTTTAACATATCAAAATCATCCCCAGACTATTGAAATTCATTCTCTAACTCCATTATTTCCTTTTGTCATTCTATTCAATCAATGTCTGGCTTTCACTCCATTTTCATATCAATGAGAGCTAAAGCCTTTTTCAAGAACAGTTTTTATTATACATAAAATTTTACTTTGATTCCTTAATGTCAGATACAGAGCTTTACTTCTCAAAGATTGTATCAAGAATATGTAAAATCTAATTGATTCTGCCATATATGAAAGACTTTGAGTTCATTTCCAGCAATAGACTACTCAACTAATTATAAACATATATTAACTACATATTATAACATAGTTTCATTTTTACATGGCAGCAACAAAGCAAGAAATAAATATATTGACCCTTTATCATGTATGACTTTCCCTACTTTCAAAGTGATGATGGAAAAATAGGGGAGAGTCATAAATGTTTTATGTAATCAATGAAATTTGGTTATTCTGTAGTCCATTTGTGGCAGAGTGGCATTGAGGAGCTGAATCATTTAAGTACTTATGTTCTTGCTGTACACAAAACTAAAAAGAAAAGAAGAAATGGTAGCTAAGAGAAGATAGCTTTGGCACATAGGGGAAATTATTCAGAATGATCTACTTATTATTTCTGACTGTTAAGAGCAATCCAGAAAAACCTACAGAAAGCTGACTGAAAATCTCTGATAAATTTGTGAGAAAATATGGACAGGAGCCATACAAAATGAATAGGCATTTATGGATTGCAATTGGCAACATAGATGGGAAATTTTGAATGAATGAGAACATTAATTAATTTTAATATTTGACTAATTTTAATAAATTACTTTCCTGAAGAAAAAAGAAAACAATTTAGATTTTCACGAAATAAAAATTTAAAATCCATGTCTTTAGTAGATAACTAACTCCAATTGATGTTCTAATTTATCTTTCAATTTTTTATAAGAATTTTAGCCTTCTATTATTCGAACTATTTACAGACATTTATTTAGTAGCCACTATGTGATAGATACTGGTGATAAAGATAAGAATGCAAGGATCCAAATGAAAGATATGATAATATCTTCAAAATACACAAAATACCTGGGAGTCATTCTATGACAGTTCCCTCAATACCTGTATAGATACAATATTAAAATGCTCTATCAAAAACATAAAATAACAAGAAGAGTTTTATAAGTTCATGACTAGACCAAACTAATATCATAAAATGAAAAAAAAACCTGCCAAAATTAATATAGAGATTTTAGGCTATTTCAACTCCTTGCCAAAAAGCTTCTTATGGGTATTTCCAGATAATAAAACAATTGAAAAACACAAGACTTTTGCTATTAAAGGAAATAATAGTGAAGGAAAGATAGGAATGAAAGGGGAATAGCATAATCTATAATAATGCACAGTACATAATGTATATAATATAAACAGCAGAATAATGAAGCAATCACCAAAATAATTTACTACTGGTTTAAAAAATGAAAAGTAAATTTAAGTGACAAACCAGAAAAGGAGGAATCATCAACAATTGTCCTCATTAACCTAGTCTTGAAAAAAATCTAGGGGAAAAAAAAAGTTGCCTAAGGAAGATCATCTTATTTGGGGAAAAAAAAAAGTTAGAGTAAATTAAAAGTTGTCTGGAGAACATTGGCTTAGATTAATATACTATATTTATAATAAATAAAAATAAATATATGACCTAAATATTTAAATACATTGCATAAAAGTAGTAGAGAAGCAGATCACATTTTTAATATACTTGAGATGTGAGATAAGTAAAGAAGAAATGAAGGGATTAAAAATGACAAGATAAACAATCTGTACTACATGAAATTTCAAAGCTTTTTCTTGAACAAAATTCTGAGAAGAAGGAAATATTTGACTGGGAAAGAAAAATCTTTTTGCAATACTTCTGATGATGTCTGTATGAAATACACACATACATATGTACATATATATGGATGTATATATACATATATACACATATATATGCATGCACACATATGTCTAAATAACATACATATACTCTGTATATATGCAGTGTGAACATGCATATGTGCTATATAGAAACTTCTATGAATAAAAATAAAGTGTTTTCATACATGCATATTGTATGTTTTATAGATTTTTACATCTTAAATAAATATATATGTCTGGAAGCTTTTAAAGACATGAAGAAATGTTATAATTTAATAATGATGAAATAAACTTTTAAAAAATAAGTAATTTTGAGATTGTTTCCCCAACCAAAAAAAAATTGAAAAGATAAAAGATGGAAATAATCAATTCTGGAGGAATTATTGAAAATCAAGTCTTCTGATAAATGAATTATAAGTAAAGCTATTGTTTATGTATGTACATATCTGTGTTTATGTTTAAACACATGTCACATTTTAAAAAAAGGATTGAGAACAAAGTGACTATTCATCTAATGAGAAAGACTGAACATAAATAAATTCTTAGTTTGGTCTAAGACACTATAGTGTGGACAACAGAGTGAAAGATGGGGAAGTGTGAATTTATGTAAAGTAAACAAAACCAGGAAAACAATATAAATGACTACCACAATGTAAATGGAAAGAACAACATCCATCAAAACAAAATAAAAACAAAACATGAAAACTGGGGTAGCAACATTTTTAGCTCTAAAGATAGAATATGAGGAGCTCTCTTCCCTCCTTTGAAGAGAATAGGGACTATAATTGCAGAGAATCACATATTATGTTAGCATTTTTCATATGTTTCCTAGTTGTTTTTTCCCCTGAATTCTGCACTTCTTTTTAAATTATTTGTTTTAAAATATGATTCTGTGGGAAAGAGAGCAATATATTGAGAAATGCAGATCAGTTAAGTATATAGTCATATATTTGAATATTCATTATATATGCATATGTGCATGTATATGTATATTTACAAGTGTATGTGATAAAAATATTTTAAAAAGTTACTCCTCTTGGGCAACATGCATATATATGTAAATATAAACTATATACACAATAAATTAATAAATAAGAAACAATGAATAAGTGTTCCAATTCCTGGGAGATTCCAGAAAGATATCATTTAGTGTCATTTGTTTAAAAAAAAAGAAAGAAAACAGTCCATGACTGTCATGATCATACTAGCATATTTAGACAGTCAATTTGGATGTTATAAGGAAAATAGATTAGAACAAGGAGAGACCTGAATCTTCTAAACTAGTTAACTGGCTCTTGTAGTAGTCTGGGTAAGAAGTAATGAGGGCCTAAACTAGTTTCATGGGCATACAGATAGAGAAAAAATTGTACAAAGGAGATATTATGGAAACATTCACAAACATTTGTCAAATTTTTCAATATGTATGTGAAGAATGAGTGAAGAGTTCAGGCCATGTTTCTCTTATTGTCATTATTTTTACATTCTACTCTGACTAAATTGAACTGAATACACAATATTCCTTTAACATACTTTGTACTCCCCAAACTTCAAACTACACACACACACACACACACACACACACACACACACACACACAGATATGTATACTCATACATATACTTAAGATATATGTAATAGGTTTAATAGCCCCACAACCCTACTCTCCTTTATTACTAAAAACCTTTCCATCACAGAGATTAATTAAGATTGACTTATCATAGCAAAAAGGGGGTGAAAAGGAAGAGAAGTATGGGTGTCAAACATTGTATATGCTGTCAAACAATTTTAGCAAAGTTGGTCTAATGTTATTATTATGTTTCTTTTGTGACAAGGAAGATCAATAACTTGGAGCATAACTTTGTAAATGCAGTGTAGAAAAATGCAACAAAATCAATGTTTTTTTTAAAAAAAAATCTTCTCCTTTTCTTGCAGGACAAGTTTAAAAGCAATATTCTTCACAAGGCCTTGTGTGACGCTATAGTAATATGAAGTAAACTTTCTATGTTGTTGTTATTGAGTCTTGCCTTGCTTTTTAGGGACCCTGATCTCTTGTAATGGAAAGGGAACTTCTACTCTGGACCTGGGATCCACTAATAGTTACAGGCAACAGAATTAACAAGCATTGTCTGTCCTGCACCTAGTGATATCATGGGATCCTCTGTACTCTCATTGTGATCCTTACAGTCTCTGGGCTAAAAAATCGTGAAGCTGCTGTTGCTTTTGCCAGCACCTCCAGAATCCATCACTGTGGTTGTAGTGTTATGGGATGAGAAATGTCTCACTTAAACATTTTGCTTTCTCTGATAACCCAGAGTTTGAGAACAGGGGACATGGATATCAACTGCAAAGGATCAAGAATACTTCTGGGGTAAGGACAACAATCCATATCAGGAAAATAGGGACTAAATCTTTTTATAGATTAAACTACTTTTTAAAAACTGAAAAGTTACAATCCATTAGTTCTAGCTCTGAAAAGAGTAGAATGAAAGGTCTAAAACTTAAGACTGTCTCATTTCTCCAAAGGTGAGCAGACACCAATTTCAACATATTGCTCAATTCAAGAAATGGATTGGGAAAAAAAGAAAACAACAATAACACAGGAGTACAACCATAAACATAAACTATGGTGAAAGGGAAGATCAAGGCACAAAAACCAAAAATAGTAATGTCAAAATAGTCCCAACAAAAAGATCAAAGAAAAAAAGATAAATCAGACACAAGGCTTATAGGAACTCCATGAAGAATTTTTTTTAAAATGAATTTAAAAACCAAATGGCATTGGCAGAAAAAAAATGGCAAAAAGTAATTAGAGGAGGAGCCAAAATGGTTGAGTGAAGGTAGGGATAGACCCAAGGACTTCCCCCTGACCTTTCAAATATCTTTAAATAATGACTCTAAACAAATTTCAGAGCATCAAAAGCCATGAAAAGACAGAGTGGAACAATTTTCTAGCTGAAGATAGTGTGAGGGTTTACAGAAAAGGTCTGTAGCATCTGGATGAGTATGGAATTCAACTGCACCAGAACAGTCCCAACCCCATGAAATAGTTTGTGGGACCTCTAAATTGGCTACAAGGATGGCAATCTCCAGACTTCTCAGCCCAAGGACAACTCAACAAGACAGATGTGGCACTAGGATGTGAGGTGAGTACTAGCCCAGAATTTGGCTTTGGGAGCCATTGAATCAATAGCAGCAGGAGCAACTGCCACATGAATAATGATCAAGGATGGAAAGCAACAGCCTAAGTGATAGTGATCTTGGCAGCCACAGCAGCAACTTCCAGAGATCTCAGCTTACAGATAGAGGAGTCAGAACAGTTGAACAGAGGGAAATTGTTGAGGTCTCCTTGATGACACTATAGTAGGATTATGTTGTTTGGGTCTGGGTAGCAGTGCTAGCTCACAGTGCAAGAACTCTGGAAGGATCTCTGAAAACAGCTGAACTATTAATACTCTGAAACTTGGGACATTGCACTGTGCATCCTGGAAACAGAGTTCTAAAAAGTTCTATAAAAACAGAAAAAAGATTCTAACCATAGCAAGTTACTATGGTGATAAGAAAGATCAAAACACACACTCAGAAGATAATAACAAAGCCAAGCTACCTCTAAAACCTCCAAGAAAATATAAATATTGGTCTCAGACCATGGAAGAGCTCAAAAGGGATTTTGAAAATCTTGTAAGAGGGGTAGAGGAAAATTGAGAAAAAAAATGAGAGTGATATAAAAGGAAATACAAAAAGTTGAGGAGAAGAATGCCTTAAAAATGCATTTTCCCAAATGGGAAAAGAGGTACAAAAAGCTCACTTAGGTAAATATTGTTTTAAAAAATTAGAATTGAGCAAATGGAAGCAAATTACTTTATGAGAAATCAAGATATAATAAAACAAATCTAAAAGAGTGAAAAAATTAAAAAGTGACATATATCATTAAAAAAAAACTGAGCTGGACAATTTTTTTTTGGAGAAGTATTTTTATTAAAACTTTGATTAGAAATAATAATAAAACATTAACATATAAACATAGAGTAGTAAAACACACATTTTAAAAAGTTATGTCCCAAAATGTATGTTTTTGTGATTTTAATTTTGTCACTTGCCATGAGATAAGCAGTGTAAATAAAATCTTCATCCTTTTAGACTATTGGTTTACATTGCACTAATCACAATTCTAAAGTTTTTCCAAGCTGCTTTTCTCTATAATCATATAAATTGTTTTATTTCTACTCTGTGTCAACTCGGAATCACTTCATAGAAGTTTTTTTTTTCCTATTTTCCTATGAAATTGTCCATTTTATTCTTTCTTGTAGTACAATAATATGTCATTTCACTTATATGCTATAATTTGTTTATTCATTTCCCTGTATAAACATTTAAGCTCAGTTTCCCATGTGGGGTTCTCATGAAAACATTTATTATAAATAAATTTACCTATCTAGTTTTTTTTTTTTTTAATTCTTTCTTTGATTTCCTTGGGGTATAGGCAGAGTGCTACTTTTTTTTTTAAATTTTATTTTATTTAATAATAACTTTGTATTGACAGAATCCATGCCAGGATAATTTTTACACGACATTATCCCTTGCAATCATTTATGTTTCGTTTTTTCCCCTCCCTCCCTCCTCCCCCCCCCCAGGATGGCAAGCAGTCCTATATATGTTAAATATGTTGCAGTATATCCTAGATACAATACATATTTGCAGAACCGAACAGGAGCTGGACAATTAAGATACAGCAGAGATAATTTGAAATTTATTAGTCTACCCCAAAACCGCAGTCACAAAAAAAAAAAAAAAAAGAAAGTGGATATTATCTTTCAAGGAATCATCAAGAAAAAAAATGTCCTGATGTTCTAAAACCAGAGGATAAAATAGAAATTAACAAATTCACTGATCAGCTTCTGAGATTCCAAAATGGAGACTCAAGGAACATTATAGCCAGATTTTCACACTCCCAGGTCAAGAAGAAAATATTGCTAGATCCAGAAAGGTACAGTTCAAGTAAAATAGAGTCACAGTAAGGATAACACAAGATTTAGCAGTTTCTTTATTAGAAGATCTAGGGCTTAGAATATGATATTCTATAGGACAATAGAACTAGGATTAAATCCAAGAATCACTCATCCAACAAAACTGAGTATACTCCTTCAGGGATAAAGATGGACATTCAATGAAACAGAGGACTTTCAAGTATTCATCATGAAAAGACCAGAGCTGAATAGAAAATCTGATTTTCAAATATAGAACTCATGAGAAGCATAAGGAAGTTATCAGGAAAGGGAAATCATAGAGGAATTAAAGTTTATCTGGTTATACTCCTACATGGGAAAATGATACTTGTAACTTATAAAAACTTTTTTTTTTATGACAGTTAGGAGTATATATAGACAGAGGGCAAAGATGTGAGTTGAATATGAAGAGATGATAAAAAAAATACATTAAGGGATGAGAGAATGATATGCTGGAGAAAGGGGAAAGAGAGAAGTAAAATGGTATAAATTGTATGTTACAAAAGAGGCAAGTTAAAGCTTTTACAATTGGGCAGAAAAGAAGAAAGGGAAGAGGATTGAGTAAACTTTACCCTCTTCAGAATTAGCTCAAAGAGAAAATGACAAATACACTCAATGTAGAAATCTATCTGAACCTGCAGGAATGTAGGAGAGGAAAGGAATATGAAAAGGGGAGAGGGTGATAGAAGACAGGACACATTGGGAAAGGGGCTAGGCAGAAGCAACACACTTTTAAGAAGGGACAAGGTGAAAGGTAAAGAGAGACTAGAATAAACAGAGAGAAAATACAGTTAGTAGTAGTGATTATGAAAAATAATGTAACAAGCTTCTCTAATGAAAGCCTTATTTCTCATATATAGAGAATGTATAGGAAAATGAGTAAAGCTTATTTTTTTTAATGAGCTATTCCTCAAATGATAAATGATCAAAAGAAATTATTTCTGCCCAAAAGATTATAAAATCATGCATACCCTTTGACCTAACAATACCATGATTAGGCATGAATTCCAAAAGAGATTAAAAAGCAAAAAGGAAAAGAATTCATATACATAAAATAGTTGTATTAATTTTCTTCTCAGGGCAAAGAAGTGGAAATTAAAGGGATACACATCAATTGAGGAATGGTTGAATAAATTGTGGTATATGATTATGAAGGAATATTATTTTTCTATAAAAAATGATGAGCAGGATACTATCAGAAAAACTCTGACAGTCCTCCACGAGCTCAAAGTAAAATATACTGTGTGCATAACAAAGTGGTGGGCTGATCAGCTGTGAATGACTTTGCTATTCTCAGCAATACTATGATCCAAGACAACATTGAAGGACATGATAAAAAATGCTATCCATACTTAAAGAACTGATTGCATATGAATACAGATGGAAGCATACTTGTTTTTTTTTTAATTCCTTTTTTTGAGGGTTTTTAAGGGACTATGTTTTTTGGGGGGCAAGATGACTTTCATGAAAATGTTTTGCCAAACTTCCATAGATCTCAATAGGGTTGAGAAGTGGGAAGGAAGAACAGAATTGGGAATTCAAAAGTTTAAAAACAAATGTAAAAAAAAAGTGTTTTACATGTAACTGAGAAAATAAAAATATTAGAGTACATTTTTTTTGATGATTAAAGGAAATGCAAAAAAAAAGGAATATTTAACTTGTTAGATCTACGAATGAGGAAAATTTTATAAACAAACAAATGATAGAGAAATAAAAATTATAGTGGATTTTTTGATTATATTATGAGTTAAAAGCCTTTAAATAAATATGGGTAGCTAAGATTACCCATAAGAAAAGTAGGAAAAAGGAAACAAAGTTTTCAACAAAATTCTCTGATAAAGGACTTAGTTTTAAATATATAGGACACTCAAAGGATATGAACAGACAATTTTCAGATGATGAAATTGAAACTATCACCACTAATATGAAAGAGTGTTCCAAGTCACTATTGATCAGAGAAATGCAAATTAAGACAACTATGAGATACCATTACACACCTATCAGATTGGCTAAGATGACAGGAAAAAATAATGATAATGTTGGAGGGGATGCGGGAAAACTGGGACACTGATGCATTGTTGGTGGAATTGTGAACGAATCCAACCATTCTGGAGAGCAATCTGGAATTATGCCCAAAAAGTTATCAAACTGTGCATACCCTTTGATCCAGCAGTGTTACTTCTGGGCTTATATCCCAAAGAAATACTAAAGAAGGGAAAGGAACCTTTATGTGCCAAAATGTTTGTGGTAGCCCTGTTTGTAGTGGCTAGAAACTGGAAATTGAATGGATGCCCATCAATTGGAGAATGGCTGGGTAAATTGTGGTATATGAATGTTATGGAATATTATTGTTCTGTAAGAAATGACCAGCAGGATGAATACAGAGAGTCTTGGAGAGACTTACATGAACTAATGCTAAGTGAAATGAGCAGAACCAGGAGATCATTATACACTTCAACAATGATACTGTATGAGGATATATTCTGATGTGAAGATGTATCCTGATGGAAGTGGATTTCTTTGACAAAGAGACCTAACTCAGTTTGAATTGATAAATGATGGACAGAAGCAGCTACACCCAAAGAAAGAACACTGGGAAATGAATGCAAACTATTTGCATTTTTGTTTTTCTTCCTGGGTTATTTTTAACCTTCTGAATCCAATTCTCCTTGTGCAACAAGAGAACTGTTAGGTTCTGCAAACATATATTGTATCTAAGATATGCTGTAATCTATTTAACATATATAGGACTGCTTGCCATCTAGGGGAAGGGGTGGAGAGAGGGAGGGGAAAAATTAGAACAGAAGCAAGTGCAAGGGATAATGTTATAAAAAAAAATTATCCTGGCATGGGTTCTGTGGATAAAAAGTTATTATAAAATAAATAAATAAAAGATCAATATATAGGACTCTGAGTCAAATTTATATTGAAAATGAGGCATTTCCCAATTGATAGTCAAAGATATGATAGATATTTTTCAGAAGAAATAGTCACATGCAAAAAAAAAAGTTTTAATGACTATTGTTTAGAGAAATGCAAATTAAAACAACTTTGAGATGCTATCTAACATCTACCAGATTGACTACTGTTATTAAAACTAAAAAAAAAAAAAAAAAGGAAAATGAGAAATGGTTTGAGGGCATATGGAAAAATTTTGACCTAATGCATGAGAAGCTCTATGGATAATAATTTGAAGATATTTCTAAAAGGCAATAAAATTATCCATACTTCTAAATCTGCAACCTAAAGAGATCAAAGAAAAGAGGAACAGACATTAAAATGTAAAGGACTTTTTTTTTGTGATAGCAAAGAATCGCAACTGCTCATCACCTGGAGAGTGGCTGGACAAGTTATGGTATATGATTATGATGTAATACTGTTGTACTAAAAGAAATGATGTGTAGGATAGTCTCAGAAATAAATAAAGATGTAAATGTGGATAATTATACAGTGATATCTGTTAAAATAAAATTAATATGAAAGTGGATTATCTATCCTCAAGAGACATTTTAGATTGGATAGAGCCTAAATTCCTGTAGGTCAGTGTCATTTATTTTTGTTTTCATATGCTGAATCACAGTGCCTGGAACATATCAAGATTTTAAACGTGACTTTAGATTGATACTTTGAATCCCAAATGTCATGTGGAAAAGTACATTGATAGTGCAGGTATGTTCATCTGTGTTCCCAGTAATCTTAACTTCAAAAATGACTTTCCTACTCACCATAATATGCATATGTAATAATTGTCATATAACATATAGCAGTTAGCAATTTTCAAGATTTTTTTTTTATTTTCTCATTTGGCAAGTATAATGTAAGTATACCTATTTTGTGGATGAGGGCATTAAAGTTTAGAGATATAATGTAATTTGATCAAGACCTGAGCTGCCATGTTGCATCCATAAAACAATGATATGTAGAACAAAAATCTTTTTATTTCACCATTCTGCCTCTCGTGAAGAGTTTTAGTTGAAATGTGGAGAACAGAATATAAACAAAGAAAGGGACCATGGTTTATGATCTTTAGAGTCCTAAACCATCAAAACATTTTTTTCTTATACAGAATACAAAGACTATATAAAATATTATATATTTTCTTATACAAAATATCTAAAATACTATACTAGAGAATACATAGCTATTGTTCCCAGATTGAAGATGTCACAATTAAGTCATTATCTTTTATATATGGAAGGGAAACTCAATATGTATGTGTGGTGATTTAAAAAAAAAAACAATCTGCATTAATAGATATAAAAATGTGATTTTTGTTATTTATTGATATAAGTAAATAATGTTTATACTTTCTCTAATATTGAACCTATCCTGAATTCCTTGAATAAGTCTCACATTATCATAATGTATGATATTTGTGATATTTTGCTGTGATATCTCATTATGATTAACCTTTCCTTCTGACCTTCTAAGTTGTCCTAGACTGAAAAAAATCCCATTCTGACCTTTTGTTTATTACGTCAACTCAGAGTTTTTGGCAATCTATTTTAAAGTACTTGCTGTTGTTTTTAGAAGAAAATGTTAGGAAAATTCAGGAGGGATATTCCCTTTTACTCAACTATCATGATTCCTTTGATCTGTGAAACTCCTTAAGAGTCTGAAGGTTTTCTCTTTTGTATAGAGTAGAAGACAGAAAGTTTTAAAAGTCCAAAAACATTATCAGAAGATCTTTTTTTGCTCAACTATCAATAATGATTGGCTAGAATTGCTTTGTAATCTTTCTAGATAGATATAAAAATGCAAACATAAGACATAAACAGTAGTTAATATAACAGTTAATATTTGGAATAAGATTTCTTAGAATTGTCCATGTTGTATCATTATACAGAGGAATCATGTGATTAAAATTTTAGTATTAGGGGAAATTTTTTAAAAGTCTCTTTTATTTAGGTAAAGAAATAAGTCTATTAGATAAGCAAACTTCTATTTGAGATGGCAAACTAAACAAGCCTGTGCATTTGAATAAACTCCATATTTATTAAGAGATACTCATCTTCAGATTTGTCTGAAATTCCAGGGGATTGATAAAGAAAATAAGAGGCAGTGAATTATTCCTTCTAACCTTGTTAAAATATCATTTTACAAAATAAGTTCTTTCAACTTCCTCCCCCATTCCTTTTGTCAGCCTTTTCTCAATAGTCATTTTAAAATATCCCTGTTCTTTTTTTTTTAATTACCATTTGAAAAATAAAAGCATGGCTATTAAATAAACATATGCCTACAGTGCCATGATCTGAAACTACACCTTTATTTGATTAAAAAGAAGAAACTTATTTTACGGATGGAAAACTAAAGTAAATAGTGCTGTGACTTGCCTAGGATCAGACAGCTAGTGCATGTAAAATCTTGGAGCAAGATTTGAATTCAATTGTTCATGACTCTAGGTCTAGTTCTCTCTTCAGTGCACCACAGGAATATTTCCACTTCCAATTGAAGCAGATACTAATTATAAAAAATAAACATTTTCCCTCTTGCCAAGTATCCCTCAATTTGTGGCCTCGATATTAAGTGATATTCTATTCTCCCTTTACTCCCAAACTCAAGGAGTTTTATTGGAAAGCCACTGTTAGGGTACATATTCTATCATCACAACATGCCTGCTATTTATTTCTATGGAGAAAAGTGTTTAATTCATATTGTTTTATAATTAATGAATAAATAGAAATATCTTTTCAGACCCAAATACACTGATACATTAGAATGGATAAGAGCAGTCAGAGTTGTAGTACAAGATTTGGAAAGGAGTAAGGGAAAATAACTTATATTTTAAAAGATATGTCCTTTTTTAAGATGCAGCTTAATTATCATCTCCAATGTATAGGTTTTTGTGATCTCTAAATTTGTAATGGTCTTCTCCAAAACTAACTTATTTAACTACATTTCATTTTTCTTTATTTATTCTCTTTGCTGTGGTGGATGAAAGATTAAATGACACAAAAAACAAAGTTTTGATCTTCTGACATACCATTTTACTAATTAATGAAACTGTCCAATGCAAATAGAAAATAATACTATTTCTCACTCTGTTTTCTTTTTCTGGTCTGTATTTTCTTTTACATGATTAATATGGATGATTGTACATGTATACCCTATATCAAATTGGTTGCTATTCTCCAAGGAGGGGAGAATAAAAGGAAAGTGTATTTGAAATACATTTTTAAAGTATTAAAATGGTTTTAAATGTATTTGAGAAAATAAAATATTATTAAACTAATGAACCTATCTCTCAAGTATCTGTAAATGATCAAAAACCATGGAAACAATAACTGATTGATCAGTATGGGGACAGTTTTTTTAAATTATAATAGCTTTTTATTTACAAGATATATGTATGGGTAATTTTTCAGCACTGATAATTGCAAAACCTTTTGTTCCAATTTTTCCCCTCCTTCTCCCCCTGCCTTCTCCCCCAGATGACCAATACATATTAAATATGTGAAAGTATATGTTAAATATGATATATGTGTATATATCCATACAGTTATTCCTCTGTACAAAAAGAATCAGACTTTGAAATAGTGTACAATTAACCTGTGAAGGAAATCAAAAATGCAGGTGGACAAAAATAGAGGGATTGGGAATTCTATGTAGTACTTCATAGTTATCTCCCAGAGTTCTTTCATTGGGTGTACCTGCTTCAATTCATTACTGCTATATCAGAACTGATTTGGTTTATTTCATTGTTGAAGAGTACCACATCCATCAGAATTGATCACCATATAGTACTGTTGTTGAAATATATAATGATCTCCTGGTCCTGCTCATTTCACAAAGCATCAGTTTGTGTAAGCCTCTCCAGTCCTTTTAGAAATCATCTTGTGGGTCATTTCTTACAAAACAGTAATATTCCATAATATTCATATACCACAATTTAGTCAGCAATTCTCCAATAGTTTCTGGCCACTATACAGAGGGCTGCCACAAACATTCTTGCACATATAGGTCCCTTTCCCTTCTTTAAGATCTCTTTGTATGCGGAAAAACTGGGACACTAATGCATTGTTGGTGGAGTTGTGAACGAATCCAACCATTCTGGAGAGCAATCTGGAATTATGCCCAAAAAATTATCAAATTGTGCATACCCTTTGATCCAGCAGTGTTTCTATTGGGCTTATATCCCAAAGAAATACTAAAGAAGGGAAAGGGACCTGTATGTGCCAAAATGTTTGTAGCAGCCCTATTTGTAGTGGCTAGAAACTGGAAAATGAATGGATGCCCATCAATTGGAGAATGGCTGGGTAAATTGTGGTATATGAATGTTATGGAATATTATTGTTCTGTAAGAAATGACCAGCAGGATGAATACAGAGAGCACTGGCGAGACTTACATGAACTGATGCTAAGTGAAATGAGCAGAACCAGGAGATCATTATACACTTCAACAACGATATTGTATGAGGACATATTTTGATGGAAGTGGATTTCTTTGACAAAGAGACCTAACTGAGTTTCAATTGATAAATGATGGACAAAAGCAGCTACACCCGAAGAAAGAACACTGGGAAACGAATGTGAACTATCTGCATTTTTGTTTTTCTTCCCGTGTTATTTATACCTTCTGAATCCAATTCTCCCTGTGCAACAAGAGAACTGTTCGGTTCTGCAAACATATATTGTATCTAGGATATACTGCAACATATCCAAAATATAAAGGACTGCTTGCCATCTAGGTGAGGGGGTGGAGGGAGAGAGGGGGAAAAAATCAGAACAGAAATGAGTGCAAGGGATAATGTTGTAAAAAAAAAAAAAATTACCCTGGCATGGATTCTGTCAATATAAAGTAATTATTAAATAAAAATTAAAAAAAAAAGATCTCTTTGTGATATAAGCCCAGCAGTAACACTGTTGGATAAAAGGGTAAGCAAAGTTTGATAACTTTTTGAGCATAATTGCACATCACTCTCCAGAATGGCTGGATGTATTCACAATTCCCAACAATGTATCAGTGTCCCAGTTTTCCTATATCTCCTCCAACATTCCACATTATCTTTCCCTGTCATTCTAGCCAATCTGACAGGTGTGTAGTGGTATCTCAGAATTGTCTTAATTTGCATTTCTCTGATTAATAATGACTTGGAGCATCTTTTCATACGGAAACTTTATTGCCTCTGTAAAATTCTGGGTTGTAATTTCAGGAACAGGAAGGCTGGTAATCCACAAGTAAACAAAAGTTCTGTCTGTAGCTGTAAGGCATAGCGGAACATTAGTATTTTTGGTATCAGAAAACCAGGGGCCCATCCTAGATAAAGAGCACAGACTAAAGGACCAATGTAAGCCACAATAATTTGGATAAATTCCAAAACACAAATCAAAAGAGCAGTGGCCTAAGTTTTCCCAAATTACATCCTCTTGGAAGCTACAAAAATTTGCCAACTCTCAGAACTAGCTCTGAAAAAAGTAACATAAAACTGGTGAATTTTGTGACGATGCCTTGCCAGCCCCAAGTAAGGGAGCCAACATGCGCTGCAAAGGTAAGACATACACTGAGAATATGAAAAAACAACAAGAAAAAGTGTGTGATCAAGATGTAAAGAAGACCAAGGTATACATACAGAAGAAGAAAACAATTAAAAACAGCTGCACAAAGTCACGAAGAAATACTAATTGGATCTAATCCAAACAAGAATTTTTGGAAGAAATGAGGTTGATAGCAGAAAAAATGGGAAAATAAATGATAATAATGCAAGAAAATTAAGAGAATAAATCTTGTTAAAAGAAAACAGCTTAAAAATGTTTAATGAAAAAAAAAGAGAGGCAAAAATTTATTGACAAAATAAGTTCCTTATAAAACAGAATTTGGCAAGAAAAAGGAATTGTAATTTTACTAAAGTAAAGAATTTGCTTTAAAAAAAAAGGAAAATATTCCAAATAGGAAAAATATATAAAAATTCATTGAAGAGAGGTGAAGCTAAGATGGCAGAGTAAAGGCAGGAATTTGCTCTGGCTACAGCCCTAGCCTCATAGCAGGACCACTGAATCAGCAGCAGTACTAGGAATATGAAAGGATGATATGTTTTTTAAAATAATTAAATTAAAGGGTGAGACAGGAATGTACCAAGAGAAAGGGAAAGTGAGAAGTAAAAACAGGCAAATAAACTGCCATAAAAAAAGTCAAGAAAAAGATTTTACAATAAAGAGGAAGACGAAAAGGAGGGAGGAGTGAGTTAACCTTGCTCTCATCAGAATTGGCTAGAGATGAAATTTCTATTACAAATCTATCTTACCTTGAAGGAAAGTAGGAATGGAATGTGATACAGGAAGGGAGCAGGCGGGTGACAAAAAAAAAAAAAAGAGAGAGAGAGAGAGAGAGGACATTTTGGGGAAGGGAGAGTTCAGAAGCAAAACACTTTTGAGGACAGACAGAGTAAAAGGAGAAAGAGAAGAAATGGGGGGAAACAGCAACAGTAATTGTAATAAGAATTTTGAAGCACATTTCTATGATAAGGATTTATTTCTCAAACATTTGACTCCCCCAATTGATAAATGATCAAAAGATATGATCTGTACCAAAGGGCTATAAATTCACGCATATCCTTTAACCTAACAATATCACATCTAGGAATGAATATTAAAAGAGATTGAAAAAATAGAAAGGAAAATGTCCTGTACATACAAAAATATTTATAGCAGCTCTTTTCTCATGCAAAAATAAAATGGAAATTGAGGGGATGCCCATCAACTGTAGTATCCCCAATAAAGTGTGATATGTGTTTGTAATAGAAAATTATTATTCTACAGGAAACAAGCAGCGGGATGCTCTCAGAAAAACAAACAAAGCTGGAAAGTCCTCCATGATCTCAAGTAAAGTAAAAGTATACAGTGTACTATATACAAAGTAATAGACACGTTCTAGGATGAGCACCTATAAATCACCTAGCAGTATTATGATCCACAACTACTCTGAAGGACTTATGTTGAAAAATTCTAACTATACCCACAGAAAAAACTGATGGTGTCTGAATATAGATTGAAACATTCTCCTCTCTCTGTGTCTCTCTCTGTCTCTCTTGCTGTCTCTTTCTGTGTCTTTCTGTCCCTCTCTCTGCCTCTTTCTGTCTCTCTGTCTCTCTCTTTTATTTTCAATAGGATGAGAAATCTATGTTCTCATAACTTCACATGTGGTTTCTTAATTGTAGGTTGGGGAATGGGAAAAAAAAAAAAGCTAGAACTCAAACATTTTAAAAACAAATGTTTTAAATGTAACCAGGGGAAAATATTTAATAAATAAATTGAATACCAAAAAAAAATTCAACTAAGAAAAAATTAATCAAAAATTAGATTTAGAAAATGAAAGCTAATGACTCCATGAAACATCAACAAACAATAAATAAAATCTAAAGAATGAACAAAGAAATAGAAGAAAATATGCAAATTTATTGGACAAATAACACACCTAAAAATAGGACATTTAAAATCATTGGACTACCTGAAAGTGATGACCAAAGAAAGAGTCTAGACAACACATTTCAAGAAATGATAAAAGAAAAATGTGTCAATATATTAGATCCAGAAGGTAAACTAGAAATTGACAGAAACCACCAACTGTCTCTTGGAAGAAATCTGAAAATGAAAACTCCCAGATCTATTACAGCTAAATTCCAGATTCCCTGGGTCAAAAAGAAAACACTCTAAGGAGGCATAAAGAAACATTTAAATACTATGGAGCCACATTAAGTATCACACAAATTTTAGCAGCTTCCACCTTAGAGGCTTTGATACCTTGTATTATGTTATTCTAAGAGACAAAGAAACTAGGATCAAACCTAGTAAAAAATGATCTTAATGCTGTGGAAGAAAATGGACATTTTCTGAATTGGAAGACTTTCAAGTATTTCTGGCGAAAAACAAAATACCTTGCTGCTGCAAAAAGCAAAAAAAAAAAAAGATAAACATCATAGAGTAATCATAAAGGACTCAATATAGGTAAAATATTTACATTCCAATATGGGAAGATTTATATATATACACACACACACATATATAAAATTCCTAAAAGCTTTATCTAGATGCCCTAGATAAACAATTAAAATTAAATCTGTACTTAATATAAAGAACTATATGGATATGTCTTCAAAGAGGACTAGCACATCTGGTGTGAAGGCTTGCTGAAAATGGCTATTAGTTTTAGAAATCTGACTCAGTTCTATATTCACTTGTTTTGTCTTTTCCTTTTGAACAGGACTAATGCTACCACAAGGTGCATAGATTAGATTTAAGTGAGGCAAAGTTGAATAAAGTCAGTCTTATTGTCCCTTCTAGACTTGCTGCCATGATGTTGTGGGAAATGATGATGAAGTGGTTTTTAGATGAACTCCGGTCTTTCCTGTTCCAATAGTAAGTTTCTACATTTGGGTTCTTTCTTTTTGCCAGTACACATTTTTTTTTTTAAATAAGAGTTATAAGTGTCAGCACCTCTAATCATGGGGTGGAGGGATGGTGCTTCTAGCTTCACTTCAGTTCTCCCTTTCAACCTGGAACCCCAAACCAAGAGCTCCATCCTCCATCAAGTGCTCGTTTTTGGCAGAACACCTGGGCCTGGCATTCCTTATCAGCTGAGGTTCACTCCCACACTCAGACCCCCACCCTCCAGCTATCCAGGAAGTGAAAGTTTCTGTAGTTCCTGATGAAGCTCCAGTCATATGAACTAGGCCCAGGCTCCCCACTTGCTGTTTCTATGGTGACATCCCAGAAGCATTTCCACTTTACATATATTAATCCTTGGCCTTGGGTCTTTCCATCTTCTTAAGTTATATCAGGAGGACTCCTGTTCTGCCCCAAGTCTTCTTAATTCTTTGTCAGTCTATGTTCACCACTGAGGTACACATCCTTTCCATTTGTGGAGGAAATTTGGAGAGCTTGAAATTTTCAACCTATTTTTCCAGCATTACAGAATCCTTCCCACAAGCAGTGTAAAAAAATTTTTTTAAAGTAAGATCTATACAAACTGGGAGATCACTATGTATAATCAAAACAGTATTTTAATAGGATCAACTGTTAAATACCATTCCAAAGGACTCATGATGAAAAAATGTTCAAAATAAAAAACCCTCAAAAATTAAAAAAGAAAAAAATAATAATAAAATGAGATATTTAAAAATTCCTGATTTTTTTCCCTTATAGAAATGGTTATCAATTTATGACACTCCCATTTTTTACTTGCTAAAATTTTTCACCTAATTTCTAGTTGTCATAATGATTCTCAATCCATCTCATCTTAATCAATTTGAACCAGTGTTGACCCTTTCTGAGATCCAGAATCAGGTATCCAGTGTTCCTTCAGGGATTCAGCAAATTTGATAAGCACTATTTTTATAACATTGTTTTAAAATCATTTACTCTCTAGTTCCTGCTCAAAAACAAGTCAATACACACAAAAGCATATTACATAGTTCCACTACTTCAAAGAAAGTAAAATCCTTTTGAATCTTTTATTTGAGCTAGTGTTCATCTGCTACTTCAAAAAGGTCAACTTTTAAGGAGGAAAAAATTTTAAGATGCAAGCATCATATAAATCATAATAATTTTGAATATAGCCTTGGCAGAAGCTCAGAATTATTGAAAAAATGCATGTTCTTCTCTACACAGACTACCACTCAAATGGTGCACTGCTACTCTTCACCTTTTTGAGTAGTTGGTCCTTTGTAGAATGCTTATTTTTTCTATTGTTTGTGTCTGTCAAGAGGCTTCTTGAGTTCTACTATTAAGCTACATCCATTTGCTCCTTCTCAGATTGAATAAATACAGTGACTTCTTCATCTGCAGACAGATCTCTGAATTCTACCAGAAAGAAACCCTGCAATTGCCCTACAAATAAGATAATTAAGTATTATTTCCTGACCTTGTTAAAAAAAAAAAAAAAAAGAAATCCCAGCATGGTAGCAGGGTATGCTGTGTCATACATTCAGGGTCTTACCCCAGAACTCTTTACAAGCATTCAGTGAAGATTGCAGGGTATGTCAAAAGACTGATTAGTAGCTTTTAATAGATGACCCTGTTTCTTGAAATTTCAAAAGGAATTTCCAATTTATAACTTCAAGATTTATAGAGAGGTGCCAAAACAAGGATGTCACAGGTGTCCTTATATAGATATTCACTGGAAATTATAGCAATCTCTGCAATATAGTACATTGTTTTTTTTTGTTTTTGTTTTTAAATTCAGTTGAACTCTCAGTCAGAAAAATCGAAATGTCTTACAATAATATAGGGTCTCAAAATTTGAAAATTATTGGTCAGATAACATAGAAGACACATTCCATGAAAAATATACTGCATTTTGAAATATTTTTAAATTTTTTGTTTCTTTCTTTGCTTTTTTATCTCTCTCTGTCTCTGTCCCTCCCTCCGAACTCTTTCTCCATCTTTCTCCCCCTTCTCTCTCCTTCTCCTCCCTTTCCTTCTCTCTCACCCCTCTTTGTTTTTCTCTCTTTTTTTGCTCCCTTTATTTTTCTCTCCTCTCTTTCTTCCTATCATGCACCTGTTTCCCTAATAAAAACAAAATGAGACCTAAAATAATTTGGTAATTTATGTATTTAGTAAGTTGGAATGATACGGACAATAACTGCAATTTCATTGTAACAAGAACTTCTAGTTTACATTATTTCTGTTAAATTCAGTATCCTTTAATTACAAATACCCTTTTAATTACTTAACTTAATTTATATATTAACAGAATTATCTTGAGCATTAAAAAAGGAAATATCTTATCTGTCCAGCATAGAGTTAATTTTTATCATAAGTGGGGCTTGATCTCTATACTTCCAGGTTTTAAGGCTAGTTATATATTTGCTATATTTCCTTGCCTTTCAGAGTGAATTCAAGTTCTGTACAAATACTTATTAAACAAAATACAAAAATCAGACTTGAGATTTGTCTGGTAAGTTAATGAGGAGAAATTAAATATAACGGTAATAATGAGTATTTACATATTTTCTAAAGTTTATTTTCCTTCTAAAAATAACCCTGTGATTCATATAATGAAAGTATTATTACCTTCCTTTTAGAAATGAGGAAATTTGGACTCAAAGAGATTAGGAGAAATTCATAGGGTCATGACACTAATTAGTATTGAAGCTAAAACCCAAATACAATTTTCTTCTGATTACAAGATCGCTTCCAAACACACCAGGTCATCTCTCAATTTTTATAATCTAAGTTTACAATCCTGCTAGGATCTTCAGCATTAGATACTAAGGTTGATTTTTCAAAGAGAATTGAAAATGAATTAAAAATCTCTTGATATAAGGAAAGAAATAATAGGCCCATTAGAAAAATAGTAAAAAAATAGTAAAAAATTTACTATTAGTTCATTTTTAATCTCATTCCTATCATCTACCATGGTAAATAGGAGGTTGGTTTTATAAGATTTATCAAAAAGTGAAAAACAGAGACAAAGGTTTTTAAGAACTTAGTTGTAATCATCTTAGAATTGGTAGTTTGAACTATAGATAGAAAAACAATTCAATATCTTATTCAGGGATGGAAAAGCCTAAGATAGGGAAAGGTAAAAAGAGTGAATAGCAAATTATCTGAAAAAATTATATGAACAAAGAAACAATTAAGAATATTGGAAGAAATAAAATAATAAATAGGGAGAATCAGATATAATTATTCAAGACATCATGAGGGAAATAAAAAAAAGTTCACTTCCTCTAAAATGTGTATAGAGGAAAAGAAAAGCAATAATTACCCTCAATACCACCAAACAAAACCAGAAGACAGTATATCAAAATCTAAATAACTCCCTTGATTTGCTGAATCAATGAACAAACAAATAAATTCCTATACCATGTATTTCAAAAGTAAGTCATATTAATTTATTTACTTGTCTTGTGAGATGATTTAAGTGCAGCAAAAGAAGGAGTTTGGTAAAGAAATTAAAATTATTAGAGGCATCCAAAAAAAAAGAGGGGAAGATATAGATTAAGTGTATTGAAGATATATGAGGAGTATTATATGAAATTTCAGTTTATAATTCAATAAGAAAAAGTATTGACCAAGGAGGAAGGGAGAATAGAACTGATGTTGATATTGTAGCAAGAATACCATGAATAATAAAGAGAGAGAAGGAGAGAGAGAGAGAGAATAATAAAGAAAAAATCCTTTATACCTATCAACTAGAAAAACAAATTCAATTTGAAATAAGTTTCAGCTTGATAAGAATGCTTTGTAAAATATAGAGACATATTTTGCAAGTGAGGCAAAATATATTTTGCAAAATACTGAACAAATGAACTCCACAATCATTTTATTATTTTGTCACCCTCACAAATCCTATCTAACAAAATCTGTTTATTAATATCTTATGAAAAAGCATTATTTTAGGATAGTCACACCTTAGAATTCTATTTTTTTTAAGTTTATGAATTTTTACATCTCCATAAATAGTTGGCATTTTTCTGTATTTCATTCTGCAGAAATTTAAGTAAATCTCCACTTTCTCCCAATTTATACCTTTCATTGGTTTCTATATAATAATGCTATTCTTTTAGTTTATATATCATAATTGTTTGAATCACTCATTAATTCATGAGCACTGAGTCTTTGGTTCTTTGATATAAAAACTGCTGCTGTGATTTTGTTTTTGTTATTGTTATTGTTCACATTGGTCCTTCCACTCTTTCTCATACATTTTAAAAATATATCTGGATCATAGGTCAAAAAGTATTAAAAGCTGTAACTTTTATTACAGGGCTTATATCCTAAAGAAATCATTAAGAAGGGAAAGGGATCTGTATGCGCAAGAATGTTTGTGGCAGTCCTCTTTGTAGTGGCCCAAAACTGGAAACTGAGTAGATGCCCATCAATTGGAGAATTGCTAAATAAATTGTGGTATATGAATATTATGGAATATTATTGTTTGGTAAGAAATTACCAACAGGATGATTTCATAAAGGCCTGGAGAGACTTACATGAACTGATGCTGAGTGAAATGAGCAGGGCCAGGAGATCATTATGTACTTCAACAACAATACTATATGATGATAAATTCTGATGGACCTGGCCATCTTCAGCAATGAGATGAACCAAATCAGTTCCAATGGAACAGTAATGAACTGAACCAGCTATGCCCAGCAAAAGAACTCTGGGAGATGACTAAGAACCATTACATTGAATTCCCAATCCCTATATTTTCGCCTGCCTGCATTTTGGATTTCCTTCACAGGCTAATTGTACAATATTTCAGAGTCTGATTCTTTTTGTAAAGCAAAATAACAGTTTGGTCATGTATAGTTATTGTGTATCTAATTTATATGTAATTTTTTTTTTAGGTTGTAACTTTACAGAATAATTCTAAGTTATTTTCCATTGTGGTCCAACAATTTCACAGCTCCACTGAGAGTGCCAGTGCCTTCACTGATTGGGATTTCCTTTTTATTTTGACATCATTGCTGACATGATGTATATAAAGTGGACACCCCAAAGTTGTTTCAATTTTCATTATCATTATGCCTTTCAAAGCATTTTTTCATAGAATTGTTGATGTCTTAAGAACTTTCTCTTGCTAACTACTGATACATATTCTTGGCCATTTATCTTTTGAGAATGAATTCTGATCTTTTTTTTATTATTATTTAATTAATTTTTATATATCGAATAATTAAAAAAATAATCAAATAACTTTTCTGCAAATGTTTTCTCCTATTAATTGTTTTCTTTCTAACACAAAGTATGATGATTTCTTTGTATAAAGCATTTTCAATTTTCTATTAATTAAAAGTATTGATTTTTTAAAATTAAAATCATCTCTATTTTTAATTGGGCTGAAAACACTTAGCACATACATAAATATGAAAGATATTTCTTTTGATTCTTTTTAAAATTATTCATCATATGACATTTTCTGTCTAAGCTATTTATCTATTAGAGCATATTGTGGCATATAATGTGAAATTTTAATCTATGTCTTATTTCTGTCAGGATGCTTTCCAAATTTCCCAGCAGATTTATCAAAATAATATCCGTTTTTTTTAAGCTGTTTATGTTCTTGTATTTACTTATTTTTCAGTTCAAGCATTTATATACCAGACATTATATACATTAAAAAAAAAAAAACAGTTCTACTTGGGGAATTCATAATCTATTGAGACATTGATAGATATCAAACAAATATTTATAAAGACGTTATGTACATATAGGACATGTAGGAAATAACATTAACAAGGCACTTTTTTATGTTTCTATTTTATTAATGTATATATTTTAATGAAAAAATCATCAAAATAATATAAATGCATTATCTTGATTCTATATTGTTCAAAAATGAAATCACTTGATCTGTCCAGGTCACAATATGAATTTGATAACCATGCCTCAATTTATTTTGTGTTGTGCTATTTTATTTTCGCACTCAACTACCGCGAATCTATCCTGGTTCCTAGGTCTAATCAGAGAAACTCTGGCAGATATTACAAATCTTACCTCTGCTTTGAAGTCTCCCAAATTCTCAGGCCACTATCTCATATGGATGCAGTTTGAGCACAACAGAGCACTAGAGAGTTTAGGCAGACAAGCTGAGACTTTATTCATGTGATTTACATCTCATTCTATTACCTCCTGCACTATCTTAGTATCTCTCCCCAAGGCCAAACTCCAGGTGGAAAAGAGATGAAAATGGTGGAAAAGAGATCAAGTCCCTCCTCCTCTGAGGCTATATAGCATCTATGAGATCACAGGCACAAGATGATCAATGATGAAGATTAGATTCAAAACTTGATGCAAGATCAGCGTAATTAGGATTCCTGCTGTGGCTGGCGGTCCCACCCATGAAGGAAGTCCCTATGTACTCATATCCAATCACATCTGGGAACCTCAAGACCATTGGCCTACTTACATCCCAATTGTGCTTGCCTAACCTTTCTAATAAACCTTACAATTTTGAGTACTCATTATTTCAAAATTTTCTCCTTGATAGGTAAGAAAGATTTTAGGCAAAAAATAATAATTTGATAAATTTTTACTCATATCATTGAGAAAAACAAGAATTATTTGTTATGATGCAAGCATTCTTCAGAATACTTGGCATAATAAAATCAGATAAAAGGAACTATTTACAAATTTTCTAATTTACTATTTATTTATTTTACATTCTTTTTTAAAAAATTGAATTGTTATTTTTCTCTCTCCCTTTCTTTCACTATCCAATTGAGACAAGCTATTTATTTTAAATTATATATATATATATATATATATACATATATATATATATATATATATATGTGTGTGTGTGTGTGTGTGTGTGTGTGAAATCATGCAAAACCAATGTCCATATTAGCCAAATTACAACAAAGTAAAGTAAAGTGAGAAAATGATATTTCAATTTCAACTCGCATATTTTCAGTTCTCTCTCTCTATCTCTCTCTCTCTGTCTCTCTCTGTCTGTCTGTCTTTCTCTTGACAGGGGTATAATTTTTCATCATGAGCCCTTTGTAATTGTCCTGGATCATTTTATCGAAAAATCAATTGTTTTTAACAGTTGGTGATTATTAAAATATTTCTGTTAAACTGTGCACAGTGATTTACTTGTGCTTCTTACTTCACTTTGTATCAGATTATATAGATTTTCTATGTTTTGTGACATATTTCCTTTGACTTTTTTATATCACTAAGTGTTGTGATCTTTTTCTTCTCAAAACGCAGCCAGGTGATAAAAGTTCAGATCTTTTATTATCCCAATATAGCCCGGTTAGCTTAGAGGTCTATCTCTCTGCTTGGTTCCAAGAGCTCTCTCCGAATGTCACCAAATCCAAAGGTCTGGTCCTTCAGCCTCTGCCTCTACTTTCTTCAGCCTCCAGCCAGCTCCAACTCTTCATGTCATTCCGCTGAAATCTCGACTTGTAGCGTCTTCCTCTCTGAAGAACACTTCTGCCACCAGCCAGCCAAGTGGAAAATATTCTGCCTTGCCTCGGAGAGAGGGCTTCTGGCGTAACTCTACTGAAATCTGACCGAGAGCTTCTGTCTGTTTCTTTTATCCAAGAGGGAGGAATTGTGGGATACGAGAGAGAGGGATTATGGGTTTTCTCCCATAGTGCTCTCTGGCCCAACGAGCTTCAAGGGAGGTGTGAACTCATTGAACTCCAATGAGTAAAGGTGTGAACACAAGCCTTGTATTAATTAGTTCTACTTAGTACCTTGTTTCAGGTTCTGCCCAAAACATCTTCTTGTAAGATTAGATCAACTCTAATTAGTTAGCAGTTAGTAAGGATTCCAACATCTCCCCCTTTCTTTTGTTTTAAAACATAGGGGGTTTCTGAGGGGGTACACATAAATCCATCAATATGGGAGGCATTATACATAATTTACAAAAGCATACAGCAATATAACACAGGCTAGTGGTAATGTAACAAATAAAATGAATCAACATGAAAATTTAACTACTGCAAAAAGTCTCATCAACAATCTTTCATCTCAAGAAATCCAATGATTCTTGCAATTGCTTAAAATACATAAGCACATAGTAATATAACACAGGCTAGTAGTAATGTAACAACATAAATCGACCTGAAAATTTACAAATGTCCATAAGTCCTAGAAATAGTCCATAAGGAATCCATTGTCCATTAGTTCATGTGCCAGGAATCTAATAATTCCTGTAAGCTCTGAAGTACTGCAAAAAGTCTCATCAACAATTTTTCATCTCAGGGAACCCAATGATTTCTGAAGATTTTAAGAATCCTTTTGACAGTCTTATTGTCAGCCATCTGATTCTTTCTTCATCTGTGGAAATATAAGCAGATCCTCTTCCCCAAGCAGTTAACCTATCTAATTCTCTTCTATTTACCACTTTTGGGATTTCTCCTCATCATCTGGTAATTACATTGGAGCTGTTTGCATTGGATATTGACTTTCCTTCATCAACTCCACCCTCCTGGATGGAGGGAGGAGGGGTAGTGGGGGGGGCAGTGACAGCAACAGCACCTCCCCCCCAGCATCCAGCACCTCCCCCCCAGTATCAACCACCTCCCCCCCAGTATCCAGCACCTCCTCCCCAGCATCCAGCACCTCCCCCCCGGCATCCAGCACCTCCCCCCCAGCATCCAACTGCTCCTTTGACTAGATTGCAAAAGGGACTAATTAAGGCCAGAGAAGAAGGGAAAAATGTAGCAGAATTTCAACACCACATTTTTCCTGTAATTCAACAGTTTAATTCTTCAGGTCAAGAAAGTAGAAGATACTCACCTTTTGATATAGAAATCCTCAAAGACCTGAAAAAAGCTTGCACTCTTTATGGGGCTACATCAGCTTATGTTAAGATGCTATTGCAAAATTTGTCTTTTGAAATCTTGACCCCTAATGACTGGAAATCGATAGCAAAAATATGCCTAGAACCTGGACAGAACTACTTGTGGCTTTCTGAATATAGTGAGCTCTGTAGGATACAAGCCCAACAAAATATTCAAAGTGGAGTTCATACTGCAATCACCTGTGACCTACTAACAGGTACAGGTCCTTATGCAGATGTCGCAGCACAAATTGGTTATTCTGTAGCAGCATATCAGCAAATTGCTGATAATGCTATCAAAGCGTGGGCTTCTCTTCACAATAAAGACGACAAAGGGGGGGCCTTCACAAAAATAACACAAGGGCCAAATGAACCCTTCGCTGACTTTGTGGGACGCTTGCAGACAGCTATCATAAGAACAAATGGAGAAAATGCAATAACAGACATCTTGATAAGGCAACTTGCTAAGGAAAATGCTAATGAGGTTTGCAGAAGAATTATACTAGGACTGCGCAAGGATGCTCCTTTAGAGGAACTCATAAGACGCTGTGCCACAGTGGACACAGGTGCCTTTTATAGCCAGGCTATGATGCAGACTTCCCAAAATCCAAACATGAGAAGACAGAATCCCTCTTGGCAAGGGACTTCCAGAGAGACTCGTAGATGCTTTCAGTGTGGAAAAGTAGGACATCTGAAAGCTCAATGTTGGTATAGAGATAGAATGGGAAGACAAGGTGGGAGAACAAGACCCCAAACCCCATGTCCAAAATGCAACAGAGGCTTCCATTGGGCCTCAGAATGCAGACAGATTCAGGGAAACGGGATGAGGGGCCCAGCCCCAGGGCCCAAGGCAAAAAATACTTGGGGCATGATGGCAGCCAATGGTGCACCCAGAGAGTGCCTAGAAGTCCAGTACCCAGACATGACCAATCAGCCAGAAAGCCATACGATGGGAGAAGGGGATTACACAGTCAACCAGCCAGGAAGCAACCTGATGGCAGAAGGGAATTACAATTGGGGAGAATAGAGCTATATGCAGCTGGGACAACTGAGATACCCCCTGGAGAGGTGAAATCTGTTCCTCTCCAGCCTATGGATCCCTTACCTCCAGGCACAGTAGGCTTGACCATTTCACCTTCTTGTATGTACAAAACAGTGTCCATCCACACACTGATGTGGGAAACTGGGGAATGTGTAGATAATATCCCAGTCACTAATACAGGTAGTCAATGTGTGACTTATCACCCAGGAGACGTAGTAGCATCAGGGTTACTCATACAGAATCCCAATAAGCAGCCTCGTGATAGTCACCCAGGTTCTGACTCCAGACCACAAAAACCAGAAATATACTGGACAGCAGCAGTAACGGCTGACCGACCTATGCTCACTATCTATATAAATGGCCTACCATTGGAAGGATTGGTAGACACAGGTGCAGATCGTACAGTTATTAGAGGTGCCAGTTGGCCCAGTCACTGGCCAAAGATTAAAGCAGATACCTATATGTCTGGAGTAGGAGGATCAATAGCAGCTGAAGTTAGTGCTGCCCCTATGAGATGGACTTTTGAAGGCAAAACAGGAGTTTTTACTCCTTTTATAGTTGAAAAAATCCCCATCAATCTGTGGGGAAGAGACGTTTTACAACAATTGGGGTTAAAAATGAGTACTTCGGTTTTTTAAGCAGGGCTGCTGTTGAAGGCCTGCCAACACTTTCACCTATTCCTATCCAATGGAAAACTGATACACCAGTGTGGATAGAACAGTGGCCCTTAAGTAGCGATAAAATTCAGGCCTTATTAGATATAGTACAGGAGCAGCTTGAACAAGGGCATTTACAACCTTCTCTAAGTCCTTGGAATTCACCAGTGTTCGTTGTAAAAAAGAAATCGGGAAAATGGAGGATGCTCACTGATTTAAGAAAAGTGAACGAACAGATGGAAACTATGGGAACTCTTCAGCCTGGACTTCCATCTCCTACTCAGCTTCCTAGAGAATGGCCTCTTTGGGTTATAGACATCAAGGATTGTTTCTATTCCATTCCTCTGGATAAGGAGGATATGAAGAGATTTGCCTTTTCGGTGCCCAGTGTCAATTTAGCTGAGCCTTATAAAAGATATGAATGGACGGTTTTGCCACAGGGTATGAAGAACAGCCCCACGTTGGGCGCCAAAATGTTGTGATCTTTTTCTTCTCAAAACGCAGCCAGGTGATAAAAGTTCAGATCTTTTATTATCCCAATATAGCCCGGTTAGCTTAGAGGCCTATCTCTCTGCTTGGTTCCAAGAGCTCTCTCCGAATGTCACCAAATCCAAAGGTCTGGTCCTTCAGCCTCTGCCTCTACTTTCTTCAGCCTCCAGCCAGCTCCAACTCTTCATGTCATTCCGCTGAAATCTCGACTTGTAGCGTCTTCCTCTCTGAAGAACACTTCTGCCACCAGCCAGCCAAGTGGAAAATATTCTGCCTTGCCTCGGAGAGAGGGCTTCTGGCGTAACTCTACTGAAATCTGACTGAGAGCTTCTGTCTGTTTCTTTTATCCAAGAGGGAGGAATTGTGGGATACGAGAGAGAGGGATTATGGGTTTTCTCCCATAGTGCTCTCTGGCCCAACGAGCTTCAAGGGAGGTGTGAACTCATTGAACTCCAATGAGTAAAGGTGTGAACACAAGCCTTGTATTAATTAGTTCTACTTAGTACCTTGTTTCAGGTTCTGCCCAAAACATCTTCTTGTAAGATTAGATCAACTCTAATTAGTTAGCAGTTAGTAAGGATTCCAACAACTAAGTAACCCATCACAATCATATATCACAATTTATTCACACATTCCCCAATTATAACCATTTTCCTGCATCTCCTCTAGCATTTGTCATTTCTGACAGATATGAGGTAGAATTGTTTTATTCCCAGTTCACAACTCTTATCAAAAATATATTAATATCCCTTTTTTTTGCATATCCCCTTCACTTTTTGTCATTTTTCTTTTCTCTCATGTTAGGCAATATGATAGATATGAAGGTGGTACCTTGGGATTATTTTAATTTGCATTTCTCTATTCAAAAGTGATTTTTTTCATGTGACTTTGACTATTGATACCTTGGATTTCTTTTTTCTGAACCTTCCTGTTAATATTTCTTGACCATTTATCAATTGGAAAATTGTTCATCTTTTTTTATAAATTAGGCTTGATCTCCTATATATTTGAAAAATAAAGACAATCAAAGAAATTTGCTGCACTTTTTTTTTCCCATGGGTTCTTCACTTATTTCCAATTTTAACTGCATTTGTCTTACTTCTTCAAAAACTTTCTACTTTCATAGAATTAAAATTATGAATTTTCTTCCCATGATCCTGTCTTCTCTGGTAACAAAATTTTCCTTCTCCATAGATCTGATAGCCATATTTTTCTAGGCTCCTTTACTTTACTCAGGACAACAACCTTTATGTCTAAATAATTTATGATCTTATGATCTTATCTTTGTATATGATATTCAATGGCAGTCTGTGCCTATCTTCCAAATTCCTTTCCAATTTTCCTAGACCTGTGCCAAATGATAAGTTCTTAACCCAAAAACTTGTATCTTTGGGTTCCTCAAATATTAGAGAACTGTAACAACTCACTGCATTCTCTAAGATTCGATGAATATATTATTATATTGTTTTTTTTTTTAAACTGACATCTTTGTTTCCTTACTATTTCTATTCCTCCAATTTCTTTTTCTCATTTTATTATTATTCTTGGTGCTTTATTTGAAATGTTTGTACTGATCTTCATTAAAGAAATTGTTCTATAGTTTCCTTTCTGTTTTTGCTTTCTCTACTTAATCTATCAAAACCAGTGTTCTGTAGTAATTTTCAATGAATTTTTTCTCCACATTCTGCAGCATATATATATATATATATATAATATATATATATTATACAGAAATGTTAATGCTTTATTTCTTTTTTAAATAGGCTGCTGTTTTTCTCAAATTAATAACTCCCTCAAATATTTTAATTGATTCATTAATTTTTTTAATTACACCATCAATCATCTCTGAAAATTTAAATATTTCTGTTTTCTTTTTGCATATGCTTATTCCCTATAATGTACCTCTAGTCTTTGTTATTGGAGTCAATATTTCTAAATTGATATAAAAAATATTGAAAATTGATTTCCTTGCTGAAACCTTCATCTTTTCTGAAAAGATAATATTTCTTAATTAAAGATGATAACAATTTTTTGATGTCATATAGATAAATCTTTGCAAATTAAATAAAATTGATTTTTCTTTGATGTATTCTAGTATTTTAGATGTGTTAGATGTATTCTAGAATTTCCTAATACTGATGATTACAACTCAACATTGATGATTACAAAGTTTATCTTTTTTGCTAATTTGTTGGTTCTGAGTTAGAACTTAGGTTTTCATTTCAAATATAGTTAATTATTTGCTTGTTTATTATTTTGAGAATTGGTTTTCATATCATCCCAATTCTTTAACTGATTAATTTGAAAGAAAAAAGAATAAGCCCAGGAATCTTTAAACAGAAAATCAGTAATCATATGTTTACTGAGATAAATGACACCTACAATAAAACAAAAACATCATAATATTTAATCATTTAACTCATTTCCATAATATCAAATAAATCCTTTCTGTCGTTTCTTTATTAATTGTGGGTTTTTTTTCTGGTTATATATGTATATTAACTTTTTAATACACATTTCTTTATGAATCAAGTTGGGAAAGAAAATTCATTAAAAAAGAAAAAAATCATGGGAGAGAAAAAAAAAAGTGAGCATAATGTACTGATTTACTTTCTATCTCTATGGTTCTTTTTCTGGATACAGATGATGTTTTCTACCCAAAGTTTACTTTTAAAAATTCTTTTTTTTTCCTTTGAAATATGACTGACATAAAAATGTTTTGCACAATTTTACACAAATAATTGACACATTGCTTGCCTTCTCAAAGAGGGAAATTGGAGAAAAATAATTTGGAGTTCAATTTTTTTTAAATAAATGTTAAATATTCTTAAATGAAATTGGGAAAAGTAAAATAAATGAAAATATATATTTAAAAAGAAAAATAATAAATAAGTGATATGCATCAGAGAATGCATAGTATAGTTCTTTTAAAAAAAAGATGTCTAGTAACATAATAAAAATAAAAGATCATATTATAGCCCATATAGTTTATTTGTATCCTAAAAGTAGCATGAAAAACATAACACATCTCTTAGAACCCTGGACTGATTCACAATAAATAATGTATGGGAGGACATGGACAAGAGTATTTAGTTAAAACCTATTGTAGATTATTTCCATATGTAAATACATTTGCTAATATAATTAGTTATTATGAAATCTTCAATTATGTTTGAATTGTTCTCTTTGTCAATCTTACCTTTGACCCTATTTTTCTATTGAGCAGGCTTTTACATAGTAATCCTGTACTGTATCCTGGTTTTAAAAAATGGGGAGGAGGAAATAGAGCATTATGATTGGGAAACAACCAACAGTCTAGTTTGAATTTTCCTCATTTGTTCTCTTTTCACTAATGTTTAAATGATACAAACAAAAGACTATCTAACTTAAATTCATATAATATGTTGTGGTCCCAAATCTGTCCTAGTTATGCCATCTTGGACAAGCCAATTAATCACTGTGAGCCTCATTTTTCTTTTCTGTGAAATAGGGGTGATTATACAACCTCCCTCAATGACTTTTTCATGAAGACATAAAAGATCACGTGTGAGTATGTACATGTATCTTTATATGAATGTGTGTGTGTGTGTGTGTGTTGGATATGACTATTAAAATTGAGTTTTCTTTAAGTTACTTTTTCTTGCCTTTTTTGTTTATGATTGATTGCCTTGCTAAATAAGACACACACACACACATATACATAGACACAGACTTTGCCAAAAAAGCCCTAATAATGAGTTTAGGAAGTCAGATTACTATGTACAAGAAAGAATCATATATTTTTCACTCTACTTTTTATACCCCCCTGTGGTCTAATTATCTGCTACTATAGCTGATAAACAGATAATAATCAATTCAAAATAACTAATTAAATTCTAACCTGTTGGGGATCTTTCTTGTGCAACCTTGTTTCATAAGGATATCTATAAAACAAGATAATGATAATCTTTTCCCATTATGAATATTTCTTGAACTTGAGCTTTCATTGGTCATTTGGGCCCCCAAATTTCTAGGAATTCTTAGGAATTCAATAAAAATAATTCTAAGAGGAGTGATGTCCTGAAATTTAATGAGCCCCAAATGGTGTATGTTCCATTAGAAATAAACCAGAAAATGCAATTTATTCTTTACAAACATGTTTACTAAAATAGAATTAAAATAGCTATAAACATTCCCTTAATAGTGCACTTTCCCCAAAATACGCACAGTGTGAATGGAAAGAATGTGCTTGGAATCAGAATTTAAAAGGTGGTAAGGTACATTAATAAGATAAATGTGTGACAAAGATACTACGATTTTAGGTTTTATAGAGCCTGGAAGATCTTTGTAACCTTGTAGTTTCCTCCAATAATTCCTATTTTGTACAGAATTTCTGCTATGTGTCTTGCTCAACTAGTCTACTCATTTCCATAAGTATCTCTCCTCTCCACTTCTCAACAGTCACATTACTTTGAACTATTTGTTTCTTTAAAAAAGCTATTAGGAACTTCTGCATCTCCACTCTCTTAATTGTATCTCAAATTCTCTTCAACTGGCCAACATAAATTGCTGAATGAAGTGTTTTCTCTTTTACTAATAGGCATCATAAGAATGGGAAGGTGAGAAATTCTCTTTTCTTCAGAAGACTTCCTCTACACTATCCTGGTACTTGAGAGTTTTAAATCTTATTTGACCAAAAAGGTTATTCCCTTTAATTACATCAAAAAATATTCACACAAATTGCAAAGAGATCATAGCATCTTTATATTTACACGTACATTTAGTTTAACATCTCATTAATAGAATGTGATTGCATTCAAGGCTGGAAGGTTGGTCAAAGTTGACTTTCCCTATATAAATAATTAAAGTTTTATATTATACTGAATAAGAAAAGTCTGGCAATATGAAATAATCAGTTTTCTTCATATTGCACACACACATACACAGAGAGAGAGAGACAGAGAGAGACAGAGAGAGACAGAGAGAGAGAGAGAGAGGTATTTATATGAGAACATTCTATTTATTATGTGAATTCACTTAATGATTTTTTAAAAAAGCAAAAATGTGCTCCAATTTGAAAAATCGCTTCTCACTTAAATGAAAAGTTTTACAATATAGTGCAAATATGGAGGAGTTGTTTCATGTGTTGTTTGAAGGATTTCCTACATGGATAAAATCATTGATCTTTCAGAATTTCAAAAATATAGTTGGAAAAATATTTGCAATGGGATACTTTTATTACAAATCATGTTATTACTCCTTTCTCCTTTTCATGCTTTGGAAATTATAGTAAACCTAAAATTAATCTTTTAAAATTATTTTTTTCTTAATTCGTAAAACCAGTGAAGTCTGAAGAATAAATATAAGATATTTTTTGTAAATTCATATAGATATCTCTTCCTTACATAGTAAGAATGATCAAAAGCTTTGCTTTATTTATTCTCCATCAAATAATGAAAAATAATATATTTTATAGAACATAGGATTCATTTTAACAAAAAGAAACAATTTTTTAAATTTATAATTAAAAGTTAACTCTGCCTATTGTCACTGCAGATTGTTATAACATATTCAGTCTATATTGATTTCCATGAAGAGCTGTTCTCTCAAAAAAATGTTTTTCTTTCATTTTTCCTAGAAAATCTGATTAGGTAAGAGAGCCATCTGCTTCCACAGAGAGGACTGTGGGGACTGAATTGAATCACAACATAGTATTTTCACCTTTTTTGTTGTTTGCTTGCTTTTTGTTTTTGTTTTCAATTTTCCCCTCTTTTGATCTGATCTTTGTTGTATAAAATGACAATTGTGGAAATTTGTACAGAAGAATTGCACAAGTTTAAAACATATTAATTGCTTATTTCTGAGGGAGGAGGTGGAGGGAAAGGAGGGAGAAAAAATGTGGAACACAAGGTTTTACAAGAGTGAATGTTGAAATCTATGTATATATTTTGAAAGTAAAAATCTAAAAAGTCAGGAACTATATGAATACAATTACAAAAACTTTCCATGCAAATGAAATCAGATCTAATCAATTGGAAATTTTATTTTTTATTTTTTTATTATAACTTTTTATTGACTGAGCCCATGCCTGGGTAATTTTTTTTACAACATTATCCCTTGCACTCACTTCTGTTCTGACTTTTCCCCTCCCTCCCTTTACCCCCTCCTCCAGATGGCAAGCAGTCCTATACAAGTTAAATATGTCACAGTGTATCCTAGATACAATATATGTATGCAGAACTGAACAGTTCTCTTGTTGCACAGGAAGAATTGGATTCAGAAGGTAAAAATAACCTGGGAAGAAAGACAAAAATGCAAGCAGTTTACATTCATTTCCCAAATAAATACATTACATTCTTTCTTTGGGTGTAGCCTCTTCTGTCCATCCTTGGTCAATTGAAACTGAGTTAGATCTCTTTGTAGAAGAGAGCCACTTCCATCAGAATACATCCTCATACAATATCGTTGTTGAGGTATATCATGATCTCCTGGTTCTGCTCATTTCACTTAGCATCAGTTCATGTAAGTCTCTCCAATCCTCTCTGTATTAATTCTGCTGGTCATTTCTTACAGAACAAAAATATTCCATAACATTCATATACCACAGTTTTCTCAGCCATTCAATTGGAAAATTATCAAATGCTCATGAATAGACTGAACTAACATAATAAAAATGACAATACTACCTAAATAAATCTACTTATTCAGTGCCATACCAATCACAATCCCAAGAAATTATTTTACAGAATTAGAAAAAAATAATGACAAAGTTCATCTGGGAAAACAAAAAGTCAAGAATCTCAAGGGAATTAATGATAAAATGCAAATATAGGTGGCCTACGTGTACCAGACCTAAAACTATATTATAAAGCAGTCGTCATCAAAACCATTTGGTACTGGCTAAGAAATAAAGTAATTGATCAAGGGAATAGGTTAGTTTCACAAGACACAATAGTCAATGACTATAATAATCTAGTGTTTGATAAGCCCCAAAACCCCAGCTTCTGGGATAAGAACTCACTATTTGACAAAAATTGCTGGGAAAATTGGAAATCAGTATGGCAGAAATCGGTCATTGTTACCCACACCTAACACCATCTACCAAGACAAAATCAAAATGCATTCATGATTTGAACATAAAGAGTGATATTATAAGCAAATTAGAAGAACAAAGGATAGTTTATCTCTCAGATCTGTAGAAAAGGAAAGAATTTGTGACCAAAGAAGAAATGGAGTATATTGTGGGAGGCAAAATGGATAATTTTGATTATATTAAATAAAAAAAAGTTTTATACAAACAAAACCAAGGCAGACAAGATTAGAAGGGAAGCAATAAACTGAGAAAAAAAATTACATTCAAGGGTTCTGATAAAGACCTCATTTCCAAATTATATAGAGAATTGACTCAAATTTATAAAAATCCAAGCCATTTTCCAATTGATAAATGGTCAAAGGATATAAACAGAAAATTTTCAGATAAAGAAATTGAAATGATTTCTACTAATATGAAATGGTTCTCTAAACCACTATTGATCAGAGAAATGCAAATTAAGACTACTCTGAAGTAATATTACACATCTCTCAGATTGATGAAGATTACAAGAAAACATAATGATGAATGTTGGAGGGGATGTGGGAAAATTGGGACACTGATACACTGCTGGTGGAATTGTAAATACATTCAGCCATTCTGGAGAGCAATTTGGAACTTTGCCCAATGGGTTTTCAAACTGTGCATACCCTTTAATCCAGTAGGGTTGCTATTGAGCTTATATCCAAAGAGATCTTAAGGAGGGAGAGGCACACATATGTGCAAAAATGTTTGTGGCAGCCCTTTTTGTAGGGGCTAGAAACTGGAAACTGAGTGGATGCCCATCAGTTGAAGAATGGCTAAATAAGTTATGGCATATGAATTTATCAGCGATATTATTATTCTGTAGGAAAATATAAGCAGGATGATTTCAGAGAGGCCTGGGCAGACTTACATGAATCAATGCTAAGTGAAGTAAGTAGAATAAAGAGATCATTATACATGGCAACAGCAAGATTACACAATAATCAATTCTGTTGGACATGGCTCTCTTCAACAATGAGATGATTCAGGACAGTTCCAATGGTCTTGTGATAAAAAGAGCCACCACCACCCAGAAAGAGGACTGTGGGATGTGAGGGTAGATTTCAATACAGTATTTTCACTTTTTTGTTGTAGTTTGCTTGCATTTTGTTTTCTTCTTCATTGTTTTCTTTTTTGATCTAATTTTTCTTGTGCAGCCTGATAATTGTGGAAATATATATAGAAGAATGCACATTTAATATATATTGAATTACTTGATGTGTAGAGGAGGGCTTGGAGGAAGGGAGGGAAAAAAATTGGAACATATGGTTTTGTAAGGGTGAATGTTGAAAATTATCTATGTATATGGTTTGAAAATAAGCTTTAATTAAAAAAATAAATAGCTAAAATGTGTAGAATAAAAGAAAATCTATTAGATAACTATGCTTTCAGAGATTTTCTTTTAATTTAATTTATTTTATTGTTTAAACAAGTTATTTTTCTTTTCTCAATAGTATTTTATTTTTCCATATAAAGATAGTTTCAACTCATTTTTGTAAAATTTTGAGTTCCAAATTATTCTCTCACATTCTCCCTTACCTGCTCTCTCCCAAATAAGGAAGCAATCTGATATATATTATGCATGTACAACTGTTTTAAACCTATTTACATATTTGTTGTGTTGTTAAAGAAAAATTATAAGAAAAGGGAAAAAAAACTACTAGAATGAAAAAGCAAACAAAAAAGATGAAAATAGTATGTTTTGATTATCATTTAGTATCCATAATGTAGTATTCTCTCTAAAATGTAATAAGGTTTGAGGTTTTATTGGGGTCTCTGGGAGCAGTCTTCATTTCAATTTAATAATCACAAGTACAGCCAGGGATTAAGATCCAAATCCTTTATTGTCTTTTTCCAAGTCTTGTCTCTTTTCTTGCATCCCAGTTAGCTTTCTTATAGTCCAGATTATGGTCCTTTATTATCTCCTTCCTGGGTCTGAGCAGCTTTCTGGAGAGCCTTTCAGTCTGGCCTTGGTTCCGAGAGCTTGAGCTCCCACCTGCCTTCTCTGGTTTCTGAATCTCCCCAACTAAATCCTGGTTGAGGCTCCTAGCTTATATATGCTCTCTTAAAGATGTGAATCTTGTAGAACTATAATAAGTACTAAGTACATGTACTGAACTAGAGAATTGTTAAGCACCATGCTAAATTAGATAACTATTGTCCCTATCAATTCCACTGACTTAGCACCTTGTTTCAAGTTCTGGCCCATAACATATAGTTCTCTCTGTGAATGCAGATGGCATTTTTTATCCCAAGTCTACTGGAATTGTGTTGGATCACTGCATTGCTAAGAAGAACTAAGGCAATCATAGATGATCATCACATTATTATAAATATAAATATAAATATAAATATTATATATATATATATATATATATATATATATAACTGAGACAAACATTTTTTGCACATCTAGGTTCATTTTTTCTTTGTGGATCACCTTGTGATCACTTTGTGGATACAAACCTAATAGTGACATTACAGGATCAAAGGATATGCACAGCTTTATAGCCCTTGAGGGATAGTTCTAAATTGCTCTCCAGAATGGATGGATCAGTTCACAACTCCATCAACCATGTATTTGTGTCCCATTTTTCGCACAACCTCTGCAATTTTTATCATAATCTTTTTATATCATTTTAGCTAATCTTATAGGTGTGAACTGGTAATTTAGAGTTGTTTTAATTTGCATTTCTCTAATCAACAGTGATTTTTCAACATTTAAAAAAAAAGACCATAGTCAGCTTTAATTTCTTAATCTGAAAACAGTTCACATCCTTTAACCATTTATCAGTTATAAAAGACTTGTAGTCTTATAAATTTTGTCAGTTCTCTCTATATTTTTGAAATGATTTCTTTATCAGAAACATTGTCTGTAAAAATTGTTTTACAACTTTCTACTTTCCTTCTAATCTTTATTGCATTCTTTTTGTTGTGCAAACTTTTTAATTTAATATAATCACATTTAATAATATTCTCTAGTTCTTTATCAGTAATTCTTCTCTTTTGCAAAAATCTGAGAAGTACACTAATCCTTGTTATTCTATGTTTCTCATAGTATCACTATTTATAACTAAACCAAGAAACATTTTAATCTTATCAACCATGTTATCTTTTGTCTAATTTCTCCTTTACAACTTTTTTCCAGTAATTTTTGTCAAATAATGAGCTCTTCTCCTTGAAGCTGAAGTTTTTTTTGGATTTTTCTAACACAAAATTATTAAAGTAATTGACTATTGCGTCTTTTGCACCTAACCTGTTCCACTGATGTGCCACTTTTTCTTAGCCAATACCAAATGATTTTGTTTGTTTGTTTTATGACTGCACTTTTATGACATAGCTTTAAATCTGGTGTGGTTAGATTGCCTTCCTTTTCATTTTTCCTATTAATTCCCTTAATAATCTAAACCTTTTGCTATTTAAGATAATTTTTTAAATATTTTTTTTTTATTTTTCTAACTCTATCTATTAACTTATCTGGTAGTTTGGTGTAGCATTGAGTAGTTTTGGAAGAATTTTCCATTTTTATTATATTAGCTCAGCCTACTCATGAGCAATTGATATTTTTTTGATTGTTTATACCTGACTTTATGTGAAAAGTTTTTTTTGTAATTATGTTCATATAGTTCTTGGGTTTGTCTTAGCAAAGAGATTCCCTCAAATTCTATTTTATCTATAGTTATTTTCAATGGAATTTATTTTTCTATCTTGCTCCTGGGATTTGTTGGTAATATATAAAAATGCCAAAGATTTGTGTGAGTTTATATTATATTCTGAAACTTTGTTAAAGCTATTTGTTCCAAATAGTTTTTCAGTTGATTCTCTAGGATGCTCTAAATATACTAATCATGTAATCTGCAAAGAATGATAGCTTTGTTTTTTCATTCTTCCTGAAACTCACTTAAATTCTCCTCTAAGAAAACAACTTGGTGGATATGTGTGTAGTATTGATATTAATTCATTATCTATTTTTTATACCCTTTAGGAAGATGTAGTTTCCTTCCTTATCTCTTTCAATTAGATCTATTTTTGATTTTGCTTGGTCTGAGATCAGGATCACTTTTTTTTTTTTTTTTTTTTACTTCAGGCAAATCATATTATAGTCTCCTCCAGCCTTTACTTTAAGTTTCTGATTTTTAATCTAATCCACTTTGCCATTTTCTGTTTTATGGGAAAACTCATCCCATGCACATTAACAGTTATAATTTTAAACTGTAATTCCCTCTTTTATTTTTCCCTGTTTATATTGCTCTCGCCTTTCATTATTTCCCTTCTTTTGCTTTTTCCAATGGCGCATTTTGCATTTTCTTTTTTTTTTTTCATTTTTGAATGATTCTTGATGTCTCATTGAGTCACCCACTTTTACTTGTCCAATGCTTATTTTTGATATTTTTTTTTCAGTTGGATTTTTTACTTCCTTTTCCATTAGGCCAATTCTAAGTTTATAGGAGTTGATTTCTTTGGTCAATTTTTTTTTTCATTTTAGCCAATTTTATATTTAAGGAGTTTCACCAAGTCTATTTTTAAGGCATTGTTTTCAACAATCAACTTTTGTGCTTCCTTTTCTAAGCTGTTGACTTTTTTTTTCATAATTCTCATGCATACCTTTCATTTATTTTCCCATTCCATTTGTGTTGATGAAGTCATCAAGTGAAATAATATAGATGAAAAAAACAAGAAGACAGAGTGTGGTGTGATTCCCATGGTTTCTAAATATGACCTGCATAAAGTTTTTGCAAAGAAGACAGAGGAAATATTTAGATGAGTAGGAAAATGAGAATGGGGGGAAAGTATCCAAAAACCCAGGGAAAAGGGCATGCCAAGGAGAAGAGCATTATTAATACTTTAGTGCTAAATGCTCTAGAGAAGTCAAAAAATATTAGAATTGAGAAAAGATTATTAGATTTAGTAATTAAAAGATCATTAGTAAATCATTAGTTTCATTCAAAAATCAAAATAAGAAACAAACCAGCATCTAGAATGCTTAAAAGACAAAAAGAAAAAAGGAGTGTAAGCACCTGTTGTTGACCAATATTTGGAAGGGGGCCACATTCAAGAGTCCTTAGATCTGGAAGCTCTGACCAAGTGGTAGGTAGTATATTAGTTATTATTGGATGAGGTTAGGAGAATTATTAACATCAACAGGGGTTTAGTCTTAGGATACTTTTCTCTAGGGGTGTTAGGCAGTTCAATGTAGGTGATCAGTTGAGAGAACTGATATCTTAGTGTTTCTCTTCTGTCTGTACATGAAGGTCAGACCAGGAATTGGTGGAGGATGTAAAAAGAATGGGATCTCTTAAGTCCCCCATAGGAAAAAAAAAAATGTTCTATTGTGGGCAGAAAAGATCTTCTTTTAACAAATGTCATGTGATGAAATGATGCCTCTCTGATCTTTTCTGAAACAAAAACAGACCAAGTCGGGAGACTGGCATATAATGCAATCGTGGAATGTGGAAATATGTAATAATCATAGGTGTTCTCTTGGTTACCTTTTATTTTGTTAATGATAGGATTGGAGATCTTTTGACAATATGTTGACAGTTTTACCTCTTTCAGCCATCTTAAAAATGAATCTCGTAATAATTTAACATCTAGCACTATTTTTTCTGTGCATCTCTGATTTATCCTCCTATTTTTATCTTTTTTTTTCTTAAATAACATATCTAATTCCCCTATAAGTATGTCTTAATTTGTCATGTTAAAATTAATCTCTTTATTCAGATTCAATATTAAATAATTTAAAAATGATTTGCTTTAGTTCTCAAAATAAGGAGAATAAGTTCTCTTTCTTTTTCTATTTTTAAAGTTCCCTTTTGAATTCTTCCAAGAGAGCCTAATGAGATGAAGAACAATTTATATCACTCTTTAAGGAGTCATCTGGAGATATTTTGTTTTTAGTGTCCTCAGGGTTTGAGGTCAGTTCTTCTCTGTCTCCATGAAAGCTACCTATGTTCTCAGTTCCTTTTCCTTTTTTGCTCATTTTAAAGATCATTTTAAAGATTTTAGTGTAAAGGGAAACTGTCCAAGCTTCTCCTATAAGGAAGAATGGCTTCAAATTGCCCTGGGGCTTGTGCTACTGGATTCCTTCCCATGTCTTTCCATGCATTCTCTCATTCTAAAACAAATTCAGAGGCTTGATCTGGTGTTGTTATGAGGGAATCCAGGAAGAGCTCAGACAAATATCTGTCTGCTCTCAGTCATCTTGGTTCCATCTTCCTGATTAAATTTTTGTAACTGTATTAATACAAGAAATACAAATTGTCCACACATATTTCCCTGAAGAGAAAAGAATTAAATTGATTGCTTGGCATCATTTAGGAGGGAAGAAGAATGTTTCATTTTTATATAATATGTTACTATATTGCTTAGAATATGTATTCTCCACCTAGACAATTTTTCTAGTTTTCCCGCATCCCCTCCAACATTCATCATTATTTTTTCCTGTCATCTTAGCCAATCTGACAGGTGTGTAGTGGTATCTCAGAGTTGTCTTAATTTGCATTTCTCTGATCAATAATGATTTGGAACACTCTTTCATATGAGTAGTAATAGTTTCAATTTCATCCTCTGAAAATTGTCTGTTCATATCCTTTGACCATTTATCAATTGGAGAATGGCTTGATTTCTTATAAATTTGAGTCAGTTCTCTATATATTTTGGAATGAGGCCTTTATCAGAACCTTTAACTGTGAAGATGTTTTCCCAGTTTGTTGCTTCCCTTCTAATCTTGTTCGCATTAGTTTTATTTGTACAAAGGCTTTTTAATTTGATGTAATCAAAATTTTCTATTTTGTGATCAGTAATGGTCTCTAGTTCATCTTTGGTCACAAATTTCTTTCTCCTCCACAAGTCTGAGAGATAAACTATTCTATGTTCCTCTAATTTATTTGTAATCTCGTTCTTTATGCCTAGGTCATGGACCCATTTTGATCTTATCTTGGTATATGGTGTTAAGTGTGGGTTCATGATTTAGACATGAAGAGTGATATTATAATAAAATTAGCAGAACATAGGATAGTTTACCTCACATATCTCTGGAGAAGGCAGGAATTTATGATCAAAGAACTAGAGCTCATTAATGAATATAAAATAGATAGTTTTCATTATATTAAGTTTAAAAATGTACAAAAAAATTAATAAATACAAGATTAGAAGGGAAGCACTAAACTTGGAAAATATTTTTACATTTAAGGATTCTGATAAAACCCTCATTTCCAAAACATAAAGAGAATTGACTCAAATTCATAAGAATTTAAGCCATTCTCCAATTGATAAATAGTCAAAGGATATGAATAGACAATTTTCAGATAAATTGAAATTATCTCTAGTCATATTAAAAAGGTGCTCTAAATCATTATTGATCAGAGAAATGCAAGTTAAGACAACTCTGAGGTACCATTACACACCTCCAAATTGGCTAAGAAGACAAGAAAAGATAATGATGAAGGTTTGAGAAGATGTGATGGGGCACTAATGCATTGTTGGTGGAATTGTGAACTGATCTAACCATTCTGGAAAGCAATTAGGAATTATGACCAAATAGCTATCAAAATATGCATACCCTTTGATCCAGCAGTGATCACTGAGCTTATATGCCAAAAAAATCTTAAAGAAGGGAAAAGGACATCTTATGCAAAAATGTTTGTGGTAGCCCTTTTTGCAGCTGCAAGAAACTGGAAACTAAGTGGCTGCCCATTATTTGGAAAATGGCTGAATAAGTTATGATGTAGGAATACTATGGAATAGTATTGTTCTATAAGAAATGATCAGCAGGATAATTTCAGAGAGGTCTGGAGAGACTTACAGAAACTGATGCTAAGTGAAATGAGCAGAACCAGGAGGTCATTGTACATGGCAACATCAAGATTATATGATGATCAATTCTGATGGACATGTCTGTCATCAACAATGAGGTGATTCAGACCAATTCCAATGGTCTTGTGATGATGAGAACCATCTACGCCCAGAAAAAGGACTGAGAATTATGTGTTGACCACAACCTAGCATTTTTCCTTCCTTTGTTGTTGTTTACAAGAATTTTATTTTCTTTATCATTTTCCTTTCTTTTAGAAGAGATATTTTTTGTGTGCAGCAAGATAATTGTATAAATATGTATTCCTACATTTGATTTACATATATTTTTATCATATTTAACATATATTGGAATACTTGCAATCTAAAGGAGGGGATGGAGGGATGGGAAGAAAGTCAGAACACAAGGTTTTGCAAGGGTCATATTGAAAAATAAGTTTTGAAAATAAAAAGCTTCAATAAAAAATTCAATTGGCCAAATGCAAAAGGAGATTTAAAAAAATAACTAAAGAAAATACTTCACTAAAAATTAGAGTTGAACAAATGGAAGCAAATGACTGAATGAGACATCAAAAATTAGGCAGAAAAAAAGCAAAAAAGAAAAGAAAAGAAAAAAACAAAAAGAAAAGATAGAAAAAATTAAAATTCCTTATCAGAGAAACAACCAATCTGTAAAATATATCCAGGAGAGACAAACTAAAAATTACTGGACTTTCTGAAAGCCATGATTAAAAAAAAAAATCTAGACAACATATTTCAAGAAAAATTCAAGCAAAATTGCCCAGAATCCTAGAAGCAAAAGGTAAAATAGTCATTGAAAGAATCTACCAATCACTTCCTAAAAGAGATCCCAAAATGAAAATTAAAAGGAATATATTGTATATAAATTCCTAAATTATCGGGTCAAGAATAAAATACTTCAAGCAGCCAGAAAGAAATGATTCAAATATCGAGGAATCACAAAAAGAGTTACCTAGGACCTAGCAGCTTCCACTTTAAAGGATCAAAGACTTGGAAAATGATATTCTGGAGGGCAAAGGAACTTGGATTGTAGCCAGGAATCAACTATTGAGCAAAATTAAGCATTTTCTTTCAAGGGGAAAGATGAACATTCAATGAAAAGGAGATTTCCATTTATTTTGATGAAAATACTAGAGATGAACAAAACATTTGATCTTCAAATACAGAATTCAAAAAATGCATACAAAAGTAAAAAAAAAAGGATCACATAAATTATGTTTTTAAAGTTTGAAATGTTTATATGCTTATATGTGAAGATGACATGTTTAATGCTTGAGAACTATATATTTAATAGGAGCATACTTAGAAGGTATAGGTATAATTTGACTTTATTGTGGTATAAAAAAGAAGCTATGGGTGTAAAAGGAATTGTATGGGAAGAAGAGGGAAGAGGAGATAAAATGTGATAAATTGCATCACATGAAGATGCAAAAAGAACATAATATAGTAAAGGAAAGAAAGGAGGGGGATGAGCACTTTGTGGATTGTTAATCTCATCAGACATGGCTCAAAGACAAAATATTACACACATTGAGTTAAATATAGAAACTTGTTTCATCCTACACATAAATAGGAGGAAAAAGAAGACAGGAAAAGGAGAGCCTGTGAAGAATGAGTTAGCATCCTGCTTACCTTAGAATCAGCCAGAGTCAGGATAAGCAAAAGTCCTGGTTTTTATTCTTGGTCTTTAGGGGTAGAATTGAATTGGATGGATGCAGGATCTCCACGACCTCCTTTTTCCTTATCTACCGCCAAAATGACTCTGGTTTGTCTTACTCCATCTCCTAATCCTTCCCACAATTCTCTGTATATACCAAAAGATTGAACCAGCACAGAATAATGGGAAAGGCCCTTTTCCAAGTATAAGCTAATAGAGTATTGTCCAACTGTTAATTAGCCTTAAGTGCTCGGTTGTCCAACTTCAGTGCATCAACTCAGAGTTTCAGCCCTTTACAAGAGGCTAATAGAATGAAGAAAAGAACTAGAAGAGGAAAGGAATGAGAAAGGTGGAGGGGCTGTAAAGGGGGAAGGCAGATTGAGGGAAGTAGTAGTCAAAAGAAAAATATTGGTGAAGACAGAAAGGAGAAAAGAAAAATATAACTTGGGGAAAAAATAAGGTGGCAGTAAGTGCAGAGTTAGTAATTTTAACTATAAATGGGATGAATTCTTCCATAAAAGGGAAATAGCAAAGTGTATGAAAATTCAGAATCTTGGAATAGGTTGTTCACAAGAAACACTTTTAAAGCAGATTGATAAATACAAAGTAAAAGTAAAAAGCTGGAGCAGAATCTATTACATTTCAGTTGTATTTAAAAAAAAAAAAAAAGCAGGCATAGTGATCTTTATCTCAAGAATCCTTATATCAAGGAAAAGCAAAAATAGATCTAATTAAAAGTGATAAGGAAAGAAAGTACATCTTGCTAAAGGGTACCATAGATAATGAAGTAATATCAATACTAAACATATTGCTTAGTGGTATAGCATCCAAATGGTATGCACCAAGAGGTATAGCATCCATATTCCTGGAGAATTTAAAAGAGCTGCAAAACGAATTAGACAGGAGAATTATACTAGTGGAGGATCTTACCCTTGCTCTCTCAGAATTAAATAAATTGAACCACAAAATAAATAAGAAAGAAGTTAAGGGGATAAAAGGAATTTTACAAAAGTTAAATATGATAGAGCTTTGGAGAAAAATTGGATGGAAACAGAAAGGAACATACTGTTTTCTTGGCAGTACATGAAACCTATACAAAAACTGACCATGTATTTGGGCATAAAACTCTCAAAAACAAATGTAGAAAGGAAGAAATGGTAAATACATCTTTTTCAGATCATGATGCAATAAAAATTACCTGTGATAAAGGACCATGGAAAAATGGACTAAATAATAATTGGAAACTAAATAATCCAATTTTTAAAAATGAATGAATAAAACAACAAATCATAGACACAACCTAAAATTTCAACCAAGAGAATGACAATGAGGCAACATAAGAAAATTTATGGGATGCAACCAAAGCAGTGCTTATGGGGAGATTTATTTCTCTTGCTGCTTTCTTGGATAAAATGGGCTAAGAGAGGATCAATGAATTGGGTAGGCAACTAAATAAACTAGAAAGAGAACAAATTAAACCACACCAATTAAATGCCAAATTTGAAACACTGAAAATAAAAGGGGAAATTAATAAAATTGAACATAAGAAAACTTCGGAACTCAATAAACAAAATTAAAAACAAACAAAACAAACCAAAATAAAAAAACACAAAAACACAAAAATTAAATAGAACATTATTTGATCTGATTAGAAAAAGAAAAGAGTATCAAATTATTAGTATCAAAAATGAAATTGGTGAACTTTCCAGCAATAAAGAGGAAATTAGAGCAATAATACAGAATTATTTTGTCCCATTGTATGCCAATAAATCTGATAATGTAAGTGAAATGGATGAATACTTATAAAATTTTAGATTGCCCAGATTAACAAAGGAGTAAATAAATTACATAAATAGTCCTATTTTTCAAAAAAGAAAAAGAACAAGCTACTAGTCAACTCCCTAAGAAATAATCTCCAGTGCCAGAAAGATTTGCATGTGAATTCTACCAAATATTTAAAGAACTAATAATTCCAATATTATGAAAACTATTTGGGAAAAGGAGGGAAGAATGAGTCCTGTCAAATTCCTTTTATGACACAGATATGGTGCTGATACCTAAACCAGGTAGGGTAAAAACAGAGAAAGAAAATTACAGAAATTTCCTAATAAATATTAATGTAAAAATCATAAATAAAATAATAGCAAAGAGATTTCAGCAAGTTTTCACCAGGATAATACACCAGAAATGTAGATTCCATATTAGGGAAAATGATTACAATAATTCTCTATATTATTAATCAAACAAACAGAAATCATAGGATTTTTCTCAATACATAAAGAAATTTCACAAAATTTGACAAAATCCAACACATATTCCTATTGAAAAAAACTAGACACTACAGAAATAATGGAGTTTTCCTTAAAATAATCAGTAGTATCTATTTAAAGCCATTAGCAAGCATCATATGCAATGGGGATCAACTGTAACCATCCCCATAAGATCAGGGGTGAAACAAGTTTGCTCACTATCACCATTACTATTAGTAATCACTATTACTACCAATACTATTGTTATTCAATATCATGTTAGAAATGTTAACATTAGCAATAAGAGAAGAAATTAAAGGAATTAGAATAGGTAATGAGGAAACCAAATTGTTATGATATGATATGATAGAGTACTTAGAGAATCTTAGAGAAATAACGAAAAATCTACTAGAAACAATTTACAACTTTAGCTAAGCTAGAGGATACAAAATAAATCCAAATAAATCATCAGCATTTCTATTTATTACCAACAAGACAAACAGCAAGACATACCAAAAAAATTCCATTTAAAATAACTGTAGATAATATAAAATATTTAGGAGTCTACCTGCCAAAAGTCAGGAACTATATGATCACAACTACAAAACATTTTTTCACTCAAGTAAAATGAGATCAAATCAATTGGAAGAATATCAATTGCTAATGAGAGGCCAAACTAATATAATAAAAATGACAATTCTACCTACATTAATCTATTTATGCAGTGCCATACCAATCAAAACTCCTAAGAAATTGTTTTATAGAACTAAAAAAAACAATAACAAAATTCATCTGGAATAACAAAAGATCAAGAATTTCAAGAAAATTAATGGGAAAAAAATGGAAATGAAGGTGGCCTAGCTATGCCAGATCTAAAACTATATTACAAAATAGCAGTCATCAAAACCATTTTGGTACTTGCTCAGAAATAGAGCAGTTGTTGGAATCTTTATAAACTGTTAAGTCATTAGAGTTGATAGAGACAATAATTATCTAATTTTAGCATGGTTCAGTATCATTGATCTGATCTTACAAGGAGACGTTTTGGGCCAGAACCTGAAACAAGGTACTAAGTAGAAGTAATTGATACAATGCTTGTGTTCACACCAGTACTTATTGGAGTTCACAAGTATGGGAGATTCACAAAGCAAACTTTGTAAATTTGTGAATTCACACCTCCCTTAGGTGTGCCTCCAGAAGGAGGAGTCAACCTTTGGGAGATGATATATAAGAAGTGGACCCAGTCAGGAGTTCAGCTGAATTTAGATTGAGAGGGGAGTGTCAAGTGAGTTCAGCCAGAAGCCCTCTCTGAGTGAGGAGTTTTACTTCAGAACATTGACTGAGGTCACAGAGAAGCACTCTGGGAGATTGAGAGCCAGAAGCCCTCTCTCAGAGGCAAGACAGATTCACCTTTGTGCTGGCTGGGCTGAAGGACAAACCTTTGGATTTGGAGACATTTGGAGGGAGCTCTTGGAACCAAGCAGAGAGATAGGCCTCTAAACTAACCGGGCTATATTGGAGGCAATAAAAGATCTGAACTTTTATCACCTGGCTGCGTTTTGAGGTGATTATTACTTTCAACTGCAACTAAGGCTGCCTCCAGAAAACCTCCCCCAGAGAGAACCATTATTATATTTATTTTAAAGAAGAAAAAGAACACCACAAGCAGTCAATCAGAGAAATAGGTTAGGTTCACAAGACACAATAGTTAATCAATGACTATAGTAATTTAGTGTTTAATAAATCCAAAGAACCCATCTTCTGGGATAAGAACTTGTTATTTGACAAAATTTGATGGGAAATTTGGAAATTATTATAAAAAAAAAATAGGCATTGATCCACACCTAACATCCTATACTAAGAAATAAATTCATGATTTGGACTTAAAGAGTGATAATATAAGCAAAATAGAAGAACAAAGGATAGTCTATCTCTAGATCTGTGAAGAAAGAAAGAATGTGTGGCCACAAAAGAAAAAGGGTATAAAATGGAATGCAAAATGGACAGTTTTGATTATATTAAGTCAAAAAAATTTTGTGCAAACAAAATCAATGCAGACAGGATTAGAAGGAAAGCAGTAAGACTGGGAGGAAAATTTACATCCAAGGCTTCTGATAAAAGCTTCATTTCTAAACTATATAGAGAACCGACTCAAATTTGTAAGAATTCAAGTTATTCTCCAATTGATAAATCGTCAAAGGATATGAGACAATTTTTCAGTTGAAGAAATTAAAATCATTTCTAGTTATATGAAAAAATGCTCTAAATCACAGTTGATCAAGGAAATACAAATTAAGATAACTCTGACTTACCACTACACATCTCTTAATTTGACTAAACTGACAGGAAAAGATGATGATGAATGTTGGAGGGAACATGGGAAAACTGGGACACTATTATATTGTTGGTGAAGTTCTGAACTGATCCAACATTCTGGAAAGCAATTTGGAATTATGCCCTTTGATCCAGAAGTATTGCTATTGGGCTAATATCCCAACGTAATCTTAAAGGAGGAAAAGACACCCACATGTACAAAAATGTTTATAGCAGCCCTTTTTGTAGTGGCAAGAAACTGGAAACAATGCATTTCCCTCACTTGGAGAGTGGCTCAATAATTTAAGGTATATTAATGTTTTGGAATATTGTTATTCTATATAAAAGGATCACAAGATGATTTTAAAGAAGCTTGGAAAGACTTACATGAACTGATGCTGAGTGAAGTGAGTAGAAGCAAAAGAATATTGTCCACAGCAACAGCAAGAGTATAGGATGGTCAAAGGGTGGAACCAAGATGATGGAATAAAGGCAGGAACTTACCCAAATTTTTCCTCAAACTCTTCCAAATTCCTTTAAATAATGCCTCTAAACAAATTTTCAAACATCAGAAAACTCAAAAATACTGAGTCGAACATTTTCCAGCTAAAAGTAACTTAGAGGCTCAGAAGAAAAAGTTAATGACACAGGGGTGGGGATCCAGCAAGCAGTCTGGGTGCAGAGCATGCTGGTGCAGCCAGCCTGGGCCAGCCTTTGAATCAGTGGCAGTACTGGTGATTTCCAGACCTGTTAGCCCAAAGATATTAAATAAATAAATAAAGTTTTAAAATATATATAGATTTTTTTTAAACAAACAAATAAATAAATGATTCCAATGACTTGGAAGGTCAACAGAAAAGGTCTGTGGGAGTAGGAGCCTAGCCCACAATCCCAGTGCAACCTGGCTGCTGCTTTGACTCCAGGCTCAGTGACATGGGACCTCTGAATCAGCAGCAGTCCTGGAGGCTTCTGGACCTCTCAGCTGGGACCACTGAGATGATTTGTAAAGTCAGTGGAGATGGTCTGTGGTAACAGAATGGGAGTCTCTTGTGCTATCCTACTGTAGCCCCTGCCAGCACATTGGATTTTATAACTACTATGGGGCAGAGCCACACCTAACAGTTTCAGGGCAGGAAAGAGTACTTATGGTCAGATTCCTAGAAGAATTTCTGAAAATAGCTGCATAAAACCTCTGAAGCTTGCCTAGAAAAAATTTAAAAGGATCTTAAAAGAGAACTTGAAGAAAAATGGGGAAAGGAAATAAAAACTTTGCAAGAAGATTTGGAAAAGGCATATAACTCATTAAAAGATAGAGTTGATAAAATGGAAAAAGAAAATAATACACATACACACACACAAAAAAAAAATGTGAAACAGAAAAATAAAATAACTCATTTTTTTTTGAAATAGAAAAAGAAAATAATTCCTTCAAAAAACAGAATTTGTGAAATGGAAAAAAAAATCCATAGAATAAAACAACTCATTTAAAAATTCAAATACAAAAAGAAATTTAAAAAGCAAATGAAAAAAATAATTCACTAAAATACAGCACTGAACAAATGGAAATGAATAACTCAATGAGACAACATGAATCTTTCAAGCAGAACCAAAAAAAAAAAAAAAAAAAAAAAGTAAAAAAGAAAAAAAAAAAAGAAAAGAAAGTAAAATACCTAATTGAAAAAAAAAAAAAAAAAAAAAACTGACCTGGAAAATAGATATAGGAGAGACAATCTAAAGATTGTTGAAATTCCAGAAAACCATGATGAAAAAAAAAAGAGCCTAGACACTATTTTTCAGGAAATCATCAAACATCAAAAATAACTGCCTGGATGTCATAGAATCAGAAAGGAAAATAGCCATTGAAAGAATTCATTGAACACCTCCTGAAAAAGATCCCAAAATTAAAACTCCAAGGAATATTGTGGTTAAATTTCAGATCAGACCAAGTAAAAAATATTACAAGTAGTCATAAAGAAACAATTCCAATACAGAGTAGCCACAATAAGGGTTACCCAGGACCTAGCAGCTTCCACTTTAAAGGATCAAAGGACCTGGAATTTGATATTCCAAAAACTGAAGGAACTAGGAAAGCAGCCAAGAGTAAATTACCCTGCTAAATTGAGCATTGTCTTTCAGGGAAGAAGATGGTTATTCAATGAAACAGGTGAATTCCATTTATTTCTGATGAAATGACCAGCACTACAGAAAAAAAAAAAAAAAATTGACCTTCTCAAGAGAAGCATAAAAAAATAAAAAGAACTCTTGAGAATAGTATTTCTATTATGGTACTACATAAAGAGTGCATGTATAATTTCATTTTACTGTTATAATATAAAAAAGGAACTAGAAATAGAAAGGAGATTGTACCAGAAAAAAAGGGGAAAGTGGAGGTAAAATGAGGGAAATTACATCTCAGGAAGAGGCAAAGAAAACCTGTTATAATTGAGGGAAATAGGAAGAGATGATGAACGTTGTGTGAATCTTACTCTCATCAGATTTGGTTCAAAGAAATAATATTAGACTTAATTGGTTTCACAGAGAAACTTTTCTCACCTTATAGAAAAGTGGGTGAGGAAGGGGAAAAGAGAAAGAGTAGGCTAAATATAAGGGAAAACAGAAATAATAGGGGAAGGATATAAGAAAGGGGAAAGGTCTCTAAAGAGGGAGGACTGCTTATGGCAAATAGTGCTTATAAGTAAAAATGCTGAGGAGAAGGCAAAGGGGAAAAGGAAAGAGAAAAGTATAATTTGGCGTTAATAAGTTGGTAGGAAATACAGAATTAGATTTAACCATGAATGTGAATGGGGTGAACTCTTCCAAAAAGCGTAAGCAGCTAGCAAACTGGATTAAATGTCAGAATCCCACAATGTGTTGTTTATAAGAAACACATTTAAAGCAGAGTGATACTCTGTAAAAGTAAAAGGCTGTACCAGAATTTATTATGCTTCAGGTGAAGTGAAAAAAAAAAAACAAAAAAAAAAAACAGAGGTAGCCATTCTGATCTCAGATCAAATAAAAGCAAACTGATCTAATTAAAAGAGATAAGGAGGAAACTATGTTTTGCTAAAAGATACCATAGATAATGAAACTTTATTAATACTAAACATATATGCACCAAGTGGTATAGCATCTAAATTCCTAAAGGAGAAGTTGAGAGTTGCAAGAAGAAATAGACAGCAAAACTATAATAGTGGGAGATCTCAATCTTGCTTTCTCAGAATTAGATAAATCAAAACACAAAATAAATAAGAGAAGTTAAAGAGGTAAATAGAATACTAGAAAAGTTAGGTATAATAAATCTTTGGAGAAAATTGAATGGAAACAGAAAGGAGTACACTTTCTTCTCACCAGGTCATGGAACTTACAAAAATTGACCATTTAAAAGGACATAAAGATCTCAAAATCTAATGCAGAAAGGCAGAAATAGTAAATACATTTTTTTTTTATATCATGATGCAATAAAAATTACTTTCAATAAAAGGCCAGGGGAAAATAGAGCAAAAAGTAATTGGAAACTAAATAATCTCCTCCTAAAGAATGAATGAGTGAAATAGCAAATCATAGACACAATCAATAATTTCATCCAAGAAAATGAGAATAATGAGACAACATACCAAAATTTGTGGGATGCAGCAAAAGTGGTAACAAGGGGAAATGTTATATCTCTAGATGCTTACTTGCATAAACTAGAGAAAGAAAAGATCAATAGGTTGGGCTTGCAACTAAAAAAGGCTAGAAAAAGAACAAATTAAAAACCCCAAAATACTAAACTTGAAATTCAAAACATAAAATTAGAGATTAATAAAGTTGAAAGTAAGAAATTATTGAATTAATAAATAAAACTGAGAATTGGTTAGAAAAAGGAAAGAGGAAAATCAAATTGTTAGCCTCAAAAATGAAAAGGGAAAACTTTCCACCAATGAAGAAGAAATTAAAGCAATAATTAGGAATTAGTTTGTCCAACTTTATGCCAATAAACTTGGTAACCTAAGCAAAATGGAGGAATAACTATAAAAATATAGATTGCCCAGATTAAAAGAAGAGAAAATTAATTACTTAAATAGTCCCATTTTAGAAAAAAAAAATAAAACAAGCTATTAATCAACTCCCTAAGAAAAAATTGCCAGGATCAGATGGATTTACATGTGAATTCTACCAAACATTTAAAGAACAATTAACTCCAATACTATATAAACTATTTGAAAAAATAGGGAATGAAGGACTCCTACCAAATTCCTTTTATGACACCAACATGATACTGATATTTAAACCAGATAGGATGAAAAAAGAGAAAGAAAATTATAAACCAATCTCCCTAATGAATATTAATGCAAAAATCTTAAATAAAATGTTAGCAAAGAGATTACAGAAAAACCATCCCTAGAATAATACACCACAACCAAGTAGGATTCATACCAGGAATGCAGGGATGGTTCAATATTAGGAAAACTATTAGCATAATTGACTTTATCAATAACCAAATTGAAAAAAAAGATTATCTCAATAGATGAAGAAAAAGGATTTGATCAAATTCAATACATATTGCTATTAAAAACACTAGAGAGTATAGGAATAAAACCATCAGCAAGCATCATACATAATGGGATTACATTCCCAATGAGTTCCTGGGTGAAACTATTCAATATTGTATTAGAAATGCTAGCTTTGGTAATAACAGAAGAAAAAGAGATTAAAGGGATTAGAAAAATTCCTTGAAATTGGAGAAAAAAAGTACAAATGTGCTTATTGGTTCTAATTTACTTACCAATTCTTTCCCCATTCTTTTAAGTTTTTCCTCCAATTTTTTTTTCTGATTTTTAGTTTGTAATGCCAGAGAAACTGAGGCAAGATAGAGATTAGAGAGTTTTAATAATTTATTTGAAAGAGAGATTTACTGGAACCAAATGGATCCATGGTTTGGTCCCAGGGCTGAATAAGACTATCCTCTCTAAGAACCAGTAACAAATGTCAGATACAAAGATTCTTCTATAGGGTTACAATAACCATGACCTAAGGCGGGGAGGTACCTGGGATGGGGATGACCTAATGGGGGGAGGCCCCTGGGATGACATAATGGAGAGAGGTACCTTAGAGGGAGAGGCACCTGATATTCTAATGATGTCTAAGATCTAAGACCTTTATCCTATCAAACATTCTAATGATTAAGAGGGAAGGGTTATAACCTGAGGCAGAGTAACTGAGGTAGGACAATTAGGGAAATTGGGTCAGGACATTAAAAGGGAACTGTGGCACAGCAAGTTTCTCCATGTAGATACTTAAATTTGTTTTTTTGTTTGTCTTTCCCACCTTCACTGCTTTCTCCAAAATTGTAGACCAAATGAACATCTTGTTTATGAATATCAATGAATATCAAATATCTTGTTCAAGAATCATTATCTATCATTCAAGGTCACAAAGAGCCATCCTCCCAATTCTTAAGGTATTTATTGTAGATTAAATTGCAAAGCTGTATTTATTCTGTGATAGGTATGTGTGTGTGTGTGTGTATGTGTGTGTGTGTGTGTGTATTTTTAAGTATGTACATCTGGTAAAAGCAAAGAAATAGCACTAGTATAGGGCATTACTAGTTTATGACAAAACTAGAATAGAAAATTACTAAAATACTTTGAAATTAAATTTACCATTTGTCAGTTGTGTTAATACTGTTTTTCCCCCTAATGTTGCCTTCTTTCACAATTAAACCATATATTAAAATCTATATAAAAAACAAACAAGTAACTATATAGTTTAGATTCAGTTTATTTGTTCACTAAGCAAACACTTATTAGTTACATTCAAACCTCTATTCTAAGCCCTTGGGATACAAAGAGAAATGTCTCCTACTCTTTGTTCCACAAGGACTAAACCTCCTTTTAAGGAAAATAAGAGGCACAAGTTTTGTTAAAGAACAAACGAGAATATGATAAGGAATAGAGTAGGAAATTGCAAAAAAAGTGGAGGGGGCAAGATAATTTTGAGAAAGGAGGAAGGTTTCATTTTTATCTGGAGAAATGAAATAAGTTTCATAAAAATGTAGAATATGAGCTATGCCTTAAAGGAGTAGAAAGTCAATTGGTAATGACAGGAGTTAGGGAGTAATTCCAGAGTTAGGAATGAATGCCTTGAATAAATGCATGAAAACAGGAGAAGGCAGAATTTTGGTGAACTCCAGTCAAAAGTAATTTGCATATCAAAAGAAGACTGGTCAACAATTGATAAACTTTAGTTATGTACCTATCATAAAACCTGTGCTAAAACATTGGAGATACAAAGAATAGCATATACAATCCCTGCTAACAAGGAAGGGGTGATCTAATATATCTGTGTATAAACAAGATAAATAAGATGCAAAAAAATGATTAACAGGATAAATTGCTGATAATTTCAGGAAGTGAGAACTGTCATTAATAAGGATCAACAAAAGCTTTCTTAGAGAAGTTGGATTTTTAGCTGATTCATCAAGGAAGCAAGGAGGTGGAGAAAAATGAGATTTGTTTAGACATGAGGGGCACATATGAGGAAAAGTGCAGTTTAGAAATTGTGATAAATATGAGAGGCACAGCAAAGGAGGTGACTACCACTGAATCTCAGACTTTGTATAAGGGTAATTACTTTTGTATGTAGGTCTAGTATTTTGATAATACAAAGGAGACCTTCATGAAATAGAATGTATTTATGATACTGAAATTTGTCTGTTAGGAGTTTTGCTTATAAAATTATAATGAAATATCTTTTTGAGTATTGCACTTGTAATTGTGTTGGCTGTGGACCTCTAGGTATACAAATTTCTCAGTCAATACAGACTATCAATTCATCTGAGAGAGAGAAAGATGGGAAGCAGAGAGACAGAGAGACAGAGACAGAAATAGAAACAGACACAAAGACAGATAGACAGACAGATAAAGACAGAGACAGACATACATGCAGACAAAATCTGAAAGACTAGAGAGAGACAAAGAGAAGGTAGAAAGCCACAGAGAGACAGATATATTAAATTGCTCACAACATAGCTAGAGTGTAAGAATTTGAATCCATGCTATTCTGCTGACTTCTATTTTGTTGGTTTTCTTGCAGGAGGAAGTGGAGTTGGAGGAATGAAAATAGAATTATAATTTAATCGAATAGAAAGTGACTTCAACCAATGTACTTATTATGCAACTTATAATCTGAGAAAAGCCTACTATTTTCATAAAAAATATTAATTTAAATCTCTGAATGTTTCTACCTTTGTAAAATTTTTGCCTCTGCTACATGTTAAAATCCAAACCATTTGAATTGTGGGTTTAAAGGTGTTAAAATGATTATTTAAATACTGAAGTGTGGTGCTCTTCAACTTGTATTAAACTCTAGCACATGATTTCAATTGAATTAGCATGGGGGATAATGATTTCCCTCAACTTCCCCAGTCTTCATAATTAAACGTGTGTCTCCATTTCACAAGAGGATCATACAAGTAAAAGTCCTCAAGAGATTTACTTTATACTAATAGAACCTACCCATCAAGTTCTCACTTATATTTATAATTCAATTATAATTGTCAGTCCTATGTGAGCAAGAACAAAGAGTTTCTTTAACCTATATCATTAAGCATTCTCATTTCAAAAAATTCTTCTGATGAATGACTTTCTAAATATAACACAGATAAAGGTACAATACTATAAAATGATATTTATGCCATTTTCTATTCTATGCCCACTAGAAGGTGTCTACTAAGAAATTTTTCCTGGGAGAAGAACAATAAGTGTGTTAGTATTGGTATCTCTCTCTGTATTTCTCCCTTTCTCTCTCTTTCTGACCTACATTTCTATCTCTCTGTCTGTTTCTCTGTCTCTGTCTCTCTGTCTCTCCCTGTATCTGTCTTTCCCCATTATCATTATTTACATAATCATCAAAAGCAAACCTATCATAAAGCAGCTTTTTTAAAGCAAGTCACATATAAAATCAAAATTTCTTAATATGCCACCTTTTATGAGGAACTCCCAAAGCTTTATACATAGGACATTTGTATTTTAATCTTTGTAATACTTGTATTATTGTACCTGAGGCAATTGGGGTTAAGTGACTTGCCCAGGGTCACACAGCTAGGAAGTATTAAATGTCTGAGGCTGGATTTGAACTCAGGTTGTCTTGACTTCAGGGCTGGTGCTCCACCTATTGAGCCACCTAGCAGCCTTCTAGTTATATCTTAAAGAAAGTTTAGTCAAAGATAAGTGACAAATCTCAGTTAAAATAGCACACAATATACTGTTTCATTTTTTTATTCTGCATCTTACTAATTAAATCTATAATTTGGGGCTAAAGGTCATTTACTTAATGCTTTACTATGTGGTGAAATTTAATTCTTTATTTTTTTTATTTTTTATTTTTTGCAGGGGGGGAGGAAATGAACAGAGCTTTGTGTTCTTTCATCTTGGAAAGAGAAGATGCAGATTTCATATCTTCTTTAGGGAGAAATTTTTGAAAGGAGAGGAAGCTACTGAGTAGAAGCCAACATGCAGAGGAATTCATGTCACTGCTTAAATACAACACAATACAATATGACACAAACATAGTTTACAGTTGTTTTAAGTGAAATTTCTCTTTCTATATCTTGCTTCTGGGCCTTCTTGGTCACATAAAGAAATGATTTATGTGGTTATATTCTATATCTTTTAACTTTGCTAAAGTTATTAATTAAAGTAATTTTAATTGATTCTCTAAGATTTTTATGGTATCATAACATCTGCAAAATTTTATAGCTTTGCTTTGTCATTCCCTACTACAATTTCTTAAATTTATTTTTTCTTATTGCTAAAGCTAATATTTCTAGAACTATATTGAATAATAGTTGTTTTAATGTGAATTCTTATTTCACCCAATCTTATTGAGAAAGCTTCTAGCTAACTCCTATTATACATAGTGTTTTTTGATGTTTTTTGATAAATTTTGTTTCTCATTTTAAGGAGCACTCTTTTATTCCTATATTCTCATTTTTTTAAAAAGGAATGGGAGCTGTATTTTTTTATCAAAAACTTTTTTCAGTATTTACTGATATAATCATATGATTTCTGTTGGGTATGTTATTCATATGATCAATTATGCTGATGGTTTTCCTTATAATGAAGCAAACCTGCATTTCTGATTATAAACCCTTCCTGGTCTTAGTGTATAAGCATATGATATGTTGCTATAATCACCTTTACATAATTTTGTACAACATTTTTGCATCAATATTCATTAGGGAAATTCAGCTATAATTATGCCTAGTTTGGGCATCAGCACCATATTTGTCTTCATAAAAACTTTAGTAAGGCTCCTTCTTCACCTATTTTCCCAAATAGTTTATGTTTTTTGGAATTCATTGTTCTATAAGTCTTTCATAGAATTCACTAAGAACCTATCTGGTACTGGGGATTTTTTCCCAGGTAGTTCAATTTTTTTTTTTTTAAGATGTGATTATTTATTGTTTCTGTTTCTTGATCTGTTAATTGAGGTAGTTTATATTTTCCTAAATATTCATTGATTCTCTTTAGACTGTCAGATTTATTGAAATATATTTGGGCAAAATATTTGCTAGTGATTGCTTTGATTTCTATTTTTTATGATGATTTTTTATTTCACTTTTAATACAGAATATTTGTTTTTTTAATCAAATTAACTAATAACTTATCTATTTCTTCTTCTTTTTCCCCCATAAAACCAGCTCCTAGATTTATGTATTGGATCAAAAGATTTTTTTTGACTTTCAATACTATTAATCCCTCCTTTGATTTTTCAGGATTTACAATTTAGTACTCAATTGGGGATTTTTAATTTGTTCTTTTTTATGGATTGTTTTTGTTGCAGTTGTTTGGTTTAATGCTTAATTTTTGATTTGTTCTTTTCTTGTGTTGTTGATAAAAGAATTTAGAGAGATACATTTTCCCCTAAGTACTTTTTTCACTGCAACCCAAAAATTTTGGTATGCTGTCTCATTGTTATTATTGTTAATGAAATTATTGTTTCATGATTTGTTCTTTGGCTCATTTATTCTTTAGAATTGAATTACTTAGCCTTAATTTAGCTTTCCTCTGACCTTTTATGAAGGGAATTTTATTTTATTACAACATGAAAATAATAAATTTAATATTTCTACTTTTTTTTTCCATTTTGATTTTGAGATTTTGTGCCCTATTACATGGTTTATTTTTGTGTAGGTATCATGTGCTACTGAGAAAAAAAAAGGTCTATTCCTTTCTGTTCCCGTTCAGTTTCCTTCAATGGTCTGTCATAGCTAACTTTTCTAATATTCTTTGTACTTCCTTAGTTTCCTTCTTGTTTATATTTTGGCTGGATGTATTGAGTTCTGAGAGGGACAGTTCAGATCCCTTACTAGTATAGTGTTGTCTGTTTCTTCCTGTAATTTATTAATTCACTTAACTTTTCCTTTCAGAATTTGGGTGCTTTACCACTTGGTCTGTCTGTCTATCCATTTATATCCTATATAAATATAGGATATATCTTTCATATCTCCTCTCTCTCATACACACATACATATAATATTGATATTGCTTTATGTGCTATGGTAACTTTTAGCAAGATGTAATTTTCTTCCTTAACTCACTTAACTAATTTTTGCTTTTGCTTTGTCTGAGATTAGCTTTGCTACCTCTGCCTTTTTTTAGTTTGGCTGAAGCATGATAGATTCTTCTCTAGCATCATTTTTTGCTCTGAATGTGTATATTTGATTCAAGGCTTTTTCTTGTAAACAACATATTATATAATTCTCTTTTTTGATCCATTCTGCTATCCACTTCTATTTTACTGAAGAGATCATATTGACAGTTTTGATTAGTACTTGTTTATTTCCCTACATCCTATTCTTGCACCTATTTGTCTTTTTTCCCCTTATATTCTTCCTCATCACTATTGTTTTGTTTCTGTTTACCACCTCTCCTTATCTGACTTCCCTTCTATAGATCCTGTCCCCTTTACTAAATCCTCTCCCCTTCTGCTTGTCTGTTAGTTAAGAGAGATTTCTATATTCAACTGATTGTATATGTTTTTCTATTTGACTCAGTATCAATGGTAGTAGTGTTCAAGTGATGGTCATTGCTCTCACTCTCATCTTCTCTTACATTGTAATGGGTCTTTTACAACTCTTTTTGTGAAATAATTTACATTATTCTATCTCTCCCTTCCTAAGTCAACCAGTGTACTACTCTTTTTTATCCCTTAATTTTTTAAATGTGATTTCCTCATATTCACTTTATATCATACCTACTCTGTATCTATATCCTTTCTAGTTGTCTATTAGTATTATAATTATTAAGAATTAGAAATCTCACCCCTTCGCCCCCCCCAGACAAATATCAACAGTTTAGTTCTATTGAATCCCTTGTTTTCTTCTTGCTTTTAATTGTTCAAGCTTCTCTTGGGATTTGATATTAGATATTGATTTTTTTATTCAATTCTAATCTTCTTCTGAAAGTTTGAGATCCTTCTATTTCACTGAATTACCATTTCGCCTCTCAAACTATAATCTTTAATTTCACTGGCTGGATAATTCTTGGTTAGCTACTTTGCCTTCCACAATATTATGTTCCATGAAATCCAGTCCTTTAATGTTGCAGCTGCCATATCCTATGTAATTCCAATTATGATTCCTCAATATTTGAAGTGCTTCTTTCTGGTCACTTGTAATATTTTGTTTTCTTTGACCTGACAGCTCTGAAATTGTTTCTAATTTTTTGTAGGTGTCATGTGCTATTGAGGAAAAAAAAAGGTTATATTCCTTTCTGTTCCTATTCAATTTCCTTCAATAGTTTTTATTTTAGGATCTTTTTCCTGAGGTGATCAGTGAATTTTTTCAATGTTTATTTGTGACTCTGGTTCCAGGAAATCAGGACAATTTATTTTTTTCTGTAAATTTACTTATTTTAATACATATTACTTTATGAATCATATTAGGAGAGAAAAATCAGAGCAAAAGGGGAAAAAATGGGAGATATTAAACACACACACACACACACACACACACACACAGAGAGAGAGAGAGAGAGAGAGAGAGAGAGAGAGAAAGAAAAGACCATAGCATGTACTGATTTACATTCACTTTTCTTAGTTCTTTTTCTGAGTGCAGATGGCATTTTCTGTCCAAATTCTATTGGAATTGTTTTGTTTTACTAAACCACTGAGACGAACCAAGTCTTATATAGTTGATCATTGCACATTCTTGATGTTATTGTGTACAATGTATTCCTGGTGCTGCTTGTTTTACTCAGTGTATCTATCTATTCATGTATTATCTTTCCCATTAAAAAAATCTATAATCAACTTGTTCATCATTTTTATAGAATGATAATATTCCATTATATGCATATACCATAATTTATTAAGCCATTCCCCAGTTGATGGGCATCAACTCATTTTCCAATTCTTTCCTACCACAAAAAGAATTGCTAGAAATATTTTTGCACATATGGGTCTTTTTCCCTTTTTAAAGATTTCCTTGAATTACAGACCCAGTATTGGCACTGCTGGGTCAAAGGATATGCATAGTTTTATAGCCCTTAGAGTATAGTTCCAAATTGCTTTCCACAATGATTAGAGGAGAATTTATATATATATAATTTCTTGGAAGATGTTATTCAGATCCTCCTTTTGATCATGGATTTCAGGTAGCCCAATGATTCTGATATTTTCTTTCCTCTCTTTCCTATTTTACAATTCAGTTTTTTTGTTTGTTTGTTTGTTTTGTTTTGTTTTTGTTTTTGTTTTTTCCCTCATGAGGTATTTTACATTATTTTTCCCTTTTTTCCTCCATTTTTTGGATGTTTGAATGATTCTTGATGTGTCAAGGAATCATCAACTTCCATTTGCCCAGGTCTAACTTTTAAGGTGTTGTCTTCCTCAAATACCTTTTGTACTTGATTTTTCATTTAACCAATTTTACTTTTTAATTAGTTCTCCAAATTATTGACTTTTTTCTTTCTCTTGGTATCACTCTCATTTTTCCCAATCTTTCTTTAACCTCTCTTACATGATTTTTAAGCTCCTTTTTTGAACAGTTCCATGACTTCTATCTAAGCTTGAGACCACTTCCTATTTATCTTGGGCTTTACCCATATGTGTTATGACTTTGTTGTGTGTTTTTGTCTTACTCTTTCTTATCATTATAATAAGTTTCTATGGAGAGTTTATTTTTGTTGTTATTTTTTGCTCTCCCCACCTTCTTATCTCTCTCCCTTTCCCTCTCCTCTCCCTCTCTCTTTTTCTCTCTCTCTCTTTCTCCCTCAAAAGAATTTAAAGGCTAAAATCTTTTTCCAAGTCAAGGGGCAAAGTTTATTGTAATTGTAACTCCAATTGAAGTAGGTTAAGTTCCAAAAGTATTTAGCAAAGAATGAGAAGAAAGTAGATATATTTAGAGAACTAAGTTAGCAGGCCAGAGTTTCATGGTACTTATTTGCTAATTTTATGACTTACAGGTACGTTTGAGGGGGGTGATCTATTTACTATTGTCTCAGGAACTTGGTTATTACTGAACAAAAGATTATCTATGTGACTGTGATGTTTGTAGGATTATCCTAAGGCAATAAAACTTTAGAATCATTGACATTGATAGAACAATAGCACTCTAAGGCCAGGGGAGCTTAAGATTACTGCTGTATTTCCCTTAGAAGCTGTACCCCCTTCATTCCCTTCTCAAACAGTTTGAACCCCAAACTCATTTGGGACAAAGGAATGAAGGTCACATCTTCTGGAGCTGCTTCAGGCTGACAAGGGGTATATAACTGGCCCTGCCTAGTGGGTTCCAGACCAAGGAGGGAAGACATGTGACTTGAAAGTGGCATCCAGGGAGTGTTAAAGTATCAAAATCAGGTATCAGGTGATATTCAAGTTGACCAGGTAGTTGGAATTTCATTGTGTAAAATGCCATTGTTCCCATTGCCCTTATTCCTTGGAGTCTGAAAGAAACAATTCTCACAAATAGGTTAAAGATTCTGGGTAAAAAATGAGCAAAAAACAAACTAATTAAAAGTAGAGTTAGTATGGGGGTTACTAAGGACAGTAATCAGGAATCCCATCCAAAGGAAGACTTGGAGGGATTGATGAAACTATCATGAATTTCTCCCATCCAGACAGCTTTTCATAGGATAAAGAACATTTTCCCCAAATCCTTGCTTTTGTTTCCTCAAAGGAATAAGGGCAATGGGAACAATGACATTTTACACAATGAAAGGAGTGATCAGGTGGTCTAGGGTGCAAGTAGCACTCTACTTTTTAATGTTTAAAAGACATTAAGCATTAGACAGAGAGGATGACCGGAAGAATAGAGACAATCCTTTTCAGTCTTTCAAGGGAAAGCTTTTATCCTTGTCAACAAAAACCAAAAGTAGCCAGAAGCCCCTGTGAGAGGGCGTATGTGTAAAATCTGTCAGTCCTCCCGTGGGTATATATCCTTCCTTGAAATGGGCTTCAGGATGGCAGGGTTTAACAACCTTTTCAGTATTTACTTGGAAATTTTTTGTTTTATTGTTTCTATCAGCTTGTGACCAGTGAAAATAGGTTTCACAAGGGATTGGAGAGCATTTTTTACCAAGTGAGTAGCTTAGTGTAAGCCAAAGAAAAGTTTCCACTGGCTGGTCTCTGGAATTAGAAGTTGGTCTGAAGGTGTTTAAAACCACTCAGAAGGAGAAAGGGTATACCCCGCTTTTTTAACAAATGCTTGTTCCTGGGAGCTATATTAGAGAATGTAGGAATCAGGGATTTGGGGAATTAAAGGTGCCATGGTCACCTTTAGGGCAAGTAGGCAGCATTATGGGCAGCTGAATCTGCAAGCCTGTTTCCCTTGGCTATGAATCCCCCTTCTGTTGTTCTTTACAAAACATAACAGAAACCTCTCTATGTCGATGGATAGCTTACAATAATTGTAGAATTTCCCCTGCATACTTAATGGAGGATTTTTTTTTTTTTTTTTTTGTCAAAAGTCTCTTTTCTTTCCATATAGCCCCACGAGCAAAAACATGAAAGACATATTTGAATCAGTTTGGATGTTCATTCTCTTTCTTTTTCCTAATTCTAAAACTCTGGAGAGGCAAAAAAAAAAAAAAAAAAATGTTCTGAACCTAGTGGGTAATTAGTGATTGGCCTAGGATGAGCTTAGAGGATTCCTCAATTAGAAGGACTATTTATTGATAGCCACTGATATAAGGCAAGAGGATCACCAAGTGTCTTTGAGAAGTCTACAAAATCCAGCTATTTGAAGCTGTTTCTTTGCAGAAGATTCAGGGAGTGATAAGATTGCTTCTTCTTGGTTGTGAGCAAAAGGGAGATGGAAATTAATTCGTGACCTAAATACTTAACAGACTGATGAGTAATGTGGGCCTTTAGACAGGGAAACTATCTCCTCAGGAGGCCAGAAAGTTAACTATTTTTAAATGGCTGCAGCTAGAGAAGCTTCTCAGATTGTGCTGCAGATCAAGATGCCATCTACATATTGGATAGCCAGTGCTTGCCGAAATATGTAGAGAGTATCATGAAAGCCCTGAGTTACCTCCAAGTTATGGACATGATTGTTAATTGATGGGAGTAACATTCCCCTGGATTTTCCCCTTCAAAGGCAATAAGTAATTGTGAGATTTTATGCAGTGGTATGCAAAAGAAAACACCTTTAAGATCTAAAGTAGAAAAGCATTGTATCCCCAGGAATAATTGTATTGTGCTCATGGCCTCTATTGACAACTTGCTCTTATTGTAGAAATTTTCTATAAGAGGAAAAAGCAGGGCCATTATTAAAATATCAGTGACAATTTCATCCTATAGACAGACTCAGGAATAATCAGGTGGAAAACAAAGAAACACAACTGGGAAACTGAGTTAAAAGGAGCCAACCTTGAGCAGAGACTACAGTTATCCTCCCAGCTTTTGCCCAGAAAAATGCCCAGATGTCAGTTCAGATTGACATCCCTCTGAGTAATGTATGGCATTTCTCCTTAATAGTGGGTTATTGACTTAATATCCATCAGGCAATCATACCCAAATTCAAAGTTCAAAAGAATATCAGTTACAGTCCCAAGAGATCTCTAATAACAGATTCTACTAATCACAATTTAGGGTTAGATATATTTTTAAAAGTTTACCAGGATTTAAAACACATGGAAGATTTTGTTTAATATGATTTTCTTTTCTTTTTCTTAAGTTTAAATTAATCCTGGTGCAAAGGATCAATCATTAAACAAGCTTATAGATTCTTAGTAAACACATTCCTAGTCATGTCCATAACTTGGAGGTAACTCCGGGCTTTCATGACAAACCTAGTCTGATGGTTTAAGAAAACTGACCAGCTTTTCTATTGCTCACCCCAATTAGTCTTAATGTTTTCCTAGGCTGTGCTGTTTGATACCTCCCCTCACTCTGTGAAGGAAGAAAAGGTGCTTCACACCCTCATTTTTGATTGTGATTGATAAGGCTTTTGCCTCATCCCTCTTGTTCCACACATTACTAAGTTTAGGGTTACCATGATGACAATAACTCCAAATAACAGTTTTAGAATTTTCCTAATAAGCAAATATTATTATTTAGCTGTATTTTCTCTTAATTTTGTAGCAAAGGTGAAAATACTTAATTCCTTAGATTACATTTACAAAGCATTATAAAAGAGGATTAGCAAGGCCAAATAAACTTGCTACTTTGTTTTAGGTGTTCAGTTTATTCTGTCCTCAGGATGTTGCAGCTTTGGAAGTCCTCAGGGAGGATTTCTATTTCCTTAAAAATTTCTTTTTTTGCTTTAGGTAGAAAACAAGACAATTCTTAAAATTGAAAAAGACCAGATTTAAAATGGACTTAAGTTTATGAGATTCCCTAAATTCTAATTAAATGTTCCAGACAAACCAAATTGCCTCTTAGTCATTTCCCAATTCATAAAAAAATATGTCTTTTTTTGTGAGCCAGTATCACTTTTTACTTGATAGGACCCTCAGAAGTCGGACTCTTGCTAATTTAAAAGCAGGCTATTTGTTGCCAGAGTTTTTAAAATAGCAGTGAACTGCTTTTCTGTTTCCCTAAAGTTCCCAAATTCTTAATATTTTGTTAATATCAGTACAAATAGAATCCAATTTACATAATCCTGTAGTGGACTTTGATTAGAACTCCTTTAAAACTGCCTTTACTATTATCAAATTTTACTGAATTGAGAGCATATTTTTTTCTCTCCCTCTCACTCCTTCATCTATGTATCCCTGCTGCAGTCAGGGAAGGAGGAAAGGGGAAAGAAAGAGAGAGGCTTTCTTTCTTCTATGCCCTATCCTCCTAGTCCTGGGAAGGCCTTAGTTTACTTGAATTTGCTTCCAAATTACTTTACACACACACACACACACACACATCCAATTCATTTATCTCAACATTGTCATTATGTGTTGGTCTCATCTAAAAACCCATGTAAAATTATCAAATATCAAGCAATTACATCCAATAAAGCAGTTAACTTTCATATAGCATTTGTTTTATGCTAAGCACTTTTGCAATCATGTGATCTTCTCAACAACAATCACTAGTATTTCACTATACATATCAGAAAACTGGATAGAGATCAAACAATTTGCCATAAATTACATAGCTAATATATATCTGAATCTAAAACAGAGAATGGTGGGCTTACCAAATGCAGAGGCTGATTGGCTTTCTCACCTCACACAGGCAAGTTGCTGAATAGAACCTGCTGAAAGCTGGGGTGACTGGTGCCAGGGTCTCTCTTTGATGGTAGTTTCAGGTGCTGCTTCAGCACCTGTTTAGGGAATACTGATTATGGGGCTGACTCCCGATCCTATCTCCATTTCCCCAAGCTGGATTGGGGAGGTATTTGGGCAAGGTTGTGTGGGGTCTCCATGGCTGCTTTCCCCTTGTCTACAGGTGAAGCAGAATTTGAATTTCCCCAAAGTTACCTAGCATTTTCTTTTCTTAATCTGATCTGAGATGAGAGGGGTTAGCAGAGAGAATTGGGCTATATCGTTCTTGTTAGCAGTCATAAACTGAGATCATAAACTGAGATACATTCAGGACTCTGGGAAGTTGAGTGCTGCCATAATCACTGCCCTCAAAAACTTGAGAATATGTTATTTTATCAGTTCTGAAATTTTAATTAGCTAATTTTATTTTTGTAGCTCCCAACTTGGCCAGAGTTGGGAACCACAGAAAAAACTCAGGCTTTTTCCTCTTTTAAAGTGGTAGTCAAGAATGTTAAAAAAAATCTTTGCCAGTATTCTAACCATAACATAGAAGTTTGTTGTTGTTGTTGTTGTTGTCGCTGCTGCTGCTGGCTACCTTTTCAATCTTTCCAGGCAATAGAATCTAGCTCACAGAACAAATATGACACTGATATTCTGCATAGAGATGCAGACATAGACAAACATGACATGAAAGAGAATTGTCTCATCTTTTCCAAAAGCCGTTCTACAGCACTTCATCTCTTCTGACATCCCAGGGAAGGTGGAAAGGTGGCAAAGTTTGCTGAAAATAGCAAGAATTTCCAAGTCTAGCATCCCCAGTCAAGGAAAAGTTGCTGAGCATGGAGCTGAAGACAATCCAGATAAGCCTTCTCTCAAATGATTGAAGTATCGCATCTATGGGATTGAGGAAGAAGAAGAAAAAAAAAAAAAAAGAGGGCCTTTACTTTGATAAGGAGGCCAGATTGTCCCTGTACAGCTTCAGAAGGAGACCTCAAAAGGTTGAGATCTCAAATCAGTGTCATGAATTGTCTCAAAAGAATTTGTAGGCTTGAACTTTTTTCCAAGTCAATGAGCAAAGGTTCTTGTAATTATGACAATTGAAGTAGGCTAAGATCTTAGCAAAGCAAAGAATGAGGAGAAAGAAGATAAATTTATAGGACAAAGTTAGAAAGGCCAGAGCTTCATGTTACCTATTTATTTATTTGATGGCTTACAGGTACTTTTGAGATGTGATCTATTCACTATTGTCTCAGGAACTTGGTTATTATTGAACTAAAGATTATCTAACAGCCTGTAATGTTCCTAGGACTAGCCTAAAGTCAGGAGACTTTAGAATCATTGATGGACAGATTGGTAGAACAATAACACTATGAAGTCAGGCGACCTTAGGATTACTGCTATATTGCCTTAGAAGCTGTACTCCCATCAATAGGGACTCCTTCTATGGATTCTCCAAGTTTCCTGGACTAAAAGATTAAACTGTCATTTTGCTGGTTCACCCGTTCCAGGACCTGTCTTGGGTGCTATTTTATGGTTGCCAAGAAAGGAAAATGGGAAGAGTATAGTGATTCATTGTTTACTCAGCCATCTTTGCCCCAAAGTAGAATCCCAGCCTTTTTTTCAGTCCTCACTTTCTAAGTCCTAAACATCTAAGGTTTTCCCCTCTGTTGATTACATCTCCCACCTTCTATGATCCCCTTCTTGAATTGAATACTTGAAAATGAATCAGGTCACATCATCATATTTGCCTTTGTTTCTTTCTCCATCTATCTCATTTCATTTCAATTCTGTTTGTCATAGCTGTACTGAGTTTCCCTTTTTCTTTCTGCATTATAAGATATATTTAACTCTGTTTAGAAAGTCACAACTAATACTGAATTTTACTGCTATGGGATTACTTATTCCATTTCAAAACTCAAGTGTGGAATCTTATCTTTTCCCATGCATGAATATGATGCTCTTGAGTATACAGATAGGAAAGAGATAGAAGTAAAAGAAAAATTCATTTCTATGTCACCTATCACTAAATTACTGCAGGCTGTTAGACTGTTTGATAGCCTGAAGGCAATCAAATTTCAATGAAAACTGAGTTAGATTGGCCTCACTGCAAATAAAAGCTAGGGTCCAGAAAATGAATTTGCAGTTTCCACAGAATTCAATGCAAAAACAAGCTACTATGGGGACACCTTTACCATGCAGAACTCAGAAAATGAGATATTTATGATAGAGATATTTTATGAGTAAGAAGCTCTGTAACTGCTTACTCATTAGCATTTACAGAATGGAGTGTGGAGTGTGAAGTTGAGTTTAGTCCTAATAATCCTGAAATGCCATATTGTGTTAAATTATAAGAATTTCAAGGTAAAAGGTTAAAATCTAGGCAAGTTCAAAGGACCCTAAGATAGGAAAGCAGAAAGTTACCTATTAAGGACCCATAGTCTGTGACTATGATCTCTAGAAAAATAATATTAATAAATATTTTAGTAATTTTATTTAAATCATTAGAAGTCTATATTTTCAAAGGATCTAGTAAAGTCATCTAGTTCAATCCTTCATTTTATACATGAGGAACCTGATGCCTAAAGAGATTAAAAAAAAAAAATCATTCAAGGTCATACATGTAGAAATAGCAGAGTTTAACATAGGTTCCTTGACTTTTATATATTCACACACATACAGATGCTCTGACTTTTATATACCCACACCCACCCACACTCATACCCACTATTGCTTTTATACACACACATATATACATACATCTACACAAATATATGTACGTATATGTGTGTGTGTATATAAGTGTATGTGTGTGTATATGTGTGTATTGTGTGTATCTCCATATTGGCTCTCTGTGCATTGGTACTTATGAGCAAATTATGGAATTTTACAAACACTGAAAGGGTAACTTGACCATATAAATATAGTTAATAAATGTCAAAGATTTGAACATAAGTCATACTACTATGTTCCTCTAATATTCTATAATAATTCTTTGAAAGTTATTGTTACAAATATAATGATCAGACCTACTCAAAACAATTAACAGCTTTAACAAAGTTGCAGGATATAAACTAAACCCACACAAATCATCAGTATTTCTATATCTTACTAATAAACCCAACAGCAAGCTATAGAAAGAGAAATTCTATTTAAAATAACTGCAGACAAAGTAAAATATTTGACTTTCTCCCTGTCAAGAAAAAAACCCATGAACTATATGAACACAATTATAAAACACTTCTCATATAAATAAAGTCAGACTTAAACAATTGGAAAAATATCAACTGATCATGGATAGGATGAGCTAATATAATAAAAATGACAATTCTACCTCAATTGGTCCCCTTGTTCAGTGCCATGTCAATCAAACAGCAAATACGTATATATATATATTAATGTTAGAAAAATTGTAAAAATTCATCTGGAAGAACAAAAGATCAAAAACATGTAGGGAATTTAAAAAAAAATCAAAAGATGGTGGCTTAGCAGTAGCAGAACTAAAACTATATTATAAAACAGCAGTCATCAAAATCATTTGGTACTGGCTAAGAAATAGAGTAATAAGTGGAATAGATTAGATGCACAGGACACAATAATCAAGATCTGTATTAATCTAGTATTTAATAAACCCTCAAACTCCAACTTCTGGGATAAGAACTCACTATTTCACAAAAAAAAAAAATTCTGGGAAAACTGAAAAATAATATGTCAGGAACTTGATATAAACCCACATCTTACACCACATACCAAAATAAGGTCCAAATGGGTACATGATTTGAGTATAAAGGATGATACCCCAGCGAATCTTTGGAGAAGAAAAGAATTTATGACCAAAGAAGAACTAGAGAACATCATGGAATGCAAAATGAATAATTCTCATTACATTACATTAAAAAGGGATTGCACACGCGCGCGTGCGCGCGCACACACACACACACACACAACATTAAAAAAAGACAGAAACAAGATTAAAAGAGAAATAAAAAGAAGTTGGGAGAAAAAAAAATTACAATGTTTCTGATAAAAGTCTAATTCCTAAATTATAAAAAGAAATGTTTCAAATGTATAAGAATGCAAATCATCAGGAGGACCTTAGTTCAAATCTGACCTCAGACATTTAACTCTTCCTAGCTTGTGACCCTGGGCAAGTCACTTAACCCTAGTTGCCTCAGTAAAAAAAAAAAAAAAAAAAAGCAATTCACTCTTCAATTGATATGATAAATGGTCAAAAGATACGAACAGACAATTTTCAGATGACAAAATTAAAGCCATCTATAGTCAATTGAAAAAATTCTCTAAATCCTTATTGATTAGAGAAATGTAAATGAAAACAACTCTGAAGTAATATCTCATATATCTCAGATGGCTAAGGTGACAGGGAAAGATAATGATAAATGTTAGAAGTGGGAAAACCTGGACACTAATGCATTGTTAGTGGAGTTGTGAAATGATGCAACCATTCTGGAGAGCAATTTCAAACTATGCTCCAAAGGCTACAAAACTGTGCATACCCTTCGAACCAGAAGTGCCACTACAATGCTTGTGTCCTAAGGAAATCATAAAACAGGGAAAAGTACCAATATGTGCAAAAAATTAGCAGCTCTTTTTGCAGTAGCAAAGAATTAGAAAATGAATAAATGCCCAATAAGAGGGGAATGACTGAATAAGTTATGGCATGTGAAAATAATGTAATATTATTGCTCTATAAAAAAATGAACAAGCTGATTTTAGAAAGGCCTGAAAAAATTTATATGAACAGTTTGCTGAGCAAACCAAGCAGAACCAGGAATACATTGTATACAGTAATAGCAAGAATATGCAATGAACAACTGTGAAAAACTTGGTTCTTCTCAGTGGTTCAGTGAACCAAAGAAATCCCAATAAACTTTAGATAGAAAATGCCATTTGCCACTAGAAAAAAAGGACTATGGAGATTGAATGTAAATCAACATATGCTATGGTCACTTCTTTTTTCTGTTTTTTTTTTTTTTTCTCTCAGGTTTTCCCTCTTATTCTGACTTTTCTCTTCTAATATGGTTCATAACGCAATGTGTATTACAAATAAATAGATAAATTTAGAAAATAAATTTAAGATATGTAAAAAAAGTTTTGAATGTAACTGGTAAAAATATTAAATAAATAAAAAATGCATAATGATTGCAACTACTACTGCCACCAGCACCACCACTAGCACCACTGCTACTATTGATACAGCTTTTAATAATGGATATATCTATACATCCATTATATCCATATATATATATACATATATATCATATATATATATATATAGTATCTATATAGTATGTAGCATATGCCAGGTACTGTACTAAATATTTTACAAACATTATTTCATGTGATCTTTACAATAAGAGGGTAAATTAGGTATTATTGTTAATGTCATTTTACAGTAGGGAAAATTGAGGCAAATAGAAGTGACTTGCCCTATATCTCATAATTAGTAAGTGATCAAAACTTGATTTGAACTCAGATCTTTCTGACTCCAAGGCCCAGCACTCAATCCATTGTACTCAGAATTTACAGAATGATTTCCATACATCATCTCAATTTTTCTACATGTGCAACAAAATTTAATGTATTCTAAAAATTGTTCTAGTTTCATCTAAATTGATACACATCTCTAGAAAATGCATGCATCTCATAAGAGCGTTACCAAACCTGTTTATGGTTATTCTGTGAACAGATACTTAGTACGGGTTCTGTGTGATCTCCTAATCTTTGTGTGTTGTATGCAGCTTTCAGAAAACTCCCTCACAATTTCAATTTAAATTCTTATAGAATCTATATACCAGAATATATACATACCATAATGGAGAAACTTGCAGTGTGGAAGGGATAATCAGAGTCTTCTTTTTTTCTGGTGTTATTTTATATCTTTGGCAGGCAAAATTAAACCAAAAACTCCCAATAGTTTGGTTCCCTCAAACAGTTTCCCAGATTGTTCAAATTATTTCTATAGCCTATTAAATGTTCCAAGTGTTTAGACATACCTAGAGGAATACTCATAAATTTTAGGTTTTATGAAGCCAATGGCCAGCTGGGATATACAGTAAGTTCAAAATGAGAGATTTATGAGTCCCAAATATTGATTCCCTCATACTCATCATATTAGGGATTGGGAAAAGTTGGAAAAAATGTTAATTTATGTACATGAAATGAAGATAATATCAAAGAGAATAAAGTTTCTCAAGTTACTGATGTTATCCTCCCCCCCCAAAAAAAAAGACAATTGCATTAAACAAACTTTTTTGCAAGTTATGAAAATTAATATCTTTCCTTCTAATCAGCTAAAGACACTTACTGAAGCTGACATAAAACAATTAATTTCACACTGCGTGGGTAGCTGCTACTCTGATTTAGTACTTTAAATTTATGAGATTAAAAAATTACAAAGTGCTATAAAAAGTATATTTTTATTGAACTATGTGTTATGAAATAGATCCTTTATTTTATTTTTTTAAATGTCTAAAATATATTATTTTTAAAATCTCTATGGGAATGTTACATTTCTCTCCTTTTTTTCATTGACTGCTGGGGTATTTGAACACAACATTGGATATCATCACTTTCCATATAGCTTCTGCTATTACTTTTAGATAAGATTTAGCTATGTTTTCTTGGGCAACTCCCATAGAATCTTTTAAATATTTTCTTAGCTGTCCTAGCCACCCAAGTTGAAAGCCACAGTTATTTTTAAAATTTCCTCTTAAATTTTAAATCTAAAATTAATACTTCACCAATTCCTGCTAATTATACTCCTATATGTATATGTGATTGTATCTTTTTATCAACATCAACCTTTGTTATATTCCCTTGTACACAACAAAACAATGACAACAATAACAAGAGTAGCTCAGACTCAGGCAATGTCTTTCATCTGGCAGATTTTACTAATTTCCTAACTGATCCTAATTTTCTATCTGTTCCCATTCCAATCTATGCTACATATTATCTCAAAATGTTTAAAATTGTCCATGACATGTAGTAAAATGAATGCTCAATCTATAATCCTGGGTTCAAATTTTGGTTTATGCATTTCATAATTTGTTGTTCTTGGAAAACTCATTTAACCTAATTGGGTCTCAGGTTCTTCTTTTGTTGTGCCACAGTTCTCTTTTAATGTCAGGAACCAGTTTCCCTAATTGTCCTATTCAGTTACTCTGCCTCAGGTTATAAAGGTCTTATATCCTAAATCTAAGGTTATAATCATTCCCTCTTGATGTCTGATGGGATAAAGGTCTTCATCCATTTTAGATGTCATTAGAATATCAGGAGCCTCTCCAGTAGCTCCCATTATGTCATCCTAGGTGCCTCCCCCCCATTAGGTCATCCCCTTCCAGGTACCTTCCCCAATATGTCATTGTTCTTGTTACCCTGTAAAATAATCTTGTATTTAGCATTCACTGCTGGATTCTTTGAGATGATAGTCTCATTCAGCCCTGGGATCAAACCATGGATCCATTTAGTCCCAGTAAATCTCTCCATTAAATAAATTATTAAATTGTTCTCTAATCTCTATCTTGCTCAGTTTCTCTAGCAATTCACTTTGTTAAAGTGAAAGAAAGAATTTATTCAAAGTGATTCCTAGCTCAAAATCTTACCTATATAACATTATCCTATGCTTAAAGTATATTCACAGTTTTTCAAATATTCCTTATAAATTTTGGTCTCCTTTGCTTGTGTTAATTTCCCTGCATGTTATATATTTCCTATTCATCAATGTGACATCTATTCTATTTTTTATTTTTTGATGCCTTATCCATCTATCAACACCAACATGAATTTTTTTCTCTATAAATTTTAGATTGAACCTTTTATTGATAAACAACTTTTGACTGCTCTAAACTCCCATGAATGAATGGATTAGTAAATGTATGCTTAGTAAAATTAAATTAGTGAAATTAATAAATTTATAAATGATGGAATTAAAAAGCATTTTTGATGCTGTAGATACTCAGTTGTTAACTGGAAATAAAAATAAACCAAAAAATGAGCCATTCCTTGCCCTCAAGAAGCCCTAGGTCCTAGGGCATTAGCAGAGAAAACCTGAAATACTAATGTGATTATAATACTCCCTAGAGCAAGCGGGAAAGAGATTATACCTTTGATTAGTAGACTAAATCAAAAGGGGATTTAGAATCTAAAAGAATCAGCTAAAAATGGGAGGAAGATAGCATAGAAAGAGACCAGGAAGCAGGACATCAAAGAGGGCTAATCCTAAAAAATATTTAGCAAAAATCTATAAAATGGACTGATGTTTTATAAGCGAAATATTAGGAGATTGGGAGCTAACATTATTATCTGATTTTCTGATTGGATAAATAAAGATGGGGTTTCTAAAGACCTCCATCTGGGATGTATCTGTAATCAAAAGTCCATATGAACAAAAGGCCTAATTAAGAACAAAAGACTTATTTAAAGCTGAGCTGATCCCAATGGAGCCCTTGCTTCTTGCTCCAGGGAGAATTATAATGTTGTCTATGTTTCAGGATTTCTGTACTAACACCCACCTAGATACCTAGGATTACATAAATAATGGAAAGATTTATTTGATTATAATCAGTAGCTCAGGTGAGAATTAGTAGTGTGGGGATTGGTGATAGGTATAAACATGTATTCTCATATTATTTAGGATCCATGCTTTATCATTTTGGACATTTCTATATAGTAAGAGCAGGATGGGTGGCAACAAAGGAAATTTATTGAAATATGACTAGGGCTTGAATAGCATTTTTTAAAATATTTATATGCTAGGATATACTTATTTTACTTTAATTTCTAATTAAAGTGCAATAATAAAAAATTAAATATTCAAAATATGGAGGTGAGTATTGTGGTAAATTTCCCCCTCCTTTTATTTTTCTCTCTGCTATTAGTAGCATGAGAGAGCATTAAAAAATTATTACAATCTTTTCCATTATCAGAAAAGATTCATGTTGACCTTGTACAAAAAATTCCAAATGACAAAGTTTGTACATGCTTCTCTCAGTTTTATGTCTCACTTAGAGACTTTCTCACTTTCATTGAACTCTGAATCTCTGTGGTAGCATCTAAGGAACCTTTTGTTATTTTAAAATATTCATGTTATTTACTTTGTTTAAAAAAAAAAAAAAGATACTTCAAAGCTATATTTTCCCCTTACCCAATAGAGTTTGGAGGGAGAACAACTGTTTACAGAAGATGAATAGGGCTTGGACTTCTACAGGCTAAATTCTCCTAAGCCCATTAAAAAAAAAAAAAAAAAAAAGGTGTAAGGATCTTTTCCTAAGGCTTTTTATCATCATCTGGCAAAACGGGATGAAATCTCACTTTTATGCTTGTGATGAAGGTTAATCAAAACAGAGTATCACTGTTCTAATATTGTTTTTAAGCATACATTCATATATTTAAAGTTTCTAAATTTTTGTGCTCTGTAAAATTAGATTATAATTTAGTATGAGTAGCAATTTAAAAGAAAGCTGGTTCTTGAATTACTGAAAGTTAAATTCTAATACATGAAAGAAATTAGGTTTTTTAAAATAAAGTAATAATAAGTCCAAGATTTGGTGGTTCAGTACTATATGTTTAGTTAGTTTTATTCTGTGTAATAGAGAAAAACCACATTCTTTACTACTGGAGAGGCAGCATGTCATGAAGACATGAGTTTTTATTCTGTTTCCATCACTAATTGATCAAGTGATTCTAGGTAAATTTCACACTTTGGATTTCATTTTCTTCCGTTTTTCAAATTGAAGCATTGACACTGATAAACTTTAAGTCCTTCCTGATTCTATAATATGTGTTACAATTAAATATGCTACAAGTGAGTGCATTTGGATTAACACTAACCCATTGTCTCCACTTGAAAAAAATTTACCTCTTGATATGCAAAGTAGGTTTAGATAAGTGCAGATAATCTGACTGAAGTGGTTTTCACTATTATAATATGCATTGAATATTTCTATTGGATTGGAATCAATTATCATAGTTTATATAATAATAAATTTGAATATATATAACCACTGTCGGACATTCATTTATCATACTGGTTCTACTAAAGGATATATAATGACTTAATTTTCCCATTTTGAATATCTTAGAAATATATAGTATGAAAAATTGATATTTTGAGAAAAATCTGGAATCATTTATATACAAAAAATTCTTATAATACAATCTATGTGAGGGATGAGACATGAGATATTATCCTTTATCTTTTATAACTTTTAATACAATATTTCTTTGAAACTGTTGATAGTTAATATTGCTATATTGGAAAAAAAAGCAAATCAAAAAACAAACAAACAAAAAAAAAAAACACTGATTTAGTTAGGAGGAAATCTAGGATTTGCTGTTACTATTTAAAGGTGGAGATTTGAACTTCACTTCTGGATCATCTTCTGATAGGCAAGTCTTTTTGTGTCAAATGTTTAATTTTATTTTTTCCTCTATTGACAACCAACATTAGATCTACAAGAATTTGATTAGATTTTTTTTTTCAGGAGTATTTTATTTTTCCAAATACATATAAAGAGAATTTTCACCATTTATTTTTGTATGACTTTGTGTTCCAAATTTTTCTCCCTCCCTCCCTTATGTTCTCCCCTCTCCATTACAACAAGCAATTCAATATAGATTAAACATGTGCAATTCTTTTAAACTTCTTTCCATTTTTAACACAAAATTTCTAAAAACAACAAACTTACAAATTAAAAAAATCTTTTTTGTTTAGTGTCTGTTGGACAGGTGAATAGTGGGTAGAAGCACCCAGCTTCAACTAAGAAAGATCTGAGTTCAAATTAGCCAAATCACTTAAATTTGCCTCATTTTCCTTATCTGTAAAATGAGTGGGAGAAAGAAATGACAAACCACAGCAGTATATTTCCCAAGAAAACACCAAATGGCTTTATAAAGAGTCTGACACAACTGAACAAGAAAAGATGTTTTATTGTAAGGTTTTAAGTACACTTGCAAACAGCAACAGATTTAGAATCAGAAAATCTGAATCAAGACTTTTCTATGGAATTTAACAGCTTTTTAACTTTGGTCAACAGACTTCCCCTCCTGGGGCTCATTTTCCTCTATAAAGTTTAATTTGTTTCAAAGAATTTTTATTAAGCACTATATTAGATATAATGATACAAAGATATGAAAAAGGAAATAGTTCTTGCCCTTATTAATCTCATTTTATATTAACTAAAAGGATTGTTCTATCAGATCACTAAGGATCCTTCCTATTTTGGCCTTCAGTGAAATCATTTTCTGACTCTAAATCCATTATAAATGAGCCTCCTGAATTAGAAAAAAAAAATCTGTAATAATTCCAAAATAAAAGAGAATCTCTAACAAAGAAAATATTCATTGGACTGGAAAAGGAATAAACAAATATAACCAATCGGATATTATTATCCTTAAGAAAAAATATGTTTCTTAATTTTAATTCCATATCACCTAATCAACAAGAATCAGATTCTCACTACTAAAAGAAATGGAAAATGTGATTTCTAAGCCATTGTCAAAACTTCTAAAAAACTGATAGAGTACAAGAAATCCTACATAACTAGACAGTTTCAAAAAAAGGAAAGAGAATGAAGACTATTAAAAAAAAAACAAACTATTCTAAGCTTAACTTAGCATCTCAGTAAAATTTCTCAAATGTATTATTAAAGGCCCAGTTATTTATTCTCTAGAAAAACATTTCAAAAAGCTAACATGTTTTCATCATATACAAGCTATGACAACCTTTTTAAAAAAAAATTCTTAATAAGATAAGTAATTTGGATAACAAGGGCATGCTGTTGGTGTAATTTATATTGATTTTAGTGAAATATTTGATAATGTATTTCAGCTTTTTCCTCTGGGAATAAATGAAGAGATATGTATCCAACTATAGCATAAGACAGGTTGATTTATGACAAACTTCATGACTATATATATTTTTAAAAGTTTTCATTAATGGTTTTATGTCAAGTTGGAAGGAATACTTCATGAAAATGTATTTCTTCTATGGTTTTAATATTTAAAATCAATGATATGAATAAATGCATAGCTGAATTTTTTTATTTTTTTTTGTATAAATATACAAAGCTAAAAAAGATAGCTAAGAGTGGATGACATTGGAAATTACAAAGATCTTGAAGATAGAACATAGGACCAAAATAAATAGAAATGAATTTATTAAGAATTAATGTGAAGGTTTTTGTTGTTGCTTTTTTTTAAAAACTTGGTCTAAAAACATAATGGCCCAAGTAGAAAATAAAAGAGGCATGACTATATAGCAGTTAACATTTAAAAGAAAAACCTATAAACTTATCAGATTACAATTTTAATTATTGCTATCAATGGTTCAACACTATGATACAATAGTTAAGAGAATTAATGTCATCTTAGGCTTCATAAAGAGAGCTATAATATCTAGGGAAAAGAAGATAATTGTCTCCCAATATGTCAGATCACAAATGGAAAACTTTATTCAGTTCTTACAGTCATAAAAGGGCACTGAAAATTCTGATAGTATTGAGAAGATTATAACAAAGTTATGGAGATTCTCAAGGATATATCTTATCCTTCTGAAGGGACTGCTGAAACCAAAAGGAGTTTTAGCTTCAAGTAGGGAAAACTTGCAGAAGAGGATGATTGCTATATTCAAGAGTTTAAAAGATAATCATATGAGGATAGAATTAGAAGCTAAGGTTGAAAATTACAGTTAATTTTAATCCTAATAAAAGAATCATAGAAATTAGAGTTTAAAACTTCTCCAAAATTAAAACCACTCCAAAGTGTGTTACATTACTAGGCACTAAGATTCCCTCACACTTTTTAATGAAGGAAGAGGTGGATAACTATTTTTGAATATTACACAGAGAATAATTTTTCTGGTATAGAATGACAAGAGGAAAAAGAAAAATACATGCAAAAAAATATTGTTAGTAGCTTTGTGGTAGCAAAGATCTATAAACTAAGGGGAAACAGGGGAATGAGTGAGAAAATAGGTATATGAATGGAATGGTATATTATTACAATATAAGCAATGACAAAAGAGATGATTTCAAAAAAAAGAAGAAAAAACAATGGGGGAAACTTGGGTAAATTTTATACATAGTACAATAAGCAAAATCAGGAGAACACTGTGAAGAAAAGATACTTTGAAAGATTTAAGAATTCTGATAAGTGCAATAATCATTCAAGATTACCAGAAGAATGATTTTGAAATATGCTATTTATTTCCTGACAAAGAAATGATAGATTGAGGTGTATATTCAGACACTATACATACTGTTAAAAGTATTTTTTTCTTTTTAATTTTCTTTTTTTTAATTTATGTGTAGTGAATAAAAATTTATTGGTTATTAATTTAAAAATAAATGTAAAATAAAGATTACAGGGTTCTCATTTGTAAAATCAGTACATGATAAGGAAAATGTTTGAAAGTATATTGAAAATCAAAAAGCATAACAAAGAAATATCAACTATTATTATTTTTAAAGATTCTATAGCCCCCAAATGAAAAAAAAATCAAACTTTTATATAGAATTCAAAATTAAGAACATATAACTGTCTCTATTTCCATGTACAGAGATAGAGATATAATTATAGCAACATATATCTTATAAGGTGAGAAGGGAAGGAAAATGTATTTCCATTTGAAATAATTTATTTCAGAGGTATCAAACTATGTTTACTTAAAGAACTATTTTTCATTTGGAATTGAAATTCCAAGAGGAATTGAAAAAGAAAAACCAATACTCTATCATTTTGTTACCCTTTAAAACACAGCTTATAACAGGTAAGTGGTACAGTAGCTACAACACTGGTTTGGGAATCAGGAAAATGCATCTCCATGAGTTCAAATCAGGCCTCAGATACTTACTAGCTATGGGACCCTGGGAAAGTCATTTAATTTTGTTTGCCTCAATTTCTCATATATAAAAATGAATTGAAAAAAGAAATGGCAAGTTCCAGTATCTTTGCCAAGAAAACCCAAATCGGATCATAAAGAGTTGGATACGACTGAACATATTGAACAACAATGAAAATGATAAATTCAAAAACATTCTCCAACTATTCTTTCAGTTGAGGAATAAAAGTTTTGTTCTTAGCCAATTCTATGCACTGATCTAGAGAAAAGAAGAAAAACCAGAAGTAAGAGTCTTTCAGTAATATAATGATCATACCCATTCTACAAACCATGCAATTTATTTTTTCTCACAATTTCCCTTTCAACCCATTTGAAATCCAAGACCCATAACCAGCCTCTAGCTGACAAATTTCATTTAGTTATACTTGGAGTGAAATATAAAATTTATTAAAATTAAACAAATTGAGTTACTGTCTAGCTAGATAAGAGAATCATTTTAGTTTGTTTTGTTATTTCAAACGAGATCTACTGTTTTAGTTTTAGGTTTTTTTTGTGTGGGGGGGTCTATTTTATTGTTGTTTTGTTTTAATATTGTCCCTTTTGATGTATGCATAAAGAAGGAATACACTACAACATGATTTTAAGAGATCAAAGTGCTAGAGTTTTATGGTTTTAAATATAAAATGTCATTGGTAGATGTTTATGTTATCTTTCAATTTTATACCTGATTTTGACAGGATTAAAACTGTAGAGTAACTTTAAAAATTGACCTTATACTGAACCTGGAAAAATAGAACTTCAGAAAAAGTTTTTCTTTTCAATGACTACATTTCGTATTTTGTGTTTTTGTCTTTTTTATGGACAGATAAACAGGTCCCAAAAGTGACTTCTGTTTCTTTACTTATCTTATAAATTAGTCCACTTAAATTATAGTTGTAGACAGAGTTTGCCATTGAGAGATGAATATTTATTCAAATCTAATTTCACTAGCATAAGAAATTATTTTTTTCAGGAAATGTTCTCTATTCCTCAAGAATAGCAACTATTCTGTGATTTTGCATCAGAGAAATGGCTAGGGAACTAAAGGGTTAAATTAATTGCCAATGCCATACAAACACTCTTTGCCAGAGGAAGGACTTGAATATAGATATTCCTGTTTCCAAGATTGTTTTCCTATGATTTGTTATGGAAAATAGAAATTATCAAAGAATTCACTGATAGACTACTGAAAACTTAAAAAAATATTCCTCATTCAAAAATCATCTTGGTCATGATATATTGGATAGAGTAAAAGACTAGAAATCAAGAAGACTGGATGAAAATAACCTCAAATCTTTGAATGAATGTAAAACATTTATTGAATAATTACTCTGTTGTTGTTCAGTCATTTTGGGTTTGTCTGACACCTTGTCACCCTATGTGGAAAGTTTTTGGCAATGATACTGGAGTGCTTCTATTTCCTTCTCCAGTTCATTTTGCAGCTGAAAATCAGGATTAAGTAACTTGCTCAGGATCACCAAGCTTGCCAGATTTTTTTCTCATAAAAATGACTCTTCCTAACTGCTGGTCCAGCACTTCATTCAATGTAGAGTTGCCCCAGTTCTATGTACAAAATGCTATGACAAAGTTAGGAGGTGCAAATCTAGGATCTCCACTAAAGAAATTTATAAATATAATTATAATTAATGTAAGACACAAGGTGTATGTGAGAGTGGTAGCTAGTGAGTTAGGTGTCAAATATGGTAAGTGGAACATTATGTGAGGGATGTAGAAGACCCTTACCCAAAATGACTACTCAGAGATCACTCAGTAGAAAGCAGAAAAGTTATTTATTAATAAATTCTCATCAGAATGAACAATTCCACTGTGAGGAGGGAAAGAGAGAAAGCTCGTAGTAGAAGGGCTAAAGATTTAGGAAAGACATACCATTTTTATAGCTTTGTTACAAAGGATTACATCATAGGTTGGGAAGCATTGAGAAATAGGTACCTTCTCCTTTCATTGAATGTTAAACCGTGCCAAAGGCAGATTAGAACAGAATGCTTTGTTTCCCTGATTCTGAGAGGAATCATCAGTCAGACCTTCAAACTTCAAATTACTGAGCTGATGCCATTTAATAATCTAAATATTGATAACATTGAACAAGGATAAATGGCATCATTTCTGGTTAAGTAAATATATTTCTAACTGGTCAAGGCTGAAGTAAATATGAACCTGTACATATTATACAGGTCATAGGGGAAACACAGAAATAATGAAAATAAAATACAGAAAAAAAAATTCATACATTCCTGTAAGTTCTTCACCTTATCTCTCTCTATTCCATACAATTGGAAAAGGAAATTAAAATCGTTTCCAGAAAAAAGAAATGTTAATTTTTGCAAGAGATCAAAAAGGAAAAGTGTCCCAAGAAGTTACTAAAGTATATGATGTGGCAGGCTAGAAAATGGCTGGAATAAAGATTAGTCTTTATGATCTGAAAATGCCAAATGAATTGGTTTTATAACTGACAGACATATTTTTGAAGGTCCTAATTGGATTAGCTATGTAACTCTGGGCAAATCAATTACTGTTATTGGCTCAATTTCTCATATAATCATTGAACCACAAATTTAGATCCTTAGAAGTTATAACTTTAGAAGATGCTTCAGTTAATTCCCTTATTTTATAAATAAGATTGTAGCCGTGAGAGCTGAGTTCACTTGCTTAGGTCCCATGGCGTGCTTTTTTCTTATTTTTATTTCCAAATTCTCTCCTTTTCTTCTTGCCTTTCCAACCCTTTGAGAAGGCAAAACAACAACAACAACATGTAGTATCCATTTGACATATTGAGTCACTGTTCCTGTATTTGCCATGTACCAAACAAGGAAGAATAAAAGAAAAGAAGAAAGGAAGGAAGAGAGAAAGAGAAAGCAAGAGAAAGAGAGAGAGAGAGAGAGAGAGAGAGAGAGAGAGAGAGAGAGAGAGAGAGGAGAGAGAGAGAGAGAGAGAGAGAGAAGGAAAGAAGGAAGGAAGGAAGGAAGGAAAGAAGGAAGAAAGAAAGGAAGAAAAGAAAGAAGAAAGGAAAGAGAGAGAGAGAGGGAGGGAGGGAGAAAGGGAGGAAGGAAGAAATGGAGGGAAAAAGAGAAGAAAGGAAGGAAAGAAGGAAGGAATAAAGAGAGAGGAAGTGAAGGAGGGATGAGGGAAGAAAGGAAGGAAAGAAAAAAGAAAGAATGAATGAAAGAAAGAAGAAAGGAAGGAAGAAAAGCAGAATTAAGAGCAATTAAGTTGATAGAAAAAAACACTATGCTAGTTTAGTTCCCCTAACATGTTTAGCTCCCCACACAGTTTTAAAAATAATGCTTTAAATCACGTTACAGACTTAGATGTCCACCTCTTCACACTATCCAGAAGGTGAAAATTCCTGTGGGTGGAGCTGAGGCTACCTCCCACCACAGCTGATTCTTGGGCTTGCTACTTGTTGTTTTAGTGGAACTTGCCAAGAGTTATTTACACTTCATAGGAACCAAACCTCTATCCCAGTATCTTACTTCAGATATTTTCCAGTTTTCTCAGAAGGATCATAGTTGTCCAACATTTGTTTATTTTTAAAAGAATATATTTAGGGCTTTCATTTTGCAACTGAATTGTGATTGCATCCACTATTCTATTACAGTCTGAGACTCTAAAAATGATTGAAGTTTACTACTTGTCCCTTTTGATGGGTATTTTTATTTTCTTAACTTCTTCATGCTTTAATTCTTCTGGGAACTGTTTGAATTGAACTTACAACTATAATCATTCACCATGACTTGCTGTGAAATTCATTTTAAACTCATTGATTAGAGCTTCTAAATAATAATTGTTTGTAGAAAAACAATTCCTTAGAGATAACCCTTTCCATTTTTGCTGTTGTTTGTTTTATTTGTAGGGTTCTCTATTGAGTCTGTGTGGGATGGATGCTAGATCCTTCCCCAAATTAACAAATCAGAGACATCTTCAAGTACAAAGTGAAAGCATTTATTTAGTCCCTGCAGGGAGAGGCCTAAGCACACCTGGGAAGCGGTCTCAGCTCCCAACATGTGCTCGACCTGACAAGATGAAAGCAATAAATCTGATTAAATAGCAAGAGATCCAAGCCTTTTCATTGGGTAGACTAAAAGAAAGTAACCATCATTGATCAATGGTCACCAATATTGTTTGCTACCTGTGGGTCACATCACTTTCTGTCACTTCTGTCACTTCCTGTCACTGACCTAGGGTTTTGGCCTTTAAAGACCTCTAGGCCTAGAGAACATCTGACTTCCTACAAGATGGGCCCAAAACCTGATCTTCTGGCTCTGGGAATAGGGATCACATGACTTAGATCTAGTCTCATAGACTTTTGAGAAAGCTTCACCTGTCTGTCTCACTCAAGTCTGTTTTAATCTGGTGAACAAAGCTTTCTTAATCTGACCCTAAAAGCACAGTCATGATTTTGATTTGAAATGACATTTTGAATGTTAAACATTATCAAATAATGTTCATATTCTGCTAGAAAAGGCTCTAAGGGAAAACTTGGAATACAAGAAGCATTCACAAAATGTAATGTTTCTTAGTATATACCTATGTATATTTTAAAATATGTTTTTAAAATATACATAATAGAAATTCACAGTTTTTATACAATTTATACAACATATAATATGTATTTATATATCAGATAGATAGATAAAAGAATCTTACATCATTTGACTTATAACTTTAGATGATAAATGGGCTCAATTTACCAAAAATAGAAGCTTTTTATAATAGTTATTTAAAGACGATATGAAAACAGGTTTTTTTTTAATTTGTTTTTTTTTTTTTTATGAATGTGAGTCAAAAACTCAATTTGCTTTTTATGCTTTTTTAAAAAATTAGTATTATCTGTGCAGGGTGTTATGATCAAAATATGCTCAGGAAATTTACTTTTATTTTCTCAAATTTGGGAGATACTGTTGGGGGAAAAGACTTTAAAAATCACCGTGCAATATTATATTGAAGAATTTTGTTCAGGAGAATTTTTCATGAAATACTTTGAAATTGCAATGTATTCCCGAGGGAATGTTATGCTGAGGTTTGTTCAAATCCATCCCTTGTGTGCATAGAGCACCAGCCTGAAGTCAGGAGGACTTGATTTCAAATCTGGCCTCATATACTTAACACTTCCTAGCTGTGTGATCCTGGGTAAGTTTTTTAACCCCAATTGCCTCTGCAAAAAAAAAAAAAAAGAAAAAAGAAAAAAAAAATCAACCCTTGTGAATGTTCTCGAGATAACAAAAACAGTAAATGTGATGCATTGTTCACAGGGAATTTGGAGAAGAAGGAATACTAAGTAAACAATAAATAAAAGAATATTTTTTCCCTTCTTTAACAAAATACAAAGATTGAAGTTACAATGAAATGGTGAAAGCATATATATCGCTGATCAATGATCTAGATAAAACTAAACATGCTAAAGAGGAAATATGTATCAAATAAATATATTGTCCAGAAGTAATAGTGCATGGGAAAGAGCACTGGGATTAGTTGAAAAAAAAAAAAAAATGTGATTAGAATTCTAACCCTGCCATTTACTAGGCTAATTGGAGGTTAATTGGGACTAATTGGAGGTTGCAATAGTAAATTTTGAAAGACAATGATGGCTTAAACTAGTGGTACTTAAAGCATTAGATAAAGGTGAAAAATGCTATGTAGATAGTACTTATAAGACTTGAAAGAATTCTGAAGAAATACTGAATCTCAGCTTTTTTTTTTTTTAAGGAAATAATAAATATTTGATATACTATAATTCAATCATTTAATAAGCATTTATTTCTTAAGTACCTCTCATGTTTAAGATACTGCATGCAATAGGGATACTAAGATTAAGGGGTTCCAGACCTCAATTAACTTTATAACTGATGCTATAAAGTCCATTTGTTTAGGATTAACTCATTGGTGAAGATTGGAAAAAAAACAAAAAAAAAAAACCAATATGATTGATGTGCTGACTCTTTTATTTGTTGCCTTTTTTTCCAGAGTCTTTTTCTCCATTCCGGGAGGGGAAATAAGTCTAACACATCCTAACTTCTCTCTCAATCCTGAAAGTCAGAAGACTAGAATTTCTTTTCTCCTAAGGTCTCACCAACTCTGCCCCTTTATACATATGGAATAATCATTGTCCACAAAAAGATGAACTAATGCAAATGGACTTTAAGGAGAAAGTTAAACATTATATCAGGTAGAAAGAATATATACAAAAACAATTTAATATAAAATAATAATTAGAGAAGAGATAATAATGGTATGGTATAAACTGAATGAAGACACTTTCAGGGAAATATAGCCTTAAACTATACCTTAATTGTGATTTGAGATTTTACAACAATAAGTGTAGCTATGGCTTAAAAAAAAAAAAATGCTGTAGCTGTTTATTCCTTCCAGTTTCCAACCACTTCTTAATAGGTATTTAAAGACCTCTTTTAAAGGCAGTTTATTCTTTTATTTCTAGAATAGATTTCCCCGATTAGAATGTTAAGACTAGACTCACTCAAACAATGGGAGAAAAGGTCAGGCATAGGTGGGGGCTTCTGCCTTCAGACTATTTAATCTTGTGTTTTGCCATTTTTTACTTTGCACTTGCACTTCTATTGATGTAAACTGTGTCCCCTTTAATCTTTAGGGGAAAGAGTTGAAAAGGAATCTTTGGGGGAAGGGTGATCTGGAATCTCAAACCCTCCTGCCCTCTGGGAGGGACACATCCTCCTGTTCATAAGGGAAACTTCCAGATAAATAATCTAATTCAATTGGAGATCTTGGCTTGGGGCATAATCGCCACTCTCTATTGGATTGAAGATTACTCTCTCAAACTGTTCCCCAGCTCTAGCTGGGTAAACCTGATAAACCCAAGGCCTATCAATCCATCTCTGCTAATCCCTAATCAGGAAAGCCCACTGAGAAGTAGATTCTTCTCAATGTAAACCCATTTTAGCAAAATTATCCTAATAGTAATTTCCAGAACAGGACCTTATGTCCCACAATATTTCTTTAACACTATCCTCCTCACCTCCTGAACTAGATCCTGAGACTTCCCAGCCCCCACTCCTCAATCATTGTGATACAAGGAGTGGGACCCCTTTTTCTCCCTCCCCTGAGAGAAGCAGCAGACTCTAAGGGAGAGATATTCAGAGCAGAGGTGTCTTCTTAAAGTACTGTTTTCTAAATGGTGTAAATAAACCCATTCTTGCCACAAACCTTGAGCCTGTATTCCTTGGGGTTTGTGAATCCCAGGCAGAGGGAATCCCATTGCTATCAGGGATCTCTCAACCCTCAATTCTCATACCTCAACATTTGGTGGCTCATCACAGGGATCCCTGGAATTCTGGTCCAGGAGGTAAGCCTTTTCTTGTTGATTATCTATTCTATAGCTAGAACACTTGAATACCCGGGAAAATTTGGGTTGTCAGGAGTTCCATGCTTAGGCAGAATTCCCTGCCTAGGGATGCCTGGATTGGGAATTCCTGCTTTTCTGACAAAAGTCTCTTTAATCATGGAACTTCAGTCATTTCTCCCTCTCTGGAGATGCCTGAGAGAGAACAAGGTGATATAGAATCTGGGAAATCTAAGACTTGTGGCAAAATGGGACAATCTACCTCTGTCTCTATCCCTAAGGAGTCTTCCTTAGACAGTCTCTTAAAAAAGAGAAAGAGAGAGAGAAAGAGAGAGAGAGAAATAGAGAGAGAAAGAGAGAGAAAGAGAGAGAGAGAGAGAGAGAGAGAGAGAGAGAGAGAGAGAGAGAGAAATTTGGCTTAAAAGATCTCAAAACTAAAAAGCTTAAATTAAAACAGCATTGTAGGATGCTACTTAAATTTGCTGGAAGGAAATCAACATTAGATACTAACTTAAAAAAAAAAAAATCACTCCTTCCTGCTCCTCTAGGGACACAGAATCCCCCATCTGCAGCCCTATGCATCCCTTAGGTTTCTGAATCCCTACCAGAACAGGACCTTATGTCCGACAATATTTCTTTAACACTATCCTCCTCACCTCCTGAATTAGATCCTAAGACTTCCCAGCCCCCACTCCTCAATCACTCTGATACAAGGAGTGGGACCCCTTTTTCTCCCTTCCCTGAGAGAAGCAGCAGACTCTAAGGGAGAGATATTCAGAGCAGAGGTGCCTCTTTCAGTGTCATCTCTCCCAGACTAAGGAAAAACCTGGCCATTACTCTGAGGACTAACTCAGTTTTTTGAGGGGTCCAACACCAATGCCCTTCTTAATCTCTCCTGGGGAGATATTAACATTAAACAATATATCCCAGATATATGGAGGAAGCTGCAGAAGCTAGCTTTGGGCTTTCAAACTTACCCAATCAGCTGTTAGAAATAGCTGTTGGATCTTTAATAATAGGGATCAAACTGCAGCAGAGGAAAACTCTAGCAGAGTTAAGCAAGAAATGGAACAGTCCCATATTTTAGCTACTGACATTTCTGGGAACCGCAGGAGTTTGTGCTTCAGGTATCATGGATAGGTCCAGGAAGCCGGAAACTGTCTGCTGAGGAAACTCTTTAGACCTTTCCCTGAGTGCAACCAGGAGGGGCACCGGAGGAGAGACTGCCTACAGGGAACAAGTTGCTCCCTCCCATCAGTCTCCTGCCCTCTGGAAGGAGTTTAAGACTGTCCAGCTCCCTCTCACTCCACCACAACAGTCCATCACCTAACAGCCTAATACCCAGATGTGGCTGGTAAGATCATAGAATTTCTTTTCGCTAAGGGGACTTTTCCTAGCTTCTTGCTCTGTCACTCTGGTCTCATTTGCCCCTCTCCTCATAGAATGGGGATTGTAGGAAATATTAAGAATTATTTGGAGACATTTCCTTTGCCTTCCCAGTTTGGTAACCTGTTATTTCAACACTTGTTCCTTATTATTCCCTCCTATCCGGCTTCCTTATTGAGGTGAGATTTAATGATGAAATTGGGTACCCAATTTTCTCTTCTCAGACTTCCAGATGGTCTTTTTGTGCTGCTCTCAAAGCCTTCCCATATTTCATCTGAAATTTCGGAAAAGTCATCTGTCATAATTAAGAAATTTCTTAAGCACAAACTTCTAGGTAAAGCATTAAGATATTTGGAGCCACTTAACTGCAGTCTTATCTTGATCTGAGGTTCCAAAAGGCAGGGCCAGGCTCTGGAGAATCCCAGACCCATTGCCTATTTCTCAAAGAAACTGTACTCAGTTTCCCTAAAATGGCTTTTGTACCTTAGAAAAGAAGCCTCAAAGTGTACCCTAGGGCACCAAAGAATTTTAGAAGCCAAAGGATATCAGTGGCTTATTAGTGTGATACCTACATATCGGGCTCTTTTACTAAACACCCCCAACCCGAATCTAAACCACTACCCCCTGGGATTACTGCCCAGAAAGCTGAACTCATTTCCCTAATCAGAGCTTTGGAACTGGGGAAGGAAATGAGAGTGAACATTTATACTGACTCCAAATATACTTTTCATATTTTGCATACTCATGGGGTTATATGGAAAGAAAGGATATTTTTGATAACTTTCCTAATAAATATGCAGGAGGAGTTCTACAACTACTACAGGCTGTCCATAAACCCAGAGAGGTTTCAGTCATATTTTGTAAAGGACATCAAAAGAGAGATTCACTTCAAGCCAAGGGAAATGGGTATGCAGCTAAAGCTGCTCTTTCACTCCTGACTATAGTACCTTTAATCTCCCAACTCCCTGATTCTTACACTCCTTCTCCTAGCCCACAGGAACAAACCCTTTCTCCTTCTGGCTGGTTTCAAACACCCTCAAGCCAATTTTTAGCTAACAACCTCCTCCTCTCTGAAGCCTGTTCTGAGAGGGGGCACATTCCCAGGGGAGATTGATTTCAAGTTGCTTTTGATCTTTGTTGACACTTTTACTAATTGGGTAGAAGCTTTTCCCTGCAGGACTGAGAAGGCTCAGGAGGTATCAAAGTGCTTGCTGAAAGAGCTCATACTTTGCCTAAGCCTGCCTGGCTCCTTGCAAAGCAACAAATAGTTCAGCCTTTACTTCTCAGGTATTTCAGAATACTCCTGTGAGCATTCTGGAGAAAGAAGGTTAAAATTGTCTGTGTCCTTTCTCTCACTCTCTTCTTCCTCTTTCTCACTCCAAGGATGAGAACTTTGCTCCTAGAATTTACTCTCTGACTCTCTTCATGTTATTCTATGGCCCCTGCCAATAGTTAACTCCTTCTTGGCCTTTCAGCTAAGGAGCTTCTGGGCAGTGGGAGCATTCAGAATTGTTGGGTGGGCCATCGGCATCTTCAAGGCAGCCCACATATGCAACCTGATGCATTATTTGCTAAGGCCCCATCCCCAAACATCACCATCTCCACCCTGGATGCCACCCCACTTTTAATCTGCTTGCAAGATTTGTTTCCTCCAGGCTCCAAGCTACAAACTTCTAACTACTCCTTCAGTCTGAAGATCCTGAGGACAACATCCCTTAAATGTCGCTGCTACTATCTTCAGATCTTATACTTCCCCTCCTAGTCTGAATCCCCATTGAAGATAGGGACAACTCTACAACCCTAGTCAGTTTGAAACAGCTACAGAAGATGAGACCTTTGTCTCTTTGCCCCAAATGAATCTGGGGTGACTGCTTGAAGGGGAAAATGATATAAACTGTGTCCCTTTTAATCATTCAGGAGCCCTTATATAAACTGTGTCCCCTTTAATCTTTGAGGGGAAGAGTCCGAAAGGAATCTTTGAAGGAAGGGTGATCTGGGGTCTCAAATCCTCTCTGGTCTCTGGGAGGGGCACACCTTTCTATGCATAACTCAGACTCCCAGATAAGTAATCTCATTCAATTGGATATCTCAGCCTGGGGCATGGTCTCTACCCTATTGAGTGGAAAATTAGTCTCTCAGGTTCATCTGGAGATTGGCCCTTGGAGTCGGGGGCCAAAGATCAAAGAAACCCTAATATATCTAGTGCTCTTATGCCTAAACATTTCACAAAAATATCCTAACAGGATTTTGCCCACTATGAAAGCTGTCTTCTTAGTGTATTAAAAACCACTTTTGCCACAAACTTCAGGTTTGTGAATTCTTTTGCAAAGAATCTGCAATATTGACCAGGGGATTGACCTTCAATTCTCACACCTCAACACTATTACAGACAAACACCTTGCCAGATGGAGGATGCCTTTTCTTGTGAGATCATAAGAAACCCCTTTTTGTTTTTTCTTACTCTGAGAATCTCTGATTGTTTTTATGGTCCATTCTGTCCCATACATAATCAATCAGCCAACTGATTTATTAGACACCTAATAAATTAAGCATCTATTATATGCCAAAAATCACATTAAATAGTGAAAATACAAAGAGTGAAAGTGCCTGCCCTCAACAAGTCACATTTTATAAAGGGAGATGAAAAGGTACATATATGACTATAATTGAAATAAGTAAATTCTGATTGAACATATTGTAATTTATGGGAGAGTAACTAAAAGCCAAGGTAGAATGGTGATACATCTTAGAAGACTTGTATATAAGGCAGAGCTTAATTTGAGCTTTAAATGAAAAATTCTAAAGGTTATAGAGAAAATGTATTTTAGCAACTGGGCATTTGCATGACTGTGTATGACAATGTGTGGGGAGGGGGTGGGGGGGAGAGAGAGAGACAAAGAGAGAGACAGACAGAGAGAGAGACAGAGAGAGACAGACAGACAGACAGAAAGACAGACAGAGACAGAGATAGAGAGATACAAATATAAAGATAGAGCAGAGAAAGAAAGAGACACAAAGAGAGAAAAAGACACAGAGAGATAGAAATAGAACAATGTATTAGGAACTGGAGTTTAAAATCTTCATAAAAAGGTAAATTTTTAAAGTGTCAAGTAACCTAGTTTGCCTAGAACAGAAAGGGCATGGAAGAAATTAAACTTCTTTAAGGTCGGAAAGACAAGTTAAAATATGAAGAATCTTAAAAATAAAATATTAGAGTTGTCATTTCTATCCTAGAAACAAAAGAGAATCATTGAGACTTGTTGAGCAAGAGAAATAAACAAACAAAAAAAAACCCACAAATGATCCTACAGTGATTTGTAGGAATATCAGTTTGATAGCCATATGGATAATATGTTTTTGTTAGGAGAGCATGAAGTTAATGAGACTAATTGGAGGTTGCAATAGAATATTTGAAAGATAATTATGGCTTAAACTGGTAGACTTAATAATAAATAAGGTAAAAGACACTATGCAGGTAGAACCTAGAAGATTTGGAAATTTTTTAAATAGGGTAGGGGGTGGAAGGGTAAAGTCTCAAAAATGATTTCAGAGTTGTAGATTAAAAGAATAGTGGTATCATCAACCAAAATAATGTTGTCAAGAAAGGTTATGCATTTTTCTGGAAAAATAATGAGTTCTGTTTTAAACATCTTGAGGCTTTAAGAACAAACAAGACATCTAGTTGAAAATGTCAAAGCAGTCATTCAAGAAGAAGATTGTGACTGGATTTATTGGCCTAGCAGTTATCTACAAATATAATACCTTATTGATATTAAAACTTCACATTGATATAAAATATTGATACCTTCTTGTGAAGCTCAAGTGAAATGATACACAAGCATTTTGGAAAGTGATAAAAGACTGAATAAATAAGTGCTACTATAAGTGGGAGAATGTATTAATATTAGTCAAACATTTCATCTAGTAAAACTCTTTCATTAACATATCAGGAAAGAAAAACTATAAGAAAAAATGTTCCTTGCACAAGTTTATACAGATATCATTTGACAAAATCAGAATATATGTTTATATTTATAGTCATTATATTTAAATAAAATTATAGTAATAGTAATACTGAAAACCATATATAAAATGTACGAATATATCTATATATAGTACTTTATCTTTATGTGAAATATATACAACATACTAGAACAAGGAGCTATAAAGATATTAAACCCAACATACAAGTATATGCATGTAGGTATACATGCACATACACACACACACACACACACACACACACACACATATATATATATATGTGTGTATATATATCTCACATGCATACATAGGTTCTTTTTAATTGATGGTACTTCTATTTCTCGATCTTAATCACAATGATTGCCTCAATTCAATTATTCTAATTCATGAGTCATATGAATGTTACATCACTCCTGTAAAAATCACCTGCATGTTAATCTCTTCAAGTCAGTAACCAATTTAGAGATCTAAGGCAGTTCTAAAAATATATGGGCATTTTCCCCTAAGGAGTAGCTTCCACATTAGGGGGATTCTGCAATACAATAATTAAAGATTTAAAATTCATAACATTTCTTCAATAGTGGAAGCATGACCTAATCTAATTTGTAGCACAGATGGAGTCATGACAGACTTGAATTTGGGATAAATTATTAACTGAAGTGTATAATGTCCTAAGAGTTGGAAGTGATGTTCTGGAGTTTATCTGCTCTATTAGTTGGCAGGGGAAGATATAAGAGGCAGCTAATGAGACTTGATCTATTTTGTTTTCAGGGTCTGAGTTCTTTAGTCACAGTTCAGAAATATCAATATATAGGAATGAGCTGCAAACAGTCTTAGTTATTATAAAACACTATCATTACCAACACGTGGAATAAAATAATAAGGGTCACAACACATTTGCTTTATTTTTATTAAACTAAATTGGGAATTGCATCCATGTTGTTACTTTTGTTGTTTCAATATCCACAAGAACTCATAAAGGAAAAGAAAGAACTTAAAAAATACCAGTGACTGCCTTGTGCATAATAAATATGTAATAAATGTTTGTTGAATTGGATTAATTTTATATGAACATTTTTATTTACCTCAGCACTGAGAATAGTTTTTGATCAACACTAGGTATTAAATAAGTGTCTGTTGTATTGAGTGGAATCAAAGTTGGAAAAGAAGATCACTTATTGATGAATAGCTTTTGGTGTTAGGGTTATAGATTTAGAGTTTGGTAGCAACTTAGAAGCTATCATCCAAACTCTTCATTTTGCAGATATATAAACTATGGTTCAATAAATTTAGGTGACTTGCTCAAAATCATTCAGGTAGAAAAGGATAGAATTGATATTTGAACTGAGGTTTTCTATCTCTAAATTCATTCTTCTTTCAATAACCCTGTTCATGTAGGTCTTTCTTTCACTTTTCTTCCCCTTTCTCTTTGTTCCTTGGAGTTCAGTAAACTATAGATCATTTATTAAATTTAAGATTATTTAGGTATGTCAACCAGACTGAGCCAGCTCTAACCTTCTTGTAGACAGGAAAATCAAAACTGAAATAAAAGTTTAATATAAAACTGAAGAAAATGGCTTGCAAGCAAAGACACATATGCTAGGACCAAATTAGTGTGGGGAAAACTTAATTCTTGTATCTTTGGCCACACAGTGAGCTGTAGCTTTGACAATGAAAAGTAATAGCAACAATGTGACAAGTTTACTTCAAGGCAGGACTTCCATGACTCTAAACAATTCTGTGATTTTATTGTGGCAGAAATTTTCCAATGGGTGAACACAAAGGATTGTTGTTATGCCAAGCTCAGGGCACGCTTGCTTGCTGAGATTTAGCTCTGGAAAAAAGGGTGTCTCCTATTATCTTGATAGGGGACAGTAGACATTTTTTCCCCTGCCAAAAAGTGTAGGATATGCATATTTATTAACAACAACAACAACAATGAAATCCACAAACAGTGATGAATGTATTTTATATGTGTATATTCTAATTATATACACTAAACAAATATAAATATCCATACATGTGTACATGCATGCATATATATGCTTCTCCAAACCATATACATATTAAAATCGTTTTAAAATGTTTAGCAACACATACAAATATCTGAAAAGGTTTTTAATAACTTCTTTTATGAATAGCATGTGCTTGCTGTTTTAAAATGACAATAAACAAAGCCTATTGGGATTTTTGTAGTTTGTTCCAGGTTCCAGTGCTCAAGAGTAAACAGGGAATCAATATCAAAGATAATTCCCAAAGTATTTCAGAGGTAAAATGTGCTTATAATAGATACAACTACTTAAAGCACTAAAGCTTAGAAAATTACTTTTCCCATCTATTTTTTAGGGAAAAAATGGGGCAAAAAGACCAATTATTAAAAAAAAAATCTTATTGATGCAATAGCTAGTTGCTTTACAACTTCATTTGAATTTTTATCCAGATTGTAGATACTTTTTCCCAAAAGAAATTAAAGAATAACAGGGCAACAACCATAAAATTATACAGATTTATGTAAATATGTAGAAAGTAGAAAAGGTAATACCAGGTGGCCAGATATACATTGTAGAGGAGATATTACAAATTCTAATGAGGCAAGTGACCAAGAGATTCCTGTTGGTCTGGTTGGAAACAGAACAAAGAAATGTGTAGCATCTGTATAGTATCTTCCTGATGTAAAAGACTGGCTCACACCATCTGTACCATGTTCAAGAAAATTGAGAAATAAAACTTCTACACTTATTCTTCTACAAAAATATCAATAAATCTTGAACTAATGGTTTATTTATTTTTTTTCCATTTACTTTCATTAAAATACCTCATATTATTATACACTGCTTAAGTATTAAAGTAAATTGTAGGTTCAAATACGCATTATATATTTAATGCTATAAAAATATTATATTGACTGGGATGGGGCAAATATTGGATAAATAGTAAGAAGACCCTGGTTTTAATTCCTTTGGTGCCACTACAGAAAAGTCTTCTTGTTGTTTTTTGCTGTCATTTTATTACTTAGAACCCCAGTTTCATTTCCTGTAAAATAAGTATGATGGTGGCCCAGCTGTACCAGATCTAAAATTATATTATAAAGCAGCATTTACCAAAACTATTCGGTATTGGCTAAGAAACAGACTAGTTGATCAATGGAATAGATTAGGTTCAAAAGACAAAACAGCCAATAACTTTAATAATCTAGTGTTTGAAAAACTCAAAGACCCCAGTTTTGGAGATAAGAACTCACTATTTGACAAAAATTGCTGGGAAAATTGGAAATTAGTATGGCAGAACCTAGGCATTGACCCACACTTAACACCGTACACCAAGATAGGGTCAAAATGGGTTCATGACCTAGGCATAAAGAATGAGATTATAAATAAATTGGAAGAGCATAGGATAGTTTACCTCTCAGACCTGTGGAAGAAGAAGGAATCTATGACCAAAGAAGAACTAGAGATCATTATTGATCACAAAAGAGAAAATTTTGATTATATCAAATTGAAAAGGTTTTGTACAAACAAAACTAATGCAGACAAGATTAGAAGGGAAGCAATAAACTGGGAAAATATTTTTTGCAGTCAAAGGTTCTGATAAAGGCCTCATTTCCAAAATATATAGGCAATTGACTCTAATTTATAAGAAATCAAGCCATTCTCCAATTGGTAAATCGTCAAAGCATATGAACAGATAATTTTCAGATGATGGAATTGAAACTATTTCTACTTATATGAAAGAGTGTTCCAAATCACTATTGATCAGAGAAATGCAAATTAAGACAACTCTGAGATACCATTATACATACACCTGTCAGATAGGCTAAGATGACAGGAAAAATAATGATGAATGTTGGAGGGGATGCATTGTTGGTGGAGTTGTGAATGAATTCAACTATTCTGGAGAGCAATCTGGAACTATGCCCCAAAAGTTATCAAACTATGCATACCTTTTGATCCAGCAATGCTACTACTGGGCTTATGTCCCAAAGAGATACTAAAGAAGGGAAAGGGACCTGTATGTGCCAAAATGTTTGTGGCAGTCCTGTTTGTAGTGACTAGAAACTGGAAAACGAATGGATGCCCATCAATTGGAGAATGATTAGGTAAATTGTGGTATATGAATATTATTGTTCTGTAAGAAATGACCAGCAGGATGAATACAGAGATGTTTGGAGAGACTTACATGAACTGATGCTAAGTGAAATGAGCAGAACAAGGAGATCATTATATATTTCAACAACGATATTATATGAGGATGTATTCTGAAGAAAGTGGATTTCTTTGATAAAGAGATCTAACTCAGTTTCAATTGATCAAGGATGGACAGAAGCAGCTACACCCAAAGAAAGAATACTGGGAAATGAATGTAACCTGTTTGCATTTTTGTTTTTCTTCCTGGTTATTTCTACCTTTTGAATCCAATTGTTCTTGTGCAACAAGAGAACTGTTCGGTTCTGCACACATATATTGTATCTAGGATATGCTGTTACATATTGAATATGTATAAGACTGCTTGCCATCCGGGGGAGGGAGTCGAGAGAGGGAGGAGAAAAGTCAGAACAGAAGTGAGTGCAAGGGATAATGTTATAAAAAATTACCCTGGCATGGGTTCTGTCAATAAAAAGTTATAATTATAAAATAAAATAAAATAAGTATGATGGCCTAGATACATTTTAAATTATTTTGAGCCCTAAAATTCTGAATCTACTGTGTCTATGACTTTATTTCCCAAATCATAAATCTTACTGCCACTATATGTACACATCTCAAATGACTTCAAATATGGTTTCAGATAATTATTGTGTGACCATAAGCAAGCCAAGTCACTTAGCCTCTGTCTGTGTCAGTTTCCTCAACTATTAGTTTAATATACTTTTTACTCCCAAGTTCTTGAATTTCATAAATGTTTGAATTGTGAAAGGGTTATCTCTTTTTTTCCCCTCTAAATAACATTCTTCTCATGATTCTGTGAAAATGTAAATCATGGAATATTCATTTCTCATAAGTTTTATTGCAGATGGACATTTAGTAAGATACATTCACAATCAAGAAGTGTAAAAGGGAGGAAAAGGATTTCTTGGAAGAGATTTATGATCAGAAAAGATGGGTAGGTCATATGTTAAGAATAAACAGTAACTGACTGAAAATTCTTGAATAACATTGAGTGTATGTGATATATGAAAGAACATCCTACAATGTTAGTCAAGTGTTGCCCTATGAAGAATTTCAAGAGAGGATAAAAGCAAAGGTTGTATTATAGTTTGCATCAGTAGAAGTATTCATATCTATGAGATGAGAGATCTAATAAAGTACTGACTCATGAGAAGCATAAGGATTACTTTTTCTATCAGGAACGGATCTCAGTCAATATGACATTTAAGAATAACAATTTTCCACAAGTTCTAAAGCTTTATTTAAGCTAAAATGATTATCTTCCAATTTAAAATAAAACCTGCAAACAGAAGCTAATGGATACATATGCAACGTAGTCGCTTCTTAAAGGCCTAAGTTCATTTGCTAGCTTTGATTTATATGACACTGGCCCTCACAACAGGGGACTGTCATACAAGACAAATGGTGTTGTAACTAGCTCACTGTGACAGACTAGTGCAGGTGCACTCAGGCACAGCTGTTTTGTTAAACCAGCATGTCCCAGACTCTCCTAGTTGGAGACTGGAGGAGCACAAAATTAGTAGTTGGAAGCTAGGGAACTTTGGGAAGCAAATTCCCCAAATTCAGCACTGAAGACAAAGTAAAAGGAACATTATCACCTTGTAAATTTAAGATGAAGTACTCATACTTTATCACCACCTGTTCTGTTTTTTCTCCTTGGGAAACTATTTTTACAGTGTATTATTCACCTAGAATTCTCAAGATTTTAAATATTTATTATCTTTTCCTGAATATGAAGTAGGTTTCTTTCCACAAATTGTAGTAATTTGGTAGGTTAGTAGCAGATTACAAAAAGAAAAATGTTTTTAGTCATGTCAGTTCTCTGCTTATTCACTTTGAATAAAAGAATAGCTTTATTGCAACTGATTTCTAAAACAAAATCATTCTTTTTGGAAAACACAAAGAACTATTATAGGATATTTCTAGTGGGGAAACATACAATCATAAACACATTTCCAATATCAATAGGGTGCTATTATTAAAGGCTTTTATTTTACTTTCTACTTTACAAAAGAGACTATAGGCAAAGAAATCATAAGATTGTAATGAGCAATCAGCTAATGATCTTAAAAGAGCTATATTCTGAAATTTTTTCCCCTTTCTTAGTTGATAACAGATAATAATATATAGACTATTCTCCTCATTTGCAATAGTTATATTCTATCACATCATCACATAGATTGCATTAGTGAATATTGAATTTAGGTTTCCTTCCTGCAAATCTCTGACCACAATATTTATTTTAACATTTTCTGAAGCAGCTTTATATGCAGATAAGAAATTTTTTCTTCATTTTTTGGGTGTTCAGTATGAATTATTGATTTATTAACATTGACCTACGACCAACAGCACTATAAGGCATGCCTGAAGGAAACTTTTTAACACATGCATTTTCTCCGGAAGGGTTATCATATCCTTCTTGCATTTAGTAACACAATATAACATTTTAACACTACATTTGGGGGAGATTTTAAGTAAAGAATCCTCCAAAAAACCCTGCAAAAATTAAAATTAAAAATAGCACTTAATAAACTGTGCTTCATGCTACTGTATCTCAAAAAATATATCACCTGCTTTTTTGGTACCCTTCCCTAATAAAGTTTGTAACAAAGGAAATCTAGACAACTTTTGAGGGTCATTTTATTTGCCACAAAGATACATAGTTATTAACTAGCTGTGGGAATGACTTATAAAATCATTAAAGTATGTAATTAATTTTGAGCATGTTGACCTAGATCAATTTCTTTCTTAAACACAAAATCACAAAATCCTTTGATTACAAAATAGGATGTCAGAGCTTGAGTGAATGACATCACTAAAGATACTATATTGTAGACCTCAAACACATCTTTGGTAGGAAAATTCAGTCAATTCTAGTAATCCTGCTAATGTTCTATTTTTTTTTTCCTATACACCTTTCAGCTAAAATCCTTGGAAAAGATATCCAAATGTAGTGCTTCTACTTCTTTGCTCCATTATAAATGCATTACAATTTCTTTTTTATAACTAATCATTCAAAACAAACAATCAGTAATCTCCAAAAATACAATAATGACTTTTTTATAATTCTAAATTTTAATAATATATTACTTTTCACAATTGTCATTCATTATCACAGCAGAGTATTACAATAATATATGTTAACTTATTTAACATATTGATTGACATCTCAATTTCCAAATTTTTATCATAAAAAGTGCTGCTATATATATGTTTATACATAGAGGTCCTTTCCCTTTATTTTTTTTTTGAAGTATGAATTTAGTAATAGTATGGCTGGATAAATGGGAATACATGGTTTTATAGCCTTTTGAGCATACTTCGAGATTATTCTACATAATGATGATATCAATTCACAATTCCACCAATAGTATATTAGTATCCTTTGTTTCCACATCCCATCCAGCACTGTTTATTTCCCTTTTGTATTATATTAGCTAAATTAACAGATTAGATAAACAAGTGGTATCTCAAAATTGTTTTAATTTTCCTTTCTTTAATAAATAGTGATTCAGAGTATTTTTTCTTATAGCTATAGAGAGCTTTCATATATTTTCCCAAAAATTTCCAGTATTTTCTGCTCAGAAACCTCAAAAAAGATTTGTTTCAATTGGGCAGGGGATGAGGCAGCTGAGAGGCCAATAAAATACCCACTATGTTCATCCCCCTCCATTTTTTCTCTCAGATATAATAGGTTTCCTTTTCCTCTTTGTGATATGTATTACCCGCCACTTTACCCTTTTCTGGGTACAATTTCCTTTCCACCTCTAGTTTCTAGAACAAGGTATACATGTGTTCTTTATATATCTTTATAGCAGAAATATAGTTCCCAAGATTTCATTTTACCTTTTTAAGTTTCTCTTGAGTTCTATATTTGTAGATCAAACTTTTTGTTTAGTTTTGTTTTTTTCATCAAAAATAGGTGAAATTCACTTATTTCAATGAATGTCCATCTTCTTCCCTGGAAAGAGATAATCATTTTGCTGGGCAAGTTATTTTGAATAACAAGTTCCTTTGCCTTTTGGAATGTCATATTCCAGGCCCTTCGATCCTTTAATGTAGATGCTGCTAGGTCTTGAGTAATTCTTATTGTGGCTCCTCTATATTTGAATTGATTTTTTTTCTAGCAGCTTGCAGTATTTTTTTCCTTCATCTGATAGTTCTGGACTTTGGCTACTGTATTTTCTTAGTGTTTTGATTTTAGGTTCCCTTTCAGTAGGTGATTGATGAATTCTCTCAATTTCTATTTTACCCTCTGTTTCTATGACTTCTGGGCAGTTCTCTTTGATAATTTCCTGGAAAACAGTGTCCAGGCTCTTTTTTTCATCATACTTTTCTGGGAATCCAATAATTCTCAGATTGTCTCTTTTAGATCTATTTTCCAGGTCTGTTGTTTTCCCAACAAGGTATTTGACATTTTTTTCTATTGTTTCTTTTTTCTTTTTTTCTTTTCTTTTTTCTTTTTTTTTTTTTTAATTTTGCTTGACTGATTCTTGGTGTCTCCTCGAGTCATTCAATTCCATTTGTTCAATTCTGATTTTCAATGAAGTATTTTCTTCACTCACTTTTTTATATCTTTTTTCTAATTGTCCAATTACATTTTTAAGTGATTTGTTTTGTTCTATGGATTTCCATTTCGCCGATTTTATTTTTTAGAGAGCTATTTTCTTTTTCCAGTTCACTAATTCTGCTTTTCAAGGATTTGATTTCTTTATTCACTCTATCTTTAAATGAGTGGGATGACTTATCCAGACTTTCTTGCCAAGCTTCCCTTTCCTTTTCCCACTTTTCTTCTAGCACTCTTGTGAGAGCCTTTTTAATTTCTTTTATGAGAGTCTTGTGTGTTGAGGACCAGATCATATCCCACTTTGGGGATTCATCTGGAGACAGTCTGTTTTAATCTCCTCAGGATTTAAAGTCTGCTCACTATCCATATAAAATCTATAATAGTTAGAGTGAGTACTAGAACTAGAGGATAAAATAGCCATTGAAAGAATTGATCAATCACCTCCTAAAAGAGACCCCAAAATGAAAACCCCAAGGAACATCATAGCTAAATTTCAGAATTAGAAAATCAAGGAGAAAATATTGCAAGCAGCAAGAAGAAAACAATTCAAATATCAAGGAGTAACAATCAGAATACCCAGGACTTTGAAGTTTCCTCTTTAAAGGACTGAAGGACCTAGAAATTGACATTTCAAAATGCAAAGGAACTTGGATTATAGCCAAGAATCAACTATCCAGCAAAACAGCATTATCTTTCTTTAGTATTATTATTATTATTATTATAACTTTTTGTTGATAGACCATATGCATGAGTAATTTTTTAAAAACATTAACCCTTGCACTCACTTCTGTTCTGACTTTTCTCTTCTTTCACTCACTCCCTCCTCTAGATGGCAAGCAGTTTTATACATGCTAAATATGTTATAGTATATCCTAGATACAATATATGTGTGCAGAACTGTGCAGTTCTCTTGTTGCACAAGAAGAATTGGATTCAGAAGGTAAAAATGACAGGGGAAGAAAAACAAAAATGCAAACAATTCACACCTATTTCCCACTGTTCCTCATCTGGGGATAACCGATTCTGTCCATTATTGATGAATTGCAACTGAATTAGATCTTCTCTTTGTCGAAGATATCCACTTCCATCAGAATATATCTTCATACAGTATTATTGTTGAAGTATATAATAATCTCCTGGTTCTGCTCCTTTCACTCAGCATCAGTCCATGTAAATCTTTCCAAGCCTCTCTGTATTCATCCTGCTGGCCATTTCTTATAGAACAATAACATTCCATAACATTCATATACCACAATTTACCCAATCATTCTCCAATTGATGGGCATCCGTTCATTTTCCAGTTTCTTGCCACTACAAAAAGGGCTGCCACAAACATTTTGGCACATACAGGTCCCTTTCCCTTCTTTAGTATCTCTTTGGCATATAAGCCCAGTAATAACACTGAACACCATTATCTTTTAGGGGAAAAGATCAATATTTAATTAAAAAGGTGAATTCAGACTAGAGCTTTAAATGAAGAACTCAAGAGAGGCATAAAAAGGTAAAAAGGAAAGAAAAAACTTTTTTCAAAAGTTCAAAACCTTATGTTCTTACATGGGACACTTTTTGTTAAAGCTACCTAGCACAATAAAATATAGTGTGATAATGGGCAACCTTGTTTCATTTCTGATCTTATGAAAAATGCTCCTAGATTCTCCCCAATAAAATAATTGATAATGGGTGTAGATATATGCTACTTATAATTTTAAGGAAAATAATTTATTCTTGTGATCTCTATAGTTTTTAATAGAAATGAGTGTTAAATTTTAAAGTTTTCCACACATATTGAGATAATTATGATTTCTTTTTGCTTTGTTGTACATATGTATGCTATCCCTTATTTAAACCAAATCCAATGAGATTAAAGTTTCAAGATGCTCTTCCTCTTCCCCTTTCCTCCTCTACTGATATAATTTACCACATCGTATTTCCCCTTTTCTCTTCTCCCAGTAAAACCTTTTTTTTGAACCCTTAATTTCTTTTTTTCAAGTCAACTTATACCCACATACTCTATGTAACTGCTCTTCGAATAGCCTTGACAATGATATCATTCCAAGGGTTACATGTATCATTCTCCCAGGTAGGAATATAAATAGTTTAATCTTCAAATAACACTTTTTTTTCTTTGCTGTTTGCCTTTTTATGTTTTTCTTAGTTTTAGTCCAAGTTTTGCTTTTTAGCATATTATATTGCGGGTCTTTGAATTTTTGATGTAGAAGATGCTAGAAATTGGGTATTGAACTAAATATGTCTGATATTATCTCTTTGAGCCTAATATGATGACAGTGAGATTCATACAACTCATTCCCTTCTGCAATGTTCTTGGGTTTCTGGAGGTCTCAGGACCAGACTTGTTTTCAGCTAAGTAATTACACAAGAGTAGCCAGGAGTTGAAATCCAAATCCTTTATTGTCTCCTTCAAACTCTTGTCTTCTTGCCTGGGGCTTCAGCTAGCTTTCTTAGAGGCCTTGGTGAGTCTTGGTTTCAGTGGAGAAGTGCAGGAGGCCAGTCCAGCCACCAGGAGCCTGACTGAAGATGGAATTGAATCTCTCTCTCCTTAGCTCCACCCTGGCTTATATGCTCTACACTGAGTATAAACCAGTCATTATATCACTAGCAAACCATTATTTATTGTAAGATTAAATCAATCATAATGAACTCAGAGAACTATTAAGCACCATGCTAAACTGTTATGAGTTCAAATGTTGGAGTTCTTGTTCTTCTCAAAACACAGCCGGTTTAGCTTAGGGCCCTTCGAATATCTCCAAATCCAAAGGTTCTGTCCATTAGCCTCTGCCTCTGCTTTCTTCAGCCTCCAACCAGCACAGAGATGGAATGAATCTCTTGTTTCCTTCTCTTGGAGCTCGGCTAGCTTTCTGGTGAGTCTTTCAGACCAGCTTGGTCTCAGTGGGGGGCGTGCAGGAGCCCAGCCACCTACCACAGTGGTGTGAGATGAAGATGAATCTGGTTGTCCACTGAACTCTCACTCGTAGCTTTATCCTTTGAAAACTCTTTGTCTGCCACCAGCCAGCCAAGTGGAATATATTCTGCCTTGCCTCGGAGAGAGGGCTTCTGGCGTAATTCCGCAAAGTGCTCTCTGTCTACACCAGAGTTGCTCCTCTCTAGTCCAGCTGAACTCTCCTCTGCGACCAGCCAGCCAAGTGGAAAAAATGTATTCTGGAATAGCTCTCTCGCCTTATATGTGAATCTTCTGAGAGAATGGGATTATGGGTTTTCTCCCATAGTGCTCTCTGGCCCAAAGAGCTTTAAGGGAGGTGTGAACTCACTTGAAGTTAGAAAGTTTACTTTGTGAAGCTGGCATACTTGTGAACTCCAATGAGTAAAGGTGTAAACACAAGCCTTGTATTAATTAGTTCTACTTAGTACCTTGTTTCAGGTTCTGCCCAAAACATCTTCTTGTAAGATTAGATCAACTCTAATTAGTTAGCAGTTTGTAAAGATTCCAACATCTTCCCCTTTCTTTTGTTAGATGAAAACACCAAAGGAAATAGGAAATCTAATCAGATTAGTGGGTTTCTGAAGGGGTACACATAAATCCATCAATATGGGCCAGAACTTTGTAACAGATATACATGGTATACATAAATCCATCAATATGGAAGGCATTATACACAATTTACATAAGCACATAGCAATATAACACAGGCTAGTAGTAATGTAACAACATGAATCAACCTGAAAATTTACACATGTCCATAAGTCCTAGAAATAGTCCATAAGGAATCCATTGTCCATTAGTTCATGTGCCAGCATGAACTGAAAGTACTGCAAAAAGTCTCATCAACTATTTTTCATCTTAAGGAATCCAATGATTCTTGCTGTTTTTTCAAGAACTGGGACAGTCTCATCTTGTCTCAATCCAATGATTCCTGAAGATTTTTAAAAGTTCTTTTAACAGTCTCATTGTCAGCTATGCTCTTTCAATGGTGAGCACAATCAGCAACAGAACCACCCGATATTTCTTGGGTCTTCTCCTTTGTTTTAAGGGTCTGCTCCATCTCTCTGCGATGGACAAGGCAAATGCGGCTCGTCGGCACCCATCTGATTCCTTCTCCACATGTAGAGATGCAAGCAAATCCTCTCCCCCAAGCTAACTGCTATCTGGTCCCTTCCATTCACCACTTTCTGGATCTCTCCACATCACCTGGCGATTATCTAAAGATAGTGGAGCTGCTCGCACTGGACACTGCTCTTCTGGTGGGTTATAAAACCTGTCTGCTGGAGCCAGTGCATCTTTATCAAAGATAAAAAAATTAATGGTCTAGAGAACTAAATTTAGAAGTTCTCTAGGGTTTCCCGTGGCTCCCCCTTTCTTTTGTTTTTGGAGGAGTGTCTTAATGTCCCTGTTTCTTCTTTCTACTATTGCTTGACCTTGAGGATTAAAGGGTATGCCAGTAGTGTGTAAGACCTTATACTGTGCACAAACGTGTTCAAAATGTTTGGAGGTATATGCCGGTCCATTATCTGTTTTTATTTCTTGTGGCACACCCATAATTGCGAATGCTTGAATGAGGAATTCAGTGACCACTCAGGCTGTCTCTTTTGCTGCTGGTATGGCAAAAGTGAATCCTGAAAAGGTGTCTACCACAACGTGGATAAAAGACAGACGACCAAAAGATTTATAATGGGTCACATCCATTTGCCAGATTTCATTGGGTCTCAAACCACGAGGGTTCTTCCCTGGAGGCAGTGTAGGAGCGTGGAAGGGAAGGCAAGCTGTACAGCTTTTTACTATGCTCCTAGCTTCTTTTTTTGTAATCCCAAATTGTAAAGGCAAAGCTTGAACAGCCTGATGGTATTTAGAATGGGATTCCTGGGCCTCCTGAAATAAAGGCGTACTGGCCAAGATAGTTAAAAGGCTATCTGCCTTGGAATTTCCATCAAAAATAGGACCTGGAAGTCCACTATGTGAGTGGACATGCAGGATATAAATCTTTCCTGGATGCTTTCTCACTTGCTCTTGAAGTTTCTTAAAGAGCTGATATATATTAGAAGCTGCAAATTTTATTTGGGCTGTGGCAATTCTTTGTACCACACCTACTGAATAGGCTGAATCAGATATTATATTTATGTCACCTGGGTAATAAGTGAGAGCTAGCATGATCACATATAATTCGTTCTGCTGAGTGGACTGAAAAGGAGTTCTGACTACTCTTTTTACGGTTAGATCATGAGAGTATACAGCACAAATATTTTGTTTGGCTGCGTCTGTAAAAATGGTTAGTCCTCCAAGAGGAACCTTAGAAACCTTCTCCTCAAAAATCCATTGCCAATTATGCAGTAGTCTGGTTATCTTTAATGGAGATCCATGTGCAAAATTTGGAGCCATGGCCAATAAAATTTGCCACTCTGGGATGGTTTCACAGCATACATTAATTTGTGCATTTGTATAAAAGGTGTATATCTTGTCAGGTCTTGTCCCAGATAATTGTACTGCTCGCTTAATGGCCTTTAATAGAATTCTAGCCACAAGCACCGCGTAAGGCGTAAGACTTTGTTCTGGTTGTGCTGGGAGGTTCTCCCACTCTATCACACTGTCTCCTTGATGAAGGACTGCTGTGGGTGCTTCTTTCGTAGCAAAAAATGATATTTCCAAGGGTTTTTGAGTTACTCTTTCAACTACATTGGATAAAGCCAGTTCAACTTCTCTCAAAGCCTCTTGAGCTTCTTTTGTAAGCCGGCGTGGTGAATTTAAAGCAGTGTCTCTCCTTAAAATGTCATATAGGGGTTGCAATTGATTGGTAGTTAAACCTAATACTGGACGCATCCATTGAATATCTCCTATTAATTTTTGGAAATCATTTAAGGTGTTCAACCTCTCTGTTCTTAAAGACAGTTTTTGTAGTGTAAGTGCCTTAGGATATATTTCATATCCTAAATATTGAAAAGGAGCATGCCTTTGAATTTTTTCTGTAGCGATATGAAGTTTGTAGTATCTTAGCGTTTCTATGGTCTTTTGTAGACATTCTTCTAGCATTTGTTCCTCAGGTGCACATCCCAATATATCATCCATATAATGTAATAGCATAACTTTTGGAAATGCTTTTCTTATTGGAACAAGAGCAGCAGCAACATACATTTGACACATAGTGGGGCTGTTCTTCATTCCCTGTGGCAAAACTGTCCATTCATATCTTTTATAAGGCTCAGCTAAGTTAACGCTGGGCACTGAAAAGGCAAATCTTTTCATATCTTCCTTATCTAGAGGAATGGAATAGAAACAATCCTTGATGTCTATAACCCAAAGAGGCCATTCTCTAGGAAGCTGAGTAGGAGATGGAAGTCCAGGCTGAAGAGTTCCCATAGTTTCCATCTGTTCGTTCACTTTTCTTAAATCAGTGAGCATCCTCCATTTTCCCGATTTCTTTTTTACAACGAACACTGGGGAATTCCAAGGACTTAGAGAAGGTTGTAAATGCCCTTGTTCAAGCTGCTCCTGTACTATATCTAATAAGGCCTGAATTTTATCGCTACTTAAGGGCCACTGTAATATCCACACTGGTGTATCAGTTTTCCATTGGATAGGAACAGGTGAAAGTGTTGGCAGGCCTTCAACAGTAGCCCTGCTTAAAAAACCGAAGTACTCATTTTTAACCCCAATTGTTGTAAAACGTCTCTTCCCCACAGATTGATGGGGAGTTTTTCAACTATAAAAGGAGTAAAAACTCCTGTTTTGCCTTCAATGCTATTGATCCTCCTACTCCAGACATATAGGTGTCTACTTTAATCTTTGGCCAGTGACTGGGCCAATTGGCACCTCTAATGACTGTACCATCTGCACCTGTGTCTACCAATCCTTCCAATGGTAGGCCATTTATATAGATAGTGAGCATAGGTTGGTCAGCCGTTACAGCTGCTGTCCAGTATATTCCTGGATTTTGTGGTCTGGAGTCAGAACCTGGGTGACTATCACCAGGCTGCTTATTAGGATTCTGTATGAGTAAACCTGATGCTACTACATCTCCTGGGTGATAAGTCACACATTGTCTACTTGTATTAGTGACTGGGATATTATCTACACATTCCCCAGTTTCCCACATCAGTGTGTGGATGGACACTGTTTTGTACATACAAGGAGGTGAAATGGTCAAGCCTACTGTGCCTGGAGGTAGGGGATCCATAGGCTGGAGAGGAACAGATTTCACCTCTCTAGGGGGTATCTCAGTTGTCCCAGCTGCATACAGCTCTATTCTCCCCAATTGTAATTCCCTTCTGCCATCAGGTTGCTTCCTGGCTGGTTGACTGTGTAATCCCCTTCTCCCATCATATGGCTTTCTGGCTGATTGGTCATGTCTGGGTACTGGACTTCTAGGCACTCTCTGGGTGCACCATTGGCTGCCATCATGCCCCAAGTGTTTTTTGTCTTGGGCCCTGGAGCTGGGCCCCTCATCCCATTTCCCTGAATCTGTCTGCATTCTGAGGCCCAATGGAAGCCTCTGTTGCATTTTGGACATGGGGTTTGGGGTCTTGTCCTTCCACCTTGTTTTCCCATTCTATCTCTATACCAACATTGAGCTTTCAGATGTCCTACTTTTCCACACTGAAAGCATCTACGAGTCTCTCTGGAAGTCCCTTGCCAGGAGGGACTCTGTCTTCTCATGTTTGGATTTTGGGAAGTCTGCATCATAGCCTGGCTATAAAAGGCACCTGTGCCCACTGTGGCACAGCGTCTTATGAGCTCCTCTAAAGGAGCATCCTTGCACAGTCCTAGTATAATTCTTCTGCAAACCTCATTAGCATTTTCCTTAGCAAGTTGCCTTATCAAAATGTCTGTTATTGTATTTTCTCCATTTGTTCTTGTGATAGCTGTCTGCAAGTGTCCCACAAAGTCAGCAAAGGGTTCATTTGGCCCTTGTGTTATTTTTGTGAAGGTTCCCCCACCTTGTCGTCTTTATTGTGAAGAGAAGCCCACGCTTTGATAGCATTATCAGCAATTTGCTGATATGCTGCTACAGAATAACTAATTTGTGCTGCGACATCTGCATAAGGACCTACACCTGTTAGTAGGTCACAGGTGATTGCAGTATGAACTCCACTTTGAATATTTTGTTGGGCTTGTATCCTACAGAGTTCACTATATTCAGAAAGCCACAAGTAGTTCTGTCCAGGTTCTAGGCATATTCTTGCTATAGATTTCCAATCATTAGGGGCCAAGATTTCAAAAGACAAATTTTGTAATAGCATCTTAACATAAGCTGATGTAGCCCCATAAAGAGTGCAAGCTTTTTTCAGGTCTTTGAGGATTTCTATATCAAAAGATGAGTATCTTCTACTTTCTTGACCTGAAGAATTAAACTGTTGAATTACAGGAAAAATGTGGTGTTGAAATTCTGATACATTTTTCCCTTCTTCTCTGGCCTTAATTAGTCCCTTTTGCAATCTACTCATAGGAGCAGCTGGATGCTGGCGGGGAGGTGCTGGATGCTGGGGGGGAGGTGCTAGATGCTGGGGGGGAGGTGCTGGTGCTGTCACTGCCCCCCCACTACCCCTTTTCCCTCCATCCCAGAGGGTGGAGTTGATGGAGGAGAGTTAATTACCTGCTCCTCAGGTGGGGCTGAAGCTGCCTCAGATGCACCCCGCAATTGAGCCTCATTTAAGTCTCCCTGCCCTGTGGGGATATGGCCATTAATCTGTTCTTTGTCTTCCTCCTTTATCTCAGGCTTCCCCCTTTGGCTATTTCTAGAGTTTTTTCCTTTTCTCCTAGAACTAGTAAGGTATTTTAAGGCCAACTGTATCGTATTGTATAAATAGAATACTTCAATGGAAACTGAACGAGGACTGTTTTCATTGTTATATGTGGAGATCTGTTGACCAACTAATGCCCAGTTTTTTAGAGAGATTTGCTCTTCCTCTAAGAACCAAGGGGAGGTGCGTTTTAATGTAGCCAGAAGTCTAGCTGCCTGTCCCCAAGTTACAAGTAGCCCTTGATCTTCTATCAGCTTAAGCAGGCTTTCTATAGCACCACTCCTGGGTGGGGCTGGGGTTTGGGGGTTGGGGTGGGGGATGGAGAATCTTTACCTAGGATCTGTCCCATTTCAGCCAAAAAAGGTTGTACTCACTAAGTTCCTGGTCACTGGAGACTTCTTCAGTGAAAGTAGGGTCCTTGGGTCCCTGTTCAGGCGCCAAATGTTATGAGTTCAAATGTTGGAGTTCTTGTTCTTCTCAAAACACAGCTGGTTTAGCTTAGGGCCCTCCGAATATCTCCAAATCCAAAGGTTCTGTCCATTAGCCTCTGCCTCTGCTTTCTTCAGCCTCCAACCAGCACAGAGATGGAATGAATCTCTTGTTTCCTTCTCTTGGAGCTCGGCTAGCTTTCTGGTGAGTCTTTCAGACCAGCTTGGTCTCAGTGGGGGGCGTGCAGGAGCCCAGCCACCTACCACAGTGGTGTGAGATGAAGATGAATCTGGTTGTCCACTGAACTCTCACTCGTAGCTTTATCCTTTGAAAACTCTTTGTCTGCCACCAGCCAGCCAAGTGGAATATATTCTGCCTTGCCTCGGAGAGAGGGCTTCTGGCGTAATTCCGCAAAGTGCTCTCTGTCTACACCAGAGTTGCTCCTCTCTAGTCCAGCTGAACTCTCCTCTGCGACCAGCCAGCCAAGTGGAAAAAATGTATTCTAGAATAGCTCTCTCGCCTTATATGTGAATCTTCTGAGAGAATGGGATTATGGGTTTTCTCCCATAGTGCTCTCTGGCCCAAAGAGCTTTAAGGGAAGTGTGAACTCCCTTGAAGTTAGAAAGTTTACTTTGTTTAGCTGGCATACTTGTGAACTCCAATGAGTAAAGGTGTAAACACAAGCCTTGTATTAATTAGTTCTACTTAGTACCTTGTTTCAGGTTCTGGCCAAAATATCTTCTTGTAAGATTAGATCAACTCTAATTAGTTAGCAGTTTGTAAAGATTCCAACACTAAACTAATTAACTATTGTCTCATCAATTACATTTAGTTAATACCCTGTAAAAATCCTTGTTTCAATTTCAGAGTTCTGGTTCATAACATCCCCTGCTTTCTTTTGGTTTTAAACAAAAGGTGGTCACACCCTCCCTGACTTCTTAAGGAGATGAGAACACCAAAAAGCAGGTAACTACACCCTCCCTGATGTCTCAGGAAGGGACATGAAAACACCAAAGGGAATGGGGAATCAAACCAGATTAGTGGGTTTCTGAAGGGTCTCATTTGAAACAGGTATACATAAATCCATCAACATGGGAGTTATTATATAAGCACAGAGCAATATAACACAGGCTAGTAGTGACATAACAAATATGAATCAACATTAGGCATTATACATGTCCATAAGTCTTAGAAATAGTCCAAAACCAATTTAATGTCCATTACCCTCAGGTCATATGTCAGAGAATCCAATAATTCCTGCAAGTTTTGAAGTTCTATAACAGTCTTATCAACAATTTTTCATCTCAGGTCCAATGATTTGTGCAGGTTTTGAAATTCTGTAACAGTTTCATCAGCCATGCTTTTTCAGTTTCAGATTTTTATTATGTCTTTTTTATGTCAATGTTTTTCTCTTTTTCTGTCTCTCTTCAACAGACATCCTCTCCATCTGTAGAGATACAAGCAAATCCTTTTCCCCAAGTAGTTAACCTATCTGATCCCTTCCATTCATTACTTTCTGGATCTTTCCACATCACCTGGCAATTATCTAAAGGTAGTGGAGATGCTCTCACTGAACACTACTCTTCCAGTGGGTTAAAAAACCTGTCTACTGGAGCTAATGCATCTTTATCAAAAATTTAAAAAAATAATGATATAGAGAGCTAAATTTGAAACTTCTCTAGGGTAACCTATTGCTCCTTCATTCTTTTGTTTATGGAGGAGCTTCTTAATGTCTCTGTTTCTTCTCTCTTGAAGATTAAAGGGTATGCCAGTGGGGTGTAAAATCTGATTATTTGGCACAAAAATGTGCAAAATGTTGAGAAGCATATGCATATCCATTGTCCCTTTTTATTGCTTGTGGCACACCTATGATTGCAAAAGCTTGTATAAAGAATTTAGTGACCACTCGGGTTGTCTCTTTGGCTGCTCATATTGCAAAAGTAAATCCTGAAAAGGTGTCTACTGCAACATGGATAAAAGACAGATGACCAAATGGTTTATAATGGATCACATCCATTTGCCAAATTTCTTTGGGTCTCAAACCATGAGGGTTCTTTGCTGGAGAGAGCATAATCGTGTAGAAAGGAAGGCAAGCTGTACAGCTTTTTACTATGCTCCAGGATTTCTCTTTTATTATCCCAAATTGTAAATGTAAAGCTCAAGTAGCATGATGATATTTAGAATGAGATTCTTGGGCTTGAAATAAAGGAGTATTGAGTAATATTGTTAGAAGGTTATCTGCCTTTGAATTGCCATCAAAATAAGATCTGGAAGTCCACTATGAGAGTAAATATGCAAGACATAATTCTTACCTGGATGCTTTCTCACTTGCTCTTTGAAGTTCCTTAAACAGCTGATGTGTGTTAGAAGCTGCAAATTTTATTTTGGATGTGGCAATTCTTTGTACCATACCTACTGAATAGGGTGTATCAGATATTATATTTACATCTCCTGGATAATAAGAACTAGCATGATTGCATACAATTCATTCTGCTGAGTGGACTGAATAGGAGTTCTGACTAATCTCTTTATGTTTTAGTCATGTGAATATACAGCACAAATGTTATGTTTGGATGCATCTGTAAAAATAGTTGGCTCTTTGAGGGCAATCTTAGAAACCTTTTCTTCAAAAATCCATTGCCAATTATGTAAAGGTAATCTTTAATGGAGACCTGTGTGTAAATTTGGAGCCAATAAAATTTGCCACTCTGGGATGGTTTCACAGCATACATTAATTTATGCATTGCTATAAAAGGTGTATATCTTCTCAGGTCTTATTCCAGATAATTGTACTGCTTGCTTAATGGCTTTTAATAAAATTCTAGCCACAAGCACTGTGTAAGGGGTAAAGCTTTGTTCTGGTGGTGCTGGGAGGTTCACTCATTCTGTCACTGGCTGCTTGCAATATTTTCTCCTTGATCTGATACTTATTTAATTTAGCTATAATTTTCCTTGGGGTCTTTTTAAATTTTAATTTTGGGGTCTCTTTCAGGAGGTGATAGATCAATTCTTTCAATAGGCATGTTATCCTCTGGTTCTAGGAAATCAAGACAGTTTTCTTTGATGATTTCTTGAAAGATGATATCAAGACTCATGGTTTTCAGGGACTTCAATAATTCTTAGATTGTCTCTCCTAGATCTATTTTCCAGGTCAGATGTTTTTTCAGTGAGGTATTTTACATTTTCTTCTATTTTATTTTTCATGTTGGGAGGGGGAGGGGTTCTTTGACTTATTTCTGAAGTGTCATTAAGTCATTTACTTCTATTTGTTCACTTCTAATTTTTGTGAATAATTTTCTTTAGTTCAGTTTTTTATCTCCTTTTGCATTTGGACAATTGAACTTTTAAAAGACATGTTTTGTTAATTGGATTTTTTTTTCCATTTCATAAATTCTGTTATTCAACGAATTGTTTTTTTTTTTAATATATCTATTTTGTAAGGAGTTATATGATTTTTCCATTTCACTAAATCTACTTTTTAAGGAGTTTTCTTCAGATAATTTCTGTTGTTCCTTTTCCAACTCTGTTGCTAAATTCTCATTTCTTTTCCCCATTTTTCTTCTAACTCTCCTTTAAGATCCTTTTTGAATTTTTCCAAGAGAGATTTATAAGATTCAACTCATATCACTCTTTAAAGTTTCATCTGGAGATGGTTTTCCTTTAAGAGCCTCAGGTTTTGACGTCTGTTTTTCTCCTCTTTCTCCATACAAGCTCTTCATGATCAAAGTTTTTTTGCTTTTTTTTTTTTTTTTTTTTTTTTTTTTTTTTTTTTTTTTTTTTTAGGATTGAGGTCTGCTTTTAGAGCAAATAAAGGGGTGTCAGCCACTTTAGGTTGCCTTGAGGCCAGTGCTGCTGACTGACTTCTGGTGCTGGGTAGGTGTGGCCAAATCACACTTCAAATATTTGTGGTTGTTTCACACCAAAACCAGTTCAGAAGTTTGATCATTGTTAATTTGAAGAATGCTAGAAAGAACTCAGATAAAGTTCTGCTCTCTGCCCTCTTGGCTCTGCCTGCCAGTTTTACTTTTAAGCAGTTTTCCATTCTGTTGATGTTTTGTGTTTTTACTTTCTATAATTCTCAAATCTATTCATTTCTTTTACTATTATATTTTCTGTCTATATTTTCAGAGACTGATTTCTAAGCTTCTTTTAAACTCTTTTATGAGTTCTTTCTGGGTTTTAGACTACTTCCCATTTTTTTTTCCCACAGATGTTTGGATACTGTTTTTTTCTGAGTTTGTGTCTTAGTTTTTACTGTCACACAATAATTTTCTATGGTCATATTCTTTTTTGTTGTTGTTTTTGCTCATCTCTCTGTCTTTGTTTTTTCTTTCTCTGTCTCTCCCTCCCCCCCTCTCTCTCTCTTTGTGTGTCTCTCTATGTGTGTCTCTCTTTCTCTCCCTACCCTCCACATCTTTCTTTTAAATGTGACCTTTGCTCCTTGAGTGGAATGAGTACTCTCCTTGACTGTTTAATTGGTGTTTTCTTGATTCTCACAAGAGATTTCTGAGTCTGGTGCTGGCTAAAGATATTTGGTGGGGTTTAGGTAGTACTTCTGGAGGCTCTAGGAATCTGGTAGCTTACTGGTATTTTGCTGGAGTTCCAGTGATGATGTTTTGCATGTGCTAAGACTCTATGGAGTGTTTCTGTGTTTTCTTTGTACTACATTGAAGCTGGTGTTGGTTTGGCTAGTGGAGGATTTCTAGTTTTTATGGGATGTATTAAGGCCTATGGTAGTTTGTATTCCTAATTGTCCCATATCTATTTTGAGACTTCTGGAGATTTGACTGCTGGGGGCTTCCTAATTGCTTAGAGGTAGCCAGAATACATGATGGTTCCAAGATTCTGGAGCTAAAGTCCAAAGGCTCTCTTGGTTTTAAGGCACATGAGTGTCTTAGTGTTGCTATTCATCTGCTCCACCACCCAGAGGCTTAGGATCTTATGCTGATATGCTGAAGTGGGGCTTGATGTTGAGTGGTTGGAGAGATTCCTGTCTTGGACTAAGGCTAACCTCTTCATCCCCTTACTGGAGTGATAGGGATCACTCCTACTGATCCTCTAAATTTTTGACTGTTTAAACCTTTAACCTTTCTTATTCTGCTGCTCCAATATTTGTATTGGGGAAGTAGTTCATTGTCACCTTAAAGTAAACATCGATTTGATTCTATTGGTCATGGAGGGTTGCATTGATTTACTACTTAAGTCTGCCATCTTGGTTCCTGGAATTTTCTAGCCTATTTCTTGGCTTTAAATGCTATTAAAGTTGTCTTCTGCTCCTGGGGTGAAAGGGACACTATATCAAGTTTCAGGCCTTATTTTGTTATTGTTTTCAGATCTAGCTGTGAGGATCTTTAGACTTTGTTGCTTCCAAGGTGGAATGATCTAAGGAGAAGCATGATTACTGTTCTTTTTGACTTGGATTCTTGTCTTTAGCCAGGTTGGGGACTTGTTCCCCTAGCACTTCTTCTGGCCAAACATTTATGATCAAATACTCTGCTCTCCTACAACCTCAATTTCTAGTGTTCCCCTCTTTCTTGGAATTGAGATCAGTGTCACTGCTTTGCATTAAGTGCTGATGGAAACTTTCTTCCCTATGGTCACAAATGCTATCTCTACTTTGGAACTACTAATGGGCAATGTGACAAAGTTTTGAACTCAGTGCCAGAAAAGCATCACCTGCCATCCTATTCTGATCACTTGTTCTCCCTGTCCTCCACTTCAATTGGCTGAAAGCTCCTGAAGTTGTTGCTTCCATGAATATAGCTAATTTATGGATAGGATCTGCTGCTTACAATGTATTTGATGGCCCACTGAGCTAGATCTATCCTGGCAACTATAATTGTTCCGTGCTAGAAAAGTATTTTGTACCATTTTCTGTTGCTTTTGTTGCTTCTGAATTTGATTCAAGGAGTTATTTTAAAATTGTTTGTTGTGAAATCTGGAGAGCTCACCTGAATGTTTCTCTAATCCATCATCTTAGCTCCAACTCCCAGATCAAAATGTGCACAAATAGCTGCTATAATAATGATGTCTTGGGAAAAGAAAAATTTAGGATTTTGTGAGGATAACTAGAAAATATTGTATTCCCCTTAAAAAATATTCTTTATTCAAAGGAACCTTCAAGTAACATATATGGAGAACAAGTTGGAAACTTTGAGAGGTGGGTATCACTGAATAAATTGAGATTTGTGGAAAGATTCTCAGCATTAATCCAATCCTTTTAGACTCAGAGTTACAATTCTGAAGTATTGGTTTCAGAGTCACAGAGGGTGTGAGAAGACTGTTGTATGGCCAGTAATGACTTCTATTTAGAAATTGGATTTAAAACTATGATAAAGGAGATATCCTATGATCCTATGACACAGTTTATGCCTGAAGAAAACTATTTATTTAGTAAAGATAAAGAGGGATGAATGGACAACCTAAAATGTTTAATTAGTAGGCATATGATTCTAAAAGATGCATAGAAAAATTTCCAAAAAAAATTGATTGAAAATAACAATAGAAATAACAAACTACCATTTATATAGTACTTTAAGGTTTGCAAACATCTTATTTTATTTTTACAACCATGGTACCTAGATACTGTTATTATTCCTATTTAACAGTTGAAGAAAGTGTTAAAGGCAAAGATTGCTATTCATTTAAGGCCATATATCTAGTAAAGTGTTAGAGAGAATTTAAACTCAGATTTCTTTGAGTCTAGGTCCAACATTTCACTTACTATGTCAACTGACTGCTTCTTTTTTATTTTTTTATTTTTAAAAAATTTTTTTTTCTTTTCTTTTTTTTTCTTTTTTTTTTTTTTTCTGGCTGCTTCTTAAAATAGACAAGTATATAGACTACATAAATTTAGATAAGCTATCTTCTGCCTTTTTTGGAGAGAAAAGCCCACATCAGTAATATTGTGGATTATTTGAAGTATTAAAGTGAAATATATTTGTCAAAAATAGATTCCTATTGAAGGATTAATCACTTTTGGGAATTAAGTATAGCTGTAAGCTTCCAAAAGGATTATTTTAGTAAACTCTATTGAGTAAATACACAGAGAAAATAATATTCAATACTGAGTGTTTAGGGGAGATGATATGAGTAAGAAAAGACATAGGAATACTCTAGTGCACCTCTCCTCAAGGCCATTTGCTCGACAGAGATAGAAAGTTCTGTAATATAGAGAAATGTAGTGAGTACAATAATAAGCTATTTCTCCATTCAAACAGACAACAATTTCAAATAGTTGGAATACATGCTTAATTTATTCCTTCTTTCTGTTCATTTCTTGGATATCATAGCAAATAGATTCAATTGACTGACCTCAGTTGTCTCTATAATGAAAAACGATACCTTGTTGGAAGATGCAGTAGCTGGGGTCTTTCCTGAGACTGTATGGGAAGTCATGGCAGGGTTAAGGAATCATAAACAATTACAATAATGCAAAAAAGGCAATAAATGAAAGGAGTAAAATTCAGAAAAAATTCTTTATGTAGTTTAAATATAGTTCCTTGCATAGTGTCTTCATTATTAGACAATTAAGTAATTGAAAACACAGACTATGTTTTTGCCTTTAAAAAAAAATAACTCCAACACAACATTGCTTGGTATTTAGTAGTCACTTAATAAATATTTATTGATCCACTAAATTTTTTGCCTAGACAGTAAGGTTATGGAACTTTATCTTAGTTTTTGATAATAGTTTGTAAAGAAATTCCCATGTGTTATTCATCATACTTACACAATTGGTGGTGTGAACTGTTTTTTTTTTTTTTTTTTTTTTTTTTTTTTGTGGGGATGTCCTATATGTTAGGTTTGGAAAATAAAAGATGTACTTTGCAGAACATGTTTGTTAGGGAAGGTCATATTTTTTCATAATAAAATGCGTTATTTTTAAAAATGCAAGGACCTGAACTATAATGTTGTTATGTTCACTTTGTATTCATTAGGGAATGTGTGTTCAGAAACTCTGTAGGGACCTAGTATCTTTCCTTCTCATTTTCACCTGAAACTGAAAGTTAATTTGTTTTCTCATGTCTTTGTTAGGATTTGCCATTAAAATGTCCACTGTCTACTCTAGATCATGACGTAAAATATTTAAAATGCCTTAATTGCACATGGAGTTTGGTAAAAGATAGAAATTTAGATCTAAATCAAGGAGGGATATCCATTTTTGTTGGGCCCACTATCCATTCATATGGAAATTATTTCCAATAATTTATTTTTAAGAATAAATTTATGACTTCCTAATGGAACTGTCCCTGTATGTTTATGCAATGTCCTCTAGACAAAAGTTTGTATTGCCACTGAGTTGCATTCACAGCTGCCTCTATAATTCTCATTTACTCTTGGCTGTCATATCGGATTATTCTTTGGGCTTGGAGTATGATTTCTTCTTAAATACAACCAGCGTGATTCAGTGACTAGAATAAAAACATAAAGCCAGGAAACCCGCATTGTCATTTAAATTCCATTTTCATTCACTTCATATTTTGGGGAAGTCATGTAGTTCAGTTTTTTCCCCCTTCAAAAAGAAAAGAAAAATATATCCCCATATAAGAGAAATACTAAGAACATTTCATTTAAAGTTGCATTCTAAAACAACATGCTTAGAAAAATGCAAGTGTTTCAAAATAAGTTCTCACCAAACTTTATCATGAAGAGAACTGAAATATATAAACTATTTAGAAAAGATATCAAATTATAAAGTGTACACCCAGTATAAATACAGGGAAATCCAACTAAATGTACTTTATTTATTTATTTATTTATTTATTTATGCAATTATATGTATATATGTATATGTGTATATGTGAATAGATATGCAATCTCAGCATATCTATAAATGTAATTTACACCATAATTTACTTATAGCTACATAATTTTATACTTAACCACCATTTTATATGTGTATATTTTATATGTGTTTATTTACCAATTACAATTTTGATTTATATAATATTAAATATTGGATTTAAGTATATATGTACAATAAAAAATTGTACCTACACATTTTAGATATTCTGTGATAGATATACATATATATACATGTGAATAAATACATGTAACAGCACATGTACACATGTGTATAATTATAATAAAAATATACATTGGACCAGAAGAACACAAGCAAGATATTTTTTGGAGGGAGTCCATAGAATGAATTAGTGATATTTTATTTCAAAAAGATAAAGAATGGATTTTATTCAGAATATTATATTCAATTTATATCAAAATAGAGATTACACATTTTAAGACAAATCTGGGCAAAAATTTATCATTATAAACTTTAAATTGATGATTGGATTTTTCACAATTTTGAAGTGGACAAAATGAATTTAATAGATATAAACAACAGAGATTCATTTCTGCCAATATTTATGAACCCAGTATTTCTTTTATATTCTGCATATCGATGTTCAAGCCTGGAGACAACATATGCCTATAGAATCTATTAACATGAGACATTGTACAGTCATTTTTCAAATGAGTATGATTTTCATGACCTCCTTGGGGTTTTTTTGGCAAAAATACTGACATGGTTTAACATTTCCTTCTATAACTCAATTACTGATGAGGAAATTGAAGCAATCAGTATTAAATGCCTTGCCTAATAAGTATCTGAGGTCAGATTTGAATTTAGAAGGATTTGTCTTTCCCACTTCAGACTTGGCGTGCTAGATATTGTGCCACCTAGCTGCCAAACACAAGGTACAGCAAGGAATTGTGGAATGAACCAATTAAAATAAAAGAATAGATGATAAGTCAGAATCCTTCAACCTCTACCAGAACCTTCTACTAAAAATGAGGATCGTCATCAATGTTTTTTTTCCTCTCTACCTCACTCTGTCAGTATAATATTCTCCATTTTATGAGATTCAAGGGCCTTTCTTTTATGTCAAATATTTGATGTCTTTTCCTTTATTAACTTCATTTGCCTTTGAAGCCACTTCTTCATTTTTAAATATTTTCAAATTATCTTTGAAAAAAGTTAAATATGAATTTTAGGCTTTTGTAAATAGTATGTACTTTTAAGAGGAAGTGGTGAACATGAAGAAATGGTTCGTGTAAGATATTTGCAAAGGTTAAAAAAAAAAAGAAAAAGTGGAGAAAAAGAAAGGGAAAAAAGAAGAGAAAGTAAATAGTTACACAGATTCTAGTAGCTTAAGTATTACTAAAATAATAAAAAAATAGCAAATATTAACCTCAACCAGTGTTAACTTTAATAAATGATTTAAACTTGAGGCACTCAATTTATTAGCAAATACCAAAAATAGTATGTGCTATTCAAAAAAAAAAAATTCCCCCTGATATCATCAGATTATTTTTCAGCCACAAAAATAATTTAATTGCTGTATGCTTATGTTGAAAAGAATAAATATCATAGGATTGTAGATGTTTAAATGTAAATAAGTGTTCCACTGGTACAGCATCAATTGTTTTCTTTTTATTTGTATACTTTTATAGATATTCTTTCAATGCTGAAATATTTCTTCATTTTAATTGAATTTATCCAACACTCATGAAATTGTTTGATTTCCATTGTGAATTAACAAAATGAATAGCAATGGTAATGATAATCCTGGTTATTGTTGATTCATTATTCAGTTTGTTGATTATATTTCTTTTTGTCATTACATAATAAAAAATTAGAAGCAAAGCACATGTGTCAAAAATTTGGTGCAGGAATCAGATTTCCATATTGGTCATGTCAAAAATGTAAATTTAATTTTGCATTTTAAGTTTATCAGTGGATGGCATGTTTTATCTTTGTTCCTTTGTATAAAGGATTCGCCATGCCATTGATTGTATTTTTTCATTTTTTTCTCTAAAACAATGTTAAAATTACATAAATTGTTTTAATTGTTATAATTCTACTTCATTCTTCATCAGTTTATACATTTCTTTCTACTTATAAAACTCACCAGTTAAAAAATCATTATGGCACAGTACCATTCCACTACTTTAATATCACACAATTTATTTATCCTTTTCCCAATCAATGACACCCTTCCAAAGTTTACAGTGTGGTGATTCCTTGGAAAGGAATTGAAATATATATACAGAGAAGGCAGCTTAAAGCTCTCAGAACCAATACTACAGAAGGCCTCTATGAAAAACTAGCCAAGCACCATGTGAAGGAGATAAGATTTTGAAGGAGACAATAAAGGATTTGGACTTTAATCCCTGGTTGCACTTGCGATTATTGAACTGAAACCAAGGCTGCCTCCAACAGCCCCCCAAGAAACCTGTTCCCAGAGTGTGTGTGTGTGTGTGTGTGTGTGTATATATATGTTTAGGGGTGGAGACTAATAGTGACTTCATTGGATTAAAGGGTGTGAACAATTTATTAAGTCTTGCAGCATGATTCCAAATTAATTTGAAATGGCTGATTGAATTGATACCTCTAGCAATAGTACACCAATGTATCTGTTCTTCTCCAATATTTGTTATTCTCTTTTGTTTCTCATCTTTTCCAACTTGATGGCTTCTTAAGATTTGTAATTCTTTAATTATTAAAGATTAGGAGTAATTTCTATAAGTGAATATTATTGATAAATTATTTTTCTTCCTTAGAAAACTGTCAGTGTGTATGTAGTTATTAAAGAAGTACCATGTCTTCTAAATTTGAATTAGTTCTATATGTATTTTGGATATGAGAATATTGATTTTTTTATTTTTAATAGGAATCCCTATTTAAATGTTTTGATGACAAATAATTATTCTGCATATTTTTAACTTACATGTTTTGAAGAATATTATGCAAGTTCACATGTTAATTGATGTTTTAAAAATGAACTTTGGAATGTATGAAGATGATCATCCTCAGCAAATATTAATAGCAGATAGTATGACTATAATGAGATGGATCTCATTCTTTTTAATGAGGATTAAATTTCCTTAAGTTTTTTAAAAATATATTTTGAAGAGTTTTTGTTTCCAGGTAGTTTGAAAAGCATGAATATTTGATGTGACAAAATCTATTCAACAGATTATTGAATGTTATTGCATTAACAATATATTTGAGTAGTTATAGATAACATTTTTGTCAACAATGATATACTGGCACCAAGATGGTTTCTTTGTTGAATATTCAAAGAAATTTTGAGGTCTTTATTTTTAGTTAAAGAATTTGTCATCTGTTACCTTATGAAAGACAGTGAGTAATTTTGTTATAATTTTGTTATAAAATTCTAGGCAACTAATATTGATGAAGTTTAGATTTTGGGGTTCTCTTTCAGGGAACCAAATGATCAGGGCTAGATTTAGGGAACCAAAATGAGATTAGGGTTTCTGGTGGTCAGGGACTTAAATGATAAGATCTAGTGGCAAGTTTGGGGTTCAGGGAACCAAATGGAGAAGTCTGGCTCCTCTACACCCCTTGGGATTTGGTGCAAGGATAAGGAGTTTACAAAGCCGAAAACCTAGATTGATAAAAGAGGTTTATTATTCTATCCAAGAGTAGAAAGGCTAAATTCCTTAGAGGCAAAGTCTGACAGAGAAGTAAAGTTTCTAGTAGAAAGATCCCAACAGAGGGCATAAGTCTCCTTGGGATAATAGGTGAGGGTAACGAAAGGGTAGCACTGGAAAAGAATATTATTCCAGTGGGCAGAGGCTTCCTTGGCAAAGCATAGCATATTTAGAACCTCTACAAGGAGTTGTTTCAAGTTGGCTCTTTGTAGCTACAAGCTGGGTTTCAGCTACAGCTGGAATTTGAATAAAATTGAATGAGTTTCTTTAATTCAGTAGGGTTGGAATTCTTTTGTTAAGGACTGAACCAACCCTACCTCGATAAACCACTTTATTTGATTCCTTGGGGCTGTCTTCTCACTGAAGCAGAGTTGAAAAAGATTTTCTACTTCAAGGAGTTTTAGAGTTTTGGGGTCCCTTCTTCAATATGTTTTACCACAGTAAGAAAAGACCAGTTCACACTATAACAATATTATCCTATTATTAGATCGTGAGTTTTTGAAGGCCAAGGGCCATAATTTCCCATTTTTTTGTATGGATAGTTGTAATGTTCTTCTCTAAAATTTAATGTACTCTGGGAACAGGTTTCTTGGGGGGCTTCTGGAAGCAAAAATGACAAGTGCAACCAGGGATTAAAGTCCAAATCCTTTATTGTCTCCTTCAAAATCTTATCTCCTTCACATGGGGCTTGGCCAGTTTTTCTTAGAGGCCTCTTGTAGTATTAGTTCTGAGAGCTTTAAGCTGCCTTCTCTGGCTTGTGAATATCCTGCACTGAATCCTGGCTGAGGCTCCAAGAGCTCCTAGTGGGCTTCTTTTTCTGGCCCTGAGAGCTTCTTGCTTATATGCTGTACACTGAATATACATCAATAATTACATCACTAGGAAACAATTATTTGATGTAGGAGTAAATCAATACTAAACTAGATTTAACCACTGTCCCCTCAATTCCACTTACTTGGCACCTTGTAAGAATTCTAACATCTCCTGCTTTCTTTTGATTTTAGAACATAGGTGGTCATGACTTCCCTGACTTCTCAAGGAGGTGAGAAACCCTAAAAAGAAGGTGATCATGCCTTCCCTGACTGCTCAAAAAAGTGGTGAAAACACCATAAAAGGAGGTGATCACACCTTCCTTGACTTCTCAGGAAGGGAGATGAAAACACCAAAGGAAATGGGAAATCAAATCAAAGCAGGTTTCTGAAGGGGTTCATTTGAAACAGGTATACATAAATCCATCAAAATGGGAGGTATTATACATAATTACAGAAATTACATAAGCACATAGTAATATAACACAGGCTAGTACTGACGGAACAAATAACATGAATCAACATGAGGAATTATACATATCCGTAAGTCCTAGAAAAGTCCAAAAGGAATCTATTTTTCATTAGTTCATGTGCCAGGAATCCAATAATGCCTGCAAGTTTTGAAGTCCTGCAATAGTCTCATCTTGTGTTAGGGAATCCAATGATTCCTGCAGATTTTGTTCTTAAGTCTTCTCCTTTGTTTCGAGGTTTTTCTTTTTTTCTGTCTCTCTCCAGGTGCTCATTGCCACCCATCTGTTTTCTTTTTCATCTGTAGAGATACAAACAAACCCTTTCTCTATTGCAGATAACCTATCTAGTCCCTTCTATTTACCACTTTCTAAATCTCTCATCATCTGACAATTACCTTGGAGCTGCTCATTATTTTGGAGCTGTTCACAGTGGACTCTGCTCTTCTGTTGTGTTAAAAAGACTATATTCCCTTTCTGCCATCTGATTGCTTTTCTACTGATTGATGATGTAATGCTTTTCTGCTATTTGATTGCTTTTTGGCTGATAGATCATGTAATCCCTTTCTGCCATCCAAATGCTTTTCGGCTGATTGATCATGTTAGAGCCCTGACCTTCAAAGACTCTCTGGGTGTAAACTCAGCTGCCATCATGCCCCACCTGTTTTGTGATTGATATCATGGGTTTGGGGCCTGCCTCTCATTTCCCTGGGTCAATCTACATTTTAAGATTCAGTGGAAGCCCTTGTGGCATTTTGGACGTAGGGTTTTAGGTCTTTTCTGTTTGTCTTCTCACTCCATCTCTTTGCCTACACTGAGCTCTCAGATGTCCAACTTTTCCACATTGAAATCATCAACAAGTTTCTCTAGAAGTCCCTTGCCAAGAGGGACCCTGTCTTCCCATGTTCATCATAGTCTGGGTATAATAAGCGTTTGTGCCCACTGTGGCACAGCATCTTATGATCTCCTCTAAAAGAGCATCTTTGTGTAGTTCCCATATAATTCTTTTGCAAACCTCCTTGGCATTTTTCTTAGCCAATTGTCTTATCATTATTCTTGTAGCTGCATTTTCTCCAATGGTTCTTGTGACAACTGTTTGCAAATGTCCCACAAAATCCTCAGAGGGTTCATTGAGACCTTGCTCTATTTTTGTGAAGGCTTTACCTTCATTTTTTCCTGGGAGGGAACCTCTAGCTTTTATAGCAGCAGTAGCAATCTGTTCATAAGCAGTTGTGGGGTAATTAATCTGTTCTGAATTATCTCCATATTGACTATCACTGGCTAGTTGGTCAAAAGTGATTTGAACATTAACTCCTGTTTGCCTGTTGCATCTGGCTTGAATCCTACATAATTCATGATACCTTGAAAGCTATAACAAGTTTTGTCCAGATTCTAAACATGTCCTTGCTATGGATTTCCAATCACTAGGGATTAGGATTTCATAAGCCAAATTATCTAATAACATCTTAACATAAGATGATGTAGCCTCATAAAGAGTGCAACCCTTTTTCAAATCCTTAATTTTTTTTCCAGGGGCGGAGCCAAGATGGCAGAGCAGGCATACACGACTCTCTAAGCTCCTCTCATTACCCTCATAACCAACTATTTAATCCAGCCTCAAAAATAACTCTTCACTGCTTAAATTCATGAAGATTAGAAGCACTATAACTTACCAGCTGAAGTCAGTTTGGAAGATCACCAGGAAAGGTTTGTCCTGAGGGGCCAGGAACAGACTAGCACAGGCAGGGAGAGGTTAGCATCCTGAGCAGACCAGGCAGGGGAGATCTCTGTGGCTAGAGAAGTTATAGGGACCACTCTGCTATAGGTTGACTGCTCTGCCTTGACTACAAAGCAGTAAACTGGCAGAAAAATTAAAGCCTAAAACAGACGGTCCTCTAAGAAACACCAGAACCTAACGAGATCTGGCTGTAACCCCTCAAACCCGGAAGTGACTCAGGCAGACTTTACTGCAGCCCTGCGGTCACATCCAACAGTTCGGAGCTTTTGCGGGGGCAGTTACTAATCTGCCTGGCAAGGGGGCACAGCCTGGGCAGCCTCTAATCAGCACAGTGGAGGGCTAAGCCTGGGGCAATAGAACCTCCCCAGCTGAATGTGCTTCCTGAGCAGACACTTCCAGTCCCTGCAAATCCATTCACTGCTCAGCTGCTAATACCCACAGCCCCAGGATAGTGTCTGGCTTGGGGCAGTGAAACTCTCACTGCTAAGTGTCTAGCCCCAGGGCAGTCCTTATCTCACACAGCAGGGGTTCTTTGAAGGACACTTTCCCAGCTCCTCCCTGCAGGCCTGAGTTACTTTTGGGTGGGGAACTCTTTCCCAGAGCACTCCAGTACCTCACTGCTTTTTGTAGCCAGTTGGCAGGACAGCTACCCATCCATATATCTTTCACTGCTCTACAGAGGAAGCTGGTAACCTCCTGGCTCTGAAGTCAGACCTTACAGGCTTTAACAAAATGAGTAAAAAAATCAAAAGAACATTTGATAGTTTCTACAGAGAAAGAGAACAGCTTTTCAAACCTGAAGAGACTAATAGCAGATGATTGTTGGTCTCCAATGCAAAAGGCTCTCCTTGAAGAAACTATTAAAAACCTTAAAAGAGAGCTAGAAGAGAAATGGGGAAAGGCACATAGCTCACTAAAAGAAAAATTTGATAAAGTGGAAAAAGAAAACACCTCCCTGAAATGTGAATTGGAAAAGGTAAAAAACTCCGAAGAAGTGCAGGGAAACAGAATTTGCGAATTGAAAAAAGAAAATGACTCACAAAAAAAAAAAAAAAAAAAAAAAAAAAAAAAAAATTAGTGAAATGGAAAAAAATTCCTTAGAGCAAATTAACTCAATTGGACATATACAAAAAGGAGTAAAAAAAAGCTAATGAAGAAAATAACTCACTAAAAATCAGAACTGAACAAATAGAAATGACTGATTCATTGAGACATCAAGAATCAGTCCAGCAAAACCAAAAAAATGAAAGATTGGAAAAAAATGTCAAATACTTACTTGGAAAAACAACAGACTTGGAAAATAGATCTAGGAGAGATAACCTAAGGATCATCGGACTACCAGAAAATTATGATGAAAAAAAGAGCCTAGATGCTATTTTACAGGAAATCATCAAAGAGAACTGCCCAGAAGTAATAGAACTGGAAGGGAAAATAGGGGTTGAAAGAATTCATCGAACACCTTCTGAAAAAGACCCTAAAATAAAGACTCCAAGGAATATTGTGGCCAAACTTCAGAATTTTCAGCCTAAAGAAAAATTTTTACAAGCAGCCAGGAAAAAACAGTTCAAATACCGAGATGCCACAATAAGGGTCATGCAAGATCTGGCTGCCTCAACATTAACGGATTGAAGGACCTGGAATCAGATATTCCGAAAGGCAAAAGAACTTGGAATGCAGCCAAGAATAAACTACCCATCTAAGCTGAGTATTTTTTTTTTCCACGGAAGAAGATGGACATTTAATGAAATAGAGGAATTCCATCTGTTTCTAAGGAAAAAAACAGACTTAAACAAAAAATTTGATCTTCAACAACAGGAATCAAGAGAAGTAGAAAAAGGTAAAAGGAACTCTTGAGAACTGTATTTCTGTTGTGAATATCCATAAAAACCATATGTATAATTTGATTTTTACCAATATAACATAAAAAGGGGAAGTAGAAATGGAAAGGGGATAGTGTCAGAAAAAGGGAAGAAGAGAGATAAAAAGAGGGAAACTACATGCGACAATGAGGCAAAGGAAATCTATCATATATGAGGGAACTTAGAGAGGGGGAGGAATGTTGTGTGAATCCTACTCTCATGAGAGTTGGCTCAAAGAGGAAACAATTGACATATTTGTTTTACAGAGATTCTTCTCTCACTTCATTAAAAAGTGGGAGAGGAAAAGGGAGAAGAAAAAAAGTAATAAGGGAAGGGTACAAGAAAGGGGAAGGGATTCAAAGGAAGGAGAGAGGGATACTAAAGAGGGAGAGCTGTGTGATGCAAGTGGGACCAATAAGTTTAATACTAGGGAAGAAGGGAAAGAGGGCAAGAAAAAGAAAAGTATAATCTGGGGATATTAGGATGACAGGAAATACAGAATTGGTTATTTTAACTGCAAATGTGAATGGGATGAACTCTCCCATAAAGAGGAGGCAGATAGCAGACTGGATCAAAAGTCAGAACCCTACAATCTGTTGTTTACAGGAAACACATTTAAAACAGGGAGATACATACAGAGTAAAGATTAAATCTGGAGCAGAATCTATTATGCTTCAGGTGAAGTAAAAAAAAAGCAGGGGTAGCCATCCTTATCTCAGATCAAGCAGAAGCAAAGATTGATCTAATTAAAAGAGATAAGGAAGGAAACTATATTTTGCTTAAGGGTACTATAGACAATGAAGCAATATCAGTATTAAACATATATGCACCAAGTGGTATAGCATCTAACTTCCTTAAAGAGAAGTTAAGAGAGTTGCGAGAAGAAATAGACAGCAAAACTATAATAGTGGGAGATCTCAATCTTGCACTCTCAGATTTAGATAAATCAAATCACAAAACAAATAAGAAAGAAATTAAAGAGGTAAATAGAATATTAGAAAAATTATGTATGATAGATCTCTGGAGAAAACTGAATGGTGACAGAAAGGAGTATACTTTCTTCTCACCAGTTCATGGAACCTATACAAAAATTGACCATATATTAGGACAAAAAGATCTCAAAATTAAATGCAGGAAGGCAGAAATAGTAAATGCTTTCTTTTCAGATCACAATGCGATAAAAACTACATTCAACAAAAAGTTAGGTGTAAATAGACCGAAAAGTAATTGGAAACCAAATAATCTCATCTTAAAGAATGATTGGGTGAAACAGCAAATTATAGACATAACGAATAATTTCACTCAAGATAATGACAGTAATGAGACATCATATCAAAATTTATGGGATACAGCCAAAGCAGTAATAAGGGGAAATTTTATATCCTTAGAGGCTTACTTGAATAAAATAGAAAAAGAGAAGATCAATGAATTGGGCCTGGAACTTAAAAAGTAAGAAAAAGACCAAATTAAAAACCCCCAATCAATTACTAAACTTGAAATTCTAAAATTAAAAGGAGAAATTAATAATATAGAAAATTAAAAAAACCTATTAAACTAATAAATAAAAGTAAGAGTTGGTTTTATGAAAAAACCAATAAAATTGATAAACCTTTGGTAAATCTGATTAGAAAAAGGAGAGAGGGAAATCAAATTGGCAGTCTTAAAAATGAAAAAGGAGAACTTTCCACTGATGAAGAGGAAATTTAAGAAATAATAAGGGGTTACTTTGCCCAACTTTATGCCAATAAAGTTGATAACCTAAGTGAAATGGATGACTACCTCCAAAAATATAGGCTTCTCAGATTATTAGAGGAGGAAGTAAATTGCTTAAATAGTCCCATTTCAGAAAAAGAAATAGAACAAGCTATTAATCAACTCCCTAAAAAAAAATCCCCGGGACCAGATGGATTTACATGTGAATTCTACCAGACATTCAAAGAATAATTAGCCCCAATGCTTTATAAACTATTTGAAAAAATAGGGAATGAAGGAGTCCTACCAAACTCCTTTTATGACACAGACATGGTACTGATACCTAAACCAGGTAGGTTGAAAACAGAGAAAGAAAATTATAGACCAATCTCCCTAATGAATATTGATGCTAAAATTTTAAATACGATATTAGTAAAAAGGTTACAGAAAATCATCCCCAGGATAATACACCATGATCAAGTAGGATTTATACCAGGAATTCAGGGCTGGTTCAATATTAGGAAAACTATCAATATAATTGGCCATATTAATAATCAAATTAACAAAAACCATATGATCATCTCAATAGATGCAGAAAAAGCATTTGATAAAATCCAACATCCATTCCTATTAAAAACTCTTGAGAGTATAGGAATAAATAGACTTTTCCTTAAAATAATCAGTAGCATCTATTTAAAACCAGCAGTAAGCATCATATGTAATGGGGACAAACTGCAACCATTCCCAATAAGATCAGGATTAAAACAAGGTTGCCCACTATCACTGTTACTATTTAATATTGTATTAGAAATGCTAGCTTTGGCAATAAGAGTTGAGAAAGAGATTAAAGGAATAAGAATAGGCAAGGAGGAAATCAAATTATCACTCTTTGCTGATGATATGATGGTATACTTAGTGAACCCCAGAGACGCTACCAAAAAGTTATTAGAAACAATCCACACCTTCAGCAAAGTTGCAGAGTATAAAATAAACCTACATAAGTCATCAGCATTCTTATATATCACTAACAAAACCCAACAGTTAGAGTTACAAAAAGAAATTCCATTTAAAGTAACTACTGATTGTATAAAATATTTAGGAGTGTATCTGCCAAGGGAAAATCAGAAACTTTATGAGCAAAACTACAAAACACTTTCCACACAAATTAAGTCTGATCTAACCAACTGGAAAAATATTAAATGCTCTTGGATTGGGCAAGCAAATATAATAAAGATGACAATACTACCTAAATTAATCTATTTATATAGTGCTATACCAGACTCCCCCAAAACTACTTTGATGACCTAGAAAAAATAACAACAAAGTTCATATGGAAAAACAAAAGGTCAAGAATTTCAAATGAAGGTGGTCTAGCTGTACCAGATCTAAAATTATATTATAAAGCAGCAGTTACTAAAACCATCTGTTATTGGCTAAGAAATAGACTAGTTGATCAATAGAATAGGTTAGGTTCAAAGGACAAAACAGCCAATAACTTTAATAATATAGTGTTTGACAAACCCAGAGACACCAGTTTCTGGGATAAGAATGCATTATTTGACAAAAATTGCTGGGAAAATTGGAAATTAGTATGGCAGAAACTAGGCATTGACCCACACTTAACACCATACACCAAGATAAAGTCAAAATGGGTCCATGACCTAGGCATAAAGAATGAGATTATAAATAAATTGGAAGAGCATAGGATAGTTTACCTCACAGACCTGTGGAAGAGGGATGAATTTATGACCAAAGAAGAACTAGAGATCACTATTGACCACAACATAGAAAATTTTGATTATATCAAATTGAAAAGTTTTTGTACAAACAAAACAAATGCAGACAAGATTAGAAGGGAAACAATAAACTGGGAAAACAGTTTTATAATCAAAGGTTCTGATAAAGGCCTCATTTCCAAAATATATAGAGAACTGACTCTAAACTATAAGAAATCAAACCATTCTCCAATTGATATATGGTCAAAGGATATGAACAGACAATTCTCAGACGAAGCAATTGAAACTATTTATAGACATATGAAAATATGCTCCAAATCATTATTAATCAGAGAAATGCAAATTAAGACAACTCTGAGATACCACTACACACCTGTCAGATTGGCTAGAATGACAGGGAAAGATAATGGGGAATGTTGGAGGGGATGTGGGAAAACAGGGACACTTATACATTGTTGGTGGAATTGTGAACACATCCAGCCATTTTGGAGAGCAATTTGGAACTATGCTCAAAAAGTTATCAAACTATGCATACCCTTTGATCCAGCAGTGTTTCTACTGGGCTTATACTGATACTAAAGAAAGGAAAGGGACCTGTATGTGCCAAAATGTTTGTGGCAGCCCTGTTTGTAGTGGCTAGAAGCTGGAAAATGAAAGGATGCCCATCAATTGGAGAATGGTTGAGTAAATTGTGGTATATGAATGTTATGGAATATTATTGTTCTGTAAGGAATGACCAGTAGGATGAATACAGAGAGGACTGGCGAGCCTTACATGAACTGATGCTAAGTGAAACGAGCAGAACCAGGAGATCATTATATACCTCATTAATGATACTGTTTGAGGATGTATTCTGATGGAAGTGGATCTCTTTGATAAAGAGAGCTTTAATTGATCAAAGATGGACAGAAGCAGCTACACCCAAAGAAAGAACATTGGAAAATGAATATAAACTGCTTGCATTTTTGTTTTTCTTCCCAGGTTATTTATACCTTCTGAATCCAATTCTCCCTGTGCAACAAGAGAACTGTTCAGTTCTGTACACATATATTGTATCTAGGATATACTGTAATCTATTCAACATGTAAAGGACTGCTTGCCATCTGGGGGAGGGGGTGGAGGTAGAGAGGAGAAAAATCAGAACAGAAGTGAATGCAAGGGATAATGCTGTACAAAATTACCCTGGCATGGGTTCTACCAATAAACAGTTATTTAAAAAAATTTTTTTTTCCAAATCAAAAGGATGGTATCTTCTCCTTTTTTGACCTGAAGCTCTTCAGTCACAGGATATGCGTTTATTTTTAAATTAAATATGACTTGTCCTTGTCTCTTAGCCTTAACCAATGCCTTTTTAAATTTTTTTTTAATAGCCTGCTTCATAGGAGCTGCTGATTGTGTTACTGCTTCTCTCCCTCTTCTTTCTCCCTCCACCCATGAACAGTTAATTAAGGGAAGTAGGTCGGGGGATAGGAAATGCTCCTTCTGTGAAGGGCCATACTCAGAATTGTACTCAAGTCTATTCTTATCTGATTCTTCATCCTTTTCACCTAGTTTACTTGGCTCCTCCCCCTCCTGCTCTTTCTTATTATAACTTATATAATTTCCTAAAACCAGTTGTATTAAATTAAGTATTAAGTGTGTCTTTGAAAATTGAGTCAGGTCCATTATCATTGTAGAATTGACATAGTTGCTCTCCTACTAATTCCCACTCCTCTAGATCCAATTCTTTTTTCCATAGAGAACCAAGGAGATGTGTATTGTACAGTTTCTAAAAGTTCAATGATCTGCTCCAAATTACAATCAAACCTTGGCTTTTCATAAGTCTGACAATGCTCTCTCTACATATTTTCCTTGAATTGGAAAAGAAGTTTGTTTTCTAAACATCTGTCCCACTTTAGCTGAAGCACTAGTTTAGCCCTTTAACAAAGTTTTCTTGTCTGTTTTTGTACTCATCCTAATTTCTGGCTCAAGGAGACTTTTCCACTGAAATCAGGATCGCATCTGTCCCACATTTGGGTGCCCAAATGTAATATTCTTCTCTAAAATATAAAGTTCTCTGGGAATAGGTTTCTTGGGGTGGGGGTGGGGGTCTAGAGGCAGCCTTGGTTTCAGTTCAATAATCACAAGTGCATCCAGGGATTAAAGTCCAAATCCTTTATTGCCTCCTTCAAAATCTTATCTCCTTCCCATGGGGCTTGGCAAGTTTTTTTTAGAAGCCTTCTGTAGTATTAAAGCTCTGTAGAGCTTTAAGCTGCCTTCTCTGGCTTGTGAATATCCTGGACTGAATCCTGGCTGAGGCTACAAGAGCTTCTAGTGGGCTTCTTTTTCTGGCCCTTAGAGCTTCTTGCTTATATGCTGCACACTGAGTATACACCAATTATTATATCACTAGGAAACTATTATTTGTTGTAAAATTAAATCAATGCTAAATTGGATTAACCATTGTCCCCTCAATTTCACTTACTAAGCACCTTGTAAGAATCCTAACAGATAGTTGTAATGCTTGGCACATTATAGTAATATTCAATAAAAGCTAATTAACCAAATGCACTTTAATAAATTATTATTTTATTAAATATTTTATCAAATACTAGTCTATATAAATTTTAATATAAAAGAAAAAAATAAAGATGACTTGAAATTCATAAGATTATAGCAATAAAATATCACAATTATAATTTTTGAAGTTTGTGATGTAGACAGATTATTATTTTTTTAAATATTCAATCTCTTTCAGGAAGAAACACCAAGTCTCTTTCTCCTATATTTCATACAATTATACATGTATTTTTTTAATTATTTGAGCAATCTACTCATGGATTATGATTATCCTTGGGAAAGACATGAAAAGAAAATAGGAAGTTTTTAAAAATATTATTCAATGGGAAATGGAGCCAAGATGTTGAAGTACTAGGAAGCAGTAAAGTACATTTTACCTCCAAAATCCCTCTGAACAGATCCAGAAAATAAACTAAATTGAGTCTTGAGAAATTTTGAGAAAAAGCTTAAAGTTTATCATTTCTTTAAGCCAGGTCAGTATTCAGAGACAGACAAAGAAGTACACAAAGACCAGGAAAAAAATATTTTATGCAAATTACTTTTCTCTTGATTTATAAAGAAAGAATTGTTTAGGGTCAATCAAAGATGGACATAAATAATATACAATCATTAATTTACTTATAAAAGCAAAATATCAAAAAGAAAATGAAGAAATTAGTATAGAAAATTTATTATTTTTTAAGAGATAAAGTGAAGTCTGGACCAGTGAAAAGATGTTTGAAGTTAAATAGATATAAATGAATTAAAAAACTACCGTTGGTTTAAACAAATGCTTTCATTTTTGAGAAATAACAATTTTGAAGTCTTGCACTTATTTGTAGAGCTCAATTTTAAGGACTTCAGTAGGTATCCAGGAGCCTTATACATTAGTGTAATGAGAGACAACTTGTCACTTTCAAAAAACGTGCCAAAGTAAACTTGTTTTTATCTTTAAGAAATGCAAAGTGAATTTGAATCAATAATGTAAAACCTAAGATGAAATGCTAAATAGTACTTCATTTTTACTAAGTTTTCTCAGTGATTTCCCATTCCTACTTCAGGCAGTCAGGATGGCAACAGGAAGCAGGATGGCAATTGAATTGTAGAGATCACAAAATTCCCATGAAAATGTATCAAGCAGTTATTGTTTCTACCCTCATTATAATCATTGTCAGGGATAAAAAAACAGAATTTTAATGCTTCCACCAAACAGACTTCTTAAATATTCAACATTTTTTGAAGTTTTGTTGTTCTTTTCCAATTTGTAGTTATTTATTTTCAGTTCTACAACATTAAAGAGATAGGCACAAAAGGGCAGAAATGTATTAGCTTCAGAGTATAATCAGCTTATGTTTATATTAATAAATTGTAGTCATTTTCTGAGGTAGGAGTGTTAGTGATTCACCAAGAGCAAATGTTACATCAGAATTTATATTTTTTATTAGAAAAAAAATATTTCCATGAGCAATTAAAGCTTTTAAAACAACAAACTCTTCCCCTCACAGTGATTTGAATTGGGATTTTTGATGGTGGGGATATTTGTGTTGCTCTAAAGTTAATGTGAATTTAAGACTTGAAAGTCAACCCATCCCCCATTATATATGCATGACTGTGTGTATGCATATATGCATATGTAATGTAAACATGCACATATTGCTTGTACATACACATGCATGTATGCAGGCACATATAGAGGCATGTATAAGGCATGCATGTGTGTTTATACAAATATGTCAGTATATGTATAACTATATGCAAATAAATTCCTGCTCAATGACTTCCTTTAGCCAGGACTGTTTCGCATCCCCTTACAAGGGAATGTTATCTTTGTTACTATTTCAGAAATGATAGTAAACCAAATTTGCATAATAGTAAACAGGCCAATAAGGATCCAGTTCTGAGTCCATGTTGTAAAAGATCCATGTGGGTGATTAATAATTTTGCTTCTGGAAGTATGTAATGATTTGAAATTAGGCAAATGAGCTCCCTACAGCAAAGCATGTGCAGGTGTTCTAAAACTATTTACTATGTGTTAAAGAAAAGCTTTTTACTTGACTGCTAAGGCAGGACTGAATGTGCACACAAAATAAACTAAATGGATATATTGTTTTCATTCTGCTAGCTAAAAAGTATAAAGGATGACTTTCTGAACTCTTGAGAATTCTGCATTCTTTCCATCAGTCTGACAGTGTGTTCAGGGTCTACTATGAAAGCCTCTTTTGAAGCTGGGACTAATTCTTTTGTATATTTTCTTTTCTAAGGAATCCTGATATCTTACAAGATCAAGCACGGGTTAAACTTTTAGCTATTTAGACAAATTTCAAGACTACACATTCAGATAAATTTTGAATTAAAAATTAAATTAAAAATTACAGGTATGTTCTATTAAAAAAAATCCCAGCACTGACAATTTCAAAGGGCCACTGTAAGGCTAACCATATATAAAGTCCTAAAGACATGGATGCCACACATAAAGTCCTATATCAATGTCAGTTCTTATGTCAACATAACATTATGTTATACATTAGAATTTATCTCATCTCATTACCAAGATTGTGATCTCTGAAAGGGGAGAAGTTAATGGGATTCTCTTCTGTATACTCCAAGTAGCTAAAAGTGCCTAGAAGAAAGAAAATATTTAATAATGTATTGGCAGATATATAAAAACTACTGATTTACATTTATTTTTAACTTATTTTCCTCTTATTGTACCATTGGTAAACCAATTCAATTCTACATTGCCCTCCTCTTTTGAATTCCTAGCCCCATTATTATATTGTAAATTATGCCCACTCAAGCCTCAGCTTAGATCACTTATACCATTTGCTTCTTTAACCCCTACAAATGAACTGCTGAGTAAAAATGGAGAAAATTATCCAACTATTCTAACTGGGCTTGCTAAACAATTATATTACCCAACCTCAACTGGATCATCATTGCTTCTACTAAGCAGTGTTATGAGATATCTTTTATCAATTCATCCCACTCTCTAAAGTGGCTCTCAATGGTTCTCCTCCATTCTCAATTTAGAATCTTACTCATATTTTACCAAAAAAAGAGGACAATTGCAAAGAGTTCATTCTTCTATCCCTGCTTTCATCTCCTATCACTTAGACGCCACTTGTCCTGATTTTCTTCTTCATTTGTTTATCTCCCTTGATTAAATAATATTTTCCTTACCTATTCTTCTTGTTCAAATGATCCCATTACATCCCATTTCTTCCAACAGTTTTCCCACTTTTTCAATCCCTACACTTCATTCTTTCCATGATTACTGTCTCATTCTTCAAAGCCTACAAATATTTCCATGTTTCCCTCATACTGAAAAAAAATCCTTATTTAATACTTACAGTCAACATTCATCCTACATCTATCCTCTTTTTAAATCTAAAGTTAAAAAGGCTGACTACCATGGGAATCTTTTCTCTTTTACCTCTCTCTTCTTAACCTACACTTTCTGGCTTCCAACCCACACTTTCCAAAGTTACTCTCAGTTGACAAATTCAATGCCTTTTTCTCCACTCTCATTCATCTTGACCTTTGCAGCCTCTGAAATACTGATCATTCTTACTTGTTTGATATTCTCTTCTCTTGTTTCTCGTCTTATTTATTTGATCATTTATTCTTGGTATCTTTATTGGATCCTCTTCCAGATTGCATCCTCTAAACAAGTATGCATTGCAGTTTGGTCCCAGATGCTTTTCTGGTCTTACTCTATAATACTATACTTAGTTGCCAAAGTTTTTCACTTTCACTTTTGAAGAATAGCCAAGCATGCTGCACTTAACCACTAAAAATGATTTTCCTAAGGATTTAATCATGTCATCGCCTCAATGCATAAATTCCATAAGTTCCCTATTGCTTCTAGAATATATATATATATATATATATATATATATATATATATATATGTAAATGTTTGATTTAGCATTCAAAACCCTTTATAATCTAATTTTCTCCTATTTTTTCCCTTTGTTTTACAACTTCCTCTTTGATATCTACTCTTAAATTCAGAGATAATTGGCTTTCTGACTATTCCATGAATAAGACACTCCATCTTTTGGCTCTGGGTATTATCTCTGATTGTTACCAATGTCTGGATTCTTCTGTTCAGCCTAATGATATCTATGACTTCCTTTCATTCTCAAATAAAATCCCATTGAAAAAAAGCTGTCTTATACAACCCCTTTTAATCCAAGTGTCCTTTATCTGTTAATACCACATTTTTTTTTACCAAATGGAAAAATGTGGTTATTTGACTGAGGTATGAGAATTGTAAAGATGATTTTTATATGACAGAATGTTTCTGAGGAAAATTATGCACTGCATTTTTTTTGTTTTAAAAACATTTTTTTAATTGTAATATTTATTTTAAATAATCTATTGTTAAACAATTAATTAGTCTCTACCACTGGAATCATCTAAGTTTTAATAAACTGGGGAAAATACTTATTATATAATGTATAAAATCCATCAAAACAAATTTTTTCATTAGCCATTTCTGATAATGTTTCTTTCTTTCTCCTCCTTAAATGCATCACTTCTTTGTAAGAAAGCAAGTGTTATGTTTCATCTTCATTCATTGGGACTCTTGGATTAACTTTCCTTTGCATTGGTCAAAGTTCTAAAATTTTTCAGTTGTTTTTCTCTATAATACTGTTGTTATCATTGTATACATTATTTTAGTTCTATTCAATTTGTTCTGAATCAGTTAATAAAAGTGCTTTCAACTTCCTCTGAAATTGTTCATTTAATCATCTTTTGTGTCACAAAAGATTAAATTAAATTCTTATATCATCATTTGTGCATCTACTTTTCAAAAAAGTTTCCATTGTTTCCAATTTGGAGACTACCACAAATAATTTTGTTTTGTTTTGTTTTTAATAAAGTAATAGTATCTATGTGTATAGAGCAGAACTCTATAGAAGTATATTTGAAACAAAGATATTTACAATAAGGTGTTAACTCAGCAGAATTGATGAGATGATAGTTCTTTAGTATACATATATTTAGTACATAGTATGGTGATGTAATGGTTCTTTAGTACACACATGTATAGCGTGCTGTAATGATATAATCATACCAAGACATTTAAGGGCTGAGAGGAGTGGAAATGAGACATTCTACCTTTAACCATCTTCCTGGTGGCTCTACTGACTCCTGTGCTCCTCTACTGAGATCAAGACTGGGTCACACTGTGAAGAAGACAGACTGGGAGAATAAAGACATTAGAATATTTCTGACTATCCTTGTTGTGACTATCCTGCTGAGACCAAGGCTCATCAAGAGGACATCAGAAAGCTAGCCTGAACATTACATCTATGAATCTTTTCCTTCTTTCTTTGATTATTTTGTGGTTTTGGATTAGTAATAGTATTGTTGGGTAAAAAGGTGTGCATATTTTGGAAATTTACTAGTTCCAATTTGCTTTCTAGAACAACTATATAAATTTACAGCAACACTGACATTACATCAGTGTAGCAATTTTTCCACAAATCTTACATTTGTCATTTCCCTCTGGTTGTTGTAAATACAATAAGTGTGGAGTAGAAAGTTAACATATAATTGTTTTTCTCTAAATGTGAATGATTTAAGAAATTTCATATAATTATAGTAACTTGGTTTTCTTTTCTTGAAAACTGTATATTCATAATCTTTCATATATATATTGTTCCCCCTTATACTATAAACACCAAAGGATATGGACCAGGAACTTTCATCACTTATTTATACTTTTATCAATACAATCTTTACAGAAATGTTGATGATGAACCATTGTTGGAATCCTTACTAACTGCTAAGTAATTAGAGTTGATCTAATCTTACAAGAAGTTGTTTTGGCCAGAACCTGAAACAAGGTACTAAGTAGAACTAATCAAGACAAGGCTTGTGTTCCCACCTTTACTCAAAGTCCACACCTTAAAGCTCTTTGGGCCAGAGAGCACTATGGGAGAAAACCCATAATCCCATTCTCTCAGAAGGTTCAGATATAAGGCGAGACAGCCATTCCAGAATACATTTTTCCTCTTGGCTGGCTGATCGCGCTAGGCTCGAGAGAAACGACTCTGCTGCAGAGAACACTTTTGGGATTTCAGTGGAGCTACGCCAGAAGCCCTCTCTCCGCGGCAAGTTGGTGCTGGGCTCCCCAGAAGGAGATAAGAGAGACCTTCCATCTCTGTTGGAGACAGAAGAAGGCAGAGGCAGAGGCTGAAGGACAGAACCTTTGGATTTGGAGACATCCGAAGGCTCTAAGCCTCTAAACCGGCTGTGCCCAGAGAAGAACAAACTCCAACATTTGAACTCTAACATTTTGGCGCCAAGCGTGGGAACCAAGGACCCTACTTTCACTGAAGAAGTCTCCAGTGACCAGGAACTGAGTGAGTACAACCTTTTTTGGCTGAAATGGGACAGATCCTAGGTAAAGATTCTCCATCCCCCACCCCAACCCCAGACCCACCAAGAGTGGTGCTATAGAAGCCTGCTTAAGCTGATAGAAGATCAAGGGCTACTTGTAACTTGGGGACAGACAGCTAGACTTCTGGCTACATTAAAACGCACCTCCCCTTGGTTCTTAGAGGAAAAGCAAATCTCTCTAAAAAACTGGGCATTGGTTGGTCAACAGATGTCTGCATATAACAATGAAAACGGTCCTCGTTCAGTTTCCATTGCAGTGTTCTATTTATACAATACAATACAGATGGCCTTAAAATACCAGGATATCCAAAGGGGGAAGCCTGAGATAAAGGAGGAAGACAAAGAACAGATTAATGGCCATATCCCCACAGGGTATGAAGAACAGCCCCACTATGTGTCAAATGTATGTTGCTGCTGCTCTTACTCCAATAAGAAAAGCATTTCCAAAAGTTATGCTATTACATTATATGGATGATATATTGGGTTGTGCACCTGAGGAACAAATTCTAGAAGCATGTCTACAAAAAACCATAGAAACACTAAGATACTACAAACTTCATATCGCTACAGAAAAAATTCAAAGGCATGCTCCTTTTCAATATTTAGGATATGAAATATATCCTAAGGCACTTACACTACAAAAACTGTCTTTAAGAACAGAGAGGTTGAACACCTTAAATGATTTCCAAAAATTAATAGGAGATATCCAATGGATGCGTCCAGTATTAGGTTTAACTACCAATCAATTGCAACCCCTATATGACATTTTAAGGGAGACACTGCTTTAAATTCACCACGCCGGCTTACAAAAGAAGCTCAAGAGACCTTGAGAGAAGTTGAACTGGCTTTATCCAATGTAGTTGAGAGAGTAACTCAAAAACCCTTGGAAATATCAGTTTTTGCTACGAAAGAAGCACCCACAGCAGTCCTTCATCAATTACCCAGGCGACATAAATATAATATCTGATTCAGCCTATTCAGTAGGTGTGGTACAAAGAATTGCCACAGCCCAAATAAAATTTGCAGCTTCTAATATATATCAGCTCTTTAAGGAACTTCAAGAGCAAGTGAGAAAGCATCCAGGAAAGATTTATATCCTGCATGTCCATTCACATAGTGGACTTCCAGGTCCTATTTTTGATGGAAATTCAAAGGCAGATAGCCTTTTAACTATGTTGGCCAGTACGCCTTTATTTCAGGAGGCCCAGGAATCCCATTCTAAATACCATCAGGCTGCTCGAGCTTTGCGTTTACAGTTTGGGATTACAAAAGAAGAAGCTAGGAGCATAGTGAAAAGCTGTACAGCTTGCCTTCCCTTCCACGCTCCTACACTGCCTCCAGGGAAGAACCCTCGTGGTTTGAGACCCAATGAAATCTGGCAAATGGATGTGACTCATTATAAATCTTTTGGTCATCTGTCTTTTATCCACGTTGTGGTAGACACCTTTTCAGGATTCACTTTTGCCATACCAGCAGCAAAAGAGACAGCCCGAGTGGTCACTGAATTCCTCATTCAAGCATTCGCAATTATGGGTGTGCCACAGGAAATAAAAACAGATAATGGACCGGCATATACCTCCAAACATTTTGAACACTTTTGTGCACAGTATAAGATTCTACATACTACTGGCATACCCTTCAATCCTCAAGGTCAAGCAATAGTAGAAAGAAGAAACAGAGACATTAAGACACTCCTCCAAAAACAAAAGAAAGGAGGAGCCACGGGTAACCCTAGAGAACTTCTAAATTAGTTCTCTATACCATTAATTTTTAATCTTTGATAAAGATGCACTGGCTCCAGCAGACAGGTTTTATAACCCACCAGAAGAGCAGTGTCCAGTGAGAGCAGCTCCACTATCTTTAGATAATCGCCAGGTGATGTGGAGAGACCCAGAAAGTGGTGAATGGAAGGGACCAGATAGACTAACTGCTTGGGGGAGAGGATTTGCTTGCATCTCTACAGGTGGAGAAGGAATCAGATGGGTGCCTACGAGCCGCATTCGCCTTGTCCATCGCAGAAAGATGGAGCAGACCCTTGAAACAAAGGAGAAGACCCAAGAAATATCGGGTGGTTCTGTTGCTGATTGTGCTCATAAGAATTATTAGATTCCTGGCACATGAACTAATGGACAATGGAATCTATTGGACTGTTTCTAGGACTTATGGACATGTGTAAATTTTCAGATTGATTCTTGTTATTTGTTACATTACTACTAGCCTGTGTTATATTGCTATGTGCTCATGTAAATTATGTATAATGCCTCCCATATTGATGGATTTATGTATACCATGTATATCTGTTACAAAGTTCTGGCCCATATTGATGGATTTATGTGTACCCCCTCAGAACCCCCTATGTTTTAAAACAAAAGAAAGGGGGAGATGTTGGAATCCTTACTAACTGCTAAGTAATTAGAGTTGATCTAATCTTACAAGAAGTTGTTTTGGCCAGAACCTGAAACAAGGTACTAAGTAGAACTAATCAAGACAAGGCTTGTGTTCCCACCTTTACTCAAAGTCCACACCTTAAAGCTCTTTGGGCCAGAGAGCACTATGGGAGAAAACCCATAATCCCATTCTCTCAGAAGGTTCAGATATAAGGCGAGACAGCCATTCCAGAATACATTTTTCCTCTTGGCTGGCTGATCGCGCTAGGCTCGAGAGAAACGACTCTGCTGCAGAGAACACTTTTGGGATTTCAGTGGAGCTACGCCAGAAGCCCTCTCTCCGCGGCAAGTTGGTGCTGGGCTCCCCAGAAGGAGATAAGAGAGATCTTCCATCTCTGTTGGAGACAGAAGAAGGCAGAGGCAGAGGCTGAAGGACAGAACCTTTGGATTTGGAGACATCCGAAGGGCTCTAAGCCTCTAAACCGGCTGTGCCCAGAGAAGAACAAACTCCAACATTTGAACTCTAACAAACCATTATATTTAAAAATCTAGCATTCCTCTTTGACCTTCAAGATAACATTATTTCTTCAGCTGTAAAACAGATTTGAAAATTAACAACCCTAAGTTTAATTCATAAAGATAATCATATTTATTTTGAAATTCACTTATATTATAACATTTATATTATGAATGAAACCTTTCTAAATATATCATCATTTCTCTTGATTTCTTAATAAAATGTGTCAGTTATTCTGTGCATAAATTTTGAAGACTGGTGAAGCAAAAGGAGAAAATATATTAATAAAGAAATTAAATGACTTACTTATTAGTTCATTAGAAAAAATCAGATGAAATCTATCTTTCTACTTTCCTGAAAGAAGAAACTCCTCAATTGCACTATATAGAACAGAAATATTTTGCTCTGAAGGTGAAGACAGTATTATTAAATAACAGCAATGTGATGACTGACTACTGACTGTAATATGAATAGAGAGCAAAAATACAGAAAAAAAAATTTAAAAGTAATAGGAGAAGAATGGATAAAATGGAAAAAAAAAACCTAGAAATATATATTTTTTCAAAGTAGCATGTAATGAACATTTGTAAGCAATTAGCATTTAGTCTCTTATTGTGATGATGTCTTTTTTCATGGGCTAAATAAACAAAAAAAAATTCTTATTGCTATATGGGTCACCTTATAACAACAACAACAACAAAAACAGAAAGAAAATCCATATGTACTGAATTCATTTATGGAAGAATTGAGTGAGGAAGGTGAAGAAAAAAGAACAGAAATTGCAGGGTGAGGTAGGAATATCTACAAAGAAAACACTTTATTTAAATATTGATTGATAATAGCTTTTAGAGCAATTATCCACAACATCTGATACTACAATAAGGGGAGGATAGCCAGATGGTTCATTGCATAGAATGCTGAACTTGTAGTCAGGGAATTTACTTTTCCTGATTCCTTTTCTTGAGTTAAAATTTGGCGTAAGCCACTTGCCCAAGGCAAGTCACTTAGTTCAATTTGCTTTCGTTTTCATATCTTTAAAATAAGTTGGAAAAGTAAATAGAAAACCATCCCAATATCTTTTCCAAGAAAACCCCAAGTCCGGTCATGAAGAGTTGAACATGACTGAAAAAAAAATAATAACAAAGAATAACTATAGTACAATGCTTCCAATCTTGTGTAAAAATGTCTTTTAATTCAAGGAAAAATAATACAATTCAATTCAAAAAGCAATAGGTCCCATATATATAGCCTGGGAATAACAAAGATAAAAAGCTTCTCCACTGCAGAAGTTTGCATTCTCTTAATTGTAATTAGCCTTTACAAGAAATGCTATGGAAATTCCTAAAATTTTTCGTTTTGCATCTTGAGGTTTGAAGTTTACTAGGATATAGAAGAGTTATATCTCCTATTCTCTTTCTGGTCACATCACCCTATATTTTGACCTTACCCTTAGAACAGAATATGTTATTGAACTTTATCTTTCTGGAGAAAATAGCTCAATAATAGAGAGACAGAAGAAGAAACAAAGAGAAGAATGCCAGAGCTTGATGCATGGATACAACGGGAGTAAAGAAGAATTAAGAGCTCTGGAATCATCAGAGCAGTTTTGTCATCTCATTTGTGTAATGATGAAGTCTTTTCAAAGTGAATCTGGAGAGAATTCTATTGAGGAAGATTCTTCTCTCTAATTGGCTTATTATTTTTATCTTTTGAAAAGTCAAGAGTCAAAAGTCAAGTCAAAGTCAAAGAAAATAAGTATGTTTAGGATTTGTTTTCCTTTTTAATTATTTACTGGACCTAATATATCATCAGTACCTGATGTACTGTGAGAAACTCGCTTTACAAAATTAGACCAGCACCAGTTCTGCAACATATTCTTAGAAGCTGGATAGAGTAGAAGTATCAATCTCAAATGGAAACAGATGCTACTAAACTAAAGCCAAAGATTCATGCAGGAGGCGTGTTGATTTAGAAAACCATATATTATCTATTTCTAATTGTATTTTTCTTGTATTTTGTTAAATACTTTCCAATTACATTCTAATCTAGGAATTATATTTGGTGTATTATGAGGAATCCCATGTTTGACTTCTAAAAATATGGCAATGAAATGTTAAATGACTTGGCTAAGATAATAGCCATTAATGTCAGACTAAGGACTGGAAACAAGGATAGTACTCTATAATCTATATCATCTCTAAGACCAAATATACAATTCTTGATTTGATTTTAAAAGTCTTTCATAACTTGTTTCCTAGTAGTTTCCCAAGCTTCTTATGCCTCATTCTTATTCAGGTACCCTGTAATCCAGTGACATCAATCTTCCCTTCCCTAAGGCATCTCCTGATTCTGTGTATATTTATTAACTATTTCCTAGGTCTGGATTTCTTCCCCACCTTTGTCTATATCTTATGGCTTTTTCCAATTTTTTCACCTCTTAAATAAAAGCCCACTTTCTATAAGATACCTTTCCCACTTTCCTCTTTGTTCCCTAAATATTTCTTTAATTTTAAGATAATCTCCTTTCATGTTGTTTATATTTTTCTTATGCATAATTGTTTTCATATTTTTACCAAATGGATTATAAACTCCTTAAAGGAAGGTAACGCTTTTTTTTTTTTCTAGAACATGGCACAATGTCTGGAACAGAGTAGGCACTTAATGATTCATCATGTGATGTTTCTTCTTCTGAGTCTTGTTTCCCTTTCCCATTACAAAGTGAAAATCAGGGCAATTTGTTTATCAAAAAAAGTTATTTTTTCTTTTCTTAATATCAAATATCAGATTTATATACTGTAAGGATCCTTTAAATGGGCCGGCACAGTGCAACAGGAGGTTTGAGTGGCCCAGAAGTAATTTCTGTGGTTAGGGACTGCCCCATGGACGGGACTCTTGTCATATCAAGATGACTCCCTTTCTGACTGGCTGTGTGTATGACCTTACAGACTCTTTTTAAGCCCACCACAGCAGAAGGTCAATCTCTTTATTCTGAGGCAGCTGAGCCAAGTGGTTGGATAGCCAAGAGAGGTAAGGAATTTGATAGTGAACATGTGATTCTCTCAGAGATTAGATGTTCATTTGGGAATTAACAAGTCAGGGCATTATGTGAGCAAGTATAATAAAGACTTTAAGTTTTCACATGACTGTTCTTGAGTGAACTATTGGTTATTAAACTACAATTCAAGAAATCATAGCCAGAGACCTCTGAAGGCCTCAGAGGAGGCGAGATGGGTAAAATTAGTTCGGGTAAAATTAGTTGACACTGCAAAGGTCAGTGGCCAGAGGATTTTCTGATACACTGGGAATTAGGAGAGACTGGCACTGTAAAATATGGAGTAACACTAGGGCTATGAAGTGACTTCTCAAGGTTAAGTAATAAGTGGTATCTTACACATACTTAGGTAAAATCACTATTAATGATCATATAAACTATTTATAGTATCATGAGAGTAGAAAAGAGATTTAGTTTCAAAAAAGGGAGAATAATATTCAAACTTGAGGGGAAGAAGTACAGATAAAAAGAATCAGACATTCAACTACTATTATAGCCCTTTCAGCTTGCACTCAACTTTTCTTCAAAACTGCCATGTTTTTGTCTTCTCTTCTCTTACGCCCAATCTTCATGTTCTTTTGATCACCTTTTGTTCCTGATATTCTTTTCCTCCTGTCTGATAGCCCCAGATTTTTTCTGCATGCTACCTACATATATACTATCTTTGAAGAAAAGAAGACATGTAGTTTAAATGAATGTAAAATTAGAGATTTTTTTTAAGGCATAATATTTGACAAATAAAAATTTGATGAATCAGAATTTAAAGAAATTAAACTGTATTTTAAACCAATAGAAATTTAACGTGATAGAAATCAAAAAAAGTGGAATGGACAAATTAAAAGATACATGAGGAAATAAGAAAATACTCAAAAGTGTACTGATTCACTGTTTGGAGAATATCTTTTGGTTTGCAACTCTAATGATTAAAATTCTCCTCATTGTTAACAAAACTTGCTTCCATAACACTTAGGTACTATAGTGAATAATTGACTAAACAAAGTCAAAAGGAGCTGATTTCACAGCCTTCCATAAACACTTACTTAACTCTATGAACTTGGGTCAGTCATCTAACTTCTCTGAGTTTCAGTTTCTTCATCTATAAAATTTGGAAAAATATGGCAATGAAATGTTAAATGACTTGGCTAAGATAATAGCCATTAATGTCAGACTAAGGACTGGAAACAAGGATAGTACTCTATAATCTATATCATCTCTAAGACCAAATATACAATTCTTCATTTGATTTTAAAAGTCTTTCATAACTTGTTTCCTAGTAAATTTATAGAGCTAGATATAAATACCAAAGAAGATATTATGAAAAACATTTTGAAAACCTTAAAGCATTATGTAAATTCTGGAGGTTTTTATCTATTGATTATTATTGTTAGCTCTCATAGAGCAACTATTATTTCATTACAATTCTATGATTAATAGAACCATATAATGGAAGAGTCACAGATGTAGAGATTGTAAGGAACTTTGAGATAATTTATTCTTTGATATTCTTTGTTCATTCAATTTTCGCTCATGTTCTATTTTTCTTGATGCCATTTGTAATTTTCTTAGCAAAGACATTATTTGCTATTTCCTTCTCTAGCTGATTTTACAGATGAGGAAACAGATGCAGTAAGATGTTAAATGACTTGGCTAAGATAATAGCCATTAATGTCAGACTAAGGACTGGAAACAAGGATAGTACTCTATAATCTATATCATCTCTAAGACCAAATATACAATTCTTCATTTGATTTTAAAAGTCTTTCATAACTTGTTTCCTAGTAAATTTATAGAGCTAGATATAAATACCAAAGAAGATATTATGAAAAACATTTTGAAAACCTTAAAGCATTATGTAAATTCTGGAGGTTTTTATCTATTGATTATTATTGTTAGCTCTCATAGAGCAACTATTATTTCATTACAATTCTATGATTAATAGAACCATATAATGGAAGAGTCACAGATGTAGAGATTGTAAGGAACTTTGAGATAATTTATTCTTTGATATTCTTTGTTCATTCAATTTTCGCTCATGTTCTATTTTTCTTGATGCCATTTGTAATTTTCTTAGCAAAGACATTATTTGCTATTTCCTTCTCTAGCTGATTTTACAGATGAGGACACTAAGGAAAACAGCTACCCGATTTTTAAAAATTGTGGCCAACTCCTCACAACCCCATTTTTTATGAGGTTTTCTTGTCAAAGGCATTGAAGTGATTTTCCTTTTTTTTTTTTTTTTTCCTCCAGAGTCTCCATTTCATAGTAGAGGAAACTAAGTAAACAGAGTGATTTTCTAGGGACACACAGCTACTAAGTGTGTAAAGCTGGATTTGAATTCATGTCATCCTGACTCTAGGGCCAGCATTTTATGCACAATCTTAACTATCATTTAGTATTATAACCCTTTATTTTTAGCCAAGGAGAGAGGTTTGGAGAAAATAAATGTTTGTCCAGAATCTTTAGTTTTCCCATGCAAATCCTCAGTTGAATTGCCATTGTTTCTTAGGAATGAGATATTATACTTAGATCTAGAAGCAACTTAATATTTTATTGATAAGGAAACTGAGTTTCTCAGAGATGGTAAGTTATCTGCTAGGGAACATGGGATCCAAACTTAAGTGTTTTGATTCTAAATCCAGTGTTCTGTCACTGAATATCACTTTCCCTCTTGTTATTCTTATTTTACTTGTTTCCATTTCACTTCCCAAAATAATTATTTCAGTCACCCCCAATCACACCCAAAATATATTTACTTATATTAGTAAGTGTAGTTTCCTGGTTTACTATAAAAATTGAAGTCATTTTTGGAATTTTTTTTCCACTACTCAAAATTTTGTGGTGTTCTCATTCACCCTCTCTTATTACTTTTCTTGTATTTTGGAAGAGGGTTCAGATTCCTTCATAAAATCAACTTTCATACCTTTACAATTTTTGTCTAGAAACATTAACAAGTCACTCAATCTCATTGGGTTTCAATTATTCATATGTAAAATTAATTAATTTTCTTTCTATCTTAAAATTCCAGAACTTTGTCTTAATCACAAGATCTCTTCTGTAATGTTGGTTCTCTTCTGTAATTTGGTTCCCAAATATGTCTTTTCAATTCAGCCCTTTAAAAGATCATTCAACTCATTGATCTCAAGGGCCCTGAGGCTACCTAGAATATCTTATACTTAGTCAGAAAATGTTATTTTCAAATCATTGACATAAGTCTTTCTCTGTCTCTCCAAATTATCACTAAATATCTACAATAATGACCTCATGTAACACAGGCCTTGTATTTCTCTAATACACTTGGAAATAGCTAATAACAATATCTAATACATGTTTAATGATTACTCTGTATCAATCATTATGCTAAGACCTTTACATTTTCACTTGATCCTTATATCAACCTAAGTTGATTCTTCATATTTTTATTCATATTCAAGTCTTTCCATAAAATTCTTTCAGAATGTGAAATTCACTGTGTTGGGAACCATACTCTATCCTTTGGCAAGGTGCACAAAGTAATGCATCAGTTTCTTAATTAGATATCCTTCATGCTTCTCATGTTTTGAAATCACTGGAAATCACTGGAAAGTAGATGCTGTTATTACTATTGCCATCTTACAGATGAGGAAACAGATGCAGTAAGATGTTAAATGACTTGTGAGTCAGAGGACTGTCTGAGGCTGAATGTCTTCTTGATTCCAGGCCTGATTCTCTATTAACAGTACCACTTAACTAGCCCATTTAGATATTATCATGTATATGTGTATGGATGGACATAAGCATGTACATATGAATTCCTATAAAGTCACTGGGGGAAAAATCACATGCAATGTAAACTTTGTATATCTTATAGTGCCTAGAAGAGTACTTTGTAACAACAAAATTCCTTATTTGCATGGCACTTTAAGATTTCCTTTCTTTTTATATGACTACATTAAAATGTCATAAATATCTTATGAATTACATTCACATCTCATAAATATCCTGTGACATAGATTGTACAAACATCAGTAGCACCTCTCTATTTTTTACATATTAAAAAGCTGAGATTTGAAAGTGTTAAATGATTTGTCCATAGTCACAGAACTGTTATATGTAAGCAGCCCTTCACTTGATTCTAAGGAACTATAGTACTCTTGTATTACTTTATGTATGTGCTTAGTAAATATTTGAGAAATTTGATTTGTAATGCTGATTGAATCCTGGAAAATGTGACATTGAACACTTTAACTCAGAAATGTAAATGCCAAGGTTAGAGAATATATTTTAGAAAGAAACTATGGGTAACCAAGGTAACCAGTACTACTCCATCAGGCAGCATCACATCACATAATCCATATGTGGAACCATCGGTTAGAGCAAATGGAGACATTTTGAATGCTATGAATAAGTTTACTTACTTTGACTGCATACTCCCCAGGAAGGTACACATTGATAATGAGATTGAAACATACATTGCCAGAACTAGATTGTGTTTGGGAGGCTCTGAAAGAAAGTGTGTGGAAGAAGACTGATTGTCAAACAGAAGATCTACAGAACTTTTGTGCTGAACTCATCTCATTATTACATGCCTGTGAAACCTGGACAGTATACCAGCACCATTCCAGGAAACTGAATCACTTCCACTTGAATTATTTTAGAAAGATTCTGAAGATCACCTGGCAGGATGAGATACCAGACACTGAGGTCTTTTTTTGAACTAAATTGTGAAGCTTTTAAATTCTAGTGTAAAGAGCACAACTCGATTAAGTTGGCTTCCTTGCTTGAATGCCAAATGTATGTTTGCCCCCCCCCCCCAAAAAAAAAAAAAAAAAACCAAATATTTTATGGAGAACTTACATAGGTCAAGGCTTATGTATCTGGCAGAAAAAAAAATGATATAAAAACACTGTCAAAGTCTCTCTTAAGTATTTTGGAATTGATTGTATAACAAGGGAGACTAGCACAGGACCACCCAGCATAGAATTCCCTCATCAGTGAAGGTGCTGTGCTCTATGAGAAAAAAGGAATTTGAAGTAGCTCAAAAGAAAGTAAAATATACAAATTTAGAGAATCTACCCTAAATGTTCATAGAGATTATTTGTGCCCAACCTGTGGAAGAGCATTCTGAACTTGTATTGTTCTAATTAGCCACAGTTGGGCACATTATAACTTAACTCCAACACAGTGATGTTATATTGGTCCCCCTCAAAGGACAACAACCAATCAATAATCTATATTTGTTACTTCGATAGCTTAAACTTCATTTTTCAGTAATTGTTCTTTTTTAGTAATTGTTCATTTATAAGAGATCAATTATTACTCATGCAAATGGGAATTACTTTTTTTCATAATAGAGTATCACACAGATATATTATATGAATTAGAAAACATATTATAAAAAGTCTGCTCTCTTGTTTTGGGGAGGAAAATTAATTTTGTCAATGGTATTTGTTACTTGAAATGATTATTAAATCATGTAAATAATGACATTCATGTTCTTCTTATATATTTTTAAAATGATGTATAGTTTTGTTCAGCTTGTTTTATACATTAATTTATGGAAATGTATTATAATAATTGATTGTTTAATTAATTATGCTAGTGCTCCTAATACAATGTCAATACAAATGGCATAAGTTTACATATATGTGGGTATGTGTCTGGGTGACTTTAAAAGATTAAAACAACAACAACAATATTTAATAGTCTTACCTTTCCTTCACTCTTCTCAAAAATCAGTTATCCTAAATTTCATAAATTCAGTCATTTTACCTAGTTATTATATGTAAATGGTATAGTATAGTCACAGAAATGTTTTTTTTCCTGTAATAATAATCAAACAATATACACTTTGAAAGAATTAATTCATTCTCAAATAATGAGCTGTTTTCAGAAAGTCCCACATTTTACAATAGTTGAGTTTCATAATCAATCAGGTACTAATTATTAATATAAGGAAATTATATTAACACTTAGATATCTAAGAGAGTCTTAATTTTTGCTTTGCTTGTATTTTTTCCCAAAACTTGATGATATATTCTAAAATAAACGTCTCAGGATTTTTATGAATATCCTTTGAAATCTAAGAGGATATATATTCCTATTCTTGTAAATATCCCTACATTTGTGCAACCCACTCCATTTCTGTGATCCTAGAGGATGTCTTCCTATAAATCCTTCACGTAATCATTCAATATGGTAAAGACCACAATTGATCTCTTGGGAAGATATGGATAATCATGAATCTATTTGACCATTCACTATCCTTCATTTGTGGCATATGAGCAATTCATTTTACCCATTCATATATCTTTTTGGTGATGGCTTTTTTGTCTGTCTCTCTTACAATTCTTTATTTTTAATGTGTTTCAGTCTGCTTATTATCATTGTTTTACTGCCAATGGAGTAAGCCACCAGCAATGATTATTTAGAGATTAGTTTTACATGAATCATGACATTTAAAATCACATTGTATACACATATGTGCATATAGATATATGTGTGTATAAAGGAAGGAAGGAAGGCTTTATTTAGATTTCTTTTCTTTTCTTTTTTTTTTTTTTTTTTTTTTTTTGACTAGTTGAAAGAAGTCTTTCTTTGCTTGAGTTTCTACCTTGTTTTAATCACTAAATGAGTGTGGTCTTAGTCAAACTGAGACTTATTTGACTTTCTTAGCCTAAAAACACCAAAATCTCCCACTATATATAGGGCCATCTCTAGTCATCCTGATCCATATCTAACTACTGGATCCATATGGCTCTGAAGGGGAAAGTGAAGCAGGTGACCTCACACAGGTTTCACTCACTTAAATCCAGTTCACTTCCATGTCATGGTATCACCTCCCTGATGTTATGATTCTCTTTGAGAATGAAGAACAAACAACAAAACAATATGTATAAAATATACATATACATATGGGAATAGAAAACTCCTAAGAGGAAACTAAATGAAACAATGCAGAAATAGTCTAATACTTATAATCTTAGAAAATTTATGAAGATGGAAAAGTTAAGTGGCTTAGCCAGAATTAATAAAATCCCTATGTAGCAAAGTAAAATTTGAACCCCAGTTTTACCTAAATCAAAGGACCATTATCTATGCACTACAAGATGGATGGCTTTTGCCACTAAAAAAGATTGCTATTAAAAATATGCTCTTTTCCTTCATTAAAAAAATTGGAATTAATATGGATATTGAAAAACTTGAAAAGTAGCAATCCAAAGATAACATATTGCTTTAGTTTGTACTTTTTTGTGCCCCAGGCAAAATGTTTATTCACTTATTTCTATTTATTCTAGAATGGTACTAGTCAGGCTACAACTGGTGGTGCCCTTGCTGTGAAGTTAATTGCAGCCTAGTCTCCACACAAGGATTATTAAAGACTTAAAAACTGTGCTGAAGATATCCTCAAAGGCCCTTTTAGACACTCACTCACTCCTACTCTCCATACAACAACATGACCTGGTTCTTGAAACTGTCTATATAACTGAGCGAAATGAAGGCCTGGTTTCTTTCATCTCACTACAATTTTCTTCTCTCTTTTTAAAATATTTAGGCTTGCTTGTGACTTGTTTATCCCTACAATTATTTTGCATAAACAAAACTTCCTTCATTGTCAATGGATTTTGAATATAAGATTAAGATATCAGAAATAGTGATGTTTGGGAGATTGTGCTATGAAACAAATAATATCAAAAACTCCTGAAGTTGTGTTGACATGTAAGCAAGAATTCATTTTTTTGAGTTGGAGGAGGATGATTTTTGAAGTATATCCCTTTTTGTTTTTCCAAATTCCTTCATTGAGAATGTTATGGAAACCATCAGATACCATTAAATTATTGAATTTTAATGTTAAAATTTATTTTTCTCATATCATGCACTTGACACATGAATAAAGTAAGGAACAAAAAATTGCAAAGAATCACACAAAATGTCAGGACTGTGAACAAGATTTAGTTTTCTTTAGACTTGGCTAGTACTCTTTTCACTTTAATGTATTAACTAGGTGATTAATATTAATGGATTTGGTTGGAAAAGTGCTTTATTACATAGATGCCAACATTTATAGAAATGATGCATCAACTTTTCTATTCTCTTTAAAAGATAAAATAGGATATTTCAGGTAAATTTAACAACTTAGTTGTAGAGGGATCTTTGGATAGATTTCAAGAAAGTCATAAATTTGAATTGGAAAAGAAGTCATCACTATTTTATTAAGATATGTATGGGTAAGATATATGTGCATACATGCACATATATAACACACATATTTGTTTGTGTACACACATGTATATATAAACACATATTTATATCTCTTTACCTATGTATATGTATATATGCATATGTATATAAAATACATACACATAAGATATATAAAAACATTTTGAAAAGGGGTAAATAAGCTTCATCAGATTACTAAAGATATCCACAAGAATAACAATATAAAACTCTTGAAAAAACTGTAATATCTCTAGACTTTGTCACTCAGAACACATTATTTAGCCTCAGTGCTCTTTGGGTAATTCTCTAAAAGGTGTAGAAACAGTCTCAATCTGTATTGGTATAGGGAGTTTTCTAACTTGGGAACTATCAATGAAATCACAAGTTCAGTCTATATTCCTAATATTCATATTTTAGTAGAAATGAGAAAATACAAAACATCAGTAACTTATCTTTGCATTATATATATTTAATTTTTAGGCACTTCATTAGACAGTGTAAAGGGATGAAGGTGGGAATAAAACATTATGAATTGTGGCACTGTATCTCATTCATCTTATAACTTTTGAATTGAAAATTTCCAAATCACAATTTAAATATGGCATTCATATTCATATTCAAATTTATGGAGAAAATATAATAGAAAACTTAGGCATTACATATTAATTAAGAGTCAGGAATCTTCATTTTCTTTTACATGTATTTACTATTAAATTCTGAAAATAATACTTCCAAAATTCCTTAAAAATATGACAGAAGAGTTTAAATGATTACACTGAATCTTCAGAAACAATATTATTAAGCATGTCAAAGGAGTGGCAGTAGCTAAAATATTTAAGAACCTTTTATTCTGAATGCAGTTCTGATAAATCCATTACAAAGCTGCATTGGTTTTAAGCAATGGTTTGCTGAACCAGGAAAAATGTTCATACTTTGAACTTTTTTCATCCAGTGTCAGTTAATTTGCATGATGAAAAGAAAAGCCTTCTCAGCTCTCTTCATGGGGAGTAAATATATGTAACTTCAGATAGCTAGTTAGGTTAATCCCCACTGTGTGTTCCCCATAGATATCCAAAGGCAAGTATCTTAAAGCCTGTTTCTATATAAAAAGGATATTTGTATTCAGGTCACACATTTATGATCTTCTGATTTGAACTACTCTAAACCTTGAAGCAGTGTTGAGACACTAGCCTTCATACTCACAGAAACTTAAATACTTACTTCTCAGAATTAACTCTTGCCTTAGGGCTTTGAATTTCATTTAAATGTCTTTTCTAAGGAAAATTATTAATTTGAATCTTTTTGTAGTAGAATATTCTGAATATTTTCTTGCCTACTATAAATGCAAGTCAATGATCATAAATGATACTCACTTTTCAATTTTGAAGAAAATCAACTAATATTTACTCTAATACTCGTTGAGGTCTATCTATATTATTTTCACATAATTTACTTTTATTTATTTATTTAGTTAGTTAGTTATTTTTGCACTTTTGTATAATACTTTCTGTGCTACTCTCTGAACTTCAACTTGGGAAATTGGAGACAGAAGCCTCTGAATCTGGACCAGATTTATTTAGCATGAATTTCACTCATAATGAACAGTCAAGGGGAAATAGCACAAATGCATAATTTTAACTTGTCACTGTTATGTGCTCAGGACACATAAAAGAGGCATAGCATATAAGAACACTCTAAGAAATATGTCTCTAGAATTCACAAGGATCATAGTGCATCCTGGAAATTGTTGAAGTGGCTTTCACTATAATCATAATTTTATCTTTCAATGATCAGAGATATTGTCATTGTTGGGCATTTTTCCCCATTATTTTTTATACTGACATCTCTACAAATATTTTGGCTACTTTATAAATCTGTGGAATAATATCTCTTGGGCTAGATTTCCCCTAACCTGGGAAAGTTAGTCATATTCCTTATAGAAACCATATTAATATACTATGCCTTCCCTTTCTTTTGGACACTTAATTTTGTGCACCTATATAGAGAAAAGAGACCTTGGTAAGCAAAACATAAGCTATATCGAGCCTGCACTATTATTGGCAGATGAAGACACATGCAACTACATTGAATGAATCTCTCTAGTCTGTAGTCATTGGATTTATCAGAGCAGAGAAGTCACTGTTAACAGATTCCTAATGGCCCTGATTTTACAGATTACAATACCTTAACTATTTCCAAAGTTTTAAACCACTTTTGCAGAGTGTGCTTGGAACAGAATAAAATACTGATATTTTTGATCCATTGGAATTTTTTTTTTTCTGAAATTTTAAAAGCACTTTCTGTTTTGGGGCAAGTCAAATTGTGTAACAGGTGTCAACATTGAATTAGCACAACAAGATTGTTTTGTTAAGTCAGCTCAAATAATTAATTCCTTGGTTGATTCTTAGGCATAATAATAATGGTAAGTTCTAGTTGTTCAGTGATGAAGAGAGCCATCTACACCCAGAGAGAGGACTATGGGAACTGAATGTGGTTCACAACATAGCATTTTCACTCTTTTTGTTGTTGCTTGCTTGAATTTTGTTTTGCTTCTTTTTTTAAACTTGTTTTCTTTTATTTTTTCTTGTGAAGCACAATAATTATATAAATATATATGCATATATGTTGGAATCCTTACTAACTGCTAACTAATTAGAGTTGATCTAATCTTACAAGAAGATGTTTTGGCCAGAACCTGAAACAAGGTACTAAGTAGAACTAATTAAGACAAGGCTTGTGTTCACACCTTTACTCATTGGAGTCCACAAGTATGCTAGCTTCACAAAGTACACTTTCTAACTTCAAGGGAGTCCACACCTCCCTTAAAGCTCATTGGGCCAGAGAACATTATGGGAGAAAACCCATAATCCCATTCTCTCAGAAGAGGCAGATAAAAGGCCAGCGATGAGGGATCTATGGCAGAATACATTTTTTCCTCTTGGCTGGCTGATCGCGCTGGACTCGAGAGGAACGACTCTGGTGCAGAGAACACTTTGACGGATTTCAGTGGAGCTATGCCAGAAGCCCTCTCTCTGCGGCAAGTTGGTGGCTGGGCTCCCCAGAAGGAGATAAGAGAGACCTTCCATCTCTGTCTTGGTTGGAGGCAGAAGAAAGCAGAGGCAGAGACTGAAGGACAGAACCTTTGGATTTGGAGACATCCAAAGGGCTCCAAGCCTCTAAACCGGCTTTGCCTTGAGAAGAACAGGAACTCCAACATTTGAACTCATAACACATATATTAGATTTAACATATATTTATACCATGTTTAACATAAATTGGACTACTTACCATCTGGGGGAGGAGTAGAGGAAGGGAGGGGAAATTGGAACACAAGGTTTTGCAAGGACTAATGATGAAGAATTGTCCACTCATGTATTTTCAAAAATAAAAAAAGCTTTAAATAAATAATAATAATGATGATGATAAAAAGAAAAGAAAAAATAACTCCTTTATAATTTTGGAATGCATCTCCCAAGGGTCTTGAATTTTATATGCCTCTGTAATCCAACAAATCAGGCAAGAAATCAATCATGCTTGTAAGACAACCAAGAAGAAAAATTTAGTTAAATAAGATGCATTTTTTAGAATGAAAAAGAAAACAACATGGGGAAAGGAAACACAATATTGGAAAGGGGATTGATAAACTGAGTTACTTTTGACAGTGAAGTACACATCTCTTAATGGTTTTTAGATAAGGCTTGGGATGATCACAAAATATTTTGGCTAGTTTTATAAATTAGGGAAAAGACAATTACCATATAAAATCATGATTAGCACTGCCATGTGGATAGAATATTATCTCATGTTACATTTTCTCCAAAATGTTTATCATCCTTCATTTTATGTTGCTTTACTACTTGAGAGCTAAGCTATTTTAATAAGCACATTCTGTTTTTGTATAAAATGAAGACTTTAATCTTCCTGATTTTTCCTGAGCTTCAAATTATGTGCTTTCCTGATAGTGTCACTTTTTTGCGCCCTGATGGCAAAAATCATGGCTTGCTTTGTCTCTCAGGACAAAACCAGTAGGTAGTGCCCTGATCATAATATATAAAGGTCATAAGACTGAAAATTGAAAAGACCTTAATTACCATTCAACAGAATACCACATTTTGTGATGGAGAAAAAGAGGCTCCAAAGAAAAGGTGACTAACCAGAAGTTATTTAATTATTTAGTAGAAGAACCATGATTGTAAAATATAAGTCCACTTGTTAGAATCCTTACAAAGTATTGTCATTAGAGTTGATAGAAACAGTGCTTATGTGGTTGTGTTTACACCTTTGAGAGTTCACACATTAGCTCACACACTTTAGTTCACAAGTTGGGAGATTTACAAGTCAGAATTCAGTATGAGATTCACAAGAATGAGATTCACACCTCCCATAATCCCACTCTTGGAGGAGACATCAACCTTTGAGTTTACACCTCTAAAAGAACATAAAAAGAGCTCAGTTAGTGAAGTGAGTTCAGTTCAGAAGATTGGCAGAGCCAGAAGTCAGTTCGGAAGATTGCCAAGAGTTGGAGTTGAGCTAGAGGCAGAAGCTGGCAGAGGCAAAAGACTAGCAACAAAAGCTCTCGTTAACAAAGAAAGCTAACTGGGCTATTTTGGAAGAGACAATAAAAGACTGGATTTTAACTCTTGGATGCATCTGAGGTGATTATTGATCTAAACTGAAACTAAGGCTGCCTCCAGGAAGCCTCCTCCCCCCAAGAAACCTGCTCCCAGAAAACCATTATATTCTAGAAAAGAAGAGAACACCACGTCCACTGATTTCAAATACAGTCTCTTTTTTTTATTTCTTCTTTCCTTTTTCTAATCAAATTAAGTAAGGTTTATATTTTGTTGTTTTTTTCATAAAACCAACTCTTAGTTTTATTTATTAATTCAATAGTTTTCTTACTTTCAATTTTATCAATCTCCCCTTTTATTTTTAGAACTTCAAATTTGTTATTTAATTGGGGATTTTAAATTTGTTCTTTGTTTACTTTTCTTTAGTTGTAAGCCCAATAAACTGATGTTCACTTTTTCTATTTTATGCAAGTAAGTATCTAGAGATATAAAATACAACTGCTTTGGCTGTATCCAATAAATTTTGGCACATTGTCTCTTTGTCATTTTCTTGGATGAAATTATTGATTGTGTCTATGATCTGTTGTGTCAAACATTCATTCTTTTCTTTTTTAGCTTTTTCTTTTTTATCGTTAAAGCTTTTTATTTACAAAGCATATGCATGAGTAATTTTTCCAACATTGACTCTTGCATAACCTTTTATTTTAAATTTTCCCCTTTTTCCCCCTACCCCCTTCCCTAGCTGGCAGGTAGTCCAATACATCTTAAATATGTTGAAATACATGTTAGATCCAACATATGCATACATATTTATACAGTTATCTTGTTTCACAAGAAAAATCAGATCAAGAAGGAAGAAAAAGAAAAAAAAAAACTGAGGGAAAAAAATGGGAGCAAATAACACAGTGAGAATACCATGTTGTGTTCCACACTCTATTCTTGTGGTTCTCTCTCTGGGTGTAGGTGGCTCTCTTCATCACTGCGCATGGAGAACTGGTTTGAATCACCTCATTGTTGAAGAGAGCCATGTCCATCAGAATTGATCATTGTATTGTCTTGTTGTAGAGTCAAACTCCCAAGAAACTATTTTACTGACTTAGAAAAAATAACAACAAAATTCATCTGGAAGAACAAAAACTCAAAAATTTGAAAGGAATTAATGAAGAGAAAAGCAAATAAAGGTGGTCTTGCTGTACCAGATCTAAAATTATATTACAAAGCAGCAATCATCAAAACTATTTGGTACTGGCTAAGAAATAGAGGAGGTGATCACTAGAATTGGTCAGGTTCACAGAACAAAATAGCCAATGACTATAGCAATCTACTACTTGACAAACACAAAGTCCTCAGCTTTGGGGAAAATAATTCACTATTTGACAAAAACTGCTGGGAAAACTGGAAACTAGTATGGCAGAAAGTAAGCATGGACCCACATCTAACATCGTATACCAAAATAAGATCTAAATTGGCTCATGATCTAGATATAAAGAATGATATTATAAAGAAACTAGAAGAACATAGCATAGTTTACTTCTCACATTTGTGGAGGAGGAAAGAATCTGTTACCAAAGAAGAACTAGAAATCATCATTGATTATACAATAGATAATTTTGATTATATTAAGTTAAAAAAAGGTTTGGAGAAACAAAATTAATGAAGATAAGATTAGAAGGGAAGCAATAAACTGGGAAAACATTTTTACATCCAAAGGATCTGATAAAGGTCTCCTTTCTAAAATATACAGAGAACTGACTGAAATTTATAATAGTTCAAGACATTCTCCAATTGATAAATGGTCAAATTATATGAACTGACAATTTTCAGATGAAGAAATTGAAACTACTTTTAGTCACATAAAAAGGTGCTCCAAATCACTATTGATCAGAGAAATGCAAATTAAGACAATTCTGAGATAACACTAACAACCTGTCAGATTGGCTAAGATGACAAGAAACGATAATGATGAATGTTGGAGAGGATGTGGGAAAATGGGACACTGATACACTGTTGGAACTGTGAATGAATCCAACCATTCTGGAGAGCAGTTTGGAACTATGCTCAAAAAGTTATCAAACTGTGCATACCTTTGATCCAGCAGTGTTTCTACTGGTCTTATATCCCAAAGAGTTCTTAAAGGAGAGAAAGGGACCCACAAGTGCAAAAATGTTTGTGGCAAACCTATTTGTAGTGGCCAGAAAGTGGAAACTGGGTGGATGCCCATCAAGTAGAGAATAGCTGAATAAATTATGGTATTTGGATGCTATGGAATACTATTGTTCTGTAAGAAACGACCAGCAGGATCATTTCAGAGAAGTTTGGAGAGACCTACATGATCTTATGCTAAGTGAAATGAGCAGGACCAGGAGATCATTATACACAGCAATAACAAGACTATACAATGATCAATTCTAATGGATGTGGCTCTTTTCACAAATTCTTTCTTTAACATTGGATTATTTTTGGTCTATTTCCATCAATTTTTGGTCTATTTCCCCCTGACCTTTTATTGCATGTAATTTTTATTACCTCATGATCTGAAAAAAAATAAGTTTATAAAAAAATAAATTTAATAATTTGTTACCTCATGATCTGAAAAAAAGAAATAGTATTTCTGCCTTTCTGCATTTCATTTTAAGGTTTTTATGCCCTAATACATGGTCAATTTTTATATAGATTCCATGAACTATCAAGAAAAAAAAAGCATATTCCTTTCTGTCTCTTATACCTAACTTTTCTAATATTTTGTTTACGTCCTTAACTTCTTTCTTATTTATTTTGTCTTTCAATTTGTCTAGTTCTGAAAGAGCAAGGTTGAGATCCCCACTAATATAGTTTTACTGTCTATTTCTTCTTGTAATTCTCTTAACATCTCCTTTAGTAACTTGTATCACTTGGTGCATATGTATTTAGTATTGATATTGCTTCATTATCTATGGTACCCTTTAGCAAGATATAGTTTCCTTCCTTATCTCATGTTACATTTTCTCCAAAATGTTTATCATCCTTCATTTTATGTTGCTTTACTACTTGAGAGCTAAGCTATTTTAATAAGCACATTCTGTTTTTGTATAAAATGAAGACTTTAATCTTCCTGATTTTTCCTGAGCTTCAAATTATGTGCTTTCCTGATAGTGTCACTTTTTTGCGCCCTGATGGCAAAAATCATGGCTTGCTTTGTCTCTCAGGACAAAACCAGTAGGTAGTGCCCTGATCATAATATATAAAGGTCATAAGACTGAAAATTGAAAAGACCTTAATTACCATTCAACAGAATACCACATTTTGTGATGGAGAAAAAGAGGCTCCAAAGAAAAGGTGACTAACCAGAAGTTATTTAATTATTTAGTAGAAGAACCATGATTGTAAAATATAAGTCCACTTGTTAGAATCCTTACAAAGTATTGTCATTAGAGTTGATAGAAACAGTGCTTATGTGGTTGTGTTTACACCTTTGAGAGTTCACACATTAGCTCACACACTTTAGTTCACAAGTTGGGAGATTTACAAGTCAGAATTCAGTATGAGATTCACAAGAATGAGATTCACACCTCCCATAATCCCACTCTTGGAGGAGACATCAACCTTTGAGTTTACACCTCTAAAAGAACATAAAAAGAGCTCAGTTAGTGAAGTGAGTTCAGTTCAGAAGATTGGCAGAGCCAGAAGTCAGTTCGGAAGATTGCCAAGAGTTGGAGTTGAGCTAGAGGCAGAAGCTGGCAGAGGCAAAAGACTAGCAACAAAAGCTCTCGTTAACAAAGAAAGCTAACTGGGCTATTTTGGAAGAGACAATAAAAGACTGGATTTTAACTCTTGGATGCATCTGAGGTGATTATTGATCTAAACTGAAACTAAGGCTGCCTCCAGGAAGCCTCCTCCCCCCAAGAAACCTGCTCCCAGAAAACCATTATATTCTAGAAAAGAAGAGAACACCACGTCCACTGATTTCAAATACAGTCTCTTTTTTTTATTTCTTCTTTCCTTTTTCTAATCAAATTAAGTAAGGTTTATATTTTGTTGTTTTTTTCATAAAACCAACTCTTAGTTTTATTTATTAATTCAATAGTTTTCTTACTTTCAATTTTATCAATCTCCCCTTTTATTTTTAGAACTTCAAATTTGTTATTTAATTGGGGATTTTAAATTTGTTCTTTGTTTACCTTTCTTTAGTTGTAAGCCCAATAAACTGATGTTCACTTTTTCTATTTTATGCAAGTAAGTATCTAGAGATATAAAATACAACTGCTTTGGCTGTATCCAATAAATTTTGGCACATTGTCTCTTTGTCATTTTCTTGGATGAAATTATTGATTGTGTCTATGATCTGTTGTGTCAAACATTCATTCTTTTCTTTTTTAGCTTTTTCTTTTTTATCGTTAAAGCTTTTTATTTACAAAGCATATGCATGAGTAATTTTTCCAACATTGACTCTTGCATAACCTTTTATTTTAAATTTTCCCCTTTTTCCCCCTACCCCCTTCCCTAGCTGGCAGGTAGTCCAATACATCTTAAATATGTTGAAATACATGTTAGATCCAACATATGCATACATATTTATACAGTTATCTTGTTTCACAAGAAAAATCAGATCAAGAAGGAAGAAAAAGAAAAAAAAAAACTGAGGGAAAAAAATGGGAGCAAATAACACAGTGAGAATACCATGTTGTGTTCCACACTCTATTCTTGTGGTTCTCTCTCTGGGTGTAGGTGGCTCTCTTCATCACTGCGCATGGAGAACTGGTTTGAATCACCTCATTGTTGAAGAGAGCCATGTCCATCAGAATTGATCATTGTATTGTCTTGTTGTAGAGTCAAACTCCCAAGAAACTATTTTACTGACTTAGAAAAAATAACAACAAAATTCATCTGGAAGAACAAAAACTCAAAAATTTGAAAGGAATTAATGAAGAGAAAAGCAAATAAAGGTGGTCTTGCTGTACCAGATCTAAAATTATATTACAAAGCAGCAATCATCAAAACTATTTGGTACTGGCTAAGAAATAGAGGAGGTGATCACTAGAATTGGTCAGGTTCACAGAACAAAATAGCCAATGACTATAGCAATCTACTACTTGACAAACACAAAGTCCTCAGCTTTGGGGAAAATAATTCACTATTTGACAAAAACTGCTGGGAAAACTGGAAACTAGTATGGCAGAAAGTAAGCATGGACCCACATCTAACATCGTATACCAAAATAAGATCTAAATTGGCTCATGATCTAGATATAAAGAATGATATTATAAAGAAACTAGAAGAACATAGCATAGTTTACTTCTCACATTTGTGGAGGAGGAAAGAATCTGTTACCAAAGAAGAACTAGAAATCATCATTGATTATACAATAGATAATTTTGATTATATTAAGTTAAAAAAAGGTTTGGAGAAACAAAATTAATGAAGATAAGATTAGAAGGGAAGCAATAAACTGGGAAAACATTTTTACATCCAAAGGATCTGATAAAGGTCTCCTTTCTAAAATATACAGAGAACTGACTGAAATTTATAATAGTTCAAGACATTCTCCAATTGATAAATGGTCAAATTATATGAACTGACAATTTTCAGATGAAGAAATTGAAACTACTTTTAGTCACATAAAAAGGTGCTCCAAATCACTATTGATCAGAGAAATGCAAATTAAGACAATTCTGAGATAACACTAACAACCTGTCAGATTGGCTAAGATGACAAGAAACGATAATGATGAATGTTGGAGAGGATGTGGGAAAATGGGACACTGATACACTGTTGGAACTGTGAATGAATCCAACCATTCTGGAGAGCAGTTTGGAACTATGCTCAAAAAGTTATCAAACTGTGCATACCTTTGATCCAGCAGTGTTTCTACTGGTCTTATATCCCAAAGAGTTCTTAAAGGAGAGAAAGGGACCCACAAGTGCAAAAATGTTTGTGGCAAACCTATTTGTAGTGGCCAGAAAGTGGAAACTGGGTGGATGCCCATCAAGTAGAGAATAGCTGAATAAATTATGGTATTTGGATGCTATGGAATACTATTGTTCTGTAAGAAACGACCAGCAGGATCATTTCAGAGAAGTTTGGAGAGACCTACATGATCTTATGCTAAGTGAAATGAGCAGGACCAGGAGATCATTATACACAGCAATAACAAGACTATACAATGATCAATTCTAATGGATGTGGCTCTTTTCACAAATTCTTTCTTTAACATTGGATTATTTTTGGTCTATTTCCATCAATTTTTGGTCTATTTCCCCCTGACCTTTTATTGCATGTAATTTTTATTACCTCATGATCTGAAAAAAAATAAGTTTATAAAAAAATAAATTTAATAATTTGTTACCTCATGATCTGAAAAAAAGAAATAGTATTTCTGCCTTTCTGCATTTCATTTTAAGGTTTTTATGCCCTAATACATGGTCAATTTTTATATAGATTCCATGAACTATCAAGAAAAAAAAAGCATATTCCTTTCTGTCTCTTATACCTAACTTTTCTAATATTTTGTTTACGTCCTTAACTTCTTTCTTATTTATTTTGTCTTTCAATTTGTCTAGTTCTGAAAGAGCAAGGTTGAGATCCCCACTAATATAGTTTTACTGTCTATTTCTTCTTGTAATTCTCTTAACATCTCCTTTAGTAACTTGTATCACTTGGTGCATATGTATTTAGTATTGATATTGCTTCATTATCTATGGTACCCTTTAGCAAGATATAGTTTCCTTCCTTATCTCTTTTAATTAGATCTAGTTTGTTTTTGCTTGATCTGAGATTTAGATTGCTACCCCTGGCTTTTTTATTTCACCTGAAGCAAAATAGATTCTGTATGTATCATTCTGCTTTGAATGTGCTTCTTGTAAACAACAAATTATAGGATTCTGGCTTTATTCTAGTCTACTATCCACTTCTGTTTTATGGGAAAATTCATCCCATTAACATTCACAGATAAAATAACTAATTCTGTATTTCCTGCCATCTTATTTACCCCAAGTTATGATTTTCATTTTCTTTTCCTCCTTTTCTCCTCCCAGTATTTTGCTTCTGGCAACCTTCCTTAAACAGCCTTTTCCCTTTACTGTCCCTCCCCCATTCTTATACCTTTCCCTTACTACTTCTGTTTTCCCTTCTATTAGCCTCCTCCTTTCCTTTCCTTTCCCCTGTCCTTCCCACTTCCCTATAAGCTGAGAGAAGTTTCTCTGTCAAATCAAATATATCTGATATTCTCTCTTTCAGCCAAATCTGATGAAAGTATGATTCACACTATGTTCACCCTCCTCCTTTCTTTCCCTCAATTATAATAAGTCTTCTTTGCCTCTTCATGAGATGTGATTTCCCTCAATTTTCCTCTTTTTCCAGTACAATCCCCTTTCCACCTCTAGTTTCTTTTTCATATTATCACAATAAAAACAAATTATACCCTCTCTCCCTAAGTATAACTATATGAGAGATGTAGTTCTCAATAGTTCTTTCCTTTTTACTTTTTTATACTTCTCTTGCATCCTGTATTTGGAAATCAATTTTGTTGTTGTTGTTGTTCACCTCTGATCTTTTCATCAGAAATAAAGGAAATTCACTTGTATCATTGAATGTCCATCTTCCCTGAAAGATAATGATTAATTTATCTGGAGAGTTGATTCGTGGTTGCAATCCAAGTTCCATTGCCTTTAGGAATATCAGATACCAAGCCCTTCAAACTTTTAAGATGGAAGCTACTAGGTCTTGTGTAATCCTGATTGTGGCTCCTCAATATTTGAATTGTTTCTTCCTAGTTGCTTATGATATCTTTTTCTTGATCTGGATAATTCTGAAATTTAGCCACAATATTGCTTGGTATTTTCATTTGGGGGTCTCTTTCAGGAGGTGATTGATGAATTCTTTCAATGGCTATTTTACTTTCTGAATCTAGGACATCAGCACAGTTTTTCTTGATGATATCCTGAAAGATGAAGTCTAGGCTCTTTTTTTTCAGCATGGTTTTTAGGAAGTCCAGTAATGCTTTGATCATCTCTCCTAGATCTATTTTTCAAGTCAGTTGTTTTTCCAATGAGATATTTTACATTTTCTTATATTTTTTTTTCATTTTTTGATTTTGTTTAACCCATTCTTGATGTCTCATTAAGTCATTTATTTCCATTTTTTCAGTTCTAATTTTTAGCGCATTATTTTCTTCAGTTACTTTTTTCAGCTCCTTTTGTATCTGGCCAATTAAATCTTTAAATGAGTTGTTTTGTTCATTGCATTTTTTTCCATTTCACAAATTCTGTTTTTCAATGAATTGGTTCCTTTTTCATATCTATTTTCTAAGGAGTTATATGCTTTCGCATATTTCACCAAATATATTTTTTAGAGAGTTATATGCTTTTCCCCATTTTAATGTATCTATTTTTAAGCAGTTTTCTTCAGATAATTTCTGTTTTTCATTTTCCATACTCTCTTGCAAAGATCTCATTTCCTTTCCCCATTCTTCTAATTCTCTTTTAAAATCTTTTTTTAAACCTTTCAAGAAAGCCTTGTGAAATGGGGACCATATCATATTTTCCACTGGGGCTTCATGTGGACTTGATTTGCCTTTAGAAACCTTAGGATTTGAGGTCTGTTCTCTCTCTCCATAAAAGCTTCCTATGGTTAGAGTTCTATTTGCTTTTTTGCTCATTTTTTAAGGGTTGAGGTCTACTTTTAAGGCAAAGGGGCAACAGACACTTTAATTTGCCCTGGGACTGTTCTGCTGACTGACTTTCAATGCTGGGTAATTGCAACCAGGTCCCACATTCTTCCAGAGCTCAGTGGCTCACATTTCACCTTTTGTGTTTGCTTTTGCATGTCTTATAGCAAATTTGCTAAACCACCCACTTACAACCAGGACGAACAGTCTAAGAGTCTTACAATAGATTCCCCAGTGCTGCTGCAACCCTATGGCTCCCTGCCCCAGCTCGTTGCCTCAAGCTTTCTGTGCTGCAGTCTGGGCTAGGAAGACTGTCCCCCCACCTCAGTTGAAACAGACTTTTTCTGAAGTTCTTCCACTTCTGCTGGAAATGTGTTGTGCTCCAAATATTTGTGGATTCTGTCACTTCAAAAATCAGTTCAGAGGTTTAACATACTGTTTTTGGTTTGAGAAAAGGTCAGAGGAGATCTCAAAGAGCCATGTCTCTTCTCTGCTATCTTGGCACCATCTCTCTACAGTCTCTTTTTATTACACTCTACTATTGTTACAAAGTAAAGCTTTTACAAAAGATAAATTGTGGGAAGCTTAATCCCCTTCCCTCTGTGATCCATTGTAGTATCTGAGAAGAGATAGGAAATAAGGTTTTTAGTTTTTAGCTTAGTTCCCTTACAGCATAGTAAACATTTCAAATTCCATATCTATCCTAGTGCTTGACTTTTGAGCCCTGTGCCTTCTCAAAGTTTCATACTGAGATGGTTGATTGCAGCACCAACCTACCTGAAAATCTGACTTCAAGGTCACCACTATCAAACTCCTTGTTCAGTGAATCATCTCTAATATATGAAACTTAATATAAAAAAATAGAAATCAAATCCCTCAGTCTATTTCTCAAAGATAGGGAAGGCATGTTGAAAGAAGGATAGTAGATGAAGGGAATCCTTTTAGTTCAATTCATTGAGTCCAGCAACTAGAAATCCAGTAGAAAAAAAAAAAAGTTATATAGAACTTCCAATTCCATGTCAACATTAATCTTTTTTATTTAATCTTTTTATTTTTTCCAGTTACATGTAAAACAATTTTTACATTTGTTTTAAAAATTTTGAGTTTCAGATTTTCTTCCTTCATGCCAACACCCAACCTAAAAAGGCACATGTGTGCTTATGTTAAACATTTTCATGAGATTTATATTATAAAAGTAAACATAATCTCAAAAAAAAACCTTCAGGAAAAATAAAATTTAAGAGAGACACTCAGGGAAAAAAATCATTAAGAAAATGCAAGAGATAGACAGAGAGACACACAGAGAGAAACAGAGACAGAGTCAGAGAAAAAGACAGAAAGACAGAATATGTCAATTTGTATTCAAACATAATTGGTTCTTTTTCTGAGTGTGGATAGCATTTTTCATCATAAATACTTCAGAATAGTCATGGATTAGTGTATCATTGAAAACAAAGAAATTCATTCACAATTGCACAACATTACTATCACTTTGTACACAATAAATTTCACTTTGCTTAAGTTCATGGAAGTCTTTACAGGTTTTTTTGATAGCTTCTTGTGCATCATTTCCCATAGAAGAATAATATTCCATCATAATCATATATCACAATTTATTCAGACATTTCCTAATTGATGGTCCCCTGAATTTTCAGTTCTTTGCCCCGAGAAGATAGCTACTATAAATATATATTTTGTGCATAAATAAATAAATAAATATATGTTCTTTTCCTTGTTTTTATTATCTCTTTTGGAATTCATGACTAGTAGTGGTATTGTTAGGTCAAAGGATATGCATGATTTTGTATCTCTTTGCACATAATTCATATCTTTTGATCATTTATTAATTCAGAAATGGTCCTTTTTAAATAAATTTGACTCAGTTCCTTTTCCATTTTAGAAATAAGGCTTTCATTGGAGAAACTTGCTTCAAAATTCTTTTCTATATTACTATTGCTAACTGTATTCCTCTCTTGCTGTATTATCTCTCTCTTTTCATGTTGACCCTTTTCCAAAGTGTTGATCAGACCTTTCTCCATTATGCTCTCTTTTCTATCACCCTCCTCCTTCCCATATATTTTTCTCCTTCCTATTTTCCTGCAGGGTAAGATAAATTTCTATACCCTTATTGACTGTTTATGTTATTTTCTCTTTGAACAAATTCTGATGAAAGCAAGGTTCATTCAATATCCCTCATTCATCCCTCTTCTACTCCACTGCAAAAAATCTTTTTTATGTCTCTTTTTTTAAACAATAGATTTTTATTTTCAAAATATATGCAAAGATAGCTCTTAACATTCACTTTTGCAAAACCTTGCATTCCAATTTTTTTTCCATCCTGCCCCCATCGACTCTCCTAGACAGTAAATAACCCAACATATGTTAAACATGCAAAATACTTCTATATGTATTTCTACTTTTATCATACTGCACAAGAAAAATAAGATCAAAAAGAAAAAAAAAATAGAAAAAAGTAAGCAAACAACAACAAAAAAAGTGAAAAAAAAAAAAACTATGTTGTGATCCACATACAGTCCCTATAATCCTCTTTTTGGATGCAAATGGCTCTCTCCATCACATCTATTGAAATTGGTTTGAATCACCTCATTGTTGAGAGAAGCCACATCCATCAGAATTGATCATCACATAATCTTGTTGTTTCTATATACAATGTTCTCTTGGTTGTACTCATTTCACTTAGCATCAGTTCATGTAAGTCTCTCCAGGCCTTTCTGAAATCATCCTGCTCATAATTTCTTATAGAACAATAACATCCCATAACTTTCATATACCATAACTTATTCAGCCATTCCCTGACTGATGGACAGCCACTCAGTTTCTAGTTCCTTGCCACTACAAACAGTTTTGCACATGAGAATCTTTCCCCTTTTTATGATCTCTTTGGGTACGGGCCTAGTGAAGATACTGCTGGTTTAAAGAGTATGTACAATTTTATAGTGCTTTGGCCATAGTCCCAAATTGTTCTCCAAAATGGTTGGATATGTTCACAACTCCACTAACATTGTATTATTGCCCCAGTGTGTCCACATCTCCTTCAACATTTACTAGTATCTTTTCAAGTCATTATAGTCAATCTTAGAAGTATGTATAGCTAGGCTATATTCATTTACATTTTTTTCATTAATGGCATTGAAATTCTTGATCTTTTTGTTCTTCCAGATGAACTTTGTTATTATTTTTTCTGGCTCTCTAAAGGAGTTTCTTGGCAGTTTAATTGGTATGGTACTGAAATAGTAGATTAATTCAAAAATAATGGACATTTTTATTATATTAGCTTGATGCTTGATATTCTTCCAATTATTTAGATCTGAATTTATTTGTGTAGAAAGTCTTTTGTAATTCTGTTCACATAGTTCCTAACTTTGTCTTGGCAGGTAAACTTCCAAATATTCTATATCATCTATACTTATTTTAAATTAAATTTCTCTTCATATCTCTTGATGCTGGACTTTGTTAGTAGCATATCAAAATGCTGATTTATGTGGATTTATTTTGTATCTTACAACTCTGCTGAAGTTGTTAATTGTTTCTAGTAGTTTCTTAGTGTATTCTCTAAGTATATCATCATGTAAAGGTAACTAGATGGTGCAGTATATAAATCATTGGCCTGGAGTCAGGAGGAACTGAGTTCAAATATGGGCTCAGACTCATAACACTTAATAGCTGTGTGACCTTGGGCAAATCACTTAACACCAATTGCATAACAAAAAACAAGACATCCAAAAAATGATCAACAAATTGATTCTTCTTCTTCTTCTTCTTCTTCTTCTTCTTCTTCTTCTTCTTCTTCTTCTTCTTCTTCTTCTTTTTTAAAGTATACTCTCATATCATCTGCCAAGGGTGATAATTTGGTTTCTTCATTACCTACTCTTAATTTCTTTAATTTATTTTTTTTCTCATTGCTAAAGTTAACATTTCTCATACAATAATAAATAGTAATGGTGATGTTGGGCAACCTTGTTTCATGCCTGATCTTATTGGGAATGCTTCTAAATATTCCCATTTCTCATGTTGCTTCTTGGTAGTTTTAATTGAATGCTACTAATCCTTTTAAGGAAAATTATATTTATTCCTATGCCCTCTAGTATTTTTCATAGGAATGGGTGTTGGATTTTGTCAAAAGTTTTCCTGCATTTATTGAGAAAATCATGTGATTTCTGTTAGTTTGATTATATATATATATATATAGTCAATTATGCTAGTAGTTTTCCTAATATTGAATCATTCTTGCATTCCTGTTATAAATCCTACTTGGTCATGTTGTATTATGCTGATGATAACTTGCTGTTATCTCTGGTAATATTTCATTTAAGATTTTCCCATAAATATTCATTATAAAAATTGTTGTATAATTTTCTTTCTCTGTTTTTACCCTATCTGGTTTAGCTATCAGCACCGTATTTGTGCTATTAATGGAATTTGGTGGGACTTCTTTCCCTTTTTCCCCAAATAGTTTGCATAGTATTGGAATTAATTGTTTAAATGTTTGGTAGAATTCTCTTGTAAATCCATACAGGCATGGAGAATTTTTTTATTTCTTCTGTTAATCTGTGAGATACACACACACACACACACACACACACACACACACACACACATATATAATTTTAAATGCTTTTTATTTTCAAAATATATGCATGGATAATTTGACAACATTGACTCTTGCATAGCCTTATGTTTTAGATTTTCTCCTTCCTCCCATCCCCTCCCCTAGATGGCAAGCAATCCAATACATGTTAAATATGTTAAAATATATGTTAAATCCAATATGTATAAACAAATTTATACAATTTTCTTGCTGCACAAGAAAAAATCATGTTAAAAATGAAAGTAAATTAATAAGAAAGCATCATGCAAGCAAACAACAACAAAATGAGTGAGAATGTTATGTTGTGATCCACATTCAGTTCCCACAGTTCTCTCTCTGGATATAGATAGCTCTCTTCATCACAAGATCATTGAAACTGGCACCAGTCATCTCATTGTTGAAAAGATTTATTTTCATCAGAATTCATCTTTGTATAATATTTATGTTGCTGTGTACAATGATCTCCTGGTTCTGCTCATTTCACTTAGCATGAGTTCTTGTAAGTCTCTCCAGAGTTCTCTAAAATCATCTTTCTGATAATTTCTTATAGAAAAATAATATCCCATAACATTCATATACCATAACTTATTCATCCATTGTCCAACTGATAGAAATCCACTCAGTTTCCAGTTTCCTGCCATTTAAAAAAGGGCTGCCACAAACATTTTGGGCAGTCTATATTTTTGTAAGTATTCATCCATTTCACTTAGATGATCAGATTTATTAGCAGACAGTTGAGCAAAATAGCTCCTGATTATTGATCTAATTTCCTCTTCATTAGTGGAAAGTTTACCCTTTTCTTTTGCCTCTTTTATGGCAGATAATTTGCATTATTCCATCTCTCCTTTTCTTTTCTGCTGGCACATTCTTCTCAGTCATTAATTTTATTTTTTCATATATCAACATTTCATGTTCAACTCACATATGTGCCCCCTGTCTACCTTCCTCAATGAGAACGTTCTAATAATTACAAATATCATCCTCATTTGTAGGAATATAAACAAATACATCTTTGTAAGTTCCTTATGATATCCCTTTCCTGATAACCTCTTTATGCTTCCAATGAGTTCTTTATTTGGAAATTAAATTTTCTATTGGGCTCTGGTCTTTTTACCATGAAAGCTTTAAGTCCTGTATTTTATTGAATTTTCGTTTTCTCACCTGAAGGTTTACAATCATTTTTGTTGGGTAGGTGAATCTTGGTTGTAATCCTAACTTCACTGCTCTTATGGATATCATATTCTAAGCCCTCTAATGCTTTAATGTAGAAGCTACTAAATCTTATGTTATTCTGACTGTGGTTTCATGGTAGTTGAATTGTTTCTTTCTGGATGCTTGCAATATTTTCTCCTTCACCTGAGAGTTCAAAAATTTGGCTATAATATTCCTGGGAGTTTTCATTTTGGGATCTCTTTTTGCATGTAATTAGTAGATTCTTTCAATTTCTACTTTACACTCTGGTTCTAGACTATGAGGACTATTTTCCTTGGCAATTTCTTGAAAAATGATATCCAGGCTCTTTTTTTTTATCACAACTTTCAAATAATATTAAATTATCTCTCCTAGATGTATATTCAAGAACAATTGTTTTTCTAATGAGATTTCACATTTTTCTTTAAAATTTTTATTTTATTGTATCTTGGTTTTACATAAAGTCATGAGTTTCCACCTGTTCAATTCTATTTTTAAGGAATTAGTCTACTTGGTGAATTTTTGTGCCTTTCCCAATTGGCCAATTTGTTTTTTAGGACATTCTTCTCCTCATTCACTTTTTGTATTTCCATTTGTACTTCTCTCAATTTTTTCCTAATTTTTCCTCCATCTCTCTTACTTAATTTTCAAAGTTCCTTTTTTTGTTGTTTTATCCTAATTTTCCTAGCTTTTAGCTGTTTATTAAAGTAGGACTCTGTTTCCAAAATCAGTTTTTTCTCAAGTTCCAAGGTTTTTTCACAGCTGTTTTTAGCAATCCTTCTAGAAATCTGATCACATGCATTCTTTTCTGCCTTGTAATTGTGAGGTATTTCTCTACCTCACCGTAGCAGTAAAATGTAGTGTACTACTACTTGGACTCCTCTGACTCATGCTTCACTGGTAATGCACACTAGACTTCCACCCTGTTGCTACAAACTCTCTCCACTGACCTTTAGAGTCCTCCCTGGGGTCTCTGAATTGAGACGTCCAGAAGCATTCAGCATGCTACTGATTCAGAAGTTCTACCCAGCTGATGTTGGGGCCTGGATCAGAGATGCAGCCAGGACTATGACTATGTGCTTTACTCTGGGACTTCCTTTTCCCTGGGACATCCTGATAGTTTTAATTGGATGCTACTAATCATCTCAAGGAAAATTATATTTATTCCTGTGCCCTCTAGTATTTTTCATAGGAATGGGTGTTGGCGTTTGTCAAATGTTTGCCTGCATTTATTGAGATAATCATGTGATTTCTGTAGTTTGGTTATAAATTTAGCCAATTATGCTAATAGTTTTCCTAATATTGAATCAGCTTCATGCTGGGATTTCATGCTGGACTCCTGATGTCACTGGTCTTCTCTGCTGAACTTCAAAGTTGCCTTTGGCTGGAAAATGTTTTATTTTTCCCTTTTCGGTGTTGTAATGCTCTAATTTTTTTTTTAGAATCATTTAAAAGAATTTAGAGTAGTTTGGGGTACAGGTGGGGCAAGTTCTTGCTTTTATTTTGACATTTGGCCCTGTCTTCCTTTAATCCTAATTTTCAAGTAATTATTTTCCTCAGTGAGCTTTTGTACCTTCTTTTATTCATTACTTTTTTTTTTTAATTTTCTTTTGCACCACTCCCAGTTCCTTTCCCATTTTTTCCCTCTATCTGTCTTACTTGATTTTAAAAATTTCTTTTGAGCTCTTCCGTGGCTTGAGACAAATTCTTTTTTTTTTCTTATAGGCTTTGAATGTAGGAGCTTTGGCTTTGCCACCTTCCAATTTGTGTATTGATCTTCTTTGTCATCACAGAAGCCATCTATGACCATAATTTTTTTCTACTTACCATTTTGTTTTTTCTTTCTTTCTTTCTTTCTTTCTTTCTTTCTTTCTTTCTTTCTTTCTTTCTTTCTTTCTTTCTTTCTTTCTTTCTTTCTTTCTTTCTGCTGAGGCAATTAAGATCAAGTGACTTGCCCAAGGTCACACATCTAGGAAGTTTTAAGTGTCTGAGTCCAGATTTGAACTCAGGTCCTCCTGACTTTAGTGGATAGTGATCTATCCACTGTGCCACCTAACTGCCCCTATCTATTCATTTTTTTTTCATACTGGGCTTTCAACTTTTTGTAATTGTATTACTTTTTTTTTAGGATGGAGGCTGCATTGTCCCAGGCTTGAAGGGGTTTGTGCAGTTGTTTTCAGATATCTTAGAGATCTGTTCACAAGCCCACTTTTCTGCCCTGAAACTGTGAGGAGTATCCATGCTCCATTGTGGCTTTAAATTTTGGTGTGTTAAAGCAACAGAGTCCTTCCTCACTTCCAGTAAATAGACTTCCTGTGAGCTGAGGTCTCTGGATGTTGTAGCTGCCATGGCCACTCCTCATTTCCCAAAACCCTCTCACCCTACTGACAGAACTTTCCTGATGACCTTCCAAGTTGTCATTAGTATCTCTGGGCTGAGAAATCTAAAAATTGACAATACATCTGATTCAGATGCTCGTAGGCCTGTTCCTGCTTTGATGGCATGGAGGTGAGGCTGGGGCTATGCACCAGATGTTCAGCCTGGTGCTACAGACTTTTCTTGCTGCCCTTCTAAGTTGTTTTTGGCTAGAAATTTTTATATTCTGTCTTTCTATGTGTTATGATGCTCTAAGAATTTGTTTAGAATCATGATTTAGAGGAATTTGGAGAAGAGCCAAGCAAGTCCCTGACTTTATCTCACCATATGGTTCTGCCTTACATATCACCATCTTTAAAGACACAGACAGCCAGTTTGAAGAGGCCACTGCACCCATTTAAAAGAGACCCAGATGGGTCCATATTGGCAAACTTGGCATTCTAGAAATATGATTTAGGAGACAGGGCCAAGATAGCAAAGATTCACCTAAACTTTATTCTGAATACCTCCAAATGTTTTTGTTGTTGTTGTTATAGCTTCTTATTTACAATATATATGCATGGGTAATTTTTCCGCATTGACCCTTGCAAAACATTCTGTTTCACCTTTTCCCCTCCTTTCCCCCAACTCCTCCCCTAGATAACAGATAGAATAAAAATGTTAAGTATGTTAAAGTATATGTTAAATACAATATGTGTATACATATTCATATAGTTATTTTGCTGCACACAAAAAACTGGATTTAGAAATAAGGTAAAAATTAACCTGAGAAGGAAATCAAAAACACAAGCAGATAAAAACAGAGGGAGTGGAAATGCTATGCTGTGATTCACACTCATTTCCCAGAGGTCTTTTGTGGGGTGTAGCTAGTTCTAATTATTGAACAAATGGAACTGATTTAGTTGAAGAGAGTAACATCCGTCAGAATTGATCATCATATAGTATTATTGTTGAAGTATATAATGATCTCCTGGTCCTGCCCATTTCACTCAGCATCAGTTCATATAAGTCTCTCCAGTCCTTTGTGAAATCATCCTGCTGGTCATTTCTTACAGAACAATAATATTCCATAACATTCATATACCACAATTTACCCAGCCATTCTCCAATTGATGGACATCCATTCGTTTTCCAGTCTCTAGCGACTACAAAAAGGAATGTCACAAACATTTTGACACATACAGTTCACTTTCCCTGCTTTAATATATCTTTGGGATATAAGCCCAGCAGTAAAACTGCTGGATCAACAGGTATGCATAGTTTGATAACTTTTTGAGCATAATTCCAAATTGAAAAGGCCTTATTTTAAAAATATATTGAAAATTGACTCTATAAGAAATCAAGTCATTCTGCAATTGATACATGATCAAAAGATATGAACAAACAACTTTCAGATGATGAAATTGAAACTTTTCCTACTCATATGAAAAGATGCTCCAAATCATTATTAATCAAAGAAAGGCAAATTAAGACACCTCTGAGATATCACTACACACCTGTCAGATTGGCTAAGATGGCAGGAAAAGATAGTGATGAATGTTGGAGGAGATGTGGGAAAACTGGGACACTGATACATTGTTGGTGGAATTGTGAATAGATCCATTCTGGAGAGCAATGTGGAAGTATGCTCAAAAAGTTATCAAACTGTGCATACCCTTTAATCCTGAAGTGTTACTGCTGGGCTTATATCTCAAAGAGATCTTAAAGAAGAGAAAGGGACCTATATGTGCAAGAATGTTTGTGGCAGCCCTCTTTGTAGTGGCCAGAACTGGAAACTGAATGGATGCCCATCAATTGGAGAATGGCTGAATAAATTGTGGTATATGAATATTTTGGAATATTATTGTTTGGTAAGAAATTACTGAATGATTTCAGAAAGGCCTGAAGAGACTTACACAAACTGATGCTGAATGAAATGAGCAAGACCAGGAGATCATTATATACTTCAACAACAATACTATATGATCATCGATTCTGATGGACGTGACCCTGTTAAACAATGAGATGAACCAAATCAGTTCCAATAGAGAGTAATGAATTGAATCAGTTACACCTAGCGAAAGAACTCTGGGAAATGATTATGAACCATTATACAGAATTCCCAATCCTTCTATTTTTGTCCGCCTACATTTTTGATTTCCTTCAGAGGCTAATAGCACACTATTTCAAAGTCCTATACTTTTTGTACAGCAAAATAACTGTGGACACGTATACTTATATTGTTTTTAATTTATATTTTAACATATTTAACATGTATTGGTCAAACTGCCATCTTGGGGAGGGGATGGGAGAAAGAGGGGAAAAATTGGAACAAAAGGTTTAGCAATTGTCAATGCTGCAAAATTACCCATGCATATAATAAGTAAATAAAAAACTATAATAAAAAAAATAAAAACAATAAGGCCTTTATCAGAACCTTTAATGGGAAAAGTGTTTTCCCAGTTTATTGCTTACCTTCTAAACTTGTCCACTGCTTTATAATATAGTTTTAGATCAGATACAAGTAGGCCACCTTCATTAGATTTTTTTCATTATTTCCCTTGAAATTCTTGACTTTTGTTCTTCCATATGAACTTTTTTGTTATTTTTTCTAGGTCATTAAAATAGTTTTTTGTGAGTTTGATTGGCATAGAACTAAATAAATAGATTAGTTTAGGGAGTATTGTCATCTTTCCTATACTCGCTCGGCTTATCCAAGAGCACTTAATGTTTTTCCAATTATTTAAATCTCACTTTATTTGTGTGGAAAGTGTCTTGTAATTTTGCTTATATAATTACTGACTTTCCTTTGTAGACAGATTCCTAAATATTTTATGCTATCGACAATTATTTTGAATGGAATTTCTCTTTGTTTCTCTTGCTGTTGGATTTTGTTGGTGATGTATACAAATGCTGAGGATTTATGTGGATTTATTTTGTATCCTGCAACTTTGCTGAAGTTGTGAATTATTTCTAGTAGCTTTTTAATAGCATCTCTGGGGTTCTCTACATATAGCATCACATCATCTGCAAAAAGTGATAATTCGTTTTCCTCGTTATCTACTCTAATTTCTTTAATCTCTTTCTCAACACTTATTGCTGAAGCTAGTGTTTCTAATACAATATTGAATAGTAATGGTGATAGTGGGCAACCTTGCTTCACTCCTGATCTTATTATGAATGGTTCCAGTTTATCCCTATTATATATGATGCTTGCCCATAGTTTTAAATAGATGATCCTGATTATTTTAAGGAAAAGTCCATTTATTCCTATTCTCTCAATTGTTTTTATTAGGAATGGATGTTGGATTTTTATCAAATGTTTTTTCTGCATCTATTGAGATGATCATATTTGTTAATTTGGTTATTGATATAGTCAATTATGCTAATAGTTTTCCTATTATTGAACCAGCCCTGTCTTCCTGGTATAAGTCCTACTTGGTCATGTTCTATTAGCCTGGGGATGGTTTTCTGTTATCTCTTTGCTAATATTTTATTTAAGATTTTTGCATCAACATTCAGTAGGGAGATGCGTCTATAATTTTCTTTCTTTGTTTTCAACCTACCTGGTTTAGGTAGCAGTGCCATGTCTGTGTCATAAAAGGAATTTGGTAGGACTCCTTCAATCCCTATTTTTTCAAATATTTTATATAACATTGGTATTAATTGTTCTTTAAATGTTTGCTAGAATTCACATGTAAATCCATCTGGTGCTGGGGATTTTTTCTTAGGGAGTTGATTAATGGCTTGTTCTATTTCTTTTTCTAAAATGGGGCTTTTTAACCAATTTACTTCTTCTTCTGTTAATCTGGGCAAGCTATATTTTTGAAGGCATTCCTCCTTTTCATTTAAGTTATTGAATTTATTGGCATAAAGTTGGGCAAAGTAACTCCTAAATATTGCTCTAATTTCCTCTTCATTAGTGGCGAGTTCTCCCTTTTCATTTTTAAGACTAACAATTTGATTTTCCTCTTTCCTCTTTTAGTAAACATAATTAGGTTTACTAAGGATTTATCTATTTTGTTTTTTTTTTCATTACAGCAACTCTTAGTTTTATTTATTAATTCAATGGTTTTTTTTTTTTTACTTTCAATTTTATTAATCTCTCCTTTTATTTTTAGAATTTCAAGTTTCACCCAATCATTCTTTAGGAAGAGATTGTTGAGTTTACAGTTATTTTTTTGGTCTGTTTTTCCCTGGCTTTTTATACAATTTAATTTTTATTGCATTGTGATCTGAAAAGAATGCATTTACTATTTCTGCCTTACTGCATTTGAATTTGAGGTCTTTATGTTCTAATATATGGTCAAGTTTTGTATAGGTTCCATGAACTGCTGAGAAGAAAGTGTATTTATTTCTGTCTTTTTTAGTTTTCTCCAAAGATCTATCTTACCTAACTTTTCTAGTATTCTATTTATCTGTTTGTCTTCTTTCTTATTTATTTTGTACTTTCATTTATCTAATTCTGAGAGTGCAAAGTTGAGATCTCCCACTATTAGAGTTTTGCTGTCTATTTCTTTTTGCAGCCCTCTTAATTTCTCTTTCAAGAATTTAGATGCTACATAACTTGTGTATATATGTATAATATTGATATTGCTTCATTATCTATGTTACCCTTTAGCAAGGTACAGGGCCCTTCCTTATCGCTTTTAATAAAATCAATTTTTGTTTTTGCTTGATATGAGATCAAGGATGGCCACCCCTGCTTTTTTGACTTCACCTGAAGCACAGTAGATTCTGCTCCAGCCTTTTACCTTTACTCTGCATTTATCACCATGCTTCAAGTGTGTTTCCTGTAAACAACCTATTGTAGGATTCTGGCTTTTAATCCATTCTGCTATCCACTTTCACTTTATGGGGGAGTTTATTCTAGTCACATTTATGGTTAAAATGACTAATTCTGAATTACTTTCCATCTTGTTAATCCCTGCTTATGCTTTTCTCCTTTCCTTCCTCCTTACCCCCCTCCCCAATATTAAATTTGTGGCCACCACTTGCCTCTCACATCCCGCCCTTTTTAGGATCCCTCCCCATACCTTATAGTGCCTCCCTTTTTCTTACCCCTTTTCCTCACAATTTTTGTATTCCCTTCCACCTAGCTTACTCCTTCCCTTTTCACTTTTTCCTCCCACTTTTCAATGGGGTGGGAGAAGTTTCTCTGTAAATCAATTATGTCTAACATTTTTCTCTTTAAGCCAGTTCTGATGAGAGTAAGATATACATTATGTTCATTCCCCTCCCTTCTTTTCCTCAGCTGTAATAGATTTTCTTTGCTTCTTCTTGTGATGTAATACCACCACTTTACACTTTTTCTGGTACAATTTCCTTTCCACCTCTAGTTTCTTTTTTATATTATAACTGTAAAACCAAATCTTACATTTGTTCTTTATGTACATTTATAACAGAAATAGTTTCTAAGATTTCTTTTTACCTTTTTATGTTTCTCTTGAGTTCTATATTGAAGATCAAACTTTTTGTTTAGTTCTGTTTTTTTCATCAGAAATAGATGAAAGTCACCCATTTCATTGAATATCCATCTTCTTCCCTGGGGAAAAAATGCTCATTTTGGCTGGGTAATATATTCTTGGCTGCATACCAAGTTCCTTAGCCTTTCAGAATATCACATTCCAGGCCCTTTGATCCTTTAAGGTGGACACTGCTAGATCCTGAGTAATCCTTATTGTAGCTCTTCTATATTTGAATTGTGTTTTTTTTCCTGCCTGCTTGTAGTATTTTTTCTTTGGTCTGACAGTTCTGGAACTTAGCCACAATATTTCTTTTAGTTTTGATTTTGGGGTCTCTTCCAGTAGGTGATCAATGAATTCTTTCAATGTCTATTTTACCCTCTGTTTCTATAACTTATGAGCAGTTGTCTTTGATAATTTCTTGGAAAATAGTGTCTAGGGTCTTTTTTTCATCATAATTTTCAGGAAGTCCAATAATTCTCCAATTATATCTCCTAGCTCTATTTTCCAGGTTTGTTGTTTTCCCAAGTAGGTATTTGACATTTTTCCCCCATTGCTTTCCCAAGTAGGTATTTGACATTTTCCCCCATTGTTTCATTTTTTGTTTGTTTGTTTTTGCTTGATTGTTTCTTGGTCTTTCTTTGAATCATTCATTTCCATTTGTTCAATTCTGAATTTTAATGAATTATTTTCTTCATTTTTAAAAAAATTTCTTTTTGTAAGTATCCAATTGAGTTTTTCAATGAGGTGTTTTGTTCTGTGGAATTTTTTTTCAATTTTGCCAATTTTATTCTTTAGAGAGCTATTTTCTTTTTCCTATTCACTAATTCTGTTTTTCAAGGATTTGATTTCTTTATCCACTCTATCTTTAAATGAGTGAAATGACTCATTCAATCCCTCTTGCCAAGCTTCCCTTTCCTTTCCCCATTTTTCTTTTAGCTCTCTTGTGAGAGTCTTTTAAATTTCTTCTATGAGAGTCTTGTGTGTTGAGGACTAGATCATATCCCCCTTTGGGTATTCATCTGAAGATACTCTGTCTTTATTCTCCTCAGGGTTTGAAGTCTGCTCTCTATCCGTATAGAAGCTATCTATAATTAGAGCTCATTTTAATTTTTTGCTCATTTTGTCAATGAAGAATGAAAGAAAACAAACAAACAAACACAAAAATGCAGCCAAGGTCTGCTTTTTGGATAGTGTGGTATTATCAAGCTTCCTCTACAGACTGGAGGAAGTAGCAGTGAGGCAGCATCAGGACAGCAATGGCTTTGCTGTGTCTGAGCTTTGAGACTCTAACAATGTGCTGAGTCAGTCCTGGTACTGGGTGAGTGTGGCCCAGTCTCAAGAGAACCTAACATTTTGGGATTTTAGTCTTTACCCGCTGTGTTTACTTCTCTGCTGCTCTACTGGCTTGCTGACAGGGCAAAGTAGTCACACTGTGGTAAAGTTCTCCCATCTGATTTTCTACTGGCTGAGATCACACCCCACCCACCCTCTGGTCTGCTCATTGTGAGCTGCCTTCTGTGCTCTTGCTACCTGCCATGCTCTTGCTGCCTGCCTGCAGTCTGCGCCTGAACTAACTGGCCCCACCCATGAGCAAAAACAGATTTTTTTCTGGCAAATTTTGACAATTTCTTCTATTGGTAATATATTCATGTGTTTTTTTTTTTTTTCAGTCAAACCCTATTTTCAAGGCCTTGTCATGAATATTCTCAAGGCAAGAAAGAGCTTAGATAGATGTGTGTGTCCCCACCTCTATCTTGGCCAGAAATGAGTTATTTTTTCATTAACTGTTTTTTACTTCTTTTTGTATATGTCCAATTGAGTTTTTAAATTAGTTGTCTTGTTCTATGGATTTTTTTCTCATTCCACTAAATTTTTAAAAATGAGTTATTTTCTTTTTCCAATTCACAAATCCTACTTTTCTGGGAATTCTTTATCTTTTCCAATTCAAAAATTCTGTTTCTTTGGGAGTTTTTTAGTTTTTCCAAATCACATTTCAGAAAGTTTTCTTTTTCCACTTTATCAAATTTTTCTTTTAATGAGTTATATGCCTTTTCCATACTCTCTTTCAGAGCTTCTCTTTCCCCATTTTTCTTCTAGCTCTTTTTAAAGAGCTTTTATAATTCCTTCTAGGATAGATTTGTGTGATGGGGACCAGGCTATATTCCTCTTTGGGGTTTTGTCTGGAGACTGCTATTATTTGTTGTGTTCTTCTTCTTTAAAATATAATGGTTCTCTCTGGGAGCAGGTTTCTTGTGGAAGTTTTCTGGAGGCAGCCTTAGTTTCAGTTAAAAGTAATAATCACTGCAAATACAACCAGCTGATAAAAAGCAAATGTTTATTCTTATGTCTTTCCAAACCCGGTTAGCTTTTTTAGAGGCCTCTCTCTCTCCTTGGTTCTAAGAGCTCTTGCAACTTTGTCCTTTGCTTCTGCTTCTGCTTTCTTCAGCTTCCAGCATGCACAAAGTTGGAATATGGAATGAATCTCTTGTCTCCTTGCTTGGGGCTGGGCAGCTTTCTGGAGAGCCTTTCAGACCAGCCTTGGTCTCAGTGGGGGAAGTGCAGGCTGCCAGCCATCATGGTGAAAGTTGGAATGAATCTGACTCCACTTCTGTGAGTGGGCTTGTGGGCTTCCTCCCAGAGTGCTTTGTGTCTGGCCCTGAGAGCTTCTTGTTTATATGCTGTTCATTGAGTTCACACCGATCATTATATCACTGAGAAACCATTATTTGTTGTATGATTAAATCAATGCTAAACTAGATTTACATTGTCTCCTCAATTCCACTTAGTACCTTGTTTCTTCTGGTCCATAACATCTCCTTGTAAGATCTGATCAATCATACTGAACCATGCTAAATTAGATAATTATTGTCTCTATCAACTCTAATAAGTTAACACTTTGTAAGGATTCCAGCAATTATTCTCCTTAGGGTTAGAAATTGCTCTCTTTCTGTATAGGAGCTATCTATAGTTAGAGTTCACTTTCTTTTTTTATTCCTTTTTTTAAAGCCCTTGGAATATATCTTCAGAGCAAGGAGTTTACCAGCTTCCTCTACAGAATAGGGACATAAGGACAGTAGAGAATGGGCTGCAAAGAGCAATTGAGCTGTGGAAGTGTCACTGCCCTGGGCAGATCCCCATGTAGCAGAAATGCTACTGCCCTGGGAAGAACTCCTTGGAGTGGAAGTGTCACTACCCTGTGAAGATCCACACAGAGGAAGTGCTACTGCCCTCGGAAGTGCCCCTTGGAGCAGAAGTGTCACTGCTCTGGGAAGAGCCCTGCTGTGTTAAAAAGTGTAACTGCCCTGCCCTAAGCAAAGCCAGGTGCTGAGGTATGAGGCTGCACAGCTGTGCTGTAGTTTGTACTGAGTCACTCTCAATGCTGGGTGGGTGTGGCCAGGTCCTGTTAAATTCTGGCATTTTGGGGTACATTCTACCTTTGGCGTTTGTGAACTTCTCTGCTAATCTATTACTTTGCCACCAAAGCAGAGCAAACAACCTGTGGTAGAGTCCTCCCTGCAAATTCTATACCCATGGAGGCTGTACTCCACCCCTGGTCTGTTCAGCATGTGCTAGCTGTAGTGTTCTCTTCTTTTTTATGATATATGACCATTCTCTCTGGGAAGCATGTTTCTTGGGGAGGTTTTCTGGAGGCAGCCTTGGTTTCACTTCAGAGTAATAATCACTTCAAACACAGCCAGGAGTTAAAATCCAGTCCTTTATTGTGTCCTTCAAAGTCTTGAGCTTCAGCCCCTAGCACCCTCTGAATGTTTCCAGCCAGCACAAAGATGGAATATGGAATGACTTTGTCTCCACCTTCAAGAGTGGGCTTCTGTATCTCCCAAAGTGCTCTTTGGCTTTGAGAGTTTCTTGCTTTATGCTGTACGCCAATCATTATATCACTGGGAAACCATTATTTGTTTTAGGATTAAATCAATTCTAAACTAGATTTAAACATTGTCTCCTCAATTCCACTTAGTACCTTGTTTCAAGTTCTGGCCCATGACATCTCCTTGTAGGATCAGATCAATCATACTGAACCATGCTAAATTAGATAATTATTGTCTCTATCAATTCTAATGACTTAACACTTTGTAAGAATTCCAACAGCTAGCCTCCATGGTTTGCCTCTCTGCCTGCACTGGCCTCTTTCGCCCAATCAGGACAGAGCTTTTTCTGGTGATCTTCCAGATTATCTTCTGCTGGTTATTTGATGTACTCCCAATATTTGTGTATTCTACCAGTCAAGTACTATTTCAGAGGCTGAATTTGGTAACCAGTAAGTGAGGGTAGAAGGGAGCTCAGAATAAAGCCTGTGTTCTCTGCACCATCTTGGCTCTGCCCTCTCCAAATGCTTTTAAATAATAAGTCTAAACAATTTCTAGAGTGTTTGAATCCACAAAGAGATCGAGTAAAACAAATTCCCAGCTTAAGACAATTTAGAAGGTCAACAGAAAAGCCTATGAGTGTATGTAGTGTAGTCCAGAACAAGTTGTATCGGAGCAGACTAGGCCCCAGCAAAAGTGGAACACACTTTAGGGTGACTGAATCAGTGGAATCAGGGGCAGTTTCCATACTTCTCAGTTTGTAGACAATGAGTAGTTCAGATGAGTTATAAGTAGAATTGCAAGGGTTCTTTTACTGACTCAAGAAGCAGGATTCTCAATCCCAGGGTGAGTAGGAGGAACACTATCACAGCAAACCTTGTGGTCATAGTTCCAGGGTTGAAAGGAATCCTTGTTTTCCTTCATAAACCAGTGCACAGTACAGAAGAGTAATAAATACCTCTCCCTAGGTCATAGCTCCTTGGAAAAACCAAAAAACTAACAACTCTTCCAAATTAACTCTGAAAACAATGAAAAAATAAACAGACCCTGAACCTTGGGAAAGCATTCTCTCCACTTGGGAAGCACAGCCCTAATTTAGTATACATTTAAAGTCAAGAATAGACTGAAAAATTAGTAAGCAAGGAAAAAATTCTGACCAAAACAAAGTTACAATAACAACTTTCATTTAGAACATAACCACAAAGTCAAAATTTCTGTATTCAAAACCAAAAAACTATATATATATATATATATATATATATATATATATATATATATATATATATATATATATATTCATCTCAGGCCATGAAAGAGTTAAAAAACAATTTTGAAAATCAAGTAAGAGAGAGAGAGATGAAAAATTGGGAAAAGAAATAATAGTAATGCAAGAAAGTCATCCAAAAAATGTCAACAGTTTGGTAAAGGCTGCACAAAAAAATATAGTAAAGTAAATAGCATCTTAAAAACAGAATTGATAAAATGATAAAAGAGGCACCAAAAAAAGAGATTAAAAAAAAAAAAGAGAACTCCTTAAAGAGTATAATTGACCAATTGGAAAAGAAGGTATAAAAATTCATTGAATATAATAATTCCTCAAAGTTAGAATTGTGCAAGTAGAAGCTAATGACTTTATGAATCATCAACAAACAATAAAAAAGTCAAAAGAATGATTTTTAAAATGAAAAAAAAAACATTGAGATGGAAAATAGGTCCAGGAAATAATTTTAAGAATTATTGGAGAATCTGAAAGTCATGATAAAGAAGGAAGTAGATATCATCTTACATGAAATTATTCAGGAAAATTCCCTGATATTTTAGATACAGAGAGTAAAATAAAAATTGAAAGAATTTATTGATCATCTCCTGAAAAGGTATCTCAAAATAAAAACTCCAGGGAAATTAAAGCCCAATTTCAGTCCTCTCAGATCAAGGGGAAAAGCACTGTAAACCACCCACAAGAAACAGTTGAATTATCATGGAGCCACAGTCAGAACACATAAAAGTTTATTTATTAAAGCATTTGAAGAATTAGAATATCCTATGAAAGACAACAAAGCTAAAATAACAACCAAGAAATCACTTTCACAGCAAAACTTAGTACAATACTTTGGGGAGGAAATGGATATCCAATGAAATAGAGGACTTTCAAGTATTTCTTTTGAAAAAGATCAGAACTGAATAGAAAAATTGATCTTTAAATACAAGATGCAAAAGAAGCAAAAAAAAAAGTAAACAGAAATGAGAAATAATAAGGGATTCAGTTTAAATTGTTCATATTCCTACTTGGAAAATTGACATGCATAAAACTCTTAACTACTTTCTCATTATTATGACAGTTAAAGAGAGTACACATAGATAGAAAGCAGAGATGTGAGTTGTAATGTGATGGTATTACCTATCTATCCATTTATCTATCTATCTATTTATAATTAATGGATAAGAAAGAAGATTGCACTTGGAGAAGGGACAAAGGAAAGGCAAAATTACATAAATTACCTGGAATGAAAAGCTAGTTTACACTACAAATAAAGTTTATAAGACATATAAAACATAATCAATCATACCTCTTAAATAACAATTTGGTATGAAATCTACAATATCCTTACTTATTTGAAAGACTGACTTTTTTCTTTCTTTCTTTCCTCAGACTGGATACAACTGGATATTTACAGAAGGATTAAAAACTTATTTATCTGATATGTGTTTGTATGAGAATAAATGTTGCTATTACATTAGGCTATTAGATTTCTGGTTACTGTGATACTGGGAACCCCAAAAGAAAAACTTTTATCCATTCTTCTGTAGTAATTATAGTTTTTGATATTTGGATTGATAGTAGCTATGAATTATAAGATTCCAATAGTTACTTGAGCTAAATTATCCTAATCACCATGAATATAGAGACAGTGACAGACAAGTTATACTTTCCTATTAAACTGATTCATCATAATCCTCTGTCAAGCAGCGAAATAATAACAGTTCCAGAGCTATACCATTCATTGAAGTCTCCATTATGAACTCAAACCCAGACTTTTAAGAAAGTCCCTCAATAGTCTTCTATGAATGGGCACATTTCTCAACTATATTTGGATACAGTATCAAGTACCTATTCTCAATTAGGCCCATTTAAAAAAAAATCTAAATTTAGACCTTCTTTCTGAGCTTGTACTGCCACTGAAATCTTTGACACTTCATACCTTTCCATCCCATCTTGAACTTGTGTTAGTTTCTTTACATTCATAGGGCAAAATATTTCTCTATGTTGCCATGCAGTATGTATATGCTGTTGTGTGTATTTAATTGCTTGTTTTGCCACACAATAATACAATAAAATTTTGCACTAACTTTCTATGTACCAATTTCCTATAAATCCCTAATCCATACCTTTGTTTTAAATTGAGCTGTAAAGTCAAATATAGCATTAATCACTATGCACTGCTTCTTCTCTTATACTTTTTATTAGATAATTGGAGTATTGAGAAGTTAAGTGATTTGCCTATGTTCAAACAGTCAATATGAAACATAATGATCCTTAAATCCAGATCTTCCTGATTCTAAGTCCAACTCTATCTGCTATACCATAATACAAACATCTCTTAATAAAGGTCATCAATAGTAAAAGAGAAAAGATAATCCAGAATGATAATATTGATACTTTTGACATTTCTTCTGATAAATCAAAGTTATATAGTGTTCAGTAAATCTTAAAAATTCATTTAGGTATCCATGGTGTCCATCATAGGAAAAATATTATAGTTAAATATTAACAGAAGCCTAGAGCTGGTATAAAAACTCTAGAATGGGTTCTAAAAATTAGCCATAAGAATTTGAGCAACTCATAAGCTCTCTTTGCTTTAATTTTCAAATCTGTGAAATTCAGTTTATCTAAAAGATAAACAAGTTATATGTCTATCATATGAACTGTGTAAATAATTCTTAAATTAATGATAAAATTTGTTTCATACCACAGCAGATGTCTTGAATTGCTGAATCTGAAAAACCAAAGCATCAAGTGATCAGCTTTCTAACTATAAGTGGCTAAATTTAATGAAGTTGAATCCTGGATAACTGGTATACTATCTGCTTTTGTGCTGCTTCTCAAACTCTTTTCTAACCTGTTATTAAGCATTAGATTTTACATATCTCTGGAATGATCTCAGGGAAATTAGAATCATCCCCAAAAGTAGCACCCATTCCAATAAAAAACACTAGAGAACATAAGAATAAATGGGATTTTCCTTAGAATGATAAAGGAGCATCTATCTAAAAACATCAGCATGCAATATATGTAATGAGGATAAACTAGAAGCATCACCAATAAGTTCAGGTTGAAATAAGGATTCCCATTGTCATCACTATTATTCACTACAGTATTACAAGTGTTAGCTTAATCTTTAAGAAAAGAGAAGAAAAAGAAATTGGAGGAATTAGACTAGAGAGTGAGGAAACAAAACCATTAATCCTTGTAGATGATATGATAGTATATTCAAAGAATCCTAGAAAATCAACTAAGAAAAAAATTCTATGAAACAATTAACAACTTTGGCACAATTGCAGGATATAAAATAAATTCATATAAATCATTGAATTTCTATATATTAGTTACCAACAAAGCCCAATGGCAAGAGATAGAAAGACAAATCTCATTTAAAATATATAATATAAATAATTTATATAATATAAATATATAAATATTTGAGAGTCTACTTGCCAAGACAAAAACATGAACATAATTACAAAGCACATTTCACACAAATAAAGGAAGATCTAAATAACTGGGAAAATATCAATTTTTCATGGGTAGAAGAATTAATTTAATAAAAATAACAATTCTATCAAAATGAATGTACTTATTCAATACCACACTAATCAAGCTGCCAAAATGTGATTTTTAGAGGTAGAAAAAAATAATTACAAAGTTCATCTGTTAAAAGAAAAAGTAAAAAATATCAAGGCAATTAATAGAAAAAATTCAAATGACAATGGCCCAGCTGTATCACATCTAAAACTGAATTAAACAGAAGTAATCCAATTCCAATAGACTTGGGATGGAAAATTACATCTGCATCCAAAGAGAGAACTATAGAAGGTGAGTATGGATTAAAGAGTATTATTTTCTCAATTTTTGTTTGCATGTTTACATTTTCTTTCTTATTTTTTGCCTTTGATCTGATTTTTCTCACAAAACATGACAAATATGGAAAAGGATTATATATTTTTAACCTATATCAGATTGCTTGCTGTCTTACAGGAAGGGGTAAAAGAGAAAGGGAAAAATTTTAGACCAATTTTTTACAAATATGAATGCTGAAATCTAACTTTATGTATAGTTGGAAAAATAAAATACTATTAAAAATATATAAAATGACAGTCATCAAAAGCAATAAGAAATAGATTAGTGGATCTATGGAATAGGTTAGGTATACAAAGCATGATAGTCAATGATTATAATAATCTACTGTTTGATAAACACAATGACTCCAACTTTTGGGATAATAACTACCTTTTTGAGGAAAAAATACTGGGAACCTTGGAAAATAATATGATATTAACTAGATATAGACCAACATCTCACATCCTAAACATTTGACCCAAGATAAGGTTGAAATAGATATATGATTTAGGTATAAAGGGCTTATATATTTAGATATATAAGCAAATTAGCAGAGCAAGGGACAGTTTAATTCTCAGGTCTATGGATAAGAGAGGAATTTATACCAAATGAGTACTAGAGAACATTATGAAATGCAAAATGGATAATATTTATTACATTAAATTTATGTTTTTATACAAACAAGACCAATGCAGTCAAGATTAGAAGGGAAATAGAAAACTCAGAAACATTTTTTACAGCCAGTATTTTCAGATAAAGGCCTCATTTCTAAAATATATAGAGAACTGTGTCAAATTCATAAGAATACAAGTCATTTCCCAATTAATAGATGGTCAAAAGATATGAAGACAATTTTCAGATGAAGACATTAAAGCCATCAATAGTCACATAAAAATAGTTCTAAATCATATTTTATTAAAGAAATACTAATTTAAACAACTATGAGGTACTATTTTACAGCTATCATATTGGGTAAGATGACATGAAAAGAAAATGTTAACTGTTGGAGGGAATGTGGGAAAACTAGGAGACTAAAGCATTGTTGGTGAAATTGTGAAATACTCTCATCAATCTGGAGAGCAATTTGGAACTATTCTTAAAGAACCATAAAACTGTGTATATCCTTTGATACAGTAGTATCATTACTGAGTCCATATCTTTTTTTTTTTCCTAATAATTATAATTTTTTGTGATGACCGCGTATTTTAAAATCAGCAGGAGTCAGGAATTCAGGTTAAGGGAAAAATCTTCAATCTTTATTCTCAGTAGAAGTGAAGAAGGATTGCGATAGCAGTATGGGCAGCTGTGACAGGAACCAGCTAGCAGAGGTGAAGGAGGATTGCAGGTGAAAGGGGGATCGGAGGTTAAGGGGGGTCATGATAGCAATGTGAGCAGCTGTGACAAGAAACCAGCCAGCAGTCTCTCTCTTTCTGCTTCCCTTTCCCCTCCCCTGCCTCCACTCACCAAAATCATCATTTCCTATACAACACATCAGGATTTGCACAAAGAGTGGGTGGGGGCCATTCTTTCTCCAATCATATATATTAATAGAGTATGATCCACTTACTATTTAGCCTCACGTGCTTGGGACCTCAGTGCATCAACTCGAGTCTCAGCCCATTACAACTTTTTATTGACAGAACCCATGCCTGGGTCATTTTTTACAACATTATCCCTTGCACTCACTTCTGTTATGATTTTTCCCCTCCCTTCCTCCACCCCCTCCCCCAGATGGCAAGTAGCCATGTTAAATATGTCACAATGTATCCTAGATACGATATATGTGTGCAGAACTGAATAGTTCTCTTGCTGCACAGGGAGAATTGGATACTGAGTCCATATCTTAAAGAAATTATTAAAAAGGGGAAAAGGAAAACCATGAGCCAAAATTTTTGTGGTTTTTTTTGTTTGTTTTTTGTAGAGGCAAAAAATTGGAAAATATATGGATGCCTTTCAAGTGAGAAATGGCTGAATAATTTATTTTATATGAATGTAATAGAATCTTATTGTTTTATAAGAAATGACCAGCAGGTTAATTTCAGAAAATCTTGGAAAGACTTACATGAACTGATGCTTAGTGAAATGAGCAGAATCAGGAAAACACTGTACATACCAACAGCAAGACTGTGTGATTATTAACTATAATAGAATTATCTCTTTTCAGTAATTTAGTAATCCAAAGAATTTCCAATAAATTTTGGATGGAAAGTATCATCCACATCAGGAGAGAAAAAGAAAGATCTATAGAGACTGAATGCTGATAGAAGCATATTATCCTCAATTTCTTCCACATCTTTTTTTTTTTTTCTTTCCCACCATGATTCATTTGGAAATATGTTCAAATTAATGTATATGGAGAGGGAACTAAGAAAGGCAGGAAGAGAAAAAATGGGGCTCAAAATGTTACAAAAATGAAAGTTGAAAATCATTTGTACATATAATCGGAAAAGTAACATAGTAATATTTTTTTAATCTAAAAAAAAAATTGAAGAAACTAGGCTTGTCCTTACTTACACTGTCATGAGCCAAATAAGTGAAACATTAGTGGAAAGTTAAATGTGGAGTTGTTATATTATGTTCTACTTCTTTGAAAATGTGAAATCTATATAAGCACTACATGGAAACTTGAAACTATCTAGAATTTTGAAAATATTTATTGATATAATAGTATTTTTGATAAAAGAATTAAATAATTTAATTGTTAGAAGGAACTTTAGCAGCACCAATTCATTCATTTAGATAATCCCCACTGTGAGAACTCCAAGGAGAAAGTATCTAATGCATTCAAAATGTACTATCTTACTTTAGATAGTTCTGTTAAGAATCCAACCAACTTCCCCTATCTAGCCTAAATTTTCCTCTTTTGCAATGCCTTTATATTATTTCTAGTGCTGTGCTCTCTGGCTAAATTGAAAAATTCTAATCTCTCCTTAGCAAGAGCTTACTTTAAATATTTTTGTTTAATATTCAAATAATAATCATTTTCTATTTACTTATTGGCATAGTTTTCTTTTATCTATTTTTTTTTTACTCACTACCAGCTTAAAGTTCTGTTTTTGTTGTTGTTTTTGTTTTTGCCTCCATGTCTCTATGCATTTGATAGATTATTTTATTTTCAAAAAAATTTGTTGCTTTAAGAAAAACAAAGAAGCAAACACATACACACAGACTCACTAACAGAATAGGTTACCATCTTTATCTCCAAAATCCAAATTTTCTAATACGCCCTCAATTATAATAAATAAATAAATCCCAGAGATGTTAAATGACTTGTTCAAAGCTATGCAAATAGTAACTAGTAACAGGAACAAAAAAATTGAAAAAAAATTTTTTTCTTACTCCATTTGCATCACACTATTCTGCCATCTGACATAACTAACACTGAACAATTTTGTATGGTACAAGAAGGCTAGATCTGGAATCAGCTAAGTTTCAGTAGAAATACTATATATGACACCATATATATCTATATCTATATCTCTATCTATAGGTATATGACAGGTTTCTTTCTTTTTCTAGGCATTTTTGTCATCTATTAAATTGAACAAATAATTCCTATAATATCTATCTTACATGGTTTATTTGAAGCTGAAATGAATGAATATAAGTTAAATTCTTTGCTAAACTTTAAAGCACTGTTTAGATGTTAAATATATTTAGCTGCTACTTATCATTATTTATCTCCAATTATGGATCAGTGATATTTTAGGTACTGAGTATATAAACACAATGAATGAAACAATTTCTAAATGAAAGACAGTTATCTTGGCCAAAAATACTTAACTCTAATATTATGTTGAGAGGAAAAAAGGAAAGGGAAAATGAATTGAACTCATAACACTGTGAAATTGTGTTTATTCCCATGATAAAAACAAAAGAAAAGAAAAAAACAAAGTTAAGGAAAGATTATACACTAGCCAATAAAACCTCCCCTATAAATAGCTAGGCTATTTAAATCCTAGAATAAATACTTCCTTCTCCCAAGACAATGTATCAGGTAAAGTAATCCAGAAGGAATTAAAGCCATCAAGATAGATAAGCACATGGGGGAGGTGGGAAGGGAAATCAAGAAGGCCTGAGTTCAAATGTAACCTCAGACCCTGACTAGCTATGTGACTCTGGGCAAGTCACTTAATTTTACAGCAAGTGTCTCTGATCAGTCCTTGTTTCTCAAATGCATAGTAAAATGAGTCAAATTTATAAGAATAAATTTTTTAAAAAGAATTTTAAAGATCTAATTACAGAGTAAAAAGACATAATTTTAGTTATCCCTTAAGGTCAGGCAAAAATAAATTGTGAAAAAGCAAACTTTTTTTTTTTTTAACTATCCTGTTAATTTCTTTTTATCACTATTTCTTTTTCTTTGTTGATTCATATTCCATTCCTTTCTCCCCATTTTCCTTAAATTCACCATTAGCTGTCCAGAACCTAGCTGGCATTCCTTCTCAAGAAATACACAATTCTTTGGACACAGTTATATGTCCTTTCTCTGAAACTCTCTTCTCAGATTGCTTTTATAATGGAAAATCAATAAACTGATTCACACTCGAATTAAGAACTGATAATGGTTTAAAGTGTTGCCCTTTCTGTCGTGTTTGAGTTTTAACAGAGCAATGCCTTGTCCTAGAATCTGTGAAATTTCAGGCATCACTGATAGTGCCTAGAAGACATATTTTCAAGAGGGAGTGTCATTCCTGAACCCCCTAAAACACCATGTGAGAAACAATTTAATCTTTCAACCTGTGAGACCAGCCCTGATATTTTGCATGAAAGTTTAGAGTTTGAAGAAAAGATTGCTTTTTTAGACAAGTCATCTTTAGACAAGTCAAAGTCATCAAGGATCAGAATCTATTTTCTGGATTTGAAGCTTAAAAGTATATTTTTATAAGTAAATACATTTTTTATCTGCACTAATATATGTAAAATACATGAATTCTTCAAAAATAGTTTGGGTAAAGTGATGCCAAATCTTAATTTTTGTTCTATAAGTTTAGAAAAACACAAACTATTATGATCAATAGAAAGGAACTCAGACATAAATTAGAATTGAGTTGAAAATATTATATTAAAAAAATATGACCTTTTAATTCTATATAATTGCGTCTTTCTCCCATTAAACCAAGGGAGAGATTGCACTTGTGATTTCATGAAAACTTACCATTTTCAATTAGAAAAAAATATTTCTATCATGTAGATCTGGTGCTCACTCTATAATTTATAGTTTTAGAATTGTCTGAGGCACAAAAACATTAATTCATTTGTCTAAGGTCATAAAGACAGAAAAATCAAGATAGAACTTGAACCCACTTCTTGCTTCTTAGAAACTAGCTCTCTATTTATCACTTCACACTGTTTTCCCTCTTGGCTAATATAATTTAAAATAGTTGAAAAAAAAGGATATTTAGCTATAAATAATAATAGTAGTTAAATTAAGCTTGTGTACAAATTTTTGGAAGTATTCACACATTATGTTTTCATTTTTCCCTTACAAGAAATTATGAAGATAAATTCTACTAATGCTACCATTTTACAGATAAGGAAATTGAGACAGAGAAAGGCCTACATCTTTAGGATCACAGAACTGGTGAGTGTCTGAGGCTAAATGTGAATTCAATTCTGCTTAATCCAAGTCGATCCCTTTAAACAATATATCTATATATCTATATATCTATCTATATAAACATTTCAAGCAATTCTCTCTTTTCATTTTCAAAACATATTCATAGATAATTTTTAACATTCACCCTTGCAAAACCTTGTGTATCAGTTTTTTTTCTTACTTCCTCCCCATCCCTCCCCTAGATAGCAAGTAATTTAATATGTTAAACATGTGCAATTCTTCTATACATATTTCCACAATTATCATGCTACACAAGAAAAATCAGATCAAAAAGAAAAAAAATGAGAAAGAAAATAAAATGCAAGCAAGCAACAATTTAAAAAGTGAAAGTACTATGTTGTGATCCATACTCGATCCCTACAATCCTCTTTCTGGGTGCAGATGATTCTCTTCATCACAAGACAATAGAACTGGTGTGAATTATCTTATTTTTAAAAAGAGCCATATCTGTTAGTTAGAATTGATCATAATATAATCTTAGTGTTGTGTACAATGTTCTCCTGGTTCTATTCCCTTCATTCAGCATCATTTCATGTGATTTTCTCCAGGCCTTTCTGAAAGTTGATCACTTATAGAACAATAATGAGGAATTCTTTTCTCATTGGAACTTCCTTGCATTCTTAGATTAAGACTAGTGTAATATTTTGTTTTGGGTTGTTTCACCCTAATAAAGTGTTATTGTTGTGAAGACCTTTTGCAAAAAAGCTGAAAATTTTGTGTTATAAATTCAGTCAATTTTTAGTAATTCCTTTTTGAACGTCAAGTTGGGAAGAGCATATCAGTTCATAGTTTTGTGTGATGTCCAGATTAGCCTCCCTGGAGGCCTCAGAATCAGCTGGAGTCAGGGTAAGCAAAAGTCCTTGGTCTTTAGGGGGAGAAGTAAAGGGGATCAACAAAACTGCCACATGCTTTCTACCCACTGACCTCCCTTCTCCTCCTCCTCCTTCAAAGTGACTCTAGCTTGTCTCACGCTACCCCCTAATTCCTCCTACGATTATCTGTATATACTAAAAGATTGTGCCAACACGGAATAGTGAGAAGGGGCATTTTTCCAAGCATATGCTAATAGAGTTATTGTTCAATAGGTAATTATCCTTAAGTTCTCGGTTGTCTGATTCAAGTGAACCTATTCAAAGTTTCAGACCTTTACATCTCCTGCTTTCTTTTGTTTTAGAACACTTCTCATGGAGGTGAGAACCTCAAAAAGGAGGTGATCATGACCCCCCTGACTTCTCAGGAAGGAAGGTAAAAGCACTAAAAAGGAGATGATCATGCCCTCCCTGACTTCTTAGGAAGAGAGATAGAAAAACACCAAAGGGAAGTGGGGAATCATGCCAGAAATTGTTAGCAGGTTTCTGGGCTGAAGGCATACCTAGATACAGGTATGCACAAACCCATCAGCATGGGAGAGATTAAACAAGCACATAGAAATAAAGCATAGGTTATTAGTGATGACTCTCCTTACAGCCAATGCAGGCTCAATGTGGTGTAACAAACATGAATTGTACATGCAAGTAGTGATATAAAAAACAATATAAATCAACAGGGTGTTGTAAAAGATTTCCAGAAGTCCTAAAAGGAAGGTATGTAGACAACAATCACACATATGCCTTCTTCAGCAAACAAGAGATAGTCCAAAACCAAACTATTGTCCATTGCTTCATGTGTCAGGGAATCCAATGATCCCTGCAAGTTTTTGCAGTCCTGAAACAATCTTTTTATGTGTTAGGGAATCCAATGATTCTTGCAAATTTCGAAGTCCTGCAACAGTCTTATCATGTCTCAGAGAATCCAATGATTCCTGAGGATTTTGAAGTCCAACAATTTTTGATGTTCATTAGTCAATCACCATAACTGCCATGCTCTTTCAGTGGTGGGCACAGTCAGTGACAGAACCACCCAAAGTTTCTTGGGTCTTGTCCTTCATTTCAAGAGTCTGCTCTGTCTCTCTTCAATGGACAAGGCGAATATGGCTCATTGGCACCCATCTGATTCCTTCTCCATCTGTAGAGACACAAGCAAACTCTCTCCTCCAAGCAGTTAATTTATCTGGTCCCTTCCATTCACCACTTTCTGGATCTTTCCACATCAAGTGGCAAGTATTTAAAGATAGTAGAGCTGCTCATACTGGACACTGCTTTTCCAGTGGGTTGTAAAACCTGTCTGCTGGAGCTAATGAATCTATCAAAAATTTAAAAAAAAATGAATGATATACAGAGCTAAATTTTGAAGTTCTCTTGGGTTACCTGTGGCTTCCCCATTCTTTTGTTTTTGGAGGGGCATCTTAATGTCTCTGTTTCTCCTCGTTACTATTGCCTGGTCTTGAGGATTAAAGATATGCCAGAAGTGTGTAAAATCTTATACTGTGCACAAAAGTGTGCAAAATATTTAGAAGTATATGTAGGACTATTGTCTGTTTTTATTGCTTGTGGCATACACATAATTGAAAATGCTTGTATAAGGTATTCAGTGACCACTTGGGCTGTCTCTTTTGCTGCTGGCATTGCAAAAGGGAATCCTGAAAAGCTGTCTACAACAACATGGATAAAAGACAGATGACCAAAAGATTTATAATGGGTCACATCCATTTGTCAAATTCACTGGGTCTCAAACAACAAGGGTTCTTCCTTGGAGGGAGTGTACAAGCATGGAAAGAAAGGAAGGCAAGCTGTACAGGTTTTTACTATGCTCCTTGCTTCCTCTCTTGCTATGCCAAATTGTAAACATAAAGCTCTAGCAGCCTGATGATATTTAAAATGAGATTCTTGGGCTCCTTGAAATAAAGGAGTATTGGCTAACATGGTTAGAAGGCTATCTGCTTTTGGATTACCATCAAAAATAGGACCCAGAAGTCCACTCTATGAGTGGATGTGCAAGATATCAATCTGACCTGGGTGCTTTCTCACTTGCTCTTGAAGTTCCTTAAACAGCTGATATAGATTGGAAACTACAGATTTTATTTGGGTTGTGGCAATTCTTTTTACCACACCTACTGAATAGGCTGAATCAGATATTATATTCATATCTCCTGCATAATAAGTAATAGCTAGAATGATTGCATACAATTCATTCTGCAGAGTGGACTGAAAAAGAGTTCTGACTACTCTCTTTATAATTAAGTCACGAGAGTATACAGTACAAATATTATGTTTGGATGCATCTGTAAAGATAGTTGGTCCTTTAAGAGGAACTTTAGAAACCTTTTCTTCAAGAATCCATCATCCATTATATAATAGTCTGGTTATCTTTAATGGAGACCCATGTATAAAATTTGGAGCCAAGGCTAATAAAATTTGCCACTCTGGGATGGTTTCACAGCATACATTAATTTGTGAATTATTATAAAAGGTGTATATCTTGTCAGGTCTTATCCTAGATAATTGTACTGCTCACTTAATGGTCTTTAATAAAATTTTAGCCACAAAAACTGGGTAAGGAGTAAGGCTTTGTTCTGGTTGTTCACCCACTGGAGGTTCACCCACTCTATCACACTATCTCCTTGATGAAGGACTGCTGTGGGGGCCTCTTGTGTAGCAAAAACTGATATTTCCAAGGATTTTTGAGTGACTCTTTCAACCACATTGGATAAAGCCAGTTCAACTTCTCTCAAAGACTCTTGAGCTTCTTTTGTAAGCTAGCATGGTAAATTTAAAGCACTGTTTCCCCTTAAAATGTCATACAATTATTACAATTTATAAATAGTGACGCCTAACACTAACATCCATTGGATATCTCATATCAATTTCTGAAAGTCATTTCTCTGTTCTTAAGGAAAGTTTTTGTATTGTAAGCACCTTAGGGTATACTTATTGAATTGAAATATTGAATATTGAAATTTTGATTGTAATATTGAATAGGAGCATGTCTTTGATTTTTTTTTTTTCTGGAGCTATGTGCAATTTGTAGTTCCTTAGTGTTTCTATGGTCTTTTGTAGACATGCTTCTACTATTTGTTCCTCAGGTGCATATCCCACTATATCATACATGTAATGTAATAACATTAGTTTTCTTACTGGGGTAAGAGAAGCGGCAACATACATTTGACACATAGTAGGGCTGGTTTTCATTCTCTGTGGCAAAATTGCTCATTCATATATTTTATAAGGCTTAGCTAAATTAACGCTGGGCACTGAAAAGGCACATCTTTTCATATCCTCCTTATCTAGAGGGATAGAATAGAAACAATTCTTAATGTCTATAACACAAAGAGGACATTCTCTAGGCAGCTGAGTAGGAGATGGAAGTCCAGGCTGAAGAATTCCCTTGGTTTCCATCTGTTCATTCACTTTTTTTTTTTTAAACAATCAACTTCCTCCATTTTCCAGATTTCTTTCTTACAACAAATACTGGGGAATTCCAAGGACTTAGAGAGGATTGTTAAGTGTCCTTGGTCAAGTTGGTCCTGTACTATATTTAATAAGGCCTGGATTTTTATCTCTAGCTAAAGGCTACTGTTCTATTCACACTGGTATATCAGTTTTCCTATCCAATGGAAAAAAACATCTTTTTGTATTGGTGAAATGAAAACATTGGCAGGCCTTCAACAGCAGCTCTGCCTAAAAAACTGAAGTACTCATTTGTAATCCTAATTGTTGTAAAATGTCTCTTCCCCATATAAAAGGAATAAAAACTCCTGTTTCTCCTTCAAAAGTCCATCTCAAAGACATTAAGAATTGTTATTAGTTTAGCCCTTAACAAAGTAAGTTCCCTTTTTGTTAAAATACTCAACCTATTTCCTGGTCACTGAGGACTTTTTCAGTGAAATTAGCATCCTTGGTTCACACATGTGATGTCAGGGTTAGCTCCCTGGGGACCTCAGGATCAACCAGAGTCAGGATAAGCAAAAGTCCTTGGTCTTTAGGGGGAGAAGTGAAGGGGATGGACAAAACTGCCACAAGTTCTTCAACAACCTCCCTTCTCCTTGTCCTCTTCCAAAGTGACTCTGGCTTGTCTCACTCTACACCCTAATCCCTCCTACGATTATCTGTATACACCAAAAGATCGTGCCAGAACAGCATAGTGAGAAGGGCCATTTTTCCAAGCATATGCTAATAGAGTATTGTCTAATGGGTAATTAGCCTTAAGTGCTCAGTTGTCTGATTCCAGTGCACCTATTCAGAGTTTCAGCCCTTTACAGTTTTGTACCTTCTGAATGGTCTACTCCATTATGGATAATTTTGGAGATCTTTTAGAATGAGATTCATAAATACCAATAATAACATATGCTTCCTAGAAAAGTTGAATTTTCTCTCATTTCAGTCAAATATTGACAATCAGTTCAAAAGACACATCTTCGTAAATTCTAATTGCTTTTTTATTTTTTTTGAAATATGCAAGAATTCATACCACAAACTACAATAACACTGAGGTCTACAACAGTACCTAATCTAAAAGCCAAAACAATTGTTTTTTCTCAATGCAATGATCCAATGCAATCCAAATTAACTTTGAATAGAAAATACCATCTCCATCCAGAAAAAGAATAATGAAGATTAAATGTGAATCAACACATTACTAGGATTAGACCACATAGACTAAAAACTTTGTAAATTCATTCTTTCATAACACTTGTTGAAATCTAAGGTGTTGTTGTCAAACTCAAATAGAAATGAAGGCTGGGTGGTTAAGAATATTCTGTCTGCTGCAAATCAGTTTAGAAAGCCACCTACTAAAATTATTTATATCCTAATGTATTTTTAATATTATAAAATTATTTTCCACTTATACTTTAATGTTCAGACTATGCAAATTGCATCTTTGCCACTCCAGGTCTAAAGTTCTTTCAGAGAAATGTTAATACTTACATAAAACACCAACCTGAGAAAAGAATTCAAATATAATTGTAAATCTGCATACAAAATACCATGAAAAGTATTTCTCTATGTAATATGCAGGTGAATATAGTCATGTATGTATGTATGTATTTATATATACTTATGAATATACCTTTATACAGATTAGAAATATGCATATTTGCATATAGATAATAATATATGCGTATACATATATTTATAAGCTTATGTGCAAACAATGTATAGGCATATGTGTGAATAATTATAATGTACTTATGTCGGTATACATATGTGTAATATAATTATGTATATAATGTATTGTATGCATAATATATGTTCATGTATAATATAAATATAGATATACACTTGTATATGTATTTTTGTGAATGAGAGGAAGAGACAGAGAGAAGCACATTATCATGACAAAAATGTAATGTAGCATTTTGGGGGAAATTTTGTTTTTTATCTAAGAGTTTTTCAGTTTTTTATTTCATACCTATAATATCACTTCTACTTCCTGTTCGGTATAACTTATGAGAGTAGCTATAGGGGTAAAGATATGTAAAGAGTTACCAGATAGATATAGGAGATAAAAGACTTAAATATCCAGCAGGAAAGTCAATTATAAGCAAAGGATGTACAACTAATACTATGATAGATTGTAATACTATTAATCTTTCCTTTTGCTTAGAGGGAATTTCCAGTGAGAAAGGTTTCTCAATTAATACAATTTAATGCTTTGTTTCATTTTCCCCTGCTATTTATAATCTCACAGTATTTTCTTTGGTATAAGGAATTAACTGGATTGCCAAGGATATTAGAGCTATAGGTCTTATTGGTTTAAAAGGAAGTTTATATCTACAGTGATTGTTGCTTTACAACTCTCCCTCTATAACCAATCTTCCGTATGCTAATCTAAATTATATGAGTGAGCCAGGGCTTCTGAGGAGAAAAGAATGAGAAAGCATAGTCATTTAGATTAACTGGTTGTCAGTAAAGTTCCTGATTGCTATGAAAAATGATTTTACAGAGACAAAATAAATCATCTATTGACACATATAAAACTATGTGCCAGGCACTGTGTTTGCAAAGTTCTGAGTCTATAAAAAGAAGAAAAAGATAATTCTTGAGCTCAAAGAGCTAACAATTGAATGCAATCCAATATCTCTTATTACATCAACTATGGTACTTAGAAGTAGGGTAGTTAGGAAATTGTACTTGTTTATTTTTTTTAAATAGATAAATAAAATATAGATACTCAACAAAAGTCTTCTGGAAACCTAAAAATAAACCATTTTAATCAACAATGTACCATTACATGTTCATTGATGTCTGAGGAAAAATACAGGTCTCTCATGCACTGAAAACCAATAGATAATGACTTTATTTTCATCTTTCAGTTCTATAAAAAAGTAACAAGGATTTTAACAATGAAAAACAAACTTATATTTTGTTTTGATTCCCCTGAAATAAGTTTAGGTTCTACACAGGAAAGCATAGATAGATTTAGTAAGGGACATGCTTAAAATAAATCATGATGCAAATCTTTGTGTATTTTGAGTATATGCTAATTTTGCCTGATTGTGACAGTTTTATTTTCTGAACTATAGAATATTAAAACAGTTTAAAATGTTTTCTCTTTTTTGTATTTTGCATTTTGAATTTATAAAATAATAAAATCATTTTCATATAATAGTAAAATGAAAAAGCAATTGCACATGAAATGGCAAATAAATTTTCATGGATTTAGGTATAATTTCCCTTTATAGTACTATTCTTAGGAAGCTTAGACACTTTAGCATATTAAACTTTACAATTTACTCTTGATTTTGCAGATGGGGCATACTGAGACTTATAGAAATCAAGAAACAGTTCATGCTGACACATAAAAACATTAATGGACAAGCCAATACTGGATTTTTACATTTTCATGCCTTTATTCTTTCCCTTTCACTGTTTTGATAGGAAGAAGCTTGATGATACAATGGATAAAGTATCAGAAAGGAGTCAGAAAGACTCATCTTCCTAAGTTTAAATCTGATCTCAGAGACTTACTAATTGAGTGACCCTGTGCAAAACACAACTCTGTTTGCCTCAGTTTTTTCATGTAAAAATGATCTGGAGAAGGAAATGACAAATCATTCCAATATCTTTCTCCAAAATACCCCAAGTTAGACACTACTGAACACTACTGAAATGGAGTTCAGTTTTAGATATAAACATACACACACACACACACACACACACACACACACATACACACACATATGACTTCCTGTCTCACTACTTTTTGTTTTTTAATAATATGATAAAGCCTTATATTTTCAGGTCCATTTCATTCCCTTCTTTTGCTTCCAATTCTTTACTTTCTTCTATGACGCTCCTTACATGGTCATGATCCCTCTTCTTTCCAACTAACAATTCACTTGGTCTTTCAAAAAGCCTTTTTGACTTCTCCCAAAAACCTACCTGATACTGATTTTTACATCAAGAATGGCTGAAACAAATCCAATAATACAACCCATCTGTGTTGAGAATTATATTAGTATCTTTTCCACCTTAACTTGTACCTAATCCTTTTTCAACAGAAGGTTGTATATTCTCTTTTCACTCCGTCTTCTTATTTTTATAGTATCCAATTTCAGTCTGCATGATTCCTGCTTTTGGTACAAACTTAGGACTTTGTAATCATGAAAGTTCAGTGATATAGAATGGAATTGTTAAAAGAATATTGGATGGGCAAAGGATAGAAAAGAAAATCTGAATTTGAAATTTAACTTTTTATCTTTTAGGCTGGGTGACCTTAGCAAGCTACCTGAACTCTCTGAACCCAGTTTGTAAAATAATACTTGTATTGATTACCACAAAAAGATTTTGTGAAGACAAGTAAGTCAATACTATTATAGAAATGTGAGTGAACAGTCCCCCAAAATAATCATTTTTTGAAAATTGAATTAGTCTTCATAAAAGCATTTAAGAGGACTTATTCCAATTTTGAAAGAAATATAACTGTGATTAAGGAATGTGATCTAATAACAATGCATTATAGAACTATTTCTAGAAAGGAAGAGTCAATACTTTTGACAATCTTTATTGCTATCTTACTTTCAGAAATTGCTCCCTCTTTCCCAGCTACCACTCTGATCAGTCAGCAGCCATCAACATCTAGCCAACATCCTTTTCCAGTAATAAGACTCCTTGAAAGCTCAGGTGATGGTTAGCATTTCTTAGCAATAAAGTATTTTTAAAATTAATATATGTACTTTTAAGAAAATAACATTGCACATTTATTTATAATGTACGAACATTTTTATGGTAAGACAAGAAAAAATATCATTCATTTAATTTCAGTGATCTAGAACTGTACCTGCAACATCTTCAAAGTATACCTGCATAATAGTAATTAATTATTCCTGATTTTCTTTCAGTTCTTTAGGATCTGTACTTTATAGTATAAATGTTTCTTAATTTCATCAATGTGTTGTTTCTTAGAAACCTAAATTTAGATCTTGAAAGGACATTAAAAGTCATAAAACCTAACTTCCTCAAATCACAAATGAGGACATTGAGATCATAGCAATTAATATTAATCAAAAACATATAGTTAGTCAGTAACAAAATATGGCTTTTAACCTATGTCCTATGGTGAGGGACTTTCCTTCTGAGAATTGCCATGCATGCCATGTCAGCTCTTAGGGTGGACCTAGGAGGTAAAAGGGGGCTTGGCCTCTGAGGCAGGAGGTTGTGTCTTACAGGTGTTTCCTTGAGATGGAGAAGGGTATGTCCTCTTGCTAGATCTTTTCTTAGGATGCAGGACTAACTGCAGGTGTCTCACTTCTGTGGATCCACCTACCCAGTGCTGAGGGAGTTAGCATGTGTTATCCCAGAGGAGAGTAAATGTAAATAATCAGCTTTGAGTTCATAGAAAAAAGAAGGATGTGGTGAGAAGTAGAGAGAGGCAGAGATGTAGAGAGATTCATCAATGCAGAGAGAGAGAGATGCAGAGACATTCATACATTTGTTCTTTCTTCCTGCTAACCCCTGCTGAGATTACCAATAAAGAAAGGCTGTTTGGCATCTTAACATTGGCTCGTCTTCATGTCTATCTGGGAAAGACTGGTATGTATGGCTCTGGCAATCAGTAGCTTTGGAGGAAGAGGTTACAAATAAGGATTGCCAGATCCCATAAGGGATTGGTATGTAGCCTTGCTGGGAGATTACATCCTATAATAAAATTCAGCTTTCTGTCCTCTGTAGCATACAAAAAAAATATTCTCTGCACTTGATAAAATGTCATTAGTCACAGTGACCCAATAGTCTTCAAATATATACAGCAAGAGAGTCATAAGCTTCTTTGAACTTAATAATATAGTCCTCTTATCAACATGATGAGGGGACCATATTATCATGGGTACACATCTATACTGGAAGTTTTCTCAATTTAGTACACACATACATATATACATGTAATATAGATTTTGTATATACACATATGTTTTTATCTATACATCTATACATGTATAAAATACATATATTAATAAGTATACACACATAAGTGGATTTGCATGCATATTGAGAGAGAGAGAAGAGAACAAAATACGTACCTAAATGCATTTTTTAAGTGCAGGTAAAATATCCTTTCATGTGATTCATTTTAACCCCTATTATGGTTGTTTCCAAAGAACTGGCTTTTTCCTGAGTTTAATGACAAAACTATATTAGAGAAATTGGGAAGAAGAAAATTATAGATAAGTTCATAGTCTTTTCCTCTTAAATCTTTCCTGATCAGACTCACATTTTGCTCCTGACCATCTTTCTTTCTTTTTTTTTAAATTTTTTTATAATAACTTTTTTATTGACAGAACACATGCCAGGGTAATTTTTTACAGCATTATCCCTTGCACTCACTTCTGTTCCAATTTTTCCCCTCCCTCCCTCCACCCCCTCTCCTAGATGGCAAGCAGTCCTATATATGTTAAATATGTTGTAGTATATCCTAGATACAATATATGTATGCAGAACCAAACAGTTCTCTTGTTGCACAGGGAGAATTGGATTCAGAAGGTAAAAATAACCCGGGAAGAAAAACAAAAATGCAAATAGTTTACATTCATTTCCCAGTGTTCTTTGGGTGTATCTGCTTCTGTCCATCCTTGATCAATTGAAACTGAGTTAGATCTTCTCTTTGCAGAAGAAATCCACTTCTGTCAGAATACATCCTCATACAGTATCGTTATTGAGGTATATAATGTTCTTCTGGTTCTGCTCATTTCACTTAGCATCAGTTCATGTAAGTCTCATCAGTCCTCTCTGTATTCATCCTGCTGGTCATTTCTTACAGAACAATAATATTCCATAACATTCATATACCACAATTTACCCAACCATTCTCCAATTGATGGGCATCCATTCGTTTTCCTGTTTCTAGCCCCTACAAACAGGGCTGCCACAAACATTTTGGCACATACAGGTCCCTTTCCCTTTAGTATTTCTTTGGGATATAAGCCCAGAAGTAACACTGCTAGATTAAAAGGTATGCACAGTTTGATAACTTTTTGAGCATAGTTCCAAATTGCTCTCCAGAATGGTTGGATGTATTCACAGTTCCACCAACAATGTATTAATGTCCCTGTTTTCCCACATCCCCTCCAATATTCCGCATTATTCTTGGCCATCTTTCCATTTGTTAGTTTGTTTCCTCTTCAATGGATCTTCTTCTATATTAATTTCTTAACACCAAGATCCTATTCTCTTCTGAAATCTATGACTTCTTCCATGATCTCAATGTTGCAGTGTAGGTGCCTAGGCCTACTTTCTCTCTGACCAGATATATTATTCCTAAATTCCTATCTTCTCTTTCTAACTTTACCAACAACATAACAACTAGCACATTCATGATGCACTCTGATTTTCTGGTGGAGTTTCAAGAGTAATTGTCTGTAGAGCATTTTGTGATGTTTCCCATGTTCAACAATATACAAAATAAATTAGATTTTAAAATTTATTTAGGGACTTAGTTCTGGCTTTCACAAAATATTTATGCAGTTCCACTCTCTGAGGAAATCTGCCTGTGGTTTATGTCCCTTTTGCATTTGGAAATCTCCAGTCTTCGACTCTTTTCCTTTCTGAGAAACTTCTTAATCTAATAGAGTATTTCGAGACTGTCAGAAAGTAGTATGTATTGTTCTACATAAGTGTTTTAGAAAATGTATTGCTAAACAAACTTATTTTAATAAACTGATAAATGCATATTTAGGAAAGAAAATTCCTTGTATAAAGAGCTTCCCTGGAGACTTTTTTCTTTTTTTTCCTTCTTTTCACCTTCCTTCCTTCCTTTCTTCTTTTCTTCCTTCCTTTCTTCTTTCCTTCCTTCCTTCCTTTCTTCCTTCCTTCCTTCCTTCTTTCCTTCCTTCCTTCTTTTCTTCCTTCCTCCCTCCTCCCCTCCCTCCCTCTCTTCCCCTCTTTCTCTCTTTCTCTTTTTTTCTTGTCTTCCTTCCTTCCTTCCTCTCTTTCTTTTTTCTTTCTTTCTTTCTCTTTTTTTCTCTTTCTCTTTTTCTCTTTCTTACTCTCTCTTTCTCTCTGTCTCTGTGCCTCTCTCTCTCTCTCTCTCTCTCTTCCTCTCTCTCTTTAGAATTGGATGACCAGGAATTTGCTAACATTGGAAAATAATACTTCTTTCATTCGTAACGCATTTTTAAATTAATATCTATAAATATGATTACTTTTTCTAGCCTATATTTTCCCTCCAGAATTCTGAATTCAATAGCAAAGGAAATGCTTATCTATAAAGAACTTTTATCAAAAAGATCTGCAAATGATCTGAAACTAGTAACTTGAAGAAATGAGAGAATATAATTTGCCCATTGTTACTATTTGCCAATATTAGAAGCAGAAAATGAAACCAAGTCTTCCAGACTCTTCTTTTCTACTTGCTCTGTATATATTTAACTCCAATAACTAAAATACATATGTGTTTGCATGAAAATAGTGACTGTATACACATTATATATTAATATATATATTTTTCCTCTATTGTTTTTAATTGTCTTAATTCAAACTAGTAAATAATAAAAAATGAAAATAATAAACACATATTTATAAAAAATTATGATATTATACTCTATTCTGGGGCTAGGAATACAAAGAAAATAAACAAAGCAAAACTTTCCCTATTCTCAGAGTTTATCTTACAAGAGAGAGAATATGCACATACATAGAATGTTAAAAAAGAAAAAAAAAAGAGAGAGCTGCTACAGATAGTAACTAGCAATGAGGAGAGCCAGGAAAATATTAGAGTATGAAAATTCAAAGAGAACAGAGTTTCCAGAAGGAAAACGTGCTAAGCAGTATCCAAAGTAGAAAGTATAGAAGGAAAAAGATGAAGATGCCTTTAAAACTGAAAATTAAATCACTTTGAGGAGAATGGTACCATTTGAGTGATAGTTAAAAACCATATTGCAGAAGATGTAGAAAACAACTAGATGAGAGAAAGGTGAAGACAGTGAGAAATAGACTTTAAGTACAGAAAATTGAATATTAAAAATAAAAATTTGAGGATGGTATATAGGACAATATGATCCATAAGAAAGGGAGATGCTCAGAGGTCCATTCAGAAGAGTGGAGCCTGGCAAGGAGAAGCTATCCTATCCTTTCTTTCTAACTCTATCCAACAATATAACAGCTAGCACACTCATGATGCAGTCTGATTTTTTAGTGGAGTTTCAGAGGTAATTGTAGAGCATTTTGTGATGTTTCTGTTTTTTTGTGATCTCTTCATCAGAGACCAGAATAAGAAAGGTGGTGGGAGGTGGATAGGTGGAGTAACAATTTACTTTTTAATATATTTTTATCCACTTCATTTTGAAATATCATTTATGTTTTCCTGAGCATCATATGGCTTCAGTTTTTATGTGTACTTTTAAAAGTTCTGCACAACTTAACAATAACCCATTTTTCCAAGCCTCATTAGACCCACTTCTTTATAGAAATAACTATATGAGTTTTTTAGGATTTCATTTTCATTATATTAATAATTTTTCTTAGATTAATAATATTTCTTATATGTTTAGTCCCCCTGATAATTTTAGTTTTTAGTAGCTAATTTTATTAGATTATTTCTTTTATCTGAATTGCTTTCTCTTCTCATCTCTTGGCTTCTAATGTAGGCCTCCCCTGCTCCCCCACTGCTTGTTTTATTCTGATATTACCTCTATATTGTATATATCACGGATGTACAAGTAGAAAACTGTTTTGTATCCCCTTTGAAACATGAACTCCTTGAAAGCAGCAATTGCTATTGTTTGGATTTTTCTTTACCTTTGTGTATCATCAACACTTAATACAAAGTCTTTTGAAGTAGTTTTCTAATAACAAAAAGAAAACATGATTTCCTCTGATTGACCCATGTTCTGATGATCTTCATCTGTAAAATATTTAAAGGTTGTCCCTACTCCCCCCTTAAGGACATTTCTCATTCAAATAGAAGTTGAGAAATCCAGACACTTTTTCTTTTCTTTTAAGTAGCTCATAGAAATGAAGTGATTATTTATTTCATATTCTGACAGAGAATATTTTATTCCTACTTCTGAATCCAAGTTGATCAATGGGAAATCTATGTTGTTATATGTAATGTTTTGAATAACACATTTTATTTCTATTATTCCTTCTCCCTTTTTTCTCCTTTTATCTTTCTTTCCTTGCCTCTCTTTCCATATGCTATTCTGTTGTCTCTCAGATTACTGTAATTGAGAGAGGATGATCCCTAGATCTTATACCATGAGAATTATCAGTTGAGAACTGCTGCAAAGAAATTTTTAGTTTGTATTACAATATGACTTATTCTTTACCTTTTTGAACCTCTGAGGCTAAATTCATTCAGAATCTGATTGGGATAAACTTAGTGAAGATCTCTCAAAAGAATTTGGGTTTGACCCTAATTATAACTTGAAACTTTGCAATAACAAGTTGTTGTTTGGCTATAGCCAAAAGCCACAGATGTAAACTTATCATAGATAAATATGAATTTCTTCCCTGTTCCTACTGTCCTTTTCTTTTCTCTTTTTTTATTATAGCTTTTTATTTACAAGATATATGCATGGGTAATTTTTCAGCATTGACAATTGCAAAACCTTTTGTTCCAATTTTTCCCCTCCTCCCTACCCCTTTCCCAAGATGGCAGGTTGACCAATACATGTTAAATATGCTAAAGTATAAGTTAAAAACAATATTATTATACATGTTCAAACAGTTATTTTGCTGTACAAAAAGAACTGGACTTTGAAATATTGTAAATTTAACCTGTGAATGAAATCCAAAATGGAGGCAGACAAAAATAGAGGGATCGGGAATTCTATGTAGTGGTTCATAGTCATCTCCCAGAGTTCTTTTGCTGTGTGTAGCTGGTTCAATTCATTACTGCTCTATTGGAACTGATTTGGTTCATCTCATTGTTGAAGAGGACCACATCCATCAGAATTGATCATCATATAGTATTGTTGTTGAACTATATAATGATCTCCTGGTCCTACTCATTTCACTCAGGCTTTTCTGAAATCATCCTGCTAGTCATTTCTTATAGAAAAATAATATTCCATAATATTCATATACTACAATTTATTCAGCTATTCTCCAACTGATGGGCATCCACTCAGTTTCCAGTTTCTTGGCCACTACAAAGTGGGCTGCCACAAACATACCTTGCACATACAGGTCTTTTTCCCTTCTTTAAAATCTCTTTGGTATATAAGCCCAGTAGTAGCACTGCTGGATCAAAGGGTATGCACAGTTGGACAACTTTTTGAGCAAAGTTCCAAATTGCTCTCGAGAATGGCTGGGTGTAGTCATAATTCCACCAATAAATGTATCAGTGTCCCAGTTTTCCCACATGCCCTCCAACATTCCTCATTATCTTTCCCTCTCATTCTAGCCAATGTGACAGGTATGTAGTCGTATCTCAAAGTCGTCTTAATTTTCATTTCTTTGATTAATAATGACTTGGAGCATCTTTTCATATGGCTAGAAATAGTTCCAATTTCTTTGTCTGAGAATTTTTTGTTTATATTCTTTGACCATTTATCAACTGGAGAATGGCTTGATTTCTTATAAATAGAGTCAATTCTCTATATATGGTGGAAATGAAGCTTTTATCAGAACCTATAAAAATGTTTTGCCAGTTTATTGCTTCCCTTCTAATCTTGTATGCATTAGTTTTGTTTGTACAAAAACTTTTTAATTTGATATAATCAAAATTTAATATTTTTGTGATCAGTAATGATTTCTAGTTCTTCTTTGGTCATAAATTCCTTTCTCTTCCACTGTTCTGAGAGATAAACTATCCTATGTTCTTCTAATTTATTTATAATCTCATTTTTTATGCCTAGGTCATGAACCCATTGGGACCTTATATTGGCATACAGTGTTAAGTGTGGGTCAATGCCTAGTTTCGACCATACTAATTTCCATTTTTCCCAGCAATTTTTGTCAAATTATCCCCAAAGCTGGAGTCTTTGGGATTGTCAAACACTAGCTTATTAAAGTTATTGACTGTTTTGTCTTGAACCTAACCTATTCCCCTGATCAACTAGTCTATTTCTTAGCCAATACCAAATGGTTTTGATAACCCCTACTTTATAATATAATTTTAGATCTGGTACAGCTGGGCCACCTTCCTTTGATTTTTTTTTCATTAATTCCCTTGAAATTCTTGGCCATTTATTTTTCCATATGAACTTTGTTGTCATTTTTTCCTAGGTCATTAAAATAATTTGGGGGAGTCTGATTGGTATAGCACTATATGAATAGATTAGTTTAGGTAGTATTGTCATCATTATGATATTTGCTCACCCTATCCAAGAGCATTTAATATTTTTCCAATTGGTTGGATCTGCCTTTATTTGTCTGGAAAGTGTTTTGTAGTTTTGCTCATATTGTTTCTGATTTTCCCTTGGCAGATAGATTCCTAAACATTTTATACTATCGGTAGTTACTTTAAATTGTATTTCTCTTTGTAACTCCAACTGTTGGATTTTGTTAGTGATATATAAGAATGCTGATGACTTATGTGGGTTTATTTTGTGTCCTGCAACTTTGCTAAAGATGTGAATTATTTCTAATAACTTTTTAGTAGAATCTCTCCTCCTGTCCTTTTCACCACAATTAGTATTAAGTTCTAATATGGTAAAAAGCCCAAGAGTTGCTTGGTAAAGCGTAAATGAAGATCAGAAGAGAGGAGAGAAACCAGGCACTGGGGGACTAGAAGAAATTGGGTTTCAAAATATTGTGAGATTTGATTCATCCTCCCTCCTCACACACATGCATAGACGACACATTAATTATTCAATACAATAAATATTTAATAAATATCTTTGTCTTAGGTATTTTGCCAAATGCTGGGAATACAAAGAGAAAAGTAAAAACTTCCTTATAATTAAGGACCTAATAATCACCATTTAAATATGATTACTCCAGAAATTGGCATCTAAATTATAGAATACATGAAAGGCAAAGAGTTGTTTTGATATAACCCAGAAGCAGAATGCAGGGGGTTAGAGGACTAGCCCTGATTGGGCCAGTGAGTTATTATTTTTCTTATATAATAGGTTCTTTCAATTGTCCCTTCTTATTTTGACACCTTTTTTTTTTTAAATCAGGGGTTCTTAAACATTTTACAAATCATGGATCCCTTTAGCTATATAATAGAGTATGTATTCATTCTCATGCTATATATATATAATATATATACATATAATATATATATACATATATACACATGCATACATACATGTATATATACAGATATATACATATGTGCATATATATAAGTACCTTTATACACATGCACACATGCATGCATACATATATTCATATATATTTTAATAAAGACTGAAAAAATTCTAAATTTCACTCAGAGGCTATTGAAGACACAGATATCCTCCCCTCTCCCCATGCAAGATGACAGATGCTTTAACATCCTAGGTTAAAAAAGCTTCCTCATAGTGAGAGCAGAAACATGAATTTTATAATTAGAACTCCATATCCAAGATTAGCTATTATGTATGCATTAGTACACATATGCAGAACAGATCTGAGAGTAGATTTTTGTGACACATCTATATGTGCATATATGAATTATATTGTCCCACAGAATTATTTCCATTAAAATTTTTCAAGTCAATGTAGCCCACCTATTTTTCAAGTTATGCATTTCTTTGATGAAAACTTTTGTTCCCTTTTTGTGAATTAGAATTCATTGTTCATGAACCATTGCAAACCTCTTTTCACCATCAATCATGTCTCCATTTCTTTTTGGAAGACCTATAATTTTGATTCTTCAGTTACTGTAATAATCCATCATTTGGATCCAAAAAGCAGTGATAATAAAAAAATAGTATTTACAAAAGTTTTAAAGAGGAACATTAGGGTCTTTCAAGACTTAAAATTGTTTAAAGAATGAAATATTTTCCCAAGTGCACTCCATGCTCTTGTGCTTGCTCTTGTTCTCCTCACTCTCTGTTTAACTCTTACTTAGATTAGTACATTTTCCATCCATATATGTTTCTGATATACATACATACACAGTAATAAAACAATTATTTGTTTTGTCCACTCACTTAGGTATCACGTATATGCTTTATCTAACTCTTATTTTCCTCTACAATTGTGAATGACAAAAAAAAAAAAGAATAAGGCATTTTTATGGCACTTAATACGTTCCAGATACTCTGATAAGCACTTGTCATTTAACAAATGTTATCTCATTTGCTCTATGGAGAGGCTAAACACATTTAGGGAAATTTGTGACTTATTATATAAGGTTCCTCAATATGTTCTTTAAAATGCATTTATTTATTTAAAATAAATCCAAAATAAGAAAAAAAAACAATTAAATCATGTTTTCATATATAAATCATAAACAGTTTGACCTTAATTGAGTCACTTGAAAGAAGTCTTTGAGATTGACTCTTATATGTTAAATTGTATAGAGAGTACAGATTCTTTTGAGGCAAAATCCTGAATATCAGAAAGTTCACTGTATGTTCATTTTTTTTTCTCATTCTGTATTATACTTCATTTTTCTGGATATATTTCTGGCTCAATCCCCAATTCTTTTGTTTGTCTTTTGTTGTAGTTTTTTTGATAATTCCGGTGCAATTCTAATAAAGCTCTACCATATTTCATTTTATTGTTGCTGTCAGTGCTTGTAAATTTTTTTCCTTGGATCTGTGTTTTTTATAAATTTAGTAATTTACTTTTTTTTTTTTGCAAGAACGCTTTGAGATGGTGATAAGTGGATTTATTTTCTATTTCTACTCTCCACTCTTGTTCTATCACTTCAAGATAATTTAAAAAATATTTCAATTGTAATTGTGTCAATGTTCTTTTTTTTTTTTTTTTTTTTTTTTTTTTTTTTTTTTGGTTATAGCTTCCAGGTAATCCAATTATTCTTATGTTTTCTTCTCTTCTTGATCTGCTGTTTATTTATTATGTTTCACTTTTTGTTCTTTGTTTTCATTCTATATATTCTAATATAAATATATTATTTCTTGGTTACTTTAACTTCATAGTCTTTCATTTGCCCAGTTCTAATTTTCAAAGAGGCATTTTCTGCTTTATGATTCTGTATCTAATTTTCTAGCTGTTTGACTTTATTTTCATAATCATTTTATTTTTCTTGAGTCATTATTTTTTGTATTTGTTTTGATTTGTTTTTCTTTTTTAAATATCCCTCATTTCACTTTTTAATTCCAAAAAATCTTTTTGAGTAGATAATATTTAATGTTACTCTTTGGGGGTAAGAGAGAGTTTTTGATTACTTCAGTATTTTTCTTTGAAGATGAACTGTAATCTTCATTATTCCTATAGCAACTTTTTATGGTTGAGTTCTTGCTCCTTTTCTGCTCATCTCTTAAAATAAATATTACAAAACCACCTCTAGTTCTGGGGTCAGATGGATGGTGCTTCTGGACTTATCATCATTTTTCTTTGACCTAGAAGCCAAAACCAACAACTCCACCCTGCTGTTTGTAGTGGCATTCAGTACCTATCCTGCTCAATTGCTTCTGTATTCATTGGGAAGGTACTGCTTTTTTTCTTAGGGCCATGCCTCAGAAGCACAGCTATCTAGGTATAGTATTTCTTATCAGCAGAGATTCTCTCAATCTTTTAGGGCTCAGACCTATAATTCCCCACATGTCCAGAAAGTGAAAGTTCCTGTGGTTTAAGCTGAACCTAACTCAGAGCCCCAGGCCTCCCTGCTTGTTGTTTCAGAGCTAGTGTTAAGTTGTTTACATTTCATACTTGTTAGAACTTTGTCATAAGGACTTTCTTGCAGTCCCTCAGGTTGTCCCAGGAGAGTCCCTATCTTAAGTCTTAATTGTTTTCGCTGGTCTAAGTTCACTCTGAGATGCAATTTTACTATATTTGTGGAAGAAATCTGGAGAGCTTTAAATTTTCTGACCTATTCTGTCATCTTCTTGGAATCTTACTCCTTTCCCCCCTCTTTGTTCTCACCTCTCTAATTTTCTTTGGCTTGATACAATTTAGAATTTGCCATATGCCAAAGGAGAATATTTGAAATTTCCTCTTCAATTTCATCTATATGTTGGACATCTTCCATTATAATAACAAACACTTTTGATGGCCATACACATCTCTAGCTTTTGGCTACCTTAACACATAGATGTCTTCTTAATACATTTATTTTATATGCAATTATATCCCAGTGATTTCCCAAAATACCTTCTCTGTACATGATCCAAAAACAAACATCACTAGTTAAAACCTCCTAATACATCGAACATGATTGACAAAATTACATAATATCTCTCACCTGTATTTCATCACTGAGCAAGAACAAGAAAGAACATTTCAGCATTAGACATCATTAAATAGTGAACAGTTATTTCATCTGTGTCAAACTCCTTTAGTGCCATCCTTTTATATTGTTATGTTTAATGTGTTTATAATTATTTTCATTTTGTTTTCTCTGTAGCAATTCATAGAATTCTCCCTATATATTTCTATATGATATCATAATTATTTTTCCTTACAATACATTGTTTGCTTTCATGTACCATAATTTGTATATCTACAATTGTTGATAGACACTTACCCTATTCTCATTTTTTCTTCCATTGAAAAGTAATGTTATAAATATTTTCATTTCTATAAAGACTTTCATTCTGCCTTTGATTTTCTTAGGTTATATATCCAAGAGTGGAGTTTCCAGATCATGGAGAATTCAGTAATTCTTTAATAAATTCCAAATTGATTTCCCAAATGTTTAAATCAAATGACAACTTCACCAAGAGTGTATTAAATATCTGTTTTCTCATATCCATTTCATCTTGCAAAATATTTACAAATAAAAATGACAGTTGTATACTTTAATAAACAGAAAGCAATCATTGTATTCAAAACCTTGCCTCAGACATATTCTAACCAGGTGAGCATGAACGTGAATTGCTGTCCATGATTGGAGCAACTCTCCTACTTTGTAAGAAGAAAAGCACTGATTTGTATTGATAAAGAGTATTTCTCCACTAAGATTTTCTAAGTTAAAGAGAGTAAAGGCCCAAGTAAATTCTTTCTCCATATATACATACATATATATATATATATATATATATATATATATATATATATATACACACACATATATATGTGTGTGTGTATTTATTTAATGTGTGTGAAGTGATAGCATGTCATTGTTTTGCTAATGTTCCCTGTAATTATTTATGCAGGTTTTATTAATTGTTTTTATTCATTTATATTTCTTCTTTGGAAATTAATTTTGATGTCAGATTTATTTCAAAGACATTACAAATAAGAATAATATAATCTATAGTATATATGTTTTTCCTAGATGCAATATTTTCTTCACTCAAAAGTAAATAATGCGTATTTGCACTCAAGACTGAACATTTTTCAAGACAGTGGCAAATAATTTAGTTGAGTATACTTGATAATTTTGATTAATATCAATTTTTAGAGTTTGGTAAAATAAAAATATCTACATTATATGTTACTGAGTCTTTTAATAAGTTCCTGCACTCTTAATATAGCAAAGAAGAAAACTTTATTCAAAAATAACTTTTAAAGCTACATTTTCTTCAACAAAAATAATCAGAGAGGGATCTTATATTCTCAGTACTTTTCCATTAGTTGTATGACAAGTAAGAATCTGAAATTTGTACTTTGGCATTTGCATAAACATGGTGATGATTTCTCTCATAATTTCATGAAAGACTTCCTTAATTTTTGTGTAATTATTCTCATGAGGATTTCATAGACATGAAGAACATATGCTTCATTAGTTACTGATGTCTTCAAGATAGTCTGTTTTTGGTGATAATGTCATATTTCTGTCATTAATTATATCCTCATCATTCAGATATCTTGACAATTAATTATTCAAAACCTTAAAACTTCATTATTACTTTCTGAAATAATAGAGGATATCCATTAATCTAGATAATCTACTTTCCCTCTTTCCTTTTTTTCCATCTCCTTGCATTTCTACTTTGTGTGTGTGTGTGCAGTAGATCAAAGAATGTCAGTTAATGCTTTTACTGTAGTTAATGAGGGAAATTTTATTTTAGAAATCTTTTTTAAAGTTTTATAATTTTCATGTTTTTTTTAATTTTGTAGTTTTAACTTTAAATCAATCTGCAAATCTGATTTCTTTGATTATGTCTTCTACCAAATTTTGTAAGTTATTCTTACATGGCTTCTCACCTATGACTGATAATTATGCATCCTTTTTAACATGATCTTTCAAATAAGTTATTTTAAATCATTAATATATTTGCTCTCACCTATGTTATTTCTATTTTAAACCATTGCAGAAATATCCTGATAAGCTTCTATGTGCTCTTGGGCAGCCACAGAATCCTTTGCTTCTTTAGGTACCAAGTCATTTTGTATTTTCTAAAAATAAATAAATAAATAAATGAAACATCCTTCACAGGTATTTAAACTATTTTATCTAATCTGAAGACTATATTCCCTTCTGTTATTGTTATATTTTATGGTGATTTATATGTTTATGTTCAATGTCCTGAATTGAGTTTTATTCCTCCTCAGCTCTTCAAAATTTGAGTATCTCCTCTTTACTTTCTAGTCTTCTTTTGTTAATAACTTCTTTTTAAAGGAAGGTTCTCTGGAAGTTGTTTCTTAAGGCCTTCTCACTCTATTTACATGCTGAACAAATTGTCATTCACCTACTTTGGTCTCCACCATGAATAACTTTTGAGAGGACAGAACTAGCCCCAAATAGATGCTCTTTCTCTCCCTCAACATTAGTCAAGTGATACATGAAATGCATCTATCTTTTTCTATTTTCTTCTATTGGTTCTCTGGCTAAGTGGTGTTCTTTTTCTTCTTTAAAATATATAACATAGATGGTTCTCTTTGGGAGAGAGCAGGTTTCTTGGGGAGGTTTTCTGGAGGCAGCTTTAGTATCAGTTCAGATCAATAATTACCCAAAACGCAGCCAGGTGATAAAAGTTCAGATCTTTTATTGCCTCCAATATAGTCCCGTTAGCTTAGAGGCCTATCTCTCTGCTTGGTTCTAAGAGCTCTTGCCGCTTTGTCCTTTGCTTCTGCCTCTGCTTTTTTCAGCCTCCAAAGCCAGCACCAAGTTGAATCTGTCTTGCCTCAGAGAGCCTTCTCAATCTTCAGCTGAACTCTCGACTCGTAGCTTCTTCCTCTGAAAACTCTTCTAACTGGCCCCTTTGAAGCTCTATTTATTTGAGAGAGAGGAATTGTGGGATGCAAGAGAGAGGGATTAGGGGTTTCTCCCATAGTGCTCTCTGGCCCTAAGAGCTTCAAGGGAGGTGTGAATTCACAAAGTTGCAAAGTTTACTTTGTGAATCTTCCATACTTGTGAATTCCAATGAATAAAGGTGTAAACACAAGCATTGTATTAATTAGTTCTACTTAGCACCTTGTTTCAGGTTCTGGCCCAAATCATCTTCTTGTAAGCTCAGATCAATAATCTATCAACTCTAATGAGTTAGCAGTTTGTAAAGATTCCAACACTTTTCTTTATCCCAATTGATTTAGAAACTAGTTTGTGTGTGTGTGTGTGTGTGTGTGTGTGTGTGTGTGTGTGTGTGTGTGTCAAATTTACTCTGGTCTCAGAGGGATAGAAGTATGAGAATAGTATGTATTGTAGGTTTGACATAGGACATGTTGCAAAAGAATTAAAGACATTCCAAAGTGAAATGGGCTGCTTCAGAAAGGTTGTGCCTTTTCCTTTATTCAGAATCATTATACAAAATCTTTAGAACATATGTCACATAGTTTATAAAGGTTATTTTATCCAGTTACATATTGATCACATGTGAAAACCTCTATAACTCTTTTACCTAAGTTCAAAAGAGATCATTCCCAGAAAGTTGGCCAGTGATTGCTAAAGTGTTCTGTTCATGACTTTCTAGTATAGTATACTCTGCTTAGAAACTCATGCAAATTCATTGTTTATTTATTTATATCAAGACACAGATTTGTTGTAGTCTTTATTGGTGTAGTGGGTATGTATATAAAATGAAATGACATATCTTTTGATATATTTAATCAGTAAATCCTCCAAGAGTGCTGTGACTACTACTTACAAAGTTATTATTCATCTGCAAACCTAATTTTAGAGACTAATGAAAAGTTTTGAACACTTTATGGTCTGCTGTAAAGGAAAAAAAATCCCTAGCCTTTAAGGAAACAACAAATGTGAAAATTTTCACCTGTAGAGGGATGGAACTCTTGAGAACTATACTTGAAACAAGGTGTTAATTTGGTGAAATTGATGAAATAATGCTTCTCTAGTTCACATATATACTTAGTATTTAGTAAGGTGATGTAATAGTTCTCTAATTCACATGTAATCAGTATGCTGTAATGATGTAAATACAATAAGGCATATAAAGACTAAGAAGGACTGGAAGATAGACATTCTATCTTTGACCATCCTCATGGTGGCTCTCCTGCCACTTTGGACTCTATTCTTGTCCATTATATTGGTGTCCATCCTGCTGAGACCAAGGCCCTACTGGAGGACCTTGAGAAAGGTAGCCCAAGCATTACATTTACTGCTAATTTTTATTATTATTATTGTAACATTTTATTTACAAGTTATATGCATGGGTAATTTTATAACATTGAGAATTGCAAAATCTTTTGTTTCAATTTATCCCCTCCTTCCCCTCACCCCTATCCCCAGATGGCAGGTTGACCAATGAATGTTAAATATGTTAAAGTATAAATTAAATACAATATAAGCATACATATCCAAACAATTATTTTGCTGTACTTTATCAGAACCTATTAAAATGTTTTGCCAGTTTATTGCTTCCCTTCTAATCTTGTATGCATTAGTTTTGTTTGTACAAAAACTTTTTAATTTGATATAATCAAAATTTTCTATTTTGTGATCAGTAATGATTTCTAATTCTTCTTTGGTCATAAATTCCTTCCTCTTCCACAGCTCTGAGAGATAAACTATCCTATGTTCTTCTAATTTATTTATAATCTCATTTTTTATGCCTAGGTCATGAACCCATTGGGACCTTATCTTGGCATACAGTGTTAAGTGTGGGTCAATGCCTAGTTTCGACCATACTAATTTCCATTTTTCCCAGCAATTTTTGTCAAATTATCCCCAAAGCTGGGATCTTTGGGATTGTCAAACACTAGCTTATTAAAGTTATTGACTGTTTTGTCTTATGAACCTAGTTCCCCTGATCAACTAGTCTATTTCTTAGCCAATAGCAAATGGTTTTGGTAACCCATACTTTATAACATAATTTTAGATCTGGTACAGCTAGGCCACCTTCCTTTGATTTTACTGGGAAAGGTTCCAGTTTTTCCCCATTGCATATGATGCTTCCTGACGGTTTTAAATATATGCTCCTGACTATTTTAAGGAAAACTTCATTTATTCCTATCCTATCAAGTTTTTATTAGGAATGGATGTTGGATTTTATCAAATGCTTTTTCTGCATCTATTGAGGTGATCATATGGTTTTTGTTAATTTGGTTATTGATATAGTCAATTATGCTAATGGTTTTCCTAATGTTGGACCAGCCCTGCATTCCTGGTATAAATCCTACTTGGTCATAATCTTGGGGGAGATTTTCTGTAATTTTTTTGGCTAATATTTTTATTTAAGTTTTTAGCATCAATATTCATTAGGGAGATTTGTCTATAATTTTCTTTCTCTGTTTTCAACCTATCGGGTTTAGGTGACAGTACCATGTCTGTGCCATAAAAGGAATTTGGTAGGACTCCTTCAATCCCTATTTTTTCAAATAGTTTATATAGCATTGGAGTTAATTGTTCTTTAAATGTTTGGTAGAATTCACACGTAAATCCATTTGGTTCTGGGGATTTTTTCTTAGGGAGTTGGTTAATAGCTTGTTCTATTTCATTTTCTGAGATGGGACTGTTTAGTCTGTTTACTTCTTCCTCTGTTAATCTGGGCAAGCTATATTTTTGAAGGGATTCTTCCATTTCATTTAAGTAATCGAATTTATTGGCACAAAAGTTGAGCAAAGTAACTCCTAATTATTTCTCTAATTCCTCTTAATTAGTGGTGAGTTCTCCTTTTTCATTTTTAAGACTAACAATTTGATTTTCCTCTTTCATTTTTTCAATCAGATTTACTAAGGGGTTGTCTATTTTGTTGTTTTTTTCATAAAACGAACTCTTAGGTGTATTAATCAATTCAGTAGTTTCCTTACTTTCAATTTGATTGATCTCTCCTTTTATTATTAGAATTTCAAGTTTAGTGTTTGACTGAGAGTTTTTAATTTGTTCTTTTTCTAGCATTTTTAGTTGCAAGCTCAGTTCATTAACCTTCTCTTTCTCTCTTTTATGAAAGTAGGCCTGTAGAGATAAAGAATTTCACATTATTACCACTTTGGCTGCATCCCACACATTTTCATATGATGTCTCATTGTTGTCATTTTCTTGGGTGAAGTTATTAATTATGTTTATGATTTGCTGTTTTTCCCAATCATTCTTTAGTATGAGATTGGTTAGTTTTCAATTATATTTTGGTCTACTTTCCCCTGGCTTTTTATTGAATATAATTTTCATTCTATCATGATCTCAAAAGGATGAATTTACTATTTCTGCTTTACTGCATTTGAGTTTGAGGTTTTTATGTTCTAATATGTGGTCAATTTTTGTATAGGTTCCATGAACTGCTGAGAAGAAAGTATACTACTTTCTGTCTCCATTCAGTTTTCTCCACAGATCTAACATATCTAACTTTTCTAATGTTTTGTTTACCTATTTGACTTCTTTCTTATTTAAATTGTGGTTTGATTTATCTAATTTTAAGAGTGCAAGGTTGAGATCTCCCACTATTATAGTTTTGCTGTCTATTTCTTCTTGCAACTCTCTTAATTTCTCTTTTAAGAATTTAAATGCTATACCACTTGGTGCATATATGTTTAATATGAATATTGCTTCATTATCTATGGTACCCATTAGCAAGATATAGTGCCATTCCTTATCTCTTTTAATTAGATTAATTTTTGCTTTTGCTTGATCTGAGATGAGGATGACTGCTTTTTTTTAACTTTACCTGAAGCATAGTAGATTCTGCTCCAACATTTTACCTTTACTCTGTATGTACATCCTTGCCTCAGGTGTGTTTCCTATAAACAACATATTGTAGGATTCTGGCTTTTAATCTAGTCTGCTAACTGCTTCCTCTATATGGGGAAGTTTACCCCATTCATATTTATGGTTAAAATTACCAATTCTGTATTACTTGCCATCATGTTAAGCCCTGTTTATGCCTTTCTCCCTTCCTTCCTCCTTATCCCCCTCCCCAGTATTGAACTTGTGAGCACCACTTGCTTTTCACAGCCCTCCCTTTTTAGTATCCCTCCCCCTACCTTAGAGTTCCTCTTCCTATCTTACCCCTTTTCCTCACAATTTCTGTATTCCCTTTTGTTTAGCTTACTCCTTCCCTTTTTCCCTCCCACTTTTCAATGATGTGGGAGACATTTTACCATAAATTGAATATATCTAATATTTTGCTCTTTAAGCCACTTTTGATAGCAGTGAAATACACACTATGTTCACCCCCCTCCCTTCTTTCTCTCAGATATAATAGTTTCCTTTTCTTTTTCCTAAGATGTAGGACCTTCACTTTACCCTTTTTGGGGTACAATTTCCTTTCCACCCCTAGTTTCTAGAACAATGTATACATGTGTTCTTTATATGTTCTTTATATATCTTTATAGCAAAAAATTATCTTTTTAGGTTTTTCTTGAGTTCTATATTTGTAGATCAAACTTTTTGTTTAATTCTGTTTTTTTCATCAAAATAAATGAATTTCATTTATTTTGTTGAATGTCCATCTTTTTCCCTGGAAAAAGATGCTTATTTTGGCTGGGTAAGTTATTTTTGGATGCATATCAAGTTCCTTAGCCTTTCAGAATATCATATTACAGGCCCTTCAATCCTTTAATGTGGACACTGCTAGATTCTGGGTATTCCTTATTGTGGATCCTCTATATTTGACTTTATGTTTTCTAAGAGCTTGCAGTATTTTTTCCTTCATCTCTCATTATTGTTCTGGAATTTGGCCACTATATTTCTTGGTGTTTTGATTTTAGGGTCCCTTTCAGTAGGTAATTGATGAATTCTTTCAATTTCTATTTTACCCTCTGTTTCTATAACTTCTGAGCAGTTCTCTGATAATTTCCTGGAAAACAGTATCCAGGCTCTTTTTTTTTTATCATATTTTTCAGGGAGTCCAATAATTCTCAAATTGTGTCTCCTACATCTATTTTCCAGGTCTGTTTTTTTCCCAAGAAGGTATTTGCCTTTTTTTTTTTTAATTGTTTCTTTTTTTTTTTTTTTTTGCTTGACTGATTCTTGTGTCTCCTCGAGTCATTCAATTCTATTTGTTTGATTCTGATTTTCAATCAAGTATTTTCTTCACTCACTTTTTTTATATCTTTTTCTAATTGTCCAGTTGAGTTTTTAAGTGAGTTGTTTTGTTCTATGGAATTTTTTTCTATTTTGCCAATTTTATTTTTTAGAGAGCTATTTTCTTTTGCCAGCTCACTAATTCTGTTTTTCAAAGATTTGATTTCTTTATCCACTCTATCTCTAAATGAGTGTAATGATTTATCCAGACTCTCTTGCCAAGCTTCCCTTTCTTTTTCTCATTTTTCTTCTAGCTCTTTTGTAAGAATCTTTTTTATTTCTTCTATGAGAGTCTTGCACATTGACAGCCAGATCATATCCCCTTTTAGGGTTTCATCTGGACACAATCTGTTTTTAGTCTCCTCAGGGTTTAAGTCTGCTATCTATTCATATAGAAACTATCAATAGTTAGAGTGTGCTTCAATTTTTTGCTCATTTTTATTCAAAAAAGAGTCAGAGGAAACAAACTAAGTATAAAAAACAAATGGCCTGCTTTTTTTGGCGGGGGGTGGGGGAGGGTAGCTGGAGAGTATTATTGAACTTCCTCTACACTGCAGGTGGCAGCAAGGAGGCTCTAGCAGGACAGTAATGGCTGCCCTGGGTCTGTGCTCTAAGACTCTGAGAGCATGCTGAGAAACTGTGGGTGGGTGTGGCCAGGTCCTGAGAGATCCTAGCTTTTTAGGCTTATAGTCTTCACCCCCTGTATTTTAGCTTTTCTGCTTGTCTACTGGTTTGCTGGCCAGAGCCAACACTGTGTTACAGCTTTCTCCATAGAAATGACTATGATCACTCCTCCCATCCCCACCCCACCTCCAGTCTGCTCAGCTGTGAGCTGCCTGCCTTACTTTGCTGTGCTGCAGCTGCCTGTCTTCAGTCTTTGCCTGATACAAAAAGGTCCCTACCCACAAGCAAAAACAGACCTGTTCTGGCAAATTTCAGGGATATCTTCTCTTGGTAATTAATTTGTGTTTCCTTTTTCAGTCAAGCACTAATTCTGAGGCTTGTCATGAAATAAATTATTTTGAGAGAAAACTCGGAGCTTAAGTGGATGTGTGCATCCTCTCTGCCATCTTTCCAATTGAGTTTTTAAATGAGTTGTTTTGCTCTATGGGATTTTTTCCCATTTCACTAATTTTTTTTTTTTTTTTTTTTTAGTGAGTTATTTTTCCCAGAGCACTCCTGTACCTCGCTGCTCTTTTCAGCCCATTTATACCTATCCCTGCTTTGCACAGGAAGCTGGTAACCTCCTTGCCCTGAAGGTAGACCCTACAGGCTTTAAAAAATAAATCAGAAAGACAATGGAGACAGAAAGAGAGCAGGTTTGCAACCCCGAGGAGACTAATAGCAAACAGTCTCCAGACAGGACCCCAAAGGCGAATGTTATCTGGCCCCCATCACATAACACTCTCCTAGAAGAGATCATTAAAAATCTCAAAAGAGAGTTAGGAGAAAAATGGGGAAAGGAAAGAAAAGCTATGCAAGAAAGTAATAACTTCCTGAATTGTGAATTGGAAAAGGTGAAGAATTCCAATGAAGTACATGGAAACAGAATTTGTGAATTGGAAAATGTAAAAAACTTCCAGGAAAGTAGGATTTGTGAATTGGAAAAGATAAAGAGTTCTCAAGAAAGTAGGATTTGCAAATTGGAAAAAGAAAATAACGCACTAAAAAAAAAATAGTGAAATGGGTGACCAGAAGCTCATTTTTCTGTCCTGTAACTGGGAGGAGAGTCTCCATTCCACTCTGGCTTTAAGTTCTAATGTAGTAGTGTTCATGCTGATTCTAGGATAGTGAACCAGTACTGTATCTTAGAGCTGAGCATGGACAAAGCAATAGAATCGTACCTCTATACTAGGAAAAAAGACTTCTTTCTAATCAGTTTTTTGATCCCCTTACAGAATGGTGTGGGGTGAGACCTCCAGAAACTGTCATCACCACTGCCACTTCCACTGCTGCTTTTGCTGGTAATTTAGTGACTCTCAAAAACTGTTCCCATTTTGCTGAGGCTGAGACTGTGTTTCCCCCTTACTCTAGTATAATGAATCTTTCTTCCTGAGTAGTTTGAGGGCTGGAAGTTCTGGAAACCTGTGATGACCACATATTTAAAATCAGCCAAAGTCACGAATTCAGGTTAAGGGGAAAATCTTCAATTTTTATTGAAGTGAAGAGGTGAAAAAGTATTGCGAGAGCAATATGGGCAAGAAGGATTGCGATAGCAATAGGGGCAGCTGCGACAGGAAGCCAGCTAGCAGAGGGGGATTGGAGATGAAGGGCCGTTGCAATGGCAATGTGAGCAGCTGTGTCAAGACGCCAGCCAGCAGTCTCTCTTTCCCTTTCCACTATATTGCCTCCACCCACCAAAAACATCATTTCCTATACAACACATCAGGACTTGCACAAAGAGTGGATGGGAGCCATTCTTTCTCCAAGCTTATATATTAATAGAGTATGGTCCATTTACTATTTAGCCTCACATGCTTGGGACCTCAGTGCATCAACTCAAGCCTCAACCCTTTACAGAAACCCCTCTACTGTCACTGATTCAGAGGCTTCCAAGGACTTTTCCTTGTTTCCTGAGTCCATAGTTGTGCAGACAAAATCTCTACTAGTATTGTGCTCCTTTCTTTACTCTGGTACAATCGATCTTTCCTTCTGTCCTAAGTTGTTTACAGCTGAAAAACAATTTCACTTCATCTTTTTGTGTGTTCTTATCCTCTAAAATTTGTTTAAAGTCATCATTTAAAGATATTTAGAGGTTTGAGGAAACACTTGTGAGGGACCTTGATTTCCTTCTGCTATATTTATTTTTTCCCCTTTTACTCTGTCACCTTGGCTTTGTTTCCCAGGTCAGAAAATTCTAGTGCTCATACCTATAGGACAGTGAGACTTTCCCCCATATCAAATCACTTTAGAAGCAAACTTGCAGGCTATCAGACTAGAACTTTTTCCAATTTGCAAAATGCAACCTGCAAAATGAAGAGCTAAAATAAATAATTTCTGAAGTCTCTTCCAACTATATTATTCGATGGCACTATGATCTAAAAGAAACTTTTCAGTTCTTAATTCTGTGATCCTGAGACAAGATTGATATTAGTACCTACATCTTCTGTTCCTAAATGCATTATTAGTTGCACTAATCATACTTCCTCTAAAGAAGTAAAGCAAGACATCATTTCTTCTACGTTTTACTCACCAAACTTCAACACCAAACTCATTCTTATATAATGCTTCCGATTAAAAACAAACATTATATTTAAAAAGGTATCACTTTAATTTCTTTTTTCTTTAAATCTCAGATGGCTATTTACTATAATTTACATTCAATAAGATGTTAGATGTTCACATGACTAATATTCCACATTTATCTATGTTAAAGTATATCTTAAAAAATACATGTAAACATATTTATATAAACATTATAAAAGGTACTGATAATCAATTTCTAATATACTATTAAAATTTGTACAATGTTTCAATTAATAATTTTTCAATGACCAAATCAGTTTTATTTTCTGAGTTTACTGAATTATCCATATTGTATTATATCAACAAAGTCCTAATTCCAAATAAAATAGAATTCTGACAAAATATGTTTCAAGAAAAGCTTCTTGAAAAAAGAGGAGAATTTTCCCAAGTAGAATATATATTTAAGATGGCTCTTCTAGCAAAAAAAAGTAGAATATCATGTGGAAATTTGCAAAGCCACTTGTTTTATAACAAATTAATATCATAGAAAATTTGAGAAAACTGAGGAAAGTGAAGCTCACACAACTTAAATTTTCCATACATAGCTAGTAAATTGCAGAAAGAGTATAAGCACTGAGGTATCATTAATCTGTGAATAAAGAGCTGTTCAATTCCACCCTTCTTCTGATGAATCTTGCTTTCTCTGAAAGAACTCAGATCTATGTATTTTGTTGTTAATATATTATAAAGATATTTTATATTATGTGCATATTATTTACAAAGAAATTGAAAAACTTTTTCTCATTAGATTCCTAAAATATCCCACTGAGTATAAAAGTAGGAGTATTCTTTACAATTTTAATGATGGGAAATCTTAAAGAAACTAAGAAATCAAGTAATTTATCTAATTTGAGAGTGGCAAATAGTCTACATAATATTTTAATCTAGGATTAAACAAACCAGAATCCAGCAGTGAACTGATCAAAAACATCTCTCAAATACCCATATTCTTTCTACTACATCATTGCCTATACTGCAAAAAGAAACATTCTGGGGAATATGTTTATAAGATAGTAACTTTAAGAAGGGGATAAACTAACAAAATGCATTATCTACACTAGAAGTTATTAAAAAAAATTTGAAAAAATGTCATCAGAAGTAGTTAAGATAGATGTGTAAAAGTGTAGAGTGCCTTCAATTTCTAATTACTTAAAGTGTTATCTTGGGTGTGGAGAAAGAAAATGTTCTCCATTTAGGACATGAAATTATTCTCACCCGATTTAAATATATATTTTCTTCTTTTCCAAATGGTTTGAGTAATACACAGAAGTCTTATTATGTCATTTTCTTTTCATCCAAACCTACTATCAAGAATCTCGATAATTCAAAAAATGTATACATAACATGCTTAAATTTTATATGTATCAGTGTATTTATATATTTATGTATATATACACACACATACATATATATGTGTATGTGAGCACATGCCTATATAAAGAAGTATTTAATATTCTTATCACATTTCCAATTTTCAATATTTTCTCAAAATACCATACAAACATTAAGGAAAAACATATGATAATATGCATTATCATATCTCATTTAGGAGGCATGTTATTTATCCTATTGAAGTGTGAAAAACAGAAAGTAATTTATAAAAGTAATGTGACATATTTCTATATTCTAGCCATTACTTTTTCTATGACTATAAGATTTTACTTTGAGGCTTTAAAACTAATCATATCTTATTAGATAGGGTTAGATTAATGGAACAATAAAATTTTTCATTTTAAATGAAACTTATTAAGCACTTAATCCAGCATTCATATTTTACAACTGTAAAAATTCAGAGTCTGAAAGAAGTAGAGTGTAAAAGAAACAGTTCCAGAGAGAAAATATCTAGGTGGCATTGCTTGCTAAATCCACTAAATTTTTAACTATGGGTAAGTTACTTCTCTTTAATTTCCTTAGCCATAAAATAATACATGTTCCCTTGAATTCAAATTAACTCAATTTTTATTAAAATTCAAGTAAAGAAAACAATGTTAAAATCTGATGACAGTAAACATAAATAAAATCAGAGGTAAATAGGAAAATCCCAAAAGAATAGTTCCATATTAACAAGTTTGTTCTTGAAATTCTTCCTAAGTATGTTATTGTGCTGCCAAACCATTCCAAATCTACAAAGCTGTTTCACTCATATAAATACTCTAGCAATCTACAGGAAATAAAAATTAAGTCTATCTATGTAATATGTACTACAAAAATTAAAGCATAAAAATGTATGGGTGACACATTGAGCTAATCCATAATACATAAGGCTCGGACAGGCATTGCAAATTGATAATAAGTTGAGCCCAGAATGAATTTTTTAAAATGTTGCATTACATTTAGGATTGTGTTACACATTTAAAGACCTACTATAATTCTTTTTTAAAAAATCACCTTGTTCTCCCAGGTAAGCTACAAGGAAGCCAATAATTTAAGAGGAGGATCTCATATTAATCAGAAACACATATGAGAAATGTACAGTCGAGGTGATAGACTGTAGAAATACACAGAAGAATTCTCAAATTCTTTTTCCAAACAATCAAATGATAATAATAACAACATCTTAAATTGATTTCCGAAACAACAGAACCAACAAAAAATATAAAACAATTTTTTATTGCAAGATAACTTGGAGGGAAAGATTTGTCTCATCTAAGTGGTGGTAAGTGGATCAGAAGTGCAGTTAAGGCAGCACCTTGGGTCCCAGTGTTAGTCCCAGGACCAAAATGTGTAATAGCACTTGTAGCCAAAGGAGATTAGCATTCCTAGACACTTGTGAAGAGTGCTTGTGGTAGCTCACAGTGTAATAGGTAAAATGATCTCAATTCCAAGAGAGAGAAGAGCACTAACAATTATGTACATAGGAAGGCAGGGACTTCGTCACGCTTCCAAGACCCTGCAGAAATGCTTGTATCTGTGACTATGAAGGAACAAATTTACCTTTCCTGAATAAAGACCAAATTTGGGGTAGGAGAATAGGGACCATAACTCTCCTTAGATCAATCCACCTTGGAAGAACCAAAAACCTGTGGAGTTCCAGAACTACCTCTGACAATAGTAGCAAAAAAGGCCTGGAGTTTGCCCTTATTACCCCTGGAGCAGAGTCCAACTTTAACATGAATTCAAATCTAAGAGAAAGGATAGGAAAAAAAGATGGATGCCAGATAATGGAGTAAGAAACATTCTTGCCAGAACTCTCAAACTTTTATCTCTAAACATCTAATAAATGATACCTCAAAACAATTTCTAGAGAGGCAGCACCAACAAAAGGATGGGATGAAATAATTTTATAGCTCAAAAGAAGGCCATCAAGAATAGTCTATTTTATCTTTCAAAATATGGAGAGAAATAAAGGTGGATGGAGAGTACAGAGAAGTGTTTAGATAGTGAAAATTGGATAAAGTATGCAGATTAATGGGAATGAAACAAAGGTAGGGGCAGAACATAACGGAAAGATCTATGGGTAGGGGGAAGTTAACTAATAGCAAGACAAGGTAAGGAGTAGAACTAAAATAATAACAAGGATTAGGAGTAGAATTTATTATTATTTTTTTACATAAGGCTAGTAATCATTGATATATGCCAGTCAATATTAATATTGTTTTAAATGCATATCTATGCATGTATAAACGCATATATGTGTGTATGTGTACATATGTAGATGCATATATATGTATATAAATGTGTGTGTCTTTATGTGTATATGTTTATGTATAGGCTTAACTACACATTAATTGTAGCATGTTTTGGTAGGGGTGTTGAAAGGGGAAAAAAGAAATAAAGTACAAACTGTACAGCAGAGAACAAAAGAGTAACCCTAAAAGGAAGCAATAAAAACATGGATAGCCATGGATATAATGTATTTTGCTACTTTATATGCTTTCTTGAAATGGAAATCTATTGCTATATATTTTGATTCCTCCATGAATATTCAGGTGAATACATATCAATGTTTTGCTTTATTTTGTTTTGTTTTCCTTTTTCTCTCTTTTCTTTCTTTTATTGTTTTTTTTTTCTTATTTAATATTAAGTCTTAAATTAAACAAAAAAAGTAAAGTCTGTCTCATTGGGAAAAAAAGTAGAGTACAATTCAAAACAAGAAGAGGTGAGGCAAGCCAAAAAACAGGTTCTTCTGACACCAGCATATCACAGTGGTGGCCCCCAGAGAAACTCAGCAATGAAGCTTTGCAGTCCTGATGCAGCCCAGCAACCAGACCCAATATGCCTCAATGCAGGCCAGCAGCAAGTCTGTGTGCTTCCATGCAAAAGCTTGAGATGGTGCTCCCTTCAATAGAAGAGGAAGAAGAGACTTTAAAATAAAACAGAAGGGGAAAGAGTAAAAAAAGAATATGAACATAGAAAGTTACTATGGAGACAGTGAAGATTAAAATGCAAATCCAAAAGAGGAGAATGCCAAAAAAAAAAAAAAGAAAGAAAGAAAGAAAGAAAAGAAAAGAAAAGAAAAGAAAAAGAAAAAAATCCACATGGGAAACCTCAAAAATGTGAATTGCCTTTAACTGCCCAAAAAAGTCCTGAAAGAGTTCAAAATATTTTTTAAAAATTAAAAAAAATAAAGAAGAAACACTATTAAAAGAAATGAAAACGATGCAAGACAATTATGAAATAAATTGTCAACAGCATGGGAAAAAAACACAAAAAATATAAATTGATGTACAAAGATATATTGAAGAAAGAACTTCTTTAAAAGCAGAATTGACCAAATGAGAAAGGAGGTACAGAAACAAAATTTTTAAAAAATCCTTAAGAATTAGAACTGGACAGTTGAGGAAACTGAGCATCCACTCAGTTTCCAGTTTCTTGTTACTACAAAAAAGGCTGCCACAAACATTTTTGCACATGTGGGTCCTTTTACCTCCTTTAAGATAACTTTGGGATATAATCCCAGGAGAAACACTGCTAGATCAAAGGGTATGCAGTTTGATAACTTTGAAAATAGTTCCAAACTACTCTCCAGAATGGTTGGATTGGTTTACATTTTCACCAACAATATATCAATGACCCAGTTACTGATTTTCCCACATCCCTTCCAACATTTGTCATTACCTCTTCCTGTCATCTTAGCCAATATGACAGGTGTATAGTGGTATATCAGAGTTTTCTAAATTTTCATTTCTCTGATCAATGGTGATTTGGAGCACCTTCATGTAACTATATATAGTTTTAATTTCTTCATCTGAAAATTATTCATATCCTTTGACCATTTATCAATTGGAGAGTGGCTTTAAGTATTATAAATTTCAGTCAGTTCTGTATATATTTTAGAAATTAGGCCTTTATCAGATCTTTTGGATATAAAAGTGTTTTTCCAGTTTATTGCTTTCCTCCTAATCTTGTCTGTATTAGTTTGTACAAAAACTTTTTAACATAATATAATAAAAATATCTATTTTGTGATCAATAAGAGTCTCTAGTTCTTCTTTGGATACAAATTTCTTCTTTCTCCATACATCTGAGAGGTAAACTAAACTAAACTAAACTAATTAAACTAAAATTTTGTTTATAATATCATTTTTATGTCTAGATCATGAACCCATTTTTACCTTATCTTAGTATGTGGTGTAAGGTGTGGATCTATGCCTACTTTCTGCCATACTAGTTTCCAATTTTCCCAGCAGTTTTGTCAAATAGTGAATTTTTACCCCCAAAGCAGGGGTCTTTAAGTTTGTCAAATACTAGATTGCTGTAGTCATTGACTATTTTGTCCTGCGAACCTAACCTATTCCACTGATCAACTACTTCATTTCTTAGCCAGTACCAAATGGTTTTGATAAGCACTGCTTTATAATATAGTTTTAGATCTGGTACAGTTAAGCTACCTTCATTTGCTTTTCTCTTCATTAATTCCTTTGAAATTCTTGATCTTTTGTTCTTCCAGATGGATTTTGCTGTTATTTTTTTCTAGGTCAGTAAAATAGTTTCTTAGGAGTTTGATTGGCATAGCAATAAATAAATACATTAGTTTAGGGAGATTTGTCATCTTTATTATATTCACTTGACCTATTCAAGAGGACTTGATATTTTTCAAATTGCTTAGATCTGACTTTATTTGTGTGGAAAGTGTTATGTAGTTTTGCTTATACAATTGCTGATTTTCCCTTGGCAAATGGATTCCAAAATATTTTATACTATCGACAGTTATTTTAAATGGAATTACTCTTTGTATCTCTAGTTGTTAAATTTTGTTAGTGATGTATAAAAATGCTGATGATTCATGTGGATTTATTTTGTATCCTGCAACTTTGCTAAAATTGTTGATTATTTCTAATAGTTTTTTTAGTTGATTCTCTAGGGTTCTCTAACTATGCCATCATATCATCTGCAAAGAGTGATAATGTGGTTTCCTCATTATCTACTCTAATTCCTTCAATCTCTTTTTCTTCTCTTATTACCAAAGATAGCATTTCTAATACAATAGTCTAATACAATGTTCTAATACAACATCTAGTAATGGTGATAGTGGGCAAACTTCTTTCAGTTAAAGATTCTGATAAAGGCCTCATTTCCAAAATATATAGAGAATTGACTCTAATTTATAAGAAATCAAGTCATTCTTCAATTGATAAATGGTCAAAGGATTTGAACAGACAATTTTCAGATGATGAAATTGAAACTATTTCCACTCATATGAAAGAGTGTTCCAAATCATTATGATCAAAGAAATGCAAATTAAGATAACTCTGAGCTGCCTTTGTGCACCTGTCAGATTGGCTAAGATGACAGGAAAAAATAATGATGACTGTTGGAGAGGATGTGGGAAAACTGGGATATTGATGCACTGTTGGTGAAGTTGTGAATGAATCCAACCATTGTGGAGAGCAATTTAGAACTATATTCAAAAAAATTGTCAAACTGGGCATATCCTTTGATCCAGCAGTGTTACTAGTGGGCTTATATCCCAAAGAGATACTAAAAAGGAAAAAAGGACCTGTGTGTCCCAAAATGTTTGTTACAGTCCTTTTTATAGTGGCTAGAAACTGGAAATTGAATGGATGCCCATCAATTGGAGAATGGTTGGGTAAATTGTGGTATATGAATGTTATGGGATATTATTTTTCTGTAAGAAATAACCAGCAGAATCAATACAGAGAGTCTTAGAATCACTTATATGAACTGATGCTAAGTGAAATAAGCAGAACCAGGAGTTAATTATATACTTCAGCAACAATACTATATGACGATATACTCTGATGGAAGTGGATATCTTTGACAAAGAGAAGATCAATGATGGACAGAAGCAGCTACACTCAGAGAAGGAACACTGGGAAATGAGTGTAAACTGTTTTCATTTTTGTTCTCTTCCCAGGTTATTTTTACCTTCTGAATCCATTCTCCCTGTGCAACAAGAGAACTGTTCAGTTCTGCACACATATATTGTATCTAGGATATACTATAACATATTTAACATGTATAAGACTGCTTGCCACCTAGGGTAGGGGGTGGAAGGAGGGAAGGGAAAAGTCAGAACAGAAGTGAGTGCAAGGGATAATGTTTAAATAATTATTCAGGCATATGTTCTGTCAATAAAATGTTATAATAATAATTTAAAAAGAAATACAATCAGTTATTTTTCTGGATATGGATAACTTTTTTCATCATAAATTATTCATAGTTGTCTTGGATCACTACATTGTTGAGGATAGCTGTGTCATTCAGAGATAATCAATATCTCTATATGTGTATAATAAAAATATCTATATATGTGGATGAATATGAATGAGTATGTATGTCTGTGTGCCTCTCTTTTTGCTAATGATTTGAGGAATGAAGAGACATAATTAAATGAAAAGAAAAAGATGTGAAAATAAAATTATAAAGTGAATCAAAAAAGAAGTTATCCAGAAGTTAGAGAAATATGGAACAACTAAGAAAAGGAATTGAGCGGTGTGGGAAGTCCAATGATAAAAATGGAGGAAGCATATTTAGCAATTACAATTCTAATGATACATTTTTTAAATAAAAAATTCCAATAGAGCAGTGGGCATGAAAGCCAAATTGCATAGAAGTGAAAAGTTTATAAGAAAGAAGAGGCAAAATACTGCCTATTCTTTCTAGGAGTTTAGTGGTATGCACACATAACACATATATACTTGACTATGCAATTATAAAGAAGATAAATAAGACAAAAATGAAACTAAACCATGGTTGATGAAAAATATGCAAAAAGATAAAAGTTACAAAATATGTATAGAAGGAATATGCTGTAGCTGGTGAAGAAAGAGTTGATATAGAAAAAAAAATGATGTACAAAAAACTGTTGATGATGTTGGAGAACAGTAGGATCAGATATCATCAATACAAATAGTAAGACAACCACTAATTGTGGAAAGAGTAGGAATAGATATAAGGATTTAATCAGGTATTAAACCCACTAAGAAAGAAGAGAAAAGGAACCTGTATGATAGTAGATAACAAGAACAAGTTTGAGTTCCTTTACATATGAGGGTGGGGGAGTTAAAGGAGAGGTAAAACATGGTAGTTGAAGCAATTTTCACTAGCACAGTATCTGACAATAAGAATGACAGAATACTTCTGGTTCTCTCTCATTTCTATTCTAATTACATACCAACCACCTTGCCTTATTAAGAATGACTAAGCTCATGGACCCACACTTAACACCATATACCAAGATAAGATCAAAATGGGTCCATGACCTAGGCATAAAAAACGAGATTATAAATAAATTAGAGGAACATAGAATAGTTTATCTCTCAGACTTGTGGAGGAGAAAGAAATTTGTGACCAAAGATGAACTAGAGACCATTACTGATCACAAAATAGAAAATTTTGATTACATCAAATTAAAAAGCCTTTGCACAAACAAAACTAATGCAAACAAGATTAGAAGGGAAGCAACAAACTGGGAAAACATTTTCACAGTTAAAGGTTCTGATAAAGGCCTCATTTCTAAAATATATAGAGAACTGACTCAAATTTATAAGAAATCAAGCCATTCTCCAATTGATAAATGGTCAAAGGATATGAACAGACAATTTTCAGAGGATGAAATTGAAACTATTACTACTCATATGAAAGAGTGTTCCAAATCATTATTGATCAGAGAAATGCAAATTAAGACAACTCTGAGATACCACTACACACCTGTCAGATTGGCTAAGATGATAGGAAAAAATAATGATGAATGTTGGAGGGGATGCGGGAAAACTGGGACACTAATGCATTGTTAGTGGAGTTGTGAACGAATCCAACCATTCTGGAGAGCAATCTGGAATTATGCCCAAAAAATTATCAAATTGTGCATACCCTTTGATCCAGCAGTGTTTCTATTGGGCTTATATCCCAAAGAAATACTAAAGAAGGGAAAGGGACCTGTATGTGCCAAAATGTTTGTAGCAGCCCTCTTTGTAGTGACTAGAAACTGGAAAATGAATGGATGCCCATCAATTGGAGAATGGCTGGGTAAATTGTGGTATATGAATGTTATGGAATATTATTGTTCTGTAAGAAATGACCAGCAGGATGAATACAGAGAGGACTGGCGAGACTTACATGAACTGATGCTAAGTGAAATGAGCAGAACCAGGAGATCATTATACACTTCGACAACGATATTGTATGAGGACATATTTTGATGGAAGTGTATTTCTTTGACAAAGAGACCTAACTGAGTTTCAATTGATCAATGATGGACAAAAGCAGCTACACCCAAAGAAAGAACACTGGGAAACGAATGTGAACTATCTGCATTTTTGTTTTTCTTCCTGGGTTATTTATACCTTCTGAATCCAATTCTCCCTATGCAACAAGAGAACTGTTCGGTTCTGCAAACATACATTGTATCTAGGATATACTGCAACATATCCAACATATAAAGGACTGCTTGCCATCTAGGGGATGGGGTGGAGGGAGGGAGGGGGAAAAAATCGGAACAGAAACGAGTGCAAGGGATAATGTTGTCAATATAAAGTAATTATTAAATAAAAATTAAAAAAAAGAAAAAGAAAAAGAAAAAAAATAAAAGAAAAAAAAGAAAAAAAAAGAATGACTAAGCTATGATCAATTCCATGATTATAGAGTCCCTGTCTAGAATTTTCATATTTTGAGAAATCTCAACCACACTGCTCACTTCAATTTTTGCTCATTCTTCTATGTGCACAATCTCCAAGTTCAAAATACCATCCATTGCTCATTCTCAATCCCCAATTTTTTTATATCTGTTTTATGTTTTGCTTTATCCTATTAAGATATAAAGTCTTTAAGAACAGGAAATAGTTTATTATTTTGTTTATCGTTTTGTTTTGTTTTGTTTGTTTTTGTATTCTCTATATAGTCTTAGTCTCAAATAGTCTTAAAGACACAATGAGATGGTATATAAAAATAGATTTGAAGTTGACAAAGGAGAAAACCACAGAAGATGCCCTCTTCACCCACATGGAAGAACATATAGTAAGTATTGAACAACCTGATCATGTGCAGAACCCCCAAAAGTCCAGGTACATATACATTCTTAAACTGATTTTTAATTATCTCAACAAACACTTAATATGTAATCAGAATATGTGCTAATGCAACAATTATTAGTAGATTTGTAAGGAAACTGTCTTGCCTTCAAGAGACTTGATATCTACTAAAGTCAAGAATATATATAAATGTAATATATTAGCATTAAATATATTGAATTTACAGTGCAGATATAAGTTCAACAACAGTGTTATGTTGATAACAATTTAACATTTCACCAGTTTCTGAGATGTAGATGCTCAGACTGAAATATAACAGTTGTTAATCTGAAGTGGATTCATCACATCCCTAATTTGGTGAAAGGTTAAAGAATGTCCCAATCTCTTTCCTTCCTTCCTTCCTCCTTTCCATTTGAAAATCTACTTCTAAGGGACCTGTATGTGTACAAATGTTTGTGGCAGCCCTCTTTGTAGTGGCCAGAAACTGGAAACTGAGTGGATGTCCATCAATTGGAGAATGACTGAATAAATTGTGGTATATGAATATTATGGAATATTATTGTTAGGTAAGAAATGGTCAATGGGATAATTTCAGAAAGGCCTGGAGAGACTTACACAAACTGATGCCAAGTAAAATGAGCAGGACTAGGAGATAATTATATACTACAATACTATATGATGATCAATTCTTATGGACGTGGCCCTCTTCAACAATGAGATGAACCCAATCAGTTCCAATAGAGCAGTTATGAATAGAACCAGTTACACCTGGGAGATGACTAAGAACCATTACATAGAATTCCCAATCCCTATATTTTTGTTCACCTGCATTTTTTATTTCCTTCACAGGCTAATTGTACACTATTTCAGAGTCTGATCCTTTTTGTACAGCAAAATAACTGTTTGGACATGTATATTTATATTGTATTTAATTTATACTTTAAAATATTTAACATGTATTGGTCAATCTGCCATTGGGGGGAGGGAATGGGGGAAGGAGGGGAAAAATTGGAACAAAAGGTTTGGCAATTGTCAATGATGTAAAATTACCCATGCATATAGCTTGTAAATAAAAAGGTATAATAAAAAAAAAAAGAAAAGAAAAACTACTTCCATTTATTATTACAATAGTAATTGACAGATTTTAAAAAGTCAGTAAAATATGTTTCTTGGAAACTTTTGTTAAATCTCAGGGGAAAAATTCCTCTTAATTGAGCAGGACAAATAGTTAAAGAAAGTTCTATGCCAGAATCCAATGTAGTATGATGGCTCATGACAACAAGTACATGCAACTCTATACTCAGTTTCAATTAAGAGTTTATGTTATAATATACATTTAAAGGAAATTCAGATTCCCATTACATGCATGGTTAAATAGTATTCATTGTTTTTGTTATAAATAACTTTTCATTCAGCATTCAACATCCTGAAAATTGGGGAAGGAGATAAAACTATAGTACATTCAATTCAGAGATGTTATTTAAAATTATAGGATCATCAAATGTTAGAACTGGAAGGATATTAGCAAAATTTTAGTTCAATATCTCATTTTAGATGAGTAAATGAAAGTAGACTAAAATCAAATGTTTTTTTCCCCCCCATGGGTATCAGTTTGTTTGGCTGACTTCCAAAACTGCAATTATTGCACTATATATAGTATTATACAATACTATACTGCTTCTTAAAATGTACTTACAATAAAGAAGAAAACAAATTTCATGAAAATCATATTAAAAAAACAAAATTTTCACTATTAAATTTCCAGAGTTTCTCTACCATGCAATAATGTAGTTTTCTCACTTTGAAAGTCCATTTTGTGTTTGTAGCCTCCTCACCTCATTAGTTTAATTTGCTTCTGCTCTTTTTACCATGGAAGGATAGACATTTTGTTGCTCATTCTACTAACTCTTCCAGAACCTCCATTTTAAGAAAAGAGTTTAAGGAAGCCAGATTTTCATAACTCTTTTTCATAGTGCCCCTAGAGGCACTCTAGCTCAAAATGTGATTTTGCCTTTATTAGATAATAAGCTACTAGAAGGAAGGAAATTTCTTTTCTTTCTGCTTTTTCTTTGGGAATGGTTATGGGCTTGTTTGTCTACTCTTCATACTTAACACAGTGTCTTGCATACTAAGTTTTTATTAAATGTATATTCACTTATTAATTGCTCCATACTTTTTGCTTTACTTGAAAATATTTCCTTTAAAAATATAGGATACTGACCAGAAGGATGATTTCAGAAAGGCCTGCAGAGAATTACATGAACTGATGCTGAGTGAAATGAGCAGGACTTATTATATACTTCAACAACAATACTATATGATGATCAATTCTGATGGACATGGCCCTTTTCAGTCATGAGATGAACCAACAGAACAGTAAAGAATTGAACCAACTGCACCCAGAGAAAGAACTCTGGGAAATGACTATGAACCACTACCTAGAATTTGCAATCCCTCTATTTTTGTCTGCCTGCATTTTTTATTTCCTTCACAGGCTAATTGTACACTATTTCTGTTGGAATCCTTACAAACTGCTAACTAATTAGAGTTGATCTAATCTTACAAGAAGATGTTTTGGGCAGAACCTGAAACAAGGTACTAAGTAGAACTAATTAATACAAGGCTTGTGTTCACACTTTTACTCATTGGAGTTCACAAGTATGCCAGCTTCACAAAGTAAACTTTGTACCTTTGTGAGTTCACACCTCCCTTGAAGCTCTTTGGGCCAGAGAGCACTATGGGAAAAAAACCCACAATCCCTCTCTTGAAGGAGCATAAATAGAGCTTCAATGGGCCAGTCAAGGAAGTTTTCAGAAGAAGAAGCTACGAGTCGAGAGTTCAGTGGACAACTAGATTCATCTTCATCTCACACCACTGTGGTTGGTGGCTGGGCTCCTGCACGCCCCCCACTGAGATCAAGCTGGTCTGAAAGACTCACCAGAAAGCTAGCCGAGCCCCAAGAGAAGGAAACAAGAGATTCATTCCATCTCTGTGCTAGTTGGAGGCTGAAGAAAGCAGAGGCAGAGGCTAACAGACAGAACCTTTGGATTTGGAGATATTCGGAGGGCCCTAAGCTAAACCGGCTGTGTTTTGAGAAGAACAAGAACTCCAACATTTGAACTCATAACATATTTCAAAGTCCGACTCTTTTTGTACAACAAAATAACTGTTTGGACATGTATACATATATTGTATTTAACTTATACTTTAACATATTTAATATGTATTGGTCAACCTGCCATCGAGGGGAGGGGATGGGGAAAGGAGGGGAAAAATTGGAACAAAAGGATTTGCAACTATCAATGCTGAAAAATTACCTATGCATATATCTTGTAAACAAAAAGATATAATGAAAAAAATAAAATGGTCCTTTAAAAATATAGGATACCAAAAAGTATATTCAATCAAACAAATTGTGCTCTAGCTAAAAGCTGCAGATGTTCACTTATTTTAGAAAGATATACATTTCCCTCCTCTATGCCCTTTTCTACACCCTTTTCATCACGATTAGCATTAAGTTGCTGTATGGTAAATAGTGTATCATTTACTAGTATTCTTTGTGGGCAGATTTTTAGTTAGTCTATGTAAGCCTGGATTTCTAGCCAATGGGAGAAAAGGTCAGAAGGGAGTGTCTGATTTATGATCTATATAACCCTGTGTTTTGTAGCTTGTACCTCGGACTTCTATATCAACACTGAGAACATTGGGAACTGCCATTTCTCCTAAGATCACATAAATCCTTTTTACCTTGGAAATCTTTGATTATAATTTGGGTTAAGGTCACTGTCCCACACATTTGCTATATGAACACAATTGGCTCAATTTCTGAAACCTTTTTTAAATGCCAAATACTTTTTTTTTATTTTCTAATTATATCATATTTCATTTTAAACTTCATATTTACTTTGATATTAAATATTATTTAAATTTTTTCTTCCTCATATAAATTATTTCTTCATATATATGTTCAATTAAAATATTATTTAAAGTTCGATCATTTGCCTAAATATATAACATTTCCCAATTAATCTTGATAAACCCTAGCTTTTACTCAAATGATACCACTCTAAAAAAAAAAAAACTTTTACTTTATGGCCTTTATTTTTTCCCCTGAAGAATGTATCTAATCAATTCTCTGCATGGAAAAATTTCAAATACTTAATAGCTGGTATTATGCTCTCTTTTCCCCAACAGCAATGAGAAAGTTTTTCAATAACACTATTTTTATTTAAATGTATAATGCTTAAAAATTTCTTTTACTTTTCAAGTTTGATATGTTTCTATTTAAATTACATATGGCTTTCTATTCCCAAATATCAGATCTAGTTATCTTCATAATAAGTCATGTGATAACTATGAAACACGAAATTTTCTTTTCAATTCCCTTTAATTTATTAAGCATATTCTTCACATAAATATTTTTACTGGTTTGATAAAAGGAAATGAAAACCTTTATTTATTTACTCATTCATGCACTCATTTACTTATTTATTTTTATGTTTATTTGTTTTTAATACACATTGCTTTATGTATGATATCGTGATAGAAAAATCAGAGCAAAAGGAAAAAAAAAAACATGAGAGAAATACAACAAAAAGAAAAAAGAAATGAACATAATGTATGCTGATTTACATTCAGTCTCCTTAGTTCTTTTTTCTGGATACAAATGCAGTTTTCTGTCTAAACCTGTTGGGATTGCTTTGGATCATTGAACCACTGAAAAGAACAAAGTCTTTCACAGTTGATCATTGCACACTCTTGCTGTTATTGTGTACAATGTATTCCTGGTTCTGCTTTTTTAACTCAGCATCAGGTCACATAAATCTTTCCAGATCATTCTTTTTTATTAAACAATAGTATTCCATTACCTTCACATAACACAACTTGTTGAGCCATTCCCCAATTTATCCACTCATTTTCCACTTCTTTGCTACCACAAAAAGAGTGGCTACAAACATTTTTCAGATGTTGGTTCTTTTTCCTTCTTTAAGATTTTTATTTGGGGGGATACAGATCCAATAATGGCACAGCTTCTCAAAGAGTATGCACAGTTTTATAGTCCTTTGGGCATAGTTCCAGATTGCGCTACAAAATGATTGTATCATTTCATAACTCCACTAACAATGCATTAGTGTTTCTGTTTTCCCACATCCCTTCCAGCATGTATCATTATCTGGGGAAATGCGAACTGAAATCAACACTGATAAATATAATATTGCAAGGGGTAAGAAACCATCATTTTATATAGGGTGGGGGAATACAATTGATTTTACTGGCCTTGACCTTAGAAAATCATGGGTTCAAATACTGCTTTTCACATTTAGTGTCTGTGATACTGAGAAAGTCATTTAACAGCTCAATGTATTATTGAACAATATAAGATACGATGAGTTACAAATCTTTATTAGTGGAGTTCCACACAATAAAGGAAATTACTACCAGGCTAAAACAAAACAGAAGAAAATTCTTTGTTTTTTCATTGATTATCAGTTTGATTTTATTACTTAATTGTTGTTTATTTGCATGTATTGCACTGGGAATTATTTGTTGTTGTTTAATCATTCAGTCCTATCTGATTTTTTTGTGATCCTGTGAACCATATTGTCCATGGAGTTTTTTGACAGAGGTGCTGGAGTGATTTTCTATTTACTTTTCTAGAGGATTAAAGTAAACATATTAATTGACTTGCCCAGAGTCATACAGATAGTTAACTACTACATGCCAGAGTGAAATTAAGATCTTTCTGATTCCAAGCCTAGTGATCTAGTTTCCTTTGGAATCTATTCCAGATTACTATTGAAAAGACCACGTTAACCACATTGTAAAAGAGCACATTCTGAGTGATATCAATAAATTTTAGAGTGATCAAAGAGATGGAGGAAGAATGGGATGGTGACAGTAGCCTTGAACATTTATGTGGTAAAATTTGGGGTTTCTGTTAGAAACATACTTGACAAAACCAGATATCAAGAACAATTCAATAAAGAAGAATCTTAAATAATTGTCATAATGTCACTGGCTAGAAACAAACTGCTCTTCTTTGAAAAGAGGGAATGCTGATCACAAAAGTGAGAGAAGCTTTATGCACGTTAGCTCAGCACAATTCCTTCTTTTAGAGATCAGATTGGTCCATTGCTTTCCAGGTTAGTCTTTCTAATATGCTCGCTGTGTATTTCCCCCTAAATAAGTATAAGCATGTTGCCCCTTCTTCATTATACATCCCATGTTAGAAAATGGTGGAAAGATCCTTCTAGGGGGTGAGTTATTTAATACTCAATTAGCTTATTAAGCAGGCACAGTAGCAATTTAATCAAGTTAGGTCATTGACCTCACCCAGTTTGAGCAGGATCAGCTATTATCTTAAATATGTGCTTTTTCCAAAACCACAAGACTCTGATTGGCTGAAAGCTCCTTAATTCTTTTTTTTTTAATTTGTTAATAACTTTTTTATTGATAGAACTCATGCCAGGGTAATTTTTTTTTACAGCATTATCCCTTGCATTCACTTCTGTTCCGATTTTTCCCCTCCCTCTCTCCACCTCCTCCCCTAAATGGCAAGCAGTCCTTTACATGTTGAATAGGTTACAGTATATCCTAGATACAATATATGTGTGCAGAACCGAACAGTTTTCTTTTTGCACAGGGTGAATTGAATTCAGAAGGTAGAAATAACCCGGGAAGAAAAATAAAAATGCAAGCAGTTTATATTCATTTCCCAGTGTTCTTTCTCTGGGTGTAGCTGCTTCTGTCCATCTTTGATCTGAATTAATTTTCTTTATCGAAGAGATCCACTTCCATCAGAATATATCCTCAAACAGTATCGTTGTTGAGGTATATAATGATCTCCTGGTTCTGCTTGTTTCACTTAGCATCAGTTCATGTAAGTCTCGCCAGTTCTCTCTGTATTCATCCTGCTGGTCATTCCTTACAGAAAAATAATATTCCATAACATTCATATACCACAATTTACTCAACCATTCTCCAATTGTTGGGCATCCTTTCATTTTCCAGTTTCTAGCCACTACAAACAGGGCTGCCACAAACATTTTGGCACATACAGGTCCCTTTTCTTTCTTTAGTATCTCTTTGGGGTATAAGCCCAGTAGAAACACTGCTGGATCAAAGGGTATGCACAGTTTGATAACTTTTTGAGTATAGTTCCAAATTGCTCTCCAGAATGGCTGGATGTGTTCACAATTCCACCAACAATGTATCAGTGTCCCTGTTTTCCCACATCCCCTCCAACATTCCACAGTATCTTTCCCTGTCATTCTAGCCAATCTGACAGGTGTGTAATGGTATCTCAGAGTTGTCTTAATTTGCATTTCTCTGATTTATAATGATTTGGAAGCTCCTTAATTCCTTATTTGCTCAAGGCTTCTGAGAGACTGAAGCTTAATTCTTCTATGGAAACATTATCTTCCTTAATTTCTCATATTCTGAAATCCCATTGGTCAGTGGTATTACAAGTATTATCTTAAATTACTTTGAAGCTAACAACATTCTGTGGAAACCTAATTTTTCTGTATTTCTCACACATCTGATTTACTTTTTGAAAAAACATATTTTAAGTCTTATTTAAACATTATATTAAATTTTATATTATCTTTATGGATATTTATGCTATTTTAAAAAATAAAGCAGTTTTGCAATAAAATATTATAGTTTCAATATGACATTCATTTAAATTCTGTCATCTACAGTTTCAAAAACTGTCTGATTTTGCATCACTTCTATAATAATATATTGTACAAGTCTTTTTATTATCAAATTAGCTTTTACTTTAACTTAGCTGGTTATTAAATCTAATTTTGTCATTTGCAGTCTTGCTATGATGTCGACATTACTAGAAACACCTATTTCACACTCATAAAGTAATGATTCCATGACTGTACAGTGCAAAAATAAAATAAAATAAAAAGAGTGAGAATTTTATCTTTTTTTTTAAACATTGCTATAGCCAAAACATAGGTAAGATAGGAGTTTAAATTATTGAATTTGAAGGTGGTCAGTATTTTATGGTAAGCCTTTTCTAAACTTTCAGTTGTCAGAACCTGCTTCCTCCTATAACTGTGTATGTCAATCAGGTGATATGTTAAGAGTATTGGACTTTGAGCCAAGATGTGAGTATTCATATTTTCTCATTCAATTGCTAGTTCTGTGACATTAGACAAGTCATTTAAAAGCCTTTTATCTTCATTTTCTCACCTTTATATGATGATTATCTTCTATTTCAAAAAAAAATTGGTGTAATGATCAAATGAGTTAATGAATGTAAATCAATTAGTAAATCTTAGTTTTATATCAGTGTTCACTATGATTATTATTATATTGTGTTTACTTATCTATGTTAATACTGTAGCACCCAGCAGAAAACATGATCTTGAGATTGTACTTTTTTTTTTTTTGGTTTGTTTTTCTTATAATAATAATCTTATCACAAGATCATGAATAGCAGCTTCTTAATATTTTGTGGAACATTAGCTATATTTCCCTTGGCTTACAAATTAAATAATAAATAAGATACTTCTTATAGGATATTTTTATGGTATGGTCCCTCAATCTTTTAAATTGGGATCATTGTTTAAACTTCATCATTATTTACAATTACAAAATTTTGAGTGATAAACTGCTTTGCAATCTATTTGAAAAGGATGCAGTAAGAGGACTTTGTAATTTGTAAAGTGCTATCTTAATATTATAAATGTGAAATAATATTTATTACCATAATTACTATTGGTATTAGTGTAGTAGAAGCAAGGGTGTTCATTGTGACCACTTTTATTTGTTCCAGTGCTAAAATTGCTACTTTTCTACAAATAATAGAATATATACATACATACATATTGCATGTGTATGTTTGTAGTGCATATATAAAGGCACACACATATAGCATAGACAAAGAAAGGAAAAGTTTTCACTTTTTTCACATGATATGATGATGTGTTTATAGTACTCTAGCAAAAGAACTAAGGTAATTGAAATTATAACCAGCAAGTTCAAATTATAAAATAAATTCACATAAATCAGCACTTCTGTATATTACTATAAAATCTGGTAGGAAGAACAAAAGAATATCTATTTAAAATAAGTATAAAATACATAAAATATTTGTAAGCCTATTTTCCAAGACAAACACATAGCAACTTCATCACTACAACTGCAAAACCCTCTTTACTCCAAGACAAACCTAAATAGTGGGAGAAATAGTAATTGCTAAGGGTTTTTTGAGTCAATATAATAAAAATGAGAATGCTAAATCAACTTACTTATTCAGTGACATACCAATCAAGATACCAAAAACCTTATTGCATTAGAAAAAATAATAAAAATAAAGTTCATCTGTAAAAAGCAAATGCCAAGAATTTTAAAAGAATTGATTTAAATAAAATGTGGAACAGACTTGTTTCATAACTTACCAAAACAAATAAGAAAACAAATGCTCAATAGACCTATAGACCTCAGTACTGGGGAAGTATATATTATCTAATTAAAACTTCTTGGAAAATTGTACCATAGCAAGGTATGAATTAAGAAAAATAAATCATACCATGTATCCAAATAATCTCCAAATAGATATTTGGATAAGATATTTTAAAAATAGAATTATAGGCTCTTAGAAAAACCTGGAAAGTTCTCCAAGATGAAAAATGAAATGTACTATATATAAAGTAATAGCAATATTGTAAGATGATCAGTTGTGAATGTCTTTGCTATTCTTAGCAATACAATGATTCAAGACTACTTTGAAGGACTCATAATGAAAAACACTTTCCATACCCAGAGAAAGAACTGATTGTATCTGAATACAAATTGAAGTATATTTTAAATTATTTTTCTTAAGATTTTTTTTCCTTTTGCAACATGAATTTTATGAAAATATTTTGCATAATTTCACAGGTGTCTTTTCAATGTGAGAGGGACGTAGAGAGGAGGAAGGGAAAGAATCTGGAAAACAAAGTTTAAAAAAATGTAAACATTTGTTTTATATGTAACTGGAAAATATATTTGTATACATATATGTATATCTATAGTATATATGTGTGTGTGTATCTCTGTGTGTACACACATATATAGATAAAATAGCATCATAAATAAATTACAAAATTATGGAATTAATTACTTAGTAGATCTATAGATAGAAGAGTTCATAACCAAAGGATAGAAATAATCAAAGAATATAATGTAGACAACTCTGATTTTTTAAAATTCAAGTTGTTGAACTAATAAATGAGTGCAATCAAGATTTCAAAGCTAATAATTAAATAGAAAAATGGTAGTAAGCTGTTTCTCTATAAAATTCATATTTCTAACTATGTAAACAAAAATATTACTTTATGAAAATTTGTATTATTTTTAATTACAAGAGTTAGAACAATTTCCAAATTGATAAAAAAAATTGAAGAAGTATTTCTCAAAAAAGAAATTCAACTTATTTCTAAAAGGCACAAAAAAGTCTCAACTTATTAATAATTAGGAAAATGCAATTTAAACGAACTCTGATCCATTAGATTGCAAAGTTGACAAAAATTAGTTTTCAAAAAGATATGTGATTTCAACATTTTTAAATTTCATTAAATTATGGGAAAATAAGCTCATTGGTACAACGCAAATTGTTCCAGCCATTCTGGAATATGATTTGGAGCTACATTTTGAAATTACAAAATAATAGAGAAAAGTGGAGAAAGATTTAAAAAAAAGTCTTCCATAAATAAAAATATTTATAGTATTTTTTTGTAGTGATGAACTGCAAACTAGCAATTAGGACTGGCTAATATGTGTTTTATGATTGTAATGGAATATTATTATCTTGTAAGAAATAATTAAAGAGACATTTTCAGAGAAAATTAAACCTACTTCTATGAACTGATGCATTGCGAAGTGAGAAGATCCAGATCAATTTATGTTATATCAATATTATTAAAAAAAAATAAAGACATTAAACTTTGAACATTCCAGTGGCCTACAATTACTCTATAAGCTGAATTCCATGGGAAAAATGTTACCTCATGACACAGAATTAATCATGTATAGATTTAAAAACACAATTTTCTTTTTTTTTTTAATTTAATTTTATTTAATAATAACTTTGTATTGACAGAATCCATGCCAGGATAATCTTTACACAGCATTATCCCTTGCAATCATTTATGTTTCGTTTTTTCCCCTCCCTCCCTCCTCCCCCCCCCAAGATGGCAAGCAGTCCTATATATGTTAAATATGTTGCAGTATATCCTAGATACAATACATATTTGCAGATCCGAACAGTTCTCCCGGTGCACAGGGAGAATTGGATTCAGAAGGTAAAAATAACTCGGGAAGAAAATCAAAAATCAAATAGTTCACATTCATTTCCCAGTATTCCTTCTTTGGGTGTAGCTGTTTCTGTCCATCATTTATCCAATGAAACTCAGTTAAGTCTCTTTGTCAGAGAAATCCACTTCCATCAGAATACATCCTCATACAATATCGTTGTCGAAGTGTATAATGATCTCCTGGTTCTGCTCATCTCACTTAGCATCAGTCCATGTAGGTCTCTCCAAGCCTCTCTGTATTCATCCTGCTGGTCATTTCTTACAGAGCAATAATATTCCATAACATTCATATACCACAATTTACCCAGCCATTCTCCAATTGATGGGCATCCATTCATTTTCCAGTTTCTAGCCACTACAAACAGGGCTGCTACAAACATTTTGGCACATACAGGTCCCTTTCCCTTTTTTAGTATTTCTTTGGGGTATAAGCCCAATAGAAACACTGCTGGATCAAAGGGTATGCACAGTTTGATAACTTTTTGGGCATAATTCCAGATTGCTCTCCAGAATGGCTGGGTTTGTTCACAACTCCACCAACAATGCATCAGTGTCCCCGTTTTCCCGCATCCCCTCCAACATTCATCATTATTTTTTCCTGTCATCTTAGCCAATCTGACAGGTGTGTAGTGATATCTCAGAGTTGTCTTAATTTGCATTTCTCTGATCAATAGTGATTTGGAACACTCTTTCATGTGAGTGGTAATAGTTTCAATTTCTTCATCTGAAAATTGTCTGTTCATATCCTTTGACTATTTATCAATTGGAGAATGGCTTGATTTTTTATAAATTTGAGTAAGTTCTCTATATATTTTGGAAATGAGGCCTTTATCAGAACCTTTAATTGTAAAGATGTTTTCCCAGTTTGTTGCTTCCCTACTAATCTTGTTTGCATTCGTTCTGTTTGTACAAAGGCTTTTTAATTTGACATAATCAAAATTTTCTATTTTGTGATCGGTAATGGTCTCTAGTTCATCTTTGGTCACAAATTTCTTTCTCCTCCACAAGTCTGAGAGATAAACTATCCTATGTTCCTCTAATTTGTTTATAATCTCGTTCTTTATGCCTAGGTCATGGACCCATTTTGATCTTATCTTGGTATGTGGTGTTAAGTGTGGGTCCTTGCCTAATTTCTGCCATACTAATTTCCAGTTATCCCAGCAGTTTTTATCAAATAATGAAATCTTATCCCAAAATTTAGAATCTTTGGGTTTGTCAAACACTAGATTGCTATAGTTGACTATTCTGTCTTGTGAACCTAACCTTTTCCACTGATCAACTAATCTATTTCTAAGCCAATACCAAATGGTTTTGGTGACTGCTGCTTTATAATATAATTTTAGATCAGGTACAGCTAGACCACCTTCATTTGATTTTTTTTTCATTAATTCCCTTGAGATTCTCGACTTTTTATTGTTCCATATGAATTTTGTTGTTATTTTTTCTAAATCATTAAAATATTTTCTTGGAAGTCTGATTGGTATAGCACTAAATAAATAAATTAGTTTAGGGAGTATTGTCATCTTTATTATATTCGCTCGGCCTATCCAAGAGCACTTAATATTTTTCCAATTATTTAAGTCTGACTTTATTTGTGTGAAAACTTTTTTGTAATTTTGCTCATATAATTCCTGACTTTCCTTTGGTAGGTAGATTCCCAAATATTTTATGCTATCAACAGTTATTTTGAATGGAATTTCTCTTTGTATCTCTTGCTCTTAGATTTTGTTGGTGGTGTATAAGAATGCTGAGGATTTATGGGGATTTATTTTGTATCCTGCTACTTTGCTAAAATTATGAATTATTTCTAATAGCTTTTTAGTAGAATCTCTGGGGTTTTCTAGGTATACCATCATATCATCTGCAAAGAGTGATATTTTGGTTTCCTCATTGCCTACTCTAATTCCTTTAATCTCTTTCTCGACTCTTATTGCAGAGGCTAGCGTTTCTAATACAATATTGAATAATAATGGTGATAGTGGGCAACCTTGCTTCACTCCAGATCTTACTGGGAAAGGTTCCAGTTTTTCCCCATTACATATAATGCTTACTGAAGGTTTAAAATATATGCTCTTAACTATTTTAAGGAAAAGTCCTTTTATTCCTATGCTCTCAAGTGTTTTTATTAGGAATGGCTGTTGGATTTTATCAAATGCTTTTTCTGCATCTATTGAGATGATCATATGGTTTTTGTTTGGTTGGTTGTTGATATAGTCAATTATGTTAATAGTTTTCCTAATATTGAACCAGCCCTGCATTCCTGGTATAAATCCTACTTGGTCATAGTGTATTATCCTGGGGATGATTTTCTGTAATCTTTTTGCTAATATTTTATTTAAGATTTTAGCATCAATATTCATTAGGGAGATTGGTCTGTAATTTTCTTTCTCTGTTTTCAGCCTACCTGGTTTAGGTATTAGTACCATATCTGTGTCATAAAAGGAGTTTGGTAGGACTCCTTCAATCCCTACTTCTTCAAATAGTTTATTTAGCATTGGAGTTAATTGATCTTTAAATGTTTGATAGAATTCAGATGTAAATCCATCTGGTCCTGGGGTTTTTTTCTTAGGGAGTTGATTGATAGTTTGTTCTATTTCTTTTTCTGAGATGGGACTGTTTAGGATATTTACTTCTTCCTCTGTTAGTTTGGGCAAGCTATATTTTTGGAGGTATTCTTCTATTTCATTTAAGTTGTCGAATTTATTGGCGTAAAGGTGGGCAAAGTAACTCCTAATTATTGCTCTAATTTCCTCTTCGTTAGTGGTGAATTCTCCCTTTTCATTTTTAAGACTAACAATTTGATTTTCCTTTTTCCTTTTTTTAATCAGATTTACTAAGGGTTTGTCTATTTTGTTGGTTTTTTCATAGAACCAACTCTTAGTTTTATTAATTAATTCAATAGTTTTTTTACTTTCAATTTTATTGATCTCTCCTTTTATTTTTTGAATTTCAAGTTTAGTGTTTGATTGGGGGTTTTTAATTTGTTCCTTTTCTAGCATTTTTAGTTGCAAGCCCAATTCATTGACCTTCTCTTTCTCTATTTTATACAAATAGGCCTCTAGGGATATGAGATTTCCCCTTATTACCGCTTTGGCTGCATCCCATACATTTTGGTATGATGTCTCATTATTATCGTTTTCTTGGATGAAGTTATTAATTATGTCTATAATTTGCTGTTTCACCCAATCATTCTTTAGTATGAGATTATTTAGTTTCCAATTATTTTTTGGTCTACTTTCCTTTGGCTTTTTATTGAATGTAATTTTCAATGCAACATGGTCTGAAAAGGATGCATTCACTATTTCTGCCTTACTGCATTTGAGTTTGAGGTTTTTATGTCCTAATATATGGTCAATTTTTGTATAAGTTCCATGAACTGCTGAAAAGAAGGTGTACTCCTTTCTGTCCCCATTACATTTTCTCCAGAGATCTATCATATCTAATTTTTCTAGTATTCTATTTATCTCTTTGACTTCTTTCTTATTTATTTTGTGGTTTGATTTATCTAATTCTGAGAGTGCAAGGTTGAGATCTCCCACTATTATAGTTTTACTGTCTATTTCTTCTTGCAGCTCTCTTAATTTCTCTTTTAAGAATTTAGATGCTACACTACTTGGTGCATATATGTTTAATATAGATACTGCTTCATTATTCATTCTACCCTTTAGCAATATATAGTGCCCTTCCTTATCTCTTTTGATTAGATCAATTTTTGCTTTAGCTTGATCTGAGATCAGGATGGCTACTCCTGCTTTTTTTACTTCAGCTGAAGCATAGTAGGTTTTGCTCCAACCTTTTACCTTTAACCTGCATGTATCACCCCGCTTCAGGTGTGTTTCCTGTAAACAACATATTGTAGGATTCTGGCTTTTAATCCATTCTGCTAACCGCTTCCTCTTTATAGAGGAGTTTACCCCGTTCACATTAATGGTTAAAATGACCAATTCTGTATTACTTGCCATCTTGTTAACCCGGGTTTATGCTTTTCTCCCTTCTTACTCCCTTACCCCCCTTCCCAGTATTGAGCTTGTGAGCACCACTTGGTTCTCACAGCCCTCCCTTTTTTAGTATCCCTCCCCCCCTTAGAATTCCCCCCCCCTAACTTACCCCTTTCCCTCCCAGTCACCGTATTCCCTTCCACTTAGCTTATTCCTTCCCTTTTCACTTTTCCCTTCTCACTTTTCAATGAGGTGGGAGAAGTTTCACCATAGATTGAATATGTCTAAAATTCTTCTCTTAATGCCAATTCTGAAAGCCATAAAATACTTACTATATTCATCCCTCTCCATTCTTTCTCTCAGATATACTAGGTTTTCTTTGCCTCTTCATGAAATGTAGTACCCCCACTTTCCCTTTTTTCTGGTACAATGTCCTTTCCACATCTAGTTTCTAGAACAAGGTATACATGTATTCTTTATACATCTTTATAGCCGAAATATAGTTCCCAAGATTAATCTTTACCTTTTTAGATTTCTCTTGAGTTCTGTGCTTGTAGATCAAATTTTTTGTTAAGTTCTGGCTTTTTCATCAGAAATAGATGGAATTCGCTTACTTCGTTGAATGTCCATCTTCTTCCCTGGAAAAAGATGCTTGGGTAAGTTATTTTTGGTTGCATACCAAGTTCCTTAGCCTTTCAGAATATCATATTCCAGGCCCTTCAATCCTTTAATGTGGATGCTGCCAGATCCTGGGTGATCCTTATTGTGGCTCCTTGATACTTGAATTGGGTTTTTCTAGCCGCTTGCAGTATTTTTTCCTTCGCCTGAAGGTTCTGGCATTTGGCCACTATATTCCTTGGTGTTTTGATTTTAGGATCCCTTTCAGTAGGGGATCGATGAATTCTTTCAATGTCTATTTTACCTTCTGTTTCTATGACTTCTGAGCAGTTGTCTTTGATAATTTCCTGGAAAATAGTGTCCAGGCTCTTTTTTTCATCATACTTTTCTGGAAGTCCGATGATTCTCAGGTTGTCTCTCCTGGATCTGTTTTCCAGGTCTGTTGTCTTCCCCAGAAGGTATTTCACATTCTTTTCCATTGTTTGATTTTTTTGGATTTGCTTGACTGATTCTTCTTGTCTCCTCGAGTCATTCAGTTCCAATTGTTCAACCCTGATTTTCAGTGAGGTATTTTCTTCACTCACTTTTTTAAGATCTTTTTCTAATTGTCCAATTGAGTTCTTTTGTTCTGTGGAATTTTTTTCCATTTCGCCAATTTTGTTTTCCAGTTCACCAATCCTATTTTTCAAGGATTTGGTTTCTTTATCCACTATCTCTTTAACTGACTTCTCCAGGCTCTTTTGCCAAGTCTCCCTCTCCTTTTGCAAAGCCTCCCTCTCCTTTTCCCATTTTTCTTCTAGCTCCCTTGTGAGAGCCTTTTTAATTTCCTCCATGAGATTAATCTGTGCTGAAGAACAGATGATCTCCTCCTTTGGGGATTCACCTGGGGACTGTTTGTTTTTAGTCTCCTCAGGATTTGGAGTCTGCTCTTTATCTGTATAGAAGCTGTCAAGGGTTAAAGTCTTTTTCAGTTTCTTGCTCATTCTGTCTAATAATCAAAGACAAACTACCAAAGAAATAGAAGAAAAAAAAATCCTTAAATGGAGGCTGCTTTCTTTGGGGGAGGGATGAGTAGCTGTGAGGCACGGGTCCTACTGTGCTGCGCCTGTGCACAGAGATCCGAGAGAGTGCTGAGACACTGTGGGGGAGGGGTGGCCAGGTCCCGAGAGACTCCAGCTGTTTGGGGTTGTATTCTTCACCCCCGGTGTTTTTAGCTTCTCTGCTGGGCTGCTGACTTGCTGCTGGAGCAAAGTAGCTAATCCTGTAGCAAAGCTCTCCCCTCAGGGACGGCTGCGATCACGCCCCACCCCCTCTCCGCTCTGCTCGGCTCTAAGCTGCTCTCTGTGCTCTTGCTGCAGCTGCTGCCCGCAGACTGCTTCGGGTTTAAATACCGTCCCCGCCCTCACGCAAAAACAGACCTTTCTTGACGAGTCTCAAGGATGGTTTCTCTTGGTAAGTAATTGTATGTTTTTTTTCAGTCGAGCATTAATTCAGAGGCATGAAATGCAATGGATAGTGAGAGAAAAACACGGAGGTTATACAGCAATGTATTTCCTCTCCACCATCTTGGCCGGAAGTCCAAAAACACAATTTTCAACATAACCACCATGATCTTTTTTCTTGATTATATTTATTTATAACTAAAGTTTTGAATTTAATTTTGGTGAGGGAAATACTTGAGAAATGAAATTTTATTTTGAAGGAACAATAATAAAAACAAAATCAATAAATAATAAATAAAAAGTATGAGTAATCATTTTATAGTATTATTCATTTAGAGTCTCACAAACATTGTGAGATGCAAAAATCTACATTTTAGAAATCAGGAGGATCAGAAAGGAAAAGTGATTTGACAAAGTTTATACAGATGCTAAGTAGAATAGTAATGATATGATCTATTTATATTTGATATTATATAATATGTAACATGATAATTTTACTTTATCTTATGTTATGTCATGATGTGTTATGTTATATCACTTGACTTTAATAACTGAATCAGGTAAATTATACAGTTGCTATATTCTAGTATCATATAAAGAAGTGTCATTATATTTTAATTTGCAAAATCAAGAAATTAGTAAAGATCAGAAGTCCCAAACATGATCAAGCTAATCCTCAGTTTGACCAGATATAGTTTGAAATGTAATTGGGAAACACAATTAATAAAAATAGCAAAATATCAATATCATATTTTAAATTTAAATTTGTTGTGATCTGGTTCAGATGGATCTGAATCGGTCCCTGTTCGGGCGCCAAAATGTGGTGAGCTTTTTCTTCTCAAAACGCAGCCAGGTGATAAAAGTTCAGATCTTTTATTATCTCCTATATAGCCCGGTCAGCTTAGAGGTCTATCTCTCTGCTTGGTTCCAAGAGCTCTCTCCGAATGTCGCCAAATCCAAAGGTCTGGTCCTTCAGCCTCTGCCTCTGCTTTCTTCAGCCTCCAGCCAGCTCCACTCTTCGTGTCATTCCAGTGAAATCTCGACTTGTAGCTTCTTCCTCTGAAGAACTTCCTCGACTGGCCCATTGAAGCTCTATTTATGCTCAAGAGAGGGATTGTGGGTTTTCTCCCATAGTGCTCTCTGGCCCAAAAAGCTTCAAGGGAGGTGTGAACTCATTGAACTCCAATGAGTAAAGGTGTGAACACAAGCCTTGTATTAATTAGTTCTACTTAGTACCTTGTTTCAGGTTCTGCCCAAAACATCTTCTTGTAAGATTAGATCAACTCTAATTAGTTAGCAGTTAGTAAGGATTCCAACATAAATTAACATATATCCTGCAAGGGATCCTTATCTAAAATTTAATGGTCTCCATTTCTATTTGAGCTTGACAAATGACATAAATATATGTCTTACTCAAAAATAGCACATAACTAAGAGTTATGCAAAGGCTTGAGCCCATGTTATGTTTTTTGTTTCTTTTATTAAAACATTATAGCCTTAAAATAAATATATTAAAAAAAACTTTAAAGTAAAATCCTAGCATCATGGTTATAGAATTAAAAGAAGCTTTAGAAATTGGTGAATTTAACTTTCAATTTAAGAAAGAAGGGAATTGACACTGTTACGTTTATACCTAGCACCACATAAATATTTAATAACAATCAGCTTTATAATGAGTTATCCTGAATGTTCAAATCTGAGCGTTCTATGAATTTTAGTTTATGGATTTTTTCATATATGTTAATGCCAGCATAAATCAACCTTTACAACTTAAATGGCTATATTTTCTTCACTTTTTCAAGTGGTTTCTATAATGAAATTCCATTGGTTTTTAATAAAGATATTTATGATCATTACAAAAAAATGTTGGCTTAAGATAATAAGTATTAGTTTGTAGACTCTTTAAATATATTGTTCAAGGTTAATTTACATTAGTGGAAAACAAATGTATTGATCTAATTTTTGGAGCGCTGCCCAGAAAGAGAAAGAATATGTGCTATAATATGTGAAAAAAGTATCTCTCTCATTATCTTGCTGCCTCCTTTCTTTCTCTTTCCATCTTTCTCTTCCTATTTCATTCTCTGCTTTCTCTGTTTCTTTGTTCTTTCCTTTTTTCCTTCCTTTTTTCTTTCCTTCCTTTTTTCTTCCTTTTATCCCTCCTTCCCTTTCTTCTTTTCTGCCTTCCTCCCTCTTTCTTTCTCTCCCTCCATTTCTCTTTCTTTCTGTTAAATCAGTCTCTATTTTAGTAGTTTGATGCTTCACTTAGAAGACACAACAAAAAAACAAACAACAATAACAAAAACAAAACAGAAATTGTTCAATTAGTGAAACTTCAGCAGAGTGAAAGCCCTCTTTAATGTTGATGGTGTGGCATATTGGAAATAAAAATTAATTTAGAATCCCTTTGCTTAAATCTTGCCTTTATGTGGAGTTAAACAAGTAACTGATGTGACTAATCCTAAATTTTCACATCTCTAAAATGATAAAGTTCCTTTTAGTTTTAAATATATAATCTAACCCCAAGACTATTAAGTCATGGCAGACATGGTTGCACGATCTCTCTTAAAAGAGTGACAGCAAATTGTCTCTACTAGTATATTTTTCTCAGATTGCTGAACATATGTTTATCTAAAGCATCTTGGTAAAAAGTCATATTGTACCTTTTCCCCCACTTCCTTGCTTTGCTTGCTTTCTCTTTCATATTGCATTACTTCCTTGTCCAAAATAATAAAAAAAAAATTATAATTTTCTATTCAATTGCTCACTTTAACCCTGAAAGTAGAAGCAGGTCTTTTATTGTCACCAATATAAGCATTCTCTATTCAAGATTCACAACTAGCATGGTGAGTTTGAATCTTTGCTTTAGGGCACCTCTTATTTCTCTCTTTCTCCTTACTTATTTTTTAGACTTTGGCTATATGGGTAACTTGTGTTAAACTCACGATGAGAAGCCTGTTTCATTTAGGAAACTGAGCATTGCTATAATAGCACATGTTTCCTCACCTCCTCCAAAAGTCTATGCTTTTGTATTTTCACTTGATTTTAGTCCTTCATTTTATCAGAAGACCAAGTTGTGTTTTGGCTCCTATCCTATAAATTCAATCACTATTATTTATATATACTATTTTAAAATAGATAGCTTTCAGAGGATTTGCCTTCCTTCCTCTCTCCCTCTCCCACTCCTCTCCCCCAACCCTAGAGTACTTGATTCTGCATGTAATAGGAAAAGAAAATTGTGGCATAATCCACCCATTTAACTGAAAAACTTTTAGTTAGTATTTTTGACTTGTATGCCTAAAGAAATCATCATGAATATATTCTCTCTGTGACAGTGAGTTGTTAAAAAAGGAATCAAAGAATATCTTTTCTTATCTCCAAGTCTATAAACAGAAATCTCTGGTAAATATAATTATCTAAATTTCTTTCTTTACCTTCCTTAGTTTTTTCTATAGTACCATCAAATAGCATTAAAGTCAAGGAATAGTACACATTATTTCAGCAATTCATTGATCAACAACATCATCTCATTTGCCAAGTTAAAAAAATATATATATATTTAAACACAAATTTAAACAAATTTTTATGCAAGGTGGATAATTCTTTCAAATACTTTCAGAGACGTTAGTTCACACAGAATAGAAAGAAAATGATAGCCATTTGCTTCACTGCCCAATTCAAATATATTGAAGAAGTACAAGATGTATACTATGCATGAATTTTGACATTGCCTTAGTCCTCATAATAATAGCCCTTTCCTTCTCATTTGCTGCTATGTCTTTTTTCTTTTCCCCACAAGTTCAAGCTTATGAAATGAAATACCATTTCTATTGTTCCCCAAGTCAAGTCAAACATAAAGTTTGAGTGTGGGAAGAGAGGTTAAGGAAGAAGCTAGGGAATTGCTCAAACTGTAGGTATCCATCCATTCCTATTGTCTTCCACTGAAAGGGTCATAGGTTAAGAAATATAGAAATTGAGGCCCAGAAAATTTAATTGATTTGTCAATAAATTATCTCTAAGACAGACTTCAGACTGGAGATCTTCCTTAAATAAATCAGCATTCTAAGAGAAAGTTTTGTATGTGCTCATAAGGAAGGTATTTGCTTAGATCTTGAAAACAGACCATAAAAAGATGTTGATATAAATGGGGAAACTGCAATATGTTTGAAAGTGTCAAGTGTAAATGTTAATTGACCATAGAATTATGCCTCAAAGAAAAAAATTATTATTATTATTTGGTATGTAATGGTTTGGGTGCCACTACTTAGGTCTTTCTTTGTTTTAATTAATTCATTGTATCTTTTAAATTGGCCTCTGTCCAGCTTTAATTGTCATGTATTCTTTATGGGCAGGACAGAGTTAAATTCATAAAAAGAGAAGAGAAATTAGCAGGACTGATATTGTGGCACTTTAATTTCTTTCCCTCTTTATTAACAATTCTACTTATTTTAGTTTTGGATTCCTTAAGGATATCCTCAAGGATAAAGGATAGAGGGAAGAAATGTTAATTCCCTATTCCACTGCTGATTCTTACGGTCTCTTCAATTCTTCAGTCTAAATTCAAACTGATTAATTTCTAACTCATTTTCCCTTTCTATTTATGAGTTCCCATAATTCTAAATGTCTTTCTGAAAATATAAATCTCACCTCTTAGTTTCCTAGAACTTCCATTCCTGACCTACATTTCTTCAAAGTCCTTGTTGTAGCCCCTATCCCAGGCCATGTTACTTTTGTTTAGTAGTTTTTCAAACATGTTCAATCCTTTGTGATCCTTTTTGGGGGTTTCTTGGCAAAGATTTTTGAGTGGGTTGTCATTTCTTTCTCCAGCTCTTTTTACAGATGAGGATAAATAGGGTTTAATGATTTGCCCAGGGCCACACAATTAGGAAACATCTGAGTTCATATTTGAACTTCAGTAAGAATCTACCTGCCTCCAGGCACAATGCTTTATCCACTGTGCCACCTAGTAACACAGTTATCCCTGACCATAGAGAAGTTATTATTAGTGACTTAGACATGAAGTCTTTTTTTTCCTATTTGTCTAATATGTTTGGAAATAAGAAGGAGGGAGAAAAGTAAGAAAGATGGAATTGGAAAGACAATCACTCCCCCATTCCTTGGAACTATAGCAATGGGTGATAATATCTCATATCAGCTTTCTGAACACACTTTGCTTCACATGGAATGTTATGTGTAGTGGCAAGTTCAACACAGACACATTATTTCAAATATAGAAGTTCAAAGTTGTTATGGGATATACAACCTCTTATGGAAGGTTATGATAATTATTTCTGATCACTAACAATGGATTAAAATCAAAAACAAAAAAAAAAATTTGCAACCCAAACCAATCATAATTTTTGTGCTATCTATATAAAGATTATTTAGCTTAATTTAAAGTATAAATAGAATGTAAAGCAATACTTTGTGCAAATACTAATTGATTTCAATAGATACATTTTTACTTTTTAACTTATTCTTCAGGGTCAATTATAGAGATCAACCATTCAAAACTTACCCCACACTAAGAGGTTAATTCAGGTAATATTAGTCTGTTATCAATTAATTATTATGATCATTTTATTCTGAACTTCAATAAAGAAGTAGCTTAGCTCAGTCTGTCTTGTGATAGAAGATAATATTGAGATTTCATGATTAAAATTGCTATACTACAGATTTTAAATAGCTTCTTATATGAGGATAAATATTTATATGATGATATGCCTTATACAGTTGATGGGTAGAAAGCATTTTATAAGCTATACTTATATAGATGTGTAGTATTGTTATTACTATTATTTTAGCATGTCTTCACATTAAATTGCATTGCAAAATGGGAATTATTAACATCATAGTTATTTGGCATGGTATTTTTTATTGGAGAACATTTAAAAAGGTTAGAGACTAAATGTTTAGTGGATTGGATTGAGGTAGAATGTTAAGACACCAGTATAGTTAAATTGGGTCATGCAGAAAAATCTAGCCAACTTTATTTGTCTTGGCTCATTTACATAGCTAGTCATGAAGTCATTATCTAGCTCTTGCCACAACTATTGAACTGAAATGAATGCAATTTTTAATCATAATTTAATACATCGAAGATTTCATAAATATGGCCTAATGTTTCCTATCATCCACGAGTTAAAAGATATACTTATTAGTCTTCTGTTACTTGGGGTTCTTAAACTCTATCAAAAAATATGCTTTATATTTCTAAACTGTCACAAGCAAGTTGGCAAAAAATAATATGACATTCTGAGAAACAAATTGAGAACTTTATTTAATTTGAAAAAAATGCTTGCACTTCTGGTGGTCCAGTTCTTTCTATTCTCTATTTTTCTCTCTTCTGGCATTTTAACATATTTCATTCATTTTTAAAAAATACAATTTTCTTAAGTAATTTTTATAACTATTGTCATTATTGATAAATAAAACATGATATTTAGTGAATATATTGTAGTTTAAAAGTAGTTATGTACTTGAAGCAACACTGATGCTTATTGCATAAGCTAATGCACTTTGGTTTTTCTTTTGCTCCCTTTCTAGTCTCAGACATTCATAAAATGTTATAACCTACCCCTGAGAAGTTACTGATTGCCAGTCTTACCTTATCCCAGGCCTTAGTACATCTCTGGCCACTGCCTCATGGAGCAGTGGTTCTTGTTCAACAGAGCACCTGGACACAGCTGCTTCTGAGACCAAGTCTTTATTCCACCCCCTCACATCCTTCTCTGTCTCTGCACTCCTCTACACTCCCTCTACTTCTTGGTCCCCACTACTTATATTGTGTCTATAAGGTCACAAGCACATCCAATAAGAGAAGGAGAAGTCTCCTGTTGATGATGGCTTCTCAATATGACAAGAGTTCCCACTCACCAGGCAGGCCCTGCTAGCTGCAGAGATCACATCTGATGCCTCAGCCACTAAGGCCTTTTTACTTCCTCGTTGCACTATGTGAAATTCTTCTCCAGATCCTTACAAAATGTAAACACTGAATCAGTTTTCTTTAACTGTGAATTATAGATCTTAATGAATAACTAGCATATTTTGGTTGGATCCCTCTTCATAGGTTGGTGTTTATCCATTTATGATTATTTTTTCATCCTGTTTAGGTTATTTACTCCTCTAGCTATAGTAAGCTTTGATAAATTATCCTAGAATTTGATAAATTAATGATCCTAGAATTTACACTACTATCCAAATTGAATCAAATGTATGACTTTTTCATGCCAAGCAACTTGTATATATATCTTAGCTTTTTTTTTTGAATTTTAGTTTTAATTTCAGTATATTTTTTTCCAAATGCTTTTGCTGCTTGTACTATTTGTATGTATTATTTTGGATCATTATTTTAAACAAGAAAATGAGGAGTGTTGTAAAATAATAGTTATTTTCAAAACATTTTTATAGGAACCTTTGAAATATATGTGAATAGCATATGCATTCAAAATAAATGGAAATGACTCATTCATTTATGGAAACCTATTTTATTATGAATAGTTCCTTTTCACCCATATGCTTTGAACTGATTTCTGTATTTGGTATAAATTATAACAAAACAAAGTGATCTAGAAGATAATAAGTTAAGACTTTGAGTTCTATGTGACTATAAACATTTACAAAGTTATAACATGTATTAGAGGAAGCTTTAATAATTCAGTGATACCATTGTGAAATGATTGAGAATCGAAAGTTATACAATAGATAGCACAATAAATAACATATGGCTATAAGTAATTATTCCTTTCTCTATCATTATACCATATAAAATTGAAGTAACTCTTAGTTTTTATAATATTACACATCATGTCATCATATAATGTAAGTCTTAAAGTTCCGCAAGTTTGATCTGACATTTCATTTTATCTATTTAATATCATATACAAGTGAATAGGCATCTGGAACTTTATGGTATGTCTAATTTTAATTAACTCATTCTTGAATTTCAAATATTAGGATGGTAACCTACATATCATTATCAAAAGTTCCAAGTAAGTAAAAGATAATTTTGTAAGGGCTATCTATTTCCTTTTTTAATATAATATATGAATCTTAGAAAGGTTAAAAGAAAAAAAAAAAGAACATGTAATTTCTTTCCATTGTGGAATTGAAGGAAAAACATGCTGAAAATAGTGTGAATTACTGCATTTAGAATGTTATTGTGGTATGAGTAATAAAATATACACATTGCTAATTTTTTTCATTCGTGGGCTTTACTTTAGATTTCATGTAGTGAGAAGTTTAATATAGCAAGTTCCCCTAATGAGTAGTAGTAGCCAACTGCTGTACATGCTTTCTCCTCCTCAAAAATAGAGGGCTCAAAATCCCAAGGCTTTAATGGTCCATGATGGGATTTTTACTTTATACAATAGAGATTCCTTTTAGACCAGAAGAGTCTATGTTTTCATGAGAACTTTTAAAAAGTGAGTTCAATCCAAAGATCATATGTGAAGGGGATTTGGCTCAAGCCTCAGTTTGTTCGAGGTAGTGTTGATCTTGTAGAATATTTCTCTAAAAATTTCACATAGACTTAAATTCCCAGTTCACATTCCCTAAATCCACAGATTCGTGCTAAATCCAGCATTGCAAAAGTTATCATAGCCTTTGGCCTACAAATACTTCTCTAACAACAAATATATATATATATATATATACATATATATGTGTGTATACACATATATAGCTTTTCCTTTAAAAATATAATCAAACTACCAATAAAAAATGTCCAGTTATTTAGCATTAACTTCCAAATTCCAAATGATCTTTTTCTATTTTCCAAGTTACAAAAATTGTTCTTTAATTTTCATGTTCCACAGTGATTTGCAGAACCAGAATACATGAAATGCAACATTCATGTAGACTTTCCAGAAATTAAATCATATACATAGTACCTTGAAATTAAAATAATCCCTCTGATGAAAGATATTCCTTTTCTAACCAATTCAATGGCATTATTTAATGAATGCAATTTTGCATTATTCATATATAATTTATCATTATTTTCTTGTTTTTTATAATTTATCAGTAATAAAGGTAAGGATTTCAGAAGAGTAAGAGTAAGGGGGGAAATTGTTTGCTCCTGTATTACAGATAAATCTTGATACTCAGAGGATTAACAGAAAGATTTTGTCCCTTCTTTCATGGAAATTATAAATCTAAAATAGAGGCCCTATTTTCTTTCCAAATATATATGTAACACTGCCATTACAGTAATCTAAATGTTGAGGACAGTGGCAGGGTCAGAGGAGAGAAGGGGATGTATATGAGCAATATTGTAAACATGAAATTGAGTGACATTGGCAATGATTTGACTATGAAAATTGAACTGTCATCTTATACAACAGAGATCATGACACTTGTAATATTTTTCCTGTACTGTCCATCCCCTGTGAATGTAACTCTCCCTCTTTTCTCTATTTATTGGTTTCCTCAGTTTTCTTCAAGTTCCTCTTTGCCTCACTTGCTGCCTACCCTTAATCATCAAATGGATATGGCTTCAGTCAAACTGAGATCTGTTGAAATCTTAGCTTAAAAAGGCCAAGGTCTCTCATTTCATCTAGAGCCCAGTAATCTTGATCTCTATCTTTTCACTGGACCCAGATGGCTCTGGAGGAAAAAAAAAATGAAGCAGGTCACCTTGCACAGCCCTCCTTCACTTAAATCCAATTCATTTGCATGTCATGATATCACTTCCCTGATGTCATGATCCTCTTCAAGAACAAACAACAAACAACAAACAAAAACAACTCAATGGAATAAACATAATTAATTTACAAATAGTTTTAAAAATTATTTTGATATGTACTATACTTATCAAACATATCTATTCTAATTAGAATTCCCAATGAAACATTTATGGACTTCGCATTATTCTAAAATATGCACAACTAGGCCATACCCATAAAAAGAATCATATTCATAATAAATTGAGTGGTTTCTATATACAATAAACACAAAAATACCATTTGCTATTTTATGTTAATATAATACACTGAAGATTCAGAAATATTTTATATCTTTAAATAGTATAGTACAAGACTTAAATAAATACTTCTATCATGTATAGTCATTCAATATTTTTTTTCTTAAAAAGTCATAAAATGTTTCCAGATTTATAAATATTTCTTTCAGAATTCAATTTAATTATTTCAACATATTAAATACAAGACAGAGAGAACTTCAAAATTGTGAGATTTCTAAATGGGGTAACTATTCTAAGATGCACCTCCATAAAAAAATCCTATACAGTATCCCCAAAGCAATCTTATTCCAAAGATCTACTAATAAATATAACCTATTAGTGTCTATGTCACAGAAACTCAGAATGTTTGCTGAGGATAAGTGAAGGATTGGATAAATTACTATGGCCTCTAGCCTGAAAATACTTTCATTATAAAATAATATAGTAAATTAGATACTTTTTTTAATAACTTTTTTATTGATAGAATGCATGCCAGGGTAATTTTTTACAGCATTATTCCTTGCATTCACTTCTGTTCCGATTTTTCCCCTCCCTCCCTCCACCCCTTTCCCCAGATGGCAATCAGTCCTTTACATGTTGAATGGATTGCAGTATATCCTAGATACTATATATGTGTGCAGAACTGAACAGTTTTCTTGTTGCACAGGGAGAATTGAATTCAGAAGGTATAAATAACCTGGGAAGAAAAACAAAAATGCAAGCAGTTTATATTCATTTCCCAGTGTTCTTTCTCTGGGTGTAGCTGCTTCTGTCCATCTTTGATCAATTAAGGCTCTCTTTATCAAAGAGATCCACTTCCATCAGAATACATCCTCAAACAGTATCGTTGTTGAGGTATATAATGATCTCCTGGTTCTGCTCATTTCACTCAGCATCAGTTCATGTAAATCTCGCCAGTCCTCTCTGTATTCATCCTGCTGGTCATTCCTTACAGAACAATAATATTCCATATCATTCATATACCACAATTTACTCAACATTCTGCAATTGATGGACATCCTTTCATTTTCCAGCTTCTAGCCACTACAAACAGGGCTGCCACAAACATTTTGGCACATACAGGTCCCTTTCCTTTCTTTAGTATCTCTCTGGGGTATAAGCCCAGTAGAAACACTGCTGGATCAAAGGGTATGCACAGTTTGATAACTTTTTGAGCATAGTTCCAAATTGCTCTCCAGAATGGCTGGATGTATTCACAATTCCACCAACAATGTATCAGTGTCCCTGTTTTCCCACATCCCCTCCAACATTCCCCATTATCTTTCCCTGTCATTCTAGCCAATCTGATAGGTGTGTAGTGGTATCTCAGAGTTGTCTTAATTTGCATTTCTCTGATTAATAATGATTTGGAGCATATTTTCATATGTCTATAAATAGTTTCAATTTCTTCATCTGAGAATTGTCTGTTCATATCCTTTGACCATTTATCAATTGGAGAATGGTTTGATTTCTTATAGAAAATTAGATACTTAAAAAAAAAAATTCATCAGCTTTATATCTAGGTCACCTGAATAGTGACTTCTATCTTCTTCCCAAGGCCTTTGTCAGGACTCCAGAAACTTTTCCTGGATCTGTTAGCAACTTGCTGTCAATATAAAGGACTTCTGTATATAAGGTCTTAGTGCCTTTATCATCATGCTCTTATACTCTACCTCTTCAAGGTCCCATTCCACTTCCGGTAAAATCTCTAGAGTATCTGCCATATAATGGATAGATTTGTTTTCATCTTAAAACCTTTATTTTATAAGTGACTATTTTCTGCAATTTACTGAGATTAATATTCAGTTCACCTTATCAGCTCCTGGTTTCACTTTCACTAATACCCAATTCACATTCTGCAAGCTTCTTATAGCTGATGGTAGTTATGAACACCTGAAAGGGCTTGAAAAAAATCTAGCTATTAAGAGTTGTGAGGTACTCCTTTGATACACATGCTCTTTAAATTTGGGCCCACTTTCACCTGAACACTTAATATATTGTTAGGAGAGTATGCCACAGTCTTTAGAGGAATATTTTATATTATTACTAAGTCTCCTTTGTAAATATTTCTTCCTGAAAATCACTGCTTGATTCAGTGTTTTCACTTATGTATTCAAATAAGAAGAAAACTTTGGGAGTTCACAAATATTAGAAAGATATTCCTCCTGATCCTTTGACTTTTTTTTAAATAACTTTTTATTGACAGAACCCATGCCAGGGTAATTTTTTACATTATCCCTTGCACTCACTTCTGTTTTGATTTTTCCCCTCCTTCCTTCACCCCCTCCCCTAGATGGCAAGCAGTCCTTTACATGTTAAATAGGTTACAGTATATCCTAGATGCAATATATGTATGCAGAACCGAACAGTTCTCTTGTTGCACAGGAAGAATTGGATTCAGAAGGTATAAATAACCCAGGAAGAAAAAAAAAATGGAAGCAGTTTCCATTCATTTCCCAGTGTTCTTTCTTTGGGTGTAGCTGCTTCTGTCCATCCTTGATCAATTGAAACTAAGTTAGATCTTCTCTTTGTCGAAAAAATCCACTTCCATCAGAATACATCCTCATATAGTATCATTGTTGAGGTGTATAATGATCTCCTGGTTCTGTTCATTTCACTTAGCATCAGTTCATATAAGTCTCACCAATCCTCTCTGTATTCGTCCTGCTGGTCATTTCTTACAGAACAATAATATTCCATAATATTCATATACCACAATTTATTCAACCATTCTCTAATTGATGGGCATCCATTCATTTTCCAGCTTCTAGCCACTACAAACAGCTGCCACAAACATTTTGACACATACAGTTCCCTTTCCCTTCTTTAGTATCTCTTGGGGTATAAGCCCAGTAGAAACACTGCTGGATCAAAGGGTATGCATAGTTTGATAACTTTTTGAGCATAGTTCTAAATTGCTCTACAGAATGGCTGGATGTGTTCACAGTATCTTTCCCTGTCATTCTAGCCAATCTGACAGGTGTGTAGTGGTATCTGAGAGTTGTCTTAATTTGCATTTCTCTGATTAATAATGATTTGGAGCATCCTTTCATATGGCTAGAAATAGTTTTAATTTCTTCATCTGAGAATTGTCTGTTCATATCCTTTGACTATTTATTAATTGGAGGATCCTTTGACTTTTCAAGAACAATAAAGGGTGAAGTAGTAACAAAGTTCTAACGATTCATCTTTCCAATGTGGTTGGGTGGAAAATTGAGCTAAAAATCACATGCATAATTACCATCATGCAATATACCATGTCTACTTCTATACAAATTAAATATTGAATTATTTAAAAAAAATCTCGACCAGTTTTTTGCATTTGATTAAAAACTGTTGATCGTTATCCACCACTTATAGTAGACTATTCATAAAGGGAATCACACAAAGTTACAAATCATATTCAGTTTCTGACAGTGGTGTGAAATTTGAGGAAGAGGTCCCCTTATGGAATTCAAACTGATCAGTATGGGCATGGAGAAAAATATAATCCCACAATTTTTCAGCTACTAATATAACCAGCTCTTGGCTAACAGAATCTGATCATTTGTTGTGACAGAAAGTTAATCTTTCCAGGTTCACATTACCTATATATTCCAGGATGCTTACATCAGTTTTAGTGCCTCAGAGTCCAAGTATTTATCAACTTTACCATGTGACCTCTCAATGAACAGGAGAGGTACTTAACAAGCCATTAGGTGATGGAAGTACATGTTGAATCCTTCAGTGTTTAATATAGTTTGAATTCAGGAGACAGTTCAATGTCAGGGAAAGTGAGGAACATCATTTCAGGATAAGATTTTTGAGGCATTCTTAGAATCGTAGCACACCTATCTTTAAGAATTGTTTCCAGAGGCAGTTCCAAGATCTATCTATTCTGATATTTCTCTTAGCCATTAGAATATAACTTCATATATTATATTTAAAATTTTAGGAGAAATAATTTTCTTCAAAGGAAAGATTTTTGTTCATTCGATTGCCCACAATCACTGACCATGTGTTAGAAATGAATGAATTTTCCTTGAGTTATTCTATTAAGATCATATTTCATAGGGAAATCTTTGACTTCATCTTTGACTACAATAAATTCCTAGGCATATATGCCATCAAAAAGACAGAAACAATTTTTTTTCCTATAGAAGATAACATTAACAATTCAAGATAATAATGTTAAAGAAGTTATAATATTGCCAAACATACTCTTCATATAATGGAATTTATTCTTTCAGAGTATCACTGAAAATGATGAACACTTTTAACCTGATATATAACCTATTATTTCTTCAAATAAAAGTTCGTTTACAAAAGAATTGGAAAAATTAACTGAAGGCTGGTTACTATGTATATATTAATAATTTTATATTTTCTAATATAAGTAGTCATTAAGATGCTAAAATAGGTATTTGCTATAGTCAATATAAAACAAAATCTGTTCCAAAATAAATACTCTTGGTTCAATTCATACATTTTAAGATACATTTTGAAATATGCAAGATGAAAACATGCAAAATAATGGTAAGCAGTCAACAAATAATGTTGAAAATAATTTAGTAAGTGATTCCTCTAAATGTAAGTGACACAAATACAAATATTGTAGTGATTTGAGGTGTATAAAGATAGCATTTCAAGGTGTATAATCCTCCCCAAAGTTATCAATGATTAACTAAATAAGGAAGGGATTTTGTTGTTGTTGTTTTTTAGTTCCTGGTAGATGAAAGATAAGAACTATGAATGCAACTTATCACTTTTAATAAAATGATTGCAAAGTAAAACACTATATATAGATGTTTGTGTATAATATATAAATCTATGTTGCTTAAGTATTTCTAATGAGGAAACTTGGATCATAACAATAGGAACATTAATCTTGAAATCAGGAAATACTGGGGTTTAATCCCATCTTATACACATATTGGGTATATGAACATGCACAATTCATTTAATTTTTCAAAGAGTCAATTTTCTTATCTTCAAAATGAAAATTAAAAAAAACCTAAATTATCTGTCTGTAAGGATTGTTAGAAGGATCCAATAAAAATATGCATATAAATATTTTATAAATCTTAATGCATTTGTTACATTTGACTCTAATTAAAGATAGTCTGGAACCAGCTCAGTAGGGAAAACAGGGCTAAAGATAAAGCTTTGCACGCCAGGCTCATAGTAGTTAAACTAACATAGAAGGGGTCTGAAATAGGAATAATTGAGAGGTAGAAAAAAGAAAAAAAATATGATGAGACAAAAACAAAGTTTTTGTAAAAGTTATTGTGCTTGGTAATTTATTATGTGGCACATTATATGGACAAAGCAATGTACTTGTAGTCTGAAAGTCTTGAGTTCAAATCCACCTTTCAAAATTTATTAGCACTCCTGTTCCTTAATATTTTTTCACAGATACTTCAGAAAAAGACATGATTTAAAATACCTTATGACTATTAATGAAAATTTACATGTAAAAACCTAAATCTTAATTTGAGAACTTATTACCAAACATATGCAAGACCTATATATCCTATTAGACACATCTGGAAGCCAAGTGAACACACACACACACACACACACACACACACACACACACACGTTTGTGTATTCCTCATTTCATCTTGAAGGAATTAATGACTTGATTGATAGATAAATACATAACTACAATCGAGTATGGGAAGCCCAAGAATGCATTGACTTCGAATAGTATATGGAATTGACTACAAATACAAATTTTTACTATCAATCTACAAGTGTTACAACAGCAAATTCCTATTGATTTCCTGCCTTAATTATATAAATTTTGTAATGGAAAGGAAAAATGGAGTATATGTTTACAAAAATAGCAAGACTGTTTCTTCAAGGGGAATTTATATACAATAATGCATAACTCATATTACAATACAATGTTAGCTCCTGATAACATTATCATGATATTATTTAGCTGGTTGAAGTATCAATCTAAAAAGTTTATGATCTAGAACATATTTCTAATTAACAATAATAAAATCTTTAGAAAAGCATGTATATCATATGCAATCTACTAGAAGAACTAAGGCATATACTTAAAAAAATAAAAGGAAAGAGTGATTTTAGTAACTTTGCCATGTAAGATGAAGTAATTTCACACCTTGGTATTCTCAAGATACTCTCCAAAACTAAGTGTTTTAAAACGTTTCTTGGGAACATTGACAGTGAAATGGCTTTCCTAATTCAAATAATCAGAATGTGTGATGTATATTTTACCAAGCTTAATATATATTGGATTACTTGCTATCTGAGGGAGGAGATGGGGAGAAGGAGGGGAATTGGAACACAAGGGTTAATGTTGAAAAATTAACCATGCACATCTTTTGAAGATTAAAAAGCTTTAATAAAAAATAAAAGAAAAAAAAAAAGAATGCATGAGAAGTTGCACTTAACTGAATTTCCATTAGTCCAAGAAATTACTCCATAGCTGCAGAATTGAGTGATAGAATAAGTAAACATGCTCATGTGATGTTTTACAAGACTTAAGTTCATATTTTGCACTTCCTCCATCTTCAAAGATAAATAAATAAATACTTTCAGATGAACAGCATGTTACTGAAGTGGCCTTAAAATCTCATATGACTTTGTAGACATAGAAATAAAGACAGAAAGACAGTAAAAAAGAGGAGAGATTGATATTAATTGACTTATCTAAGTGTTTATTTTAAGTATACCTTCTTCAATAGTAAATGAAAGGTGGAGGTAATATTGTGGAAGGAAGTATAGTATAGTAACTAAAGTATTTAAATGCAAAAGAATAAATTTAAATATCAAATAAAGGCAGTGGAGGAAAAAAGTGGGGAAATGAAAGCAGAAAATGCAAAAAGAAAAAATAGAAGAGGATTAACATCTTCATAAATTCCACAAAAATATTGATGAAAATGTATACTTAAAAACCTGAATTGGTCAAATTATAAAAAAAGTACAAAAGGTGTGGAGAAAAATAATTCTTTAAAAAGCAGAAGTAGTCAAATAAAAATAAAAAGATATTACAGTGAAAAGAATGTTATCATCAGTAGAGGAATTAAAAGAGATTTACTTAGAGAAAGATCATTATGTGACTGTCTATTATGTTAAGATGATTGCCAAAGAAAAATGGAAAAAGGCCATAAACAAATTAGGAGAGGAAGGGGTAATTTATCTATTAGATTGTTAAAGAAGGGAAGAATTTATAACCAAAGAAATAGGGAACATTATGAAAGGCAAAATGGACACCTTTGATCATATTAAATTAAAAAAAATGCACAAACAAAACCAATTCAGACAAGATTTGAAGGGAAGTAGAAAAATTCTGATAAAGGTCTCAGTTCTAAAATATATGAAAATCTGTGTCAAAGTTATAAGAATACAAGTCATTTCGCAACTAATAAATGTTCAAGAACAGATAACTTTTAGATGATGAAATTAAAGCTATCTACAGTTAATCTATATCTGAAAGAGAATCAACTATACAATATTCATACATTGTTGATACAATTTATTCCAGTATTAAAGTTAGCCTCTTTTTGGTGATGGATAATAGGAAGGCAGACCTGTGATTTCATGAAAATTTTAGTACCATTTCAAGTAACTGTTATTAATGGAATTTCCTGTAAAGAAGTTAAGTCTTCTTCAGTGATGATGACTGTACAAGTCAGTTGTCTGGATGATAGAGAGCTTGCCCCTGACTCAGGGTTACACAGCAAGCATGTATCAGAGACAAGAGTGGTATAATAGATAAACTATCTGTCTCAGAGTGAGTATAACATATATCATATAACATATAACATATATCAACATCTTGTATGTACTATTGTATCCCATTGTGGACTCATATAAAACCCACAGTTCATCAAATGGGTTTGATTGTTTTGAGACAAACAGCATTTAATCCAAATATCTTGAGCTTCTATTTGTGAAATTATTTTTTCACCCAAATCCAAGTCTTTACATTTCCCACTTTATTTAATGTACTTTCTTAAATTCAGTTCAAAAATTTAATTTGTCTATATCACTTGGAATCCTAACTTCCCAAGTCTCTAGGAAGCTGTATTCTTTATTCCCTTCAGCTATCAATCTATATCCATCCCAAAGTCTATTTTTTTAAGTCCTGCTTCTCCTGTGCCTGCTTTTGCTTTACCTTCTATCTGAGGTCATCAGAGGTGATGGTTAAGAGAAACTTACAGTTTTGACCCTTGTCTAAAACATGGGGACAAGACTATTCATTATCCAATTATTTTTCAAATTAAAATGAGATAGTATTTGTGAAGCATTTTTAAAATACATATATATGTGTGTGTGTGTGTGTATAAATATATATATATAACTATTTATAAATACTAGCTATTATTATTATTACTCCTATATAATACAACCTTCATGATTTATTTTACAATCAAAGGCTGGAATTTCCTGTAGAAAAACTCAGCTCGGTTTTTGATGTTACATTTTCATCAGTAAGTTTATGCAAGTTTTATCAGTGATGTGTGGTACAGTAATTAGAGCAGTGAATTTGGAGTCAGTCTTACACCATTTATCAAAGTAACCTCAAAATAAATATATGACAAAGATATAAAGAGAGATTTTTTAAAAATTGAACATATTACATAGTAGATATGGATAAGTAAATAATTTATGAATAAACATAAGGAACAGAGTATGTTATAAATCATAAACTAATTAATTTGAATTATATTGAATAAAAAGGGTTTTGTACAAGTAAAACAAATTTAGCTAAGATTAGAAGGAAAGAAGAAATTGGAGGCGGGAAATGAATATACAGTTTCTAAGAAAAAGGTCTTATATCTAAGATATATAAAGAATTTTGTCAAATGTATAAGAATATAAGAAGAATCACTCTCCAAGTGATAAGTGGTCAAAAGTTAAGAAGAAACCAATTTGTGATGAAGAAATCAAAACAATTTATAGTCATATGTAAAAATTCTCTAAATCATTATTGTTTGGAGAAATACAAATTAAAATAGTTTTGAGATATCATTTTATAATCTTCATATTGGCTAAAATGATTGAAGATGGAAATGACAAATGGATGGGATGTGGAAAAATTGGGACATTAATTCATTGTTGATTGAGTTGTGGAATGATCCAAAAATTTTGGAGAACAATCTGGAAATTTGTCCAAAGAGTTATTTGACTTCCTATGCCCTTACCCCTGGAATACCATTACAAGTTCTATATCTAAAGATGATTGATGTTGGAATCCTTACTAACTGCTAACTAATTAGAGTTGATCTAATCTTACAAGAAGATTTTGGCCAGAACCTGAAACAAGGTACTAAGTAGAACTAATTAATACAAGGCTTGTGTTCACACCTTTACTCATTGGAGTTCACCAGAATGCCAGCTTCACAAAGTAAACTTTCTAACTTCAAGGGAATTCACACCTCCCTTAAAGCTCTTTGGGTCAGAGAGCACTATGGGAGAAAACCCATAATCCCATTCTCTCAGAAGATTCACATAGAAGGCGAGACAGCCATTCCAGAATACAATTTTTCCTCTTGGCTGGCTGGTGGCAGATGAAGAGTCTTCAAAGGATAAAGCTACGAGTGGAGAGTTCAGTGGACAACCAGATTCATCTTCATCTCACACCACTGTAGTTGGTGGCTGGGCTCCCCAGAAGGAGACAAGAGAGACATTCTATCTCTGTGTTGGTTGGAGGCTGAAGAAAGCAGAGGCAGAGGCTGAAGGACAGAACCTTTGGATTTGGAGATATTCGGAGGGCCCTAAGCTAAACCGGCTGTGTTTTGAGAAGAACAAGAACTCCAACATTTGAACTCATAACAGATTAGGACAAAAGGAAAAACACAACAATAACAACAACAGCTATATATTCTAAAGTATTTATAGTGGCTTTTTATGTGGTGGCAAAGTAGTAGAAATTGTAGTGATGCCCATCTAATAGAGAGTGTCTGATCAAGTTGTTGTATGTTATTATAATGAAATACTATACTACTGTGCATAATGAGCTTGATGATCTTAGAAAACAAACATGCACAAAATCATGAAGAGCAAAATGAATAGAATAAAAAGAATATTGTCAGCAATATTGTTTTAAAAACTAAGAGCAACTGTTATTTTGACTATTATAAATAATAAAATTAACTATAAATGTTATATTAAGGAAGGTTTTATCTGCTTCTAGAGAAAAAACTGATAACTATAAATATAAATATGAATAGAATGATTTTACTTTGTATATGTATGTAAATGTATGTATGTATGTATGTTAAAATATGCATTTTTTCATATATCTATATCTATATCTGTCTAAATGTCTATCTATTGGGTCATGATAGCCATTTCTATGCCAGGGTTCAAAGAATGAAGGGAAAAGAAAGAGGGAACAAATTAGCATTGGTATATATTTAAGAGTATAGCATGTTTTAAGTGATAGGGAATTCATTAATGACTTGTTCAATTATAATAAATCAGGAGAAAAATATTTTTTTCACTTCCTAAATATGTCTTCAGGTCAAATATTAATACCTGCAGAGTTTTCATTTAAATGAAAAGTAATTTTTAATTATAAAACAACTTTGAAGAAGTGGTAACTATAAAAATTGTAAAAATTATAAATGTTGTATTGGTCATCCTGCCATCTAGGGAGGGGGTAGAGGGAAGGAGGGGAAAAATTGGGACAAAAGGTTTGTCAATTATCAATGCTGTAAAATTACCCATGCATATAACTTATAAGTAAAAAGCTACTAAAATTATAAATGTTACTTTTTAATGAAGAATGAAAAAGATTATTTCTCAGAAAATGTAGTAGGAGCAGTCATAGTCATAGTAGTAGCAATCATAGTTATAGTAGTAATAATAGTTAGCATTTACATTTTAAGATAAGCTAGGGATTTTTATATTTAATTCATTTGAGCTTCACAATAACCCTGTAAAATATGAGAGTATTACTCCCATTTTATAGATAAGAAAACTAAGGTTCAGAGAAATGTGTTGACTTATAATATACAGATCAGGTAATTAAGAAAAAAAAGATAATGAATTGAAAGATTACTCCTTTTTGATTGGCCTTTAATTTAATGATATGAGTGGTGTTGTTTGCAAACTTTTCCTTCAATGACATCACAGATATGTCCTCCTTTTGTCTATGTATTTATACCACCCCACACTCACAAGATTAGAGAATCCTTTGAACAGTTTTCTCATAACTTATACATTGTTGATGGCAGTGGGCTCAAAGAACAAGAATAAACATGCACCTGATATTGAGGTTTTTATGAGTTATTAGTAGATAAAAACCAAAAATTTTCTCTCTAATGTGATTTAAGAACCTATTCAGGCTGGGGAAGCAGAGAAGTCTCTCTTGCTACCCTGACAAACCAAACAGAACATTTACTCTGTATTTCATCTCTCTACATGTACCCAGGCCAAAGCTGATTTTCATTGAAGCTCTTATTGGAAATTAAGCATATACATGAATAAAAATCAAGTAAAACAGATCATATTTTATCCTTATTTAGTACAATTTAAAGTATTTTGGTGCATTTTTAAGTATTTCACGAATCAGTGATTAAAAAAAAAAGATTTAATGGAGATGTTCATTGTAAAATGAATTCCTGACATTTGTGAGAGGAAAAAGAGCAAGTAAGGGAATTAAAATATATGACTGCCATTTTGTTTTTCCAAGTTAGCATTTATTCACTCTCTCATTTCTTACTGAGCATCTCAAATTTCTGTTAGAGTCCTTCTATTCCCATTTTCCTTGTATATCTATAATATATTTTTTGATTCATCCTCAACAAGCAGAAACAAAACTAAAAACAAAACATAATGTGTATTTATGTCATCTTTCAGTCATAGAGCTATCTTGAGCCTCTTTGGTACTAATTTTGTCTTTAAGAATAATAGACCTGTCCCACCATATGCTCTCCTTTAGCACAGTGAGATCTCCCAATATGAAAGTTAACCCCTCCCAGATAGTTTGTTGCTTATTCTTTTATTAAACATTTTTATTTTGAAAACATATGCATGGACAATTTTTCAACATTAATCCTTGCAAAAACTGGTATTCCAATTTCCCCCCCTTCCTCCTCCATCCCTTCCCCTAGATGGCAAGTAATCTAATATATGTTAAACATGGTAAAATATATGTTAAGTCCAATATGTGCATACATATGTACACAATCATCTTGCTGGTATTTATTCTTTTAATAGCAATCCAAGAGATCCCATTCTTCGTACAGAACATCAGTCTATATCATTCCTTTGTAATGAGACTCACCATGGGTTACAAAAAGAAAGCACTTCACAAACTGTGACATTCCATATAAATATCAATAGTATTACTGTGTTTCCTCCTATGTGGTCACATTAATCAAGCAATAAGCATTTTTAAATGTTTCTTATATGATATAAACTGGTAGGTGTTGGGGATTGACATCAAAATGAAGCAACCCCTTCCTTCAAAGAATTTTTATTCTATTGGTAGTGACTAAAGGGATATAAATAATTTTAAACAAAATATATAACAAATGAATGTCTGGTGTTTTTGAGAATTTTGCAGAAAATAATCTTTTGGGTACAATTTGCAGGTAATATAACATCAAGTTTTGAAGGAAAAAAAGAAAATTTATTTCACATATGAAATGGATTTCATTCTAGGGAGAGAGGGCAAAATCATGGAGAAAGAAAGAACACCTTCTGTAAGCAATAGCTAAAATTCTAATATGATCTACAGAGTAAGGGTAGTGAAGTGATATATAAAACTATAAAAAAGTAGACTGATAGAACATTGTGGACAACTGTAAAATTTAAACAGAGGATCATATATTTGATCTAAGAGCAAATAGGAGGCCCTTGGACTTTATTGAGTAGAGAAGGAAAATTACTTTGAAAGCTGGATGAGAGATTGGAGAAGGAAAAAAAAAGATCAAAAGATTAACTATGAAACTATTGTAATATTTAAAGTGAAAGATGATGAAAATCTGAAGTTCTAATCATGGGTTGGTGAGATAAATAGGTAGAGGCAAGAGATATTTTGAAAGTAGAAATAAGATTTGTTGAATGACTAAATATTTGCAAAGAGGAAGAGTGGGAAACCAAGGGTGATGTTAAACTTGCAAATTTGAATTATTACTGTAGAAAGAAATAAGAAAAAAAAAATTGAGGAAAGGGGGACTACTTGGGAAAAGAACACATATAATAAGTTCCATTTTTAAAAAGTCGATTTTTAAGATGAATACATGACATGAGAAAATTCCCAAATCTTAACAGGCATGACTAAACCTCAAGAGAGAGGCTATGAATGGAGATTGGTAGCTAGATATTTTGAAAGATAAGTATATTGATAGGTAGATATATAAAAGATAGATTTTTGTAGAGAATGATATAAATAAAATCATTAAACTGTGGAAATTGATGAAATCTGTCAAATTCTTTGGAGACTGTGTGGAGCCAATATTGGAGCCAATAATAGCATAACATATCAAACTTTTTTGGTACGCTGTTCTTTATTTTTCCCTGTTCTTTATTTTTTATTAGACATAATGTTTGGGGGAGAAGAAAGAATATATTGTGAAAAAGCAGACAAAGTATTAGCAAAAGATATTAATAAAATTTGCTTTTAAAAAGCATAAATTGATCATGTGTAACAATCAAATGCAGAAAAGCAAAAATATTAAATGAATTTTTTCAGGTAATGATGCAATAAAAATTACATGTAATAAAGGGCCATGGAAAAATAGATTAAACATTAATTGGAAACTAAATAATCTTATCCTAAAAAAGTGAGTGGGTAAAAGAATAAATCATAGAAACAATTGATGATTTCATTCAAGAGAATGACAATAATGAGACAACATATCAAAACTTATAGGATGCAGTCGAAATAGTTCTTAGGGGAAATGTTATATTTCCACATGCTTATATACATAAAATAGAGAAAGTGAAAATCAGTGAATTGGTTATGCAATTAAAAAAAACTTTAAAAAATAGAGAATAAATTTTAAAACACCAATTAAAAACCAAATTTGAAATTCTGAAAATAAAAGGAGAGATAATAAAATTGAAAATAAGAAAATTATTGAACTAATAAACAAAATTAAAAGTTGGCTTTATGAAAAAAAGCAAAAAAATAGACAAACCTTTGGTTAATTTGATTACAAAAAGTAAAGAGAAAAATCAAATTTCCAGTATCAAAAATGAAAAGGGTTAACTCACAACAATGAAAAGAAAATTAAAGCAATAATTAGGAGCTATTTGGCACAATTATATGCCAATAAATCTGATAAACTAATTAAAAAGGATGAATACCTATAAAATATAGATTGGTCTGATTAACAGATGAGGAAATAAATTACTTAAATGTTTGCATTAGAAAAAGAAGTTCATTATTTATGAATTCTCCAAGAAAACATTTCATTTTATATTCAAAAACTTTCAAAGATGATAGAAGGAAAAGTGTAGGAAGGACTGTGAAACACTGTGTATATTGCTTATACAGTTGTAATTAGCTTAACTGAAAGGGGGAGACAATAAAACTTGGAATTAAGTAATAAATTTAATTTAATAGAGAAAAGATTATGTTAGAGAAGCAAAAAGGCTGCTTTGAGCTAGGTATCTTACTACTAAACATAGAGCATGAGTTGAGTCACTGGAAAAGCCTATACTTGTAGTGGAATATGAATTAATCACAATTAACTAAAATGACTAAATATTGATTTTTCTAATAAGCTTCACAGCTTTTACATTTATGCAAAATTTAAAACATTCTGATATACAATGTATGCTTTTTGACTCAAATTATTTTACATAATATGAACTGGATATTCCACAATTTTGACAAATGCTTTAATTTTTATGTGTAAATCACACTTTTATAACATTATGCATTATATATATATATATGTATATATATATATTTTCAAATGGTCTGACTATTAGATTTTTTAATAGCATTCAAATAGGAAGACTCTCAATGAAAATGAAGCACATTTATTTATTTGCATTTATTTATTATTTATATAAGCCCGGAATAGAATGTATTTATCTATTTAAGGAGGATTAATTAAGCTGCTTCATAACAATAGTTTGATAGATCTTTGTTGAGGACCATGTTTAAATGTAAAACCCAGAAAACCTGTAAAAAGGTCAAAGGGGACCCATTGGTTTGAGTCGGTTCTACAGTCCCCACAGCAGTGATACACAGCACACTAGAGAAGCTAAAAAAGTTTTGTTAATACAATCTTTATTTTACTCTTTAAAGAAGAGCTAACAGGCTCAAATAGCCACAACCCAAAGCAGAAATTTCTGTCTGAAGGTCATAAAAGAAATTTTCTCATGCAGATTTTGCTTGAAAAAGTATGTATGTTTTTCTTTAAATAATAATGACATTGCTGTGCTTAAATATATATATATATATATATATATATATATATTATATATATATATATATATATATATATATATTCAATGTAGAGATGATATAAATCAGAGTTAAGAGGCTAGGAGACTTTCATTGCAACTCCCTCTTGTCTTCTTGTATCATTATCATTCTCTCACATGACAAGATCTATTCTGCTAGTCAGAATTGGATTCCAGAAGTCACTAGCAAGTGGCTCTCATGACAGATCTTAGTTTTATGTTTCATTATACCTAAATTTTATTTTGTCTTCTTGAGAATGATTTCAACTCATTGTGAGCTTGAAATGTGTGACATGCACATACTGCTTACTAATGGAATATCTCTAAAATAAATTTATGTGCACTTTTTAAGACCTTCAAATTTTTCTTAGAAAGCTCCCTTTAAAAGCATAAAATAAAAAAAAAAATAAAAAAAATTAAAAAAAAAACACTCCAAAAAGCAATTAAACAGGTGCATTTCTATACAAAGAAAATATTCTAGAAGCCAGCTCAATCCAAGTTCATCTGCTATAGGTTCAGGATTATGAATTAACTTATTACTATCAGTGGGAACACAAATATTTATTGCTTTCATAAAGTGATGCTATATCAAAATTATTACTTGTCCCATTCCTAGCAAAACTTTTTTGTGGTAGCAAAGAAATAAAAACAAATTTGTTCAGAACGAATGTAACTAATGTTATTGAACATAAAAATGATAACTATGAGAACAGACAAACATGGGAAACTATAGAAATTCATGTAGGGTAAAGAAAAATATACAATTACATACATAATAACTATATGTATATTTCCATTTATATGCATGTGTATATGCATATATATATATGTATATATATGATTATTATAAAACTCAGATTAAATGCAATGAGCAGATTTAATTTCAGAGGGCAGATGATGAAACACACTTCTGTCCTCTTGGTGAAGAAAATGTAGGTTATAGATATAAGATGTTTCCATATACTGTTAAATATAATAACTAATTAACTAATTAATTCTATTAAATTTTTGTTGTTATAAGCATTCTGTTAGGATGTTTATTGAGAAATGAGTGTGATATTAAAAATAAAGCGCTATGAGTTTGCATACTTATGTATTTATGTATATTGTATATGTATGTGTGTATTCATATGTGTGTGGCCACTAGGTGAGAGTAGATAGACTGCTGACCTGGAGTCAAAAAGTTCAAATCTGGTGACAAACACTTACCAGCTATGTGATTCTAAGTAATCACTTGAACCTGTATGCCTCAGTTTCCCCAATTGTAAAATGAGTTAGAGATGAAAATGACAAACTAGTATCTCTGCCAATAAGAACACCAACAGAGAAAGAAAGTTAGATGTTACTATACCAATTTAAATAACAAGACAGACATGTTAGTGTGTGTGTGTATATATATATATATATATATATATATATATATATATATATGATACATATATATGTGTGTGTGTATATATATATACACACACACATATATATATACACACATACATATGTATCACACACATAAATATTTATATTTATATACACAAATATATAGATACATGCACACACAATATTTTCCCTTATTCTAGATTATTAGACTGTTTATCTCTCTCCCCCTCCCCAATCTCTTCTCTGTCAAAACATAAAAACTTTGTCTGAAATCAGTCATTTCCTTTTTTAAAAAATTTTTTTTGACTATATATATATTAAGAATTTATCTTTCTAAGAAATAGGTTTTGATAACATCTCACTTATGTTCCTAATCACTGCTTCCCAGACCCCCATTTCTCCTTAGACAGCCAAATTGGTGAAGATTGTCTCATTAGTAGCTACTTAAAAGCAGCTGTAGTTGTTGACAATCTAATATCTAAAATATGGATGGAAGGTGGGGAAGCTTATTTTAAAACCTCACTGAAATTCTTGTGTACAATTATCCTTTTCCATTGCAGTTTTTTCTATATTGTGGGTGGGCTGGCATAAGAAATTAAATGGGAACTTTTGAGTAGTTTTGAGGAAGTCAGAGAAAACATGTGAAGTCCAATAGACAACACAGAAAAAAAGTTTAGAAACCAGAAATTCATACATGTCTACTATTATATTGTATAAAAGATAAAAGCTTTATCTTTTAATATAAACATACATAACCACAACATTTATTTTTCTTTAAGAAGGGAGGGCTAAAATTTTTATGCAGATTTTCCAGATTTCAGGGAAATTGCACCACTAACCCTCACAATGTGGAAGGAATAACAATAAAGCTTTATGTTTTTAAGTCATATCTAAAACTCCTGTACATACTTTTCCTTAAAGGAGGAGAGGAAAGAAAAGACTTTTATGGAAAGTATCAAGCACCATGTGATTTTACCTGGATCACCTTGCCTATTTTTATATTTTCACTTAAAAGTTCCTATTATTACTATTTTGTATTTTCCTATTTGCTTAATTTTCTTGGGAACTTGATGGATATTATAAATAAACAGATGGTAGGAAGTTTATAGTCTCAGTGGAAAAGAAAAATAGTTGGTCTTTAAAGACAGATTTAGCAATTATCTTGTCAATCCTCTTCTAAATAGACAAGCACTGGTCTGTGAAATGTAAACTATAGAGTGAAGAAGGAGTGATCTCAAAATGAATGAAGAAAATCAAGCCACACACTAAGTCTTCACAATCGGCCTGTAGAATAGATTTTCATACATATGCAGAGGAAAGCAATTCAGGTTTTATTTATTTAGATTTTACATTTAACATACTTAGCATGATTTTGAAACAATTTGCAAGTAATGGGAGTGCAATCTGCCTCAAATTAGGATTTAGTTACTATAGGGAACATTGTAAGGAATGTTCAGGTACAAAAGTGCCTTTCAACAATATAGATTCATAAATGTTTTACAATTTATAGTTATAGACTTTTCCTAGAATTCTAGGTTGTTGTAACCTATTGAGGATTCTAATCTGTCATATGTTGTCAAAGCCCTCCATTGTGCTTTGAAGGGAAGATTATATCTGTTTATCTATCTATCTTTCTATCTAACCATATATCTCTATCTCTCTGTTTTTGTGTACATATGTATATGCTTACATACAGACTATGTGCTAAGCACTTAGAATATTATTTAATTTTGTGATTAAGTGTATACACATTGATAATACATTTGCTTTAGTATTACTTCCATTGATAAAATCTTATCAGTTTGGAAAGATGAATCATTAGATATTGGCAAAGACTTTGGTGGGAAAAATATAAGAATTCCAACCAGATGACATGTTCTTATTTTATGTAAAGCCCAAGGAGGGCACAAAGAGCCAGAAGTTATTGAACAACAGTTATATCTCTCTCTCTCTCTCTCTCTCCTCTCTCTCTCTCTCTCTCTCTCTCTTCTTCTCTCTCTCTCTCTCTCTCTCTCTCTCTTCTTCTCTCTCTCTCTCTCTCTCTTCTTCTCTCTCTCTCTCTCTCTTCTCTCTCTCTTTCTCTCTCTCTCTCTCTCTCTCTCTCTCTCTCTCAGTAATACTCTTTTAAAAATCAAATATCCAAAGTAAATATATTTTCTTTTTTTAAATAACTTTTTACTGATAGAACATATGCCTGGGTAATTTTTTACATTATCCCTTGCACTCACTTCTGTTCAGACTTTTCCCTTCCCTCCCTCCACCACCTCCCCTAGATGGCAAGCAATCTTATACATGTTAAATATGTTACAGTATATCCTAGATACAATATATGTGTGCAGAACCGAACAGTTCTCTTGTTGCACAGGAAGAATTGGATTCAGAAGGTAAAAATAACCTTGGAAGAAAAACAAAAATGTAAACAGTTTACATTCATTTCCCAGTGTACCTTCTCTGGGTATAGCTGCTTTTGTCCATCATTGATCAATTGGAACTGAGTTAAATCTTCTCTTTGTCGAAGAAATCCACTTCCATCAGAATACATCCTCATACATATCATTGTTGAAGTATATAATCTCCTGGTTCTGCTCATTTCACTCAGCATCAGTTCATGTAAGTCTCTCCAAGCCTCTCTGTATACATCCTGCTGATTATTTCTTATAGAACAATAATATTCCATATCAGTTATATACCACAATTTATTCAACCATTCTCCAATTGATGGGCATTCATTTATTTTCCAGTTTCTAGCCACTACAAAAAGGGCTGCCACGAACATTTTGGCACATACAGGTCCCTTTCCCTTCTTTAGTATTTCTTTGGGATATAAGCCCAGTAGTAGCCCTGCTGGATCAAAGGTCATGAACAGTTTTATAACTTTTTGGGCATAATTCCAGATTGCTCTCCAGAGTGCTTTCCACTTCACAACTTCACCAACAATGCATCAATTTCCCAGTTTTCCCATATACCTTCCAATATTCATCATTATTTTTTCCTGTCAATTTAGTCAATCTGACAGGTGTTTAGTGGTATCTCAGAGTTGTCTTAATTTGCATTTCTCTGATCAATAGTGATTTGGAACATTCTTTCATATGAGTAGAAATAGTTTCAATTTCATCATCTGAAAATTGTCTGTTCATATCCTTTGACTATTTACTAATTGGAGAATGGCTTGATTCCTTATAAATTAGAGTCAATTCTCTATATATTTTGGAAATGAGACCTTTATCAGAACCTTTAATTGTATAAATGTTTTCCCAGTTTGTTGCTTCCCTTCTAATTTTGTTTGCATTAATTTTGTTTGTACAAAGGCTTTTTAATTTGATGTAATCAAAATTTTCTATTTTGTGATCAGTAATGATCTCTAATTCTTCTTTGGTCACAAATTCCTTCATCCTTCACAAGTCTGAGAGGTAAACTATCCTATGTTCCTCTAATTTATTTATAATCTCATTCTTTATACCTAAATCAAGGAAATATACTTTCTATTCCTATGTGACTTCCTATAAACAACAACAAAAATAGTGAATCTGGTGAAAAAAAGAATATGACTAGGCATCCAAAAGACAAACATAAATATGTGATTTTTTTCCACTTTGCAAAACATTGATGTAGATGTGGATAAAAGAAACTGAATTCAGTGATTGAATTCATGTGAACTAAATGTACAGGAGTCATATAAAACTAATCTCCTTCCTAACTCCACTGCTACTCTACCTCATTATCTTTCCACTCCCTGACTTTATTATCTATGTTACATTATGCAAAGATCCATAGCCACACATAAACTATTTATTTATTCCCTAGGCAATTAGACATGAAGCCAGATTAAATTATTCATGGATCTTCACTTCATGTGGAAGCTAATGATTCTGTATAGTCAAATCAAGATAAAAAATACTAACCAGAATGAAAAAAAAATGGAAGAAATTGTAAAACACCTCATTACCTCATTAGAAAAATAACTGACCTGGAAAATAGATCCAGAGTACATCTCTTCGATAAAGAGATCTAATTCAGTTTCAATTAATCAAGGATGGACAGAAGCAGCTACACCCAAAGAAAGAATACTGGGAAATGAATATAAACTGCTTGCATTTTTGTTTTTCTTCCCAGGTTATTTATACCTTCTGAATCCAATTCTCCCTGTGCAACAAGAAAACTGTTTGGTTCTGCACACATATATTGTATCTAGGATATACTGTAACCTATTTAACATGTAAGGGAATGCTTGCCATCTGGGGGAGGGGGTGGAAGGAGGGAGGGGAAAAATCAAAACAGAAGTGAGTACAAGAGATAATGTTGTAAAAAATTACCCTGGTATGGGTTCTGTCAATAAAAAGTTATTAGAAAAAAAAAAAGAAAGAAAGAAAATAGATCCAGAAGAGACAATTTAAAAATTATTGGTCTATTTGAAGTCCATGAACCTAAAAAAGAAACCGGGTAGTATTCTTCATGATATCATCAGCAAAAACTGCACTGATATTCTAGAAATGGAGAGGGAAATAGGCATTGAAACAATCCAGTGATCACCTTTGAAGATAGACCTCATGATGGAAATCCCAAGGAACATTGCTACAAAACTCCATAACTAGAGTCTCAAGGAGAAAATACTACAAGCTGCCAATCAAAAGCTATTCGTGTATCAAGGAGCAATAGTTAGAATTACCCAGGATCTGTCAGCTTCTACAATAGAAGACCAGAAGACCTGGAATATCATATTCTGGAAGGCAAATGACCTGTGATTATAGTCAAGAATTAATTACCCAGCAAAACTGAATATGATCTTTCAGGAAAGGAAATGGATCTTCAATGAAATAAGAAACTTTCAATCATTTTTATTGAAAAAGACAGGAACTAAACAGAAAGTTTGATTTTCAAACACAGGACTCAAGACATGCATAAAAAGGTAAACACAGGAAAGGTTAAATTATCCACATCTTTAGATAGGAACTAAAATTGTTTATATGTTCCCATATCTAGATGGAAAAATGATATTTAAGGGAATGGTTGAGAATGCACTTGTGATGTGATGATATCAAAGAAAAAGACATTAAGGAGTAGAAAAAGGGTGGTACTGGGATAAGAGGAAAGGGAAAATATAATGGAACAAGTTAGATTACATGAAGAAACACAAAAAGAGGGAATATCTTAATCATTCAATGAGTATAGAAATTTATATTGCAATTTAAAGAAATAGGAGGAGAAATAGGGAAAGGAAAAGGAGGGGATAGACAGAAGGAAGGGTAGAAACACTAAGGGAAAAGAGTAAGAGAAGGGGGAAGGGTGATAGAAGATAAAGAAGGTATTGGGTGAGGAGGATTAAAAATGAAACATTGCAAAGGAGGCTCAGGATGCAAAGAGAATAAAAGTATATACAAGAGAGAAAATAGAATGGAGGCAAATACAGAGCTGGTAATCCCAACTGTGAATCCGAATGGAATGAACTCCCCAATGAAATATGAACAAATAGCAGAGCAGATTAAAAAAGGTAATCCAACAACAGGTTGTTTACAAGAAAGACATTTAAAACAGACATGCAGATGGAGTAAAAATAAAAGATTGGAACACAATTTATAAAGCAAAAGGAAAAATAGATCTATTAAAAAGAGATAAAGAAGGAAACTAAAATCTTGGTAAATAGTACTATAAACAAGGAAGGAGTGATGATACTAAATGTATATGCACCAGGTTGTAGAACATATACATTTTTAGAGTAAATATTAGTATAGTTTCAAGAAGAAAAAGACAGCAAAACTATATTCTGGCAGAGGGGCTCCCTCCTCAGAATCAGAAAACTCTAACAATAAAATGAAAAATAAGAAAGTAGAGATATTAATAGAATCCTAAAAAAGCTAAATAGAATAGGCTTCTTGAAAAAAAATTAATAAGGATCAAATGCAAATACACCTTTTTTTTTTTCAGAAGATATCACCTACACAAAAATTGACTCTATAGTATAACATAAAAACCTTACAAAACAAAAACAATACAAACCTCACAAAAAGACAGAAATAGTAAATGTTTTATATTCAGACCCCAATGCAATAACAATTATCTTCAATAATGGGGAAGGGAAAAAAAGAATAAAAATCAATTGGAAATTGAAAAAAACTAAATCTAAAGAATGAGTGGGTCAAACAAGAAATCACAAAAACAACCCATAATTTCACCTAAGGAAATAACACTAATGAAAAAAAAAAGTAGCAAAACCTGTAGGATGCAGCCAAAGAAGTTTTTAGGGAAAATTTTATTTCTCTAAATGGTTATATGAATAAAACAAACAAACAAACAAACAAAAAAAAAAACAATCAATGAATTAGGCAGGCAACTAAAAATGCTAGAAAAAGAACAAATTTAAAAAAACCAAATTAGAAATTCTGAAATTTAAAGGAGAGATTAAAAAAATTGAAAAGAAAATTATTGAACTATGTGTTAGTTTTATGGAAAAACTGACAAAATAGATAAACATTTAGTTAATTTGATTTTTTAAAAGGAAAGAAAAAACCAAATTACCACCATCAAAAATGAAAAACAGTGAAATTACCACCAATGAAAAAGAAATTAAAACAATAATTAGAAGGTATTTTCCTTAAGTGTATGGTAGCAAATTTGACAGTCTAGCTGAACTGAATAAATATTATATATATATATATATATATATATATTCCAGATGAGCAGAAGGGAAAATAAATTATTTAAATAGTCCAATTTAAAAAAAAAAAAAAGAATTTGAACAAGCCACCAATGGACTCCCCCCCCCCCCCAAAAAAAAAAAATTGGCAGGGCCAGATGAATTTAAAAGTGAAATCTACCAAACATTTAAAGAACAATTAATTTCAATACTATGTAAACTATTTGAAAAAAAATAGTTAAAGGAGTCCTTTAACATTCCTTTTATGGCACAAATATGGCAATGATACCTAAACCAGGAAGAGCTAAAGCAAAGAAAGAAAATTACAGACCAATTTCCTAATGAATATAGGTGCAAATTTTAAAATAAAATATTAGCAATGCTATTACAACTATTTATCAGCAGGATAATAAGCTATGTCCAAGTGGGATTTATACCAAAAATGAAGAGCTAGTTCAACATCAGAAAAACTATTGCCATAATAGACCAATATAATAATAACAAATGAACAGAAATCATATAATAATTTCCATAGATGCAGAAAAAGCTTTTGACAAAATACAGCACCCATTCTAATTAAAAATAGTAGAGAGCACAGTGATAAAGTGAGTTTTCATTAAGGTAATAAACTATCCATCTAAAGCCCACAGTATGTATTATTTGTAATGGAAAGAAGCTGGATTCATTCCTAATAAGATCAGGGGTGAAACAAGGATGATCACTGTCATCACTATTGTTCAGTATTTTACTACTAATGTTGGCCTTAGCAATGAGAAAAAAGTAAAAGAATTAAAATAGGAAATGAGGACATAAAACTATCACTCTTTGCAGATGATGATATACTCCAACAATTCTAGAAAATCATCCCAAAACTTATTTGAAACATTTAATAGATTTAGTGAAGTTGCAGAATATAAAATAAGCCCACAAAATAATTATTATTTTCCTTTATTATTAACAAACATTAGCAGCAAGAAATAGAGAAATTCCGTTTAAAATAATTGTAGACTAAATAAAATACTTGGGTGTCTCCTTGCAAAGATAAAACAAGGAATTATAAAAACATTATTACAAAACACTTTTAACAAAATAAAATCATTACTAAACAATTGTTAAAATATCATTTGCTTATGTCAAAGCCAAGCTAATATAATAGAAATGGAACTACTGCCTAAATTGGTCTACTTCTTTAATGCCATACTAATAAAACTGCTGGAACATTATTTTATACAGCTAGAAAAAATAATAACAAAATTCTTCTGAAAGAACAAAATGTCAAGAACATCAATGGAATAAATGAAAAATCATATAGATGATGATGGCCTTCAATACCAGACTTAAAATTCTATTATAAAGTAGCAGTCATGAAAACTATTTGATACTTATTAAGATATAGAGAGGTGGATCAGTGGAATAGGGAAGATACACATAACACAACAATCAATTACTACAGTAATCTAGTATTTGATAAATCCCCAAACTCCAGCTTCTGGGATAAGAACTTACCATTTGACAAGAACTACCAAACCCATACCAAAATAAGATCAAAATAGACAAACGATTTGGGCATAAATGGTGCTATCATAAGTAAATTAAGAGAGCAAGGGATAATTTACCTATCAGATTATTGGAGAAGGGAGATATTTGTGAACCAGAAGACAGAGAACATTATGAATGCAAAATGAGTGACTTTGATTATATTAAATTAAAAAGGTTTTGCACAAACAAAATCAAAAGAAATAAGATTAAAAGGGAAGTACAAAGCTGGGAAAAAGATCTTTATAGTCAGTATTTGTGATAAAGCTCCCATTTCCAAAATATATAAAGAACTGTGTCAAATTTATAAGAATAAGAATCATTTTCCAATTAATAAGTGGTCAAAGATATAAACAATTTTCAGATGGCAAATATAAATCCACTTATAGTCATATGAAAAAATGCTCCAAATTGATATTAATTTAAAAAATTGAACTTAAAACAACTATGAAGTATTGTCTCACACCTCTTAGATTGATTAATATGATTGGAAAAGATAATGCTAAATGTTGGAGGGGATGTGGGAAAACTGAGATACTAATTCATTGTTGGTGGAATTGTGAAATGATCCAACCTTTCTGGAGAGCAATTTGGAAATATCCCCAAAGGTATATCAAATTGTGCATACTCTTTGATCTAGCAGCACCACTCCTGGGTCTTTATCCCAAGGAAATTATTAAGATGGAGAAAGCACCCACATTTACACAAACTGTTTGTAGTGACTCTTGTGGTAGCATGTGGTAGCAAAGAATTGGAAAATGATGTTCATCAATTGGGGAATGGCTGAATATGTTGTGGTATATGGAAGTAATGGAAAATTATTGTTTTATAAAAAAATGATGAATAAGCTGACTTCAGAAAGGCCTGGAAAGATTTACATGAACTGATGCTGAGTGAAACAAGCAGAACCAGGAATACTTTGTATACAGTAACAACAAGAATATGACACGATCAATAGTGAAAGTTTTGGTTCTTCTCAGTGGTTCAGTGATCCAAAGTAATCCCAATAGACTTTGGACAGAAAATGCCATATGCTACCAGAAAGAGAGCTAGGGACATTGAATGTAAATCAACATATGCCATGTTCACTTCTATTCACTTCTATTTTCTGTTTTTGTTTTTGTTTTTCTTTTACTCTCATGATTTTTCCCTTTTGTTTAGATTTTTTTCTCTCACTGTTGGAATCCTGACAGTGGCTACTGGAGGTCCACACCAGAATGGATCTCCTCTTGTGAGAGGATAATATAAGGCAGTTGATGTTCTCTGATCTCTCTGATTGAGAAGCTGTTGCATTGTCTGACGTCTCTCCCCTTCCCTCTGCCCCCAATTTATCTCATTCCTAGTTCCCCAAACCTCTGTCAGCAAAGGCTGCCCTGCAGCTCCTTCAGATGTTATGATCCACAGCTATGGAGGCTCTCAGAGAATTGACCTGTCCCTTAATAATTCCCCATTTTTTTCTTGTTTTTAACTGCTATTTTCTCCTCACAGCATGGTCCGCACTTATCACTTCTGGATGGCTGTATCAGGTGTCTTGTGAAATATCATGGAAGCCAACTTTCAAATGGAGAAGAGGAATATAGTCAGAACAAGCATTTACATCTCTTATCATTCTCCTTATTAAGATTCTTACAAGGTGCTAAGTAAGTGGAATTGAAGAGACAGTGATTAAATCTAGTGTAGCACTGATTTAAGCCCACAACAAATAATGGGTTCCTAGTGATATAATGATTGGTGTATACTCAGTGTGGGTCATATGAGGAGGAGCTGTCAGGGACAGAAAGACAAGCCCACTAGAAGCTTTCAGAGCCTCAGCCAGGATTTAGTTGAGGACATTCAGAAGCCAGAGAAGGCAGTAGGGCAGAACTAAGGAAGACAGAGAAGTGGTGGCAGGCTGTGCTGTGGAAAAACACTGAAACCAAGATCCAGAAGGCCTCCAGAAAACTAGCCAAGCCCCAGTGAAGGAGACAATAAAGGATTTGGACTTTAATGCCTGGCTGCACTTTTGATTATACTAAACTGAAAGAAAGGTGCCTCCAGAAGCCCTCCAAGAAACCTGCTCCCAAAGAACATTATATTTTAGAGAAGAATATTATAGCTCCTGGCTTGGCTCTTTGATGTGTTGGCCCATTTAATTACCCTGATTAAAAAAGTATTACTGGGGCTCTTCTTCCTTAACTCCAGAAGGATCCTTTTCACACACAGCTTCAGTTCTTCTTGTAATTCTTACCCCATGGTCAGGCGCCATATATTGGAATACACAGGAGAGTTGTTGTAGTATACAGGAGCTACCTGATAGTGGCTGCTGGAGATCCAACCCAGATTGAGTCTCCTCTTGTGAGAGGATGGTACAAGAAGACTAAGAGGCAGTTGCCATTCTCTGACCTCTCTGACTGAGAGGCTGTTGCATTGTCTGACCTCTCTCCTCTTCTCTTTGCTCCCAATTTATCTCATTCCCAGTTTGCAACACCTATGTCAGCAAAGGCTGCCCTGAAACTCCTTCAGACACTATAATCCACAGCTGTGGAGTCTCTTGCAGAATTGACCTATTCCTTAACATCTTACAACATGCTTCATAAAGAAATTCATATTATAAATTAATATGCATATATAATAACCAGAAAAAATAAAAGTATATAAAAGAATGATGATATGGCTCACTTTTATGAACCAAGATTGAATGCATACAGGACAAATAGCTAGAGTTTAGATACTGAGCCTCCAATCATCTTTTCATAAACCTCTTTGAATCATAATTAGTCAGTGGCAGAATTGATACATAGTGGCTTTGACATATTTGAGACTTTGGGTAAACAAAATAAACAAATAAATAAAACAAATAAACCACTACAACCAAAAACAAATCAACAGCCGTGGCATTTCTCCAATGCTATACTATTGACTTGCCTGACTCAAAATTACATATTGAAGAATCTTTAATGATCTTACTTGTATACACATAGAAAGAAACTAGCATGAAGAAGAGAATAAAGCTATTCAGATTAGCATCCGAGGGACAAAATAAATTATTTTAGTGTATTTGAATCTATTAACTTTGTGGGTCATAATGGCAAAGATGAAAAGAGCATTTCTTTTGGGGAGTTGGGAAATGGTCCTCAAACAACTTCATTCCTCTCTATTTTAAAATTAAAATATTTTCACTTATTAGAGTTTTATATATAACAACTTGATTTAATTAAACAACAACAAAAACAAGTAAAATCTAATTTGTTTCAGGTACTCTGTCAATCTTTGGGAATACAAAGATAAAATAAAGGTCTTTCCCAAATCAAGAAGCTTATATCTGGAGCAGTTAAATAATATAATGAATTGAGCACTGAGCATAGAATTAGGCTAGGCAGCCATGAGTTCAAACCCTGCCTCAGATACTTACTAGGTCTAAGATATTGGACATGTCACATGACATGTTTGCCTCAGTTTTCTCATAGCATCTCCTTCTCAAGACAGTTGTAACAAATTATAAATGGATAATGTTTTATTGAAGGTAATTTAATTGAATTGGATCTTCTCTGAGGATGATAAATGTAAAGCAATTATCATGTTGCCTAGCATGTAGTAAGCACTACACAAAATTACCAGTTATTAACTTTTCTACCTGTCTGATTCAGTCTCTTCCATTTCTTTATTTCCTTTACTTTTCATACATCTCTTCTATTTTGTTTCATTTTGTGGTCCACTCCCTCTCTTCTTTTTGGTCTTTTCTTTTTGTAGCATGATTGCTGTGAATAAACAAAAAAATTAATATGCTACTATATACTACTTTCTTGGTCTTCTTCACATTGCTGCCTAGTTTTCTGCTTCTGTCTTTACTATGACTACATTTTAAAAAATTCTGCCCTATACCATTATTTAATTTTCTTGAAATGATAGCTAGCATCATGAGGTAGTTTTGTATATTGATTAAGTCCCTTAACCTCTGGGATTTCAGATTCCTCATCTGTAAAATAAGTGAGGTTGCATTTGTGGCCTCTAACATCACTATTATCTCAAAAATGTATTTTGCAATTCTAATGTGAACTTGGGATTTTATAGGTATGTGTGTGTGTGTGTGTGTGGGGTCAAATTAAAGGAGATATAGAGAGATAAAAAAAAACTCCATTGATCTATAGAATTTTCAATTTTTAATGGGTTTCCAAAAGCCTCTTATTTGTGTCTTCTTTATTTTGATATGTCTTATGAGGTTTCCAAAATCAAAGCAAGCTTTCACCTTAGAGATGTCTGAATAAAAATTTAACAACCAAATATTTGGAAAAAAACAAAATCAAACATGTAGGCCAGACAATTTTTGAAGTTGAATTTGAATTAAAACACTTTCTCTATCATTTTATGTCCAGAAATCAACCAATATCAAATCATGCCCTGATGTGTAGTATTTGAATTATGATTTTTAATTTTCATGGCAAAAAACCAACAATTGGCTTATTGGTTAAAGTTGATTTCTACATATCCCTTCTTTTGTCTCCAAGGTACCAGGGTAAAGAAGTATTTGCTACCAAAGTGATTGGAGGTTAAACATAGTAGTAGTAGCCTAAATAAGAGGAAAAAATAAAATGTACAAAGAAAGAAAAATAAATTTTTATAAATTACAATCATTCTTTGACACTTTAAAATTATTGTTTATCAATTCCCTTATTATAAAGTAATAAGCCTGCTTGGTCTATACCTCTGATTCATATTTTTATAATAAGAATTTTTTTAAAAAGTATCGTATGCTCTTGGTAAGGATCCCTTAAATGAAAGCCCAAATAGACTTAATTAGTATTAAGAACTATGAGATCTGGGTAAAACTGTAGCAACTGAAAAAAAAATTATTACATTGGAGAGACAGATAACCTTAGAGAACTTCAATGAACACAGAGACGAATAGAAGTCATGTAAATGGTAAAGACTAGCAAAGGCTGCCATACCTGTACCTTATATGCTGCTATGGCTGAATAACTTTTGCTTTAGAACAACATGTACTTGAATTAATTTCCTAGTCCACCAAATTCCCATATCTCTTTTTAACATGGACTATTATGTAAACTGATTTTTTTTTAATCCAAGTAAAATATTTTATGCTCATTTATGCTGTTTTATTTTACTTTGTTGGCCTGTCCAAATCCTTCAGAAATCCAATTCTGCCTTCTACTTTGGTAGCATGGGGACTCGGGAAAAAGTATGCCTTTAGATCTTTATCTAAGTCACTGATAAAATTGTAAAATAGTACGATCTGTGTGGGATGCATGTATATGGTATTGCTCTAAAAAGAACCCACAGTATCTCTCAGATGGTTTGCGCGTTCTAACCAGGCTGTACAAAAGTATACCTGAATTTCTAGAGGACCATCACAATATAGCTATACACAAACTCATTCAGCATCTTAGATATGATTGTGTGAGGGGATATATTCCCTCTACCTACCACAATAATTAATAAGACTCCATTTATCTATCATTTTCCCTTTTTTATGCCAGAACTGAGTTTTATTGATTCCCCACCACAAGTATTACAAATATTTTCAGATTTCTTCTTTATGAGAAATCTTTTACAACAAAATAAAACACTCAGATAAAATTAATGATAGAGTGATATCATGTGAAAGTTTATATAATATTTTAAACTAAGAGCATCACCCACTACATAAACTTATTGTTTAAAAATAATTAACAGAAATTCATGTTTCTTTTTCTTAACTTTCATCATTTTCAGGAAAAAAAAAGAAGAAAATAAATTGTGATAAACATGCATTGTCAGCCAAAACAAATTCTACTGATGGTTATAAACATGTATATATGCTTGTATATTCATATAAATATATGTATACATATATATGTAAACACATGCACACATATGAAAATGGCTTGACCTGTATGAATAATCTCTTTTCAGACTGTCTTGGATAACATAAATGTCTTGAAGGATTATGAATGTGTATAGTTTTGATAATTATTCTTATAGCTTTCAAAGTTGTTTCTTTTCCAGCATTATTGTCAATTTTTTCCAGTTCTGCTCCTTTCATTCTTCATCAGTTTATAAAAGGCCTCAAAATTGTTCATTATGATGCTATTTATTGCTATTTATTTTGGAGTACAGATTGTTCTGTTTATGCTCACCTCATTTTGTATTAGTTTATAAGCCTTTCCATGTCTTTTTAAAAATAAGTTTATGTTTTTATTTCCTACAGCACAATAATATTTCATCACATCTATATAATTCAAGCTATTCAGTCATTTCTCAATTTTTAAATATCTTTCTAGATTTTAAGGTTACTTGTTAATACCAGAAAAAGAGCCACATTACATTTTTTTAGACATAAAGCACATTTTCCTTTTTCTTTGATCCCTTTTGGGTAATAAGCTAGCAGTAGTATGGCTAGATAAAAATCTCCTATTTTCATTCTGTTCTCATAGTTGTTGGTTATTAAATTGCTGTGTATAATTCCACATTGCTTTCCAAGTTGACTATACCTATTCATAGTTGCACCATTAATGTTTTCCTACCTCTGCAACATTTATAATTTTCCTTTTTTTGGTCATAGTTGCTGTATTGAAGGGTATGAGACAGAATGTCCAAATTTTTATAATTTGTTTTTATAAAAGTTCTTAAATAATTTAGAGCATTTTCATATAGAAATTTTAGGTTTTAAAAATAATCATTTACTTGAAAAGGTAAAAACAGTAATTCCACTTGTACTTAGATAATAATTATATTTAAAATACAAACAAACAAACAAAAAAACACTTCTGGGATTCAAAATGGTGGAATAAGCAGTAAATCACCACAGTCTTCCAACAGTCACTTACAAACAGCCAGAAAATAACATCTTAAAAGAAATACTGGAATAGCTGAATCAACAAAAAGAAAGGGTGAAATAAGCTCTTAGCCCAAGAGATTTGGAAGATCAGATCAGCAAAACAAAATTTTGTGTTCCAATTTTCCCCCTCTTCCCCTCATTCCCTCCCCTACATGGCAAGTAATTCAATGTATGTTGAACATGGTAAAAAGATATGTAAATCAAATATAGGCATATATTATCTTGTGCATCAATTATTTTGATGCACAAGGCAAATCTGATCAAAATGGAAGAAAAATGAGAAAGAAAATAAAATTCAAGGAAACAACAAAAGAATGCTATGTTGTGATCCACATTCTAGTCCCACTGTCCTTTCTCTGGGTGTAGATGGCTCTCATCATCATAAGATCTTTGGAATTAGCCTGAATCATCTCATGTTGAGAAAAGCATGTCCATCAGAAATGACTGTTATACAATCTTGCTGTTGCTGTGTATAATGCTCATTTCACTTACCATCTATTCCTACAAATCTCTCCATGCTTCTTTGAAATCATCCTGTGATCATTTCTTATAGAACAATTATATTTCATAACATTCATATACCATAACTTATTCAGCCATTCTCCAGCTGATGGACATCCACTCAGTTTCTAATTTATTGCCACTATGAAAAGAGCTGCTACAAACATTTTTGTCCATGTGGGTTTTTTCCCCTCCTTTAAGATCTCTTTGGAATATACGGCCTGTAGAAACTCTCTTGGATCAAAGGGTATGCACAGATGTGGCACTTTTCAACAATGAGATGATTCAGACTGGTTCCAATGGTCTAGTCGTGAAGAAAAGAAAAGAATCATCTACACTCAGAGAGTGGACTGTGGTGACTGAGTGTAGATCACAATATAGTATTTTCAATTTTTTGTCGTTGTTTGCTTGATTTTTTTCTTTCTCTCTTTTTTTGGATCTGATTTTTTGTGTGTGTGTGTGTGTGTGCAGGATGATCATTATGGAAATACATATAGAAGAATTGCATATGTTTAACATATATTGGGTGACTTGGATTCTAGGGGAGGAGGTGGGGGAAGGGAAGGAGCACAAGGTTTGGGAGGATGAATATAGAAAATTATTTATGCATATTTTAAAATAAAAACTTTAATAAAAAATAATATGTGAAAGATAGAAAAATATTTGGAAGAGAAATGAAGAGGATGCAAGAAAATTATGAAAAAAAGTCGACAGCTTAAAAAAAAAGAAAACAACCGATTAAAAAGTAAAATTAGCCAAATGGAATAAGGACTACAAAAAATCAGGGGAAAAAAACAACAAAAACAACAATAACAACAAAAGAATAAAAAACAAAAATAAAATCAACTTCTTAAAAACAAAATTTGCCAAATGGAAAAAAAGAAATACAAAAGCTATTTGAGGAAAATAATACCTTAGAAGTCAGAATTGGATGTATTAAAGCTAGTGATTATATAAAACATCAAGCATCAACCAAGAAAATTCAAAAGAATAAAATAAATAGAAGAAAATGTAAAATGCCTTATAGGAAAAACAAATGACTTAGAAAACAGATCCAGGAGAAACGATGTCAGAATCATTGTATTACCTGAAATGTATGATCAAAAGGAGGACCTATGCAGCTTATTTTTAGAAATGTCCATGACAAACTGCCATAATATCCTGACAGATAAGAAAGGAACTCCATCTTGCTAAAAAAAAGTACCATAGTACAACAAAGCAATATCAATAGCAAACTTATATGCACCAAAAATATAGCATCCCAATTTCTAAAGGAGAAGTTGAGTTATAGGACCATGACCAAACAAGAGATAGAGAGCATCATGAATGTAAAATAGATAATTTTGATTTTATTAAATTAAAAAAAAACTTTTGCCCAAACAAAACTGACGTACCCAAGATAAGAAGAAAGCAGAAAGCTAGATAGCAATATTTTATAGAAAGTGTCTCTGATAAAGGTCTTGATTCTTGAATACCTAGAGAACTGAGTCAAATTTATAAGAATGCAAACCATTCACCATTTGATAAATGGTTAAAAGATATTAACAAATAGTTTTCAGATGAAGAAATTAAAGGTATCTGTAGGCATCTGAAGAAATACTTTAAATCAAGGAAAGGGACCTGCATGTGCCAAAATGTTTGTGGCAGCCCTGTTTGTAGTGGCTAGAAGCTGGAAAATGAAAGGATGTCCATCAATTGGAGAATGGTTGAGTAAATTGTGGTATATGAATGTTATGGAATATTATTGTTCTATAAGGAATGACCAGCAGGATGAATACAGAGAGGACTGGCGAGACTTACATGAACTGATGCTGAGTGAAATGAGCAGAACCAGGAGATCATTATATACCTCAACAATGATATTGTTTGAGGATGTATTCTGATGGAAGTGGATCTCTTCAATAAAGAGAGCCTTAATTGATCAAAGATGGACAGAAGCAGCTACACTCAGAGAAAGAACACTGGGAAATGAATATAAACTGCTTGCATTTTTGTTTTTCCTCCCGGGTTATTTCTACCTTCTGAATTCAATTCTCCCTGTGCAACAAGAAAACTGTTCGGTTCTGCACACATATATTGTATCTAGGATATACTGCAACCCATTCAACATATAAAGGACTGCTTGCCATCTGGGGGAAGGGGTGGAGGGAGGGAGGGGAAAAATCGGAACAGAAGTGAATGCAAGGGATAATGCTGTAAAAAATTACCCTGGCATGCGTTCTATCAATAAAAAGTTATTAAAAAAAGAAATACTTTAAATCACTTTTGATTAGCAAAATGTAAATTAAAACAATTCTAAGGTACCACTTCACACCTATCAGAATGGTCAATTTGACAAAAGAGGAAAAGGATAAATATTGGAGAGAATGTGGGAAAATATAGACATTAATGAATTGTGAAGTATGCACAAAATAAGACCAAGCTGTGCATACCCTTTAATCCAGCAATAGTAGTACTAGGTCTATATGACAAAGAGATCATAAAAAGATGGGGAGGAAATAGCTGCATGTGCCAAAATATTTATAATTGTTCTTTTTGTGGTGGCAAAGGATAAACAGTTGAGGGGATGCCCATCAATTAGAGAATGGCTGCCCAAGTTAAGATACATGAATATAATGGAAACTACTGAACAATAAGAAATGATTAGCAGGGAGATATCACAAAATTCTGGAAAGACTTGTGTAAACTGATATAAAGTTAAATAAGCAGAGTCAGAAAAAAATCTGCATAACATCAACAAAATCGTGGGATGATTAACTATGGATGACTCAGCTTTTCTCAGAAATACAATGATCCAAGAAAAACATGAAGGAGTCACACACAAAAAATGCTATTCACATCCAGATAAAGAACTGATGCATTGAATACAGTTTGAAAGACACATTTTTCACTTAGTTTATTCTTTTTTGTGTGTTTTTCCCCCTTTGATCTTTTTCATCTTTCAGGACTGTGACTAATATGGTATATGTTTTACACAATAGCACATGTATGACCTTGATCAAATTTCCTACCATTTTAGGAAGTGAAGAGGGGGAAAAGTATGGAAGGGGAAAAATTGAAATTCTAAAGATCTTATTAAAAAGAAATGCTACTATTTTATTGCAGAAAAATAAAATAGTATTAAGAACTGAATAAGCAGTAAAAACCACAATATAAAATATACCCATTTATAATTCTTGCTGAATAACAATGTGATTGTTCTTTTCTGAGTATAATTTTGGGATTTATTAGACTCTATTTTATATCATTTGTCTCATCATTTTACTTTTTAGGATATCTTTTCAGTTATTACTCAGAATGGCAAGAACATCTTTTTGCTAATATAAGGCTTCCTAAAGATATGTCTTTACATATTAAATTTAAGGGGAAAAAAGAAAAAAAAGAGACAAAATAATTCCTATGTTTTTGGAACTACTAGTTCTGTAATAGCATATGTTCCATTTTTTAAACATTACTGAAAATCAAAAGAATATTTAAAAATCAGTTTCTTTTTTAAAAAGCATTTCATTTTGTCACTTTCTAAGATCCAAGACATATGTCAATAGAATCCAAGACAATTAGATATATCTTTTCTAAAATGAATTAAAAGAAAAGTTCATGGGAGGTTTTTAAGAGATAAATTGATTTCTTTTTCAAATTAAGAAAAAAAGAGAAAATTTGCTAACAAAACATAAATAGAATTACACCAAATGCTCCTGAATAGCTATAGCATCAGTAAAGAGTTGTTTATGTTCCTTTTATGGACCTCAGGGCTAATGTGTTGAGCCACATTCTCTTAGTACCTGAAATTTAATTAGCTCTGCTGTTTATGTAATAAACCAGTATACAGCAATTATTATGTAAGTAATTAATTTAATAGTATTAAATAAATGTTTAGTGTCAAACTTATTTCAGGCATTCTTCTGGCAAGGGAAAAAATATACAAAGGTCAATAAATAGAAAATATTGCATAAATTTATTTTTTTGCTTTGTTTTGTTCAACATACAAAACATGACACAATCTCTGACTGTGGCTATATGTAGCGTTTTCCTTAGTGTTCTCTTTTTTCCTCAGTTTCAATGAGTATCATAACTGTCACCTCAAATATGTGGTACAAGAACAATTCTGAGAAGGGCTACCCATAACAATTTATTGAAGGACATCATTTTGGGAAACTTGCCAATAGCTCTCTGGGATCATTCAGCTTGGGACTAAGATCTAGGGCTTTATAAAGCTTCTTTTCAGTAAAGTCACAATCAAGGAGCTGAGTTGAATCTTAAAATGGTCAAGGATTCAGAGAAGCTGAAGTGATGAGGGAGGATATACTGGGCTTAAGTGCACACTTGGTAGGGAGAGAGGGAAGGAGGAACAAGAGGTAGGAAATCACTTTAAACACAGTTTCTCTAGAGTGTAATTTTATGAAGAAAATATGAAATAAAATTTGAAAGAAGAAATTCAGACTAAAAAACTCTTAAATGCAAAGGTAATGATTTAATATTTTTGTTTGGTAATAGGGAGATTGGACATTATTAGGCTAGTGTTTTAGGAATATGTTGACAAATGTATAGATGATGAAATGGAAAGAGGAGAGACCAAAGAGAGTGCAGTTTGCACATTACTACATTGATTGAGACAAAAGACAATAAAATAATTATGGAGTAATTCAGAATTTTCTAAATATTAGATTGTTTCCCCTTGAAGGACTAGACATAGAACAAAAATTAATGGTTAAATTTATTTCAGCTACAACAACCGTGCTTCCTTTCTGGTGCCAGCTATCAGTAGTTTCTGTAGGTGAAGAATTTTACTAACATTGGCTTTACTGGATGTCTAGATCTTACCTATGTCCAATGCTTGGAGGAATAATGGTAAATCGATTTTTTAGCAGTAAACTACTCCTATTTTTAAATTGGGAGTGGGGTTAAAATATCCATCACCACTTTTATTTTTTCTTTGAAACATGAGTAAATAACATAATAAATTATAAAGAGCTAAAGATTTAGACTCTAAAGATCTAAATTCTAATCTTGGCTGCTACTCCATAGGGATCACTATATGTGTGAATTTCAATGGCCATAGCCACCTTCTTTACCAAACCTACATGAAAGGAATCTAAGTACTGGACAAATGGTTGTATAATTTCTGTGTGAAGACATTAATGCAGAAGAAAAAAAATATTCCTTTGCAGCTCATTCCACATATGAACATCTCTAGTTTTTAGGAAGTATATTCTGATATTTTATACCTCTCTAGACAAAGACATTTTTTCTGTATTGTAAAGGGAAAAAAGAAAAAAGTACAAAGAATACTCAACTATATAATGACAAATGCCTTGTTTGTGAAGAAAAGTAATTAAATACTTATTTCGAAATATATTTAACTCTAAATGTAAAAGTGACGGAAATATAGAAGTCATGTATCTCATATTTAACACTATAAGAAGATCATACCATTGGCATGAGGGGAAACATCTGAACCACAGCATGATTCTTTTATCTGACCTAGTACAACCAAATTCAATGGAAAAGAAATGAAAGTTCAGTTGGCATATAATTAAGAATTATCACATTTGGTTAAGACTGGGTGCAAGTCATAATGTACTAAATGGTTTGGAGTATTTTATTGCAAGGCAATATTTATGATTTATGAGCAATCCCTATGCTTTTTTGATTTGAAGTTTCACTTTCAAGGGATATTTATGTAGATATGAAGAACATACAAGTGTGGAAGATTGGGGATTAGAAAAAAAGATTCATGAAGAGTTTAATTAAATAATGCTTATTTATCTGTTATAGGATGGTTATGAAATATTACAGAATACTGCTATTAATGTTTGTGGAGAGCTTAAAATTTCAGGAAAGAAGAATGAACATTAGATAAACAATAACAATCCATTTATAAAACATCCCTTCAAAGAAGGATTTCCTTCTATATTTAATAAAATACTTTTGATAGCATAGAAATACCTTCAACTATCATAGATTAAGTTGTGTTTTTTGCATAAGTCAACAATCATTGTTATGCCTACAGGTGTATTTTGTTTTGGAACTTTAAAATATAAGAATTACACATTATTCTTCATCTCAAATGGAGAGAACACATGTGCCAAAGGAGTACCCTATGCCTCTTTTTTCCTGGTAGTCATTTTCTCCCTCCTTGTAGTTCTCATGTGGGGCATGATTTCATGACATAAGAAGTACTTTGCTGCTCAGTTGTACTGGCTTCTTAAAAGGCAAATTTTTTTTTCCATTGCTGCTGATAATCTTTCCCTCTCTTCTGCTTTAAGTATCAATAAAATGGAAAGATTTCAACTGTCACTGTTTTTTTTTTTCTTTCTGAGGATATTGGGGTTGTGACTTGCTTAGGGTCACAAAGCTAGGAAGTATTAAATGTCTGAGGCCAGACTCAGGCCCTTTCGACTTCAGGGCTAGTGCTCTATCCACTATGCTACCTAGCTGCCATTGTCACTGTCTATCTTCTCCAGACAAGTTTGCTTCCTGGAAATTATCATATAAATGTTGATGCTTAATACTTTTCTGGCTCTGATAGCCAATGTTACCACCTCCAGTGGATTCAGGTACAAATTTTATGGAATTTGGAATTTTCTGATCTCATATGGTTGTTTGATGGAAAATGGGCAAAGAGGGAGAGAAATCTTCTCACTCCCCACTCAAAAGGGACATTTTTAGGGGCTTTATAAAAGCACCTTAATGAATAGACCAGCATTCTTCCATAATGAAGAATATTGCTTACTAATATGTAGAACTAGTGGTAAGTTTGATACTTTCATCTCATTACAAAATGTTTACTTTTTATTATCATCTGTCTTTATCCAATAATCAAATGAATTATTGTACTCAAATAATTTTATTATTCCCCCCAAGTTTGTGTTTTTAATTGACTAATTAAAATGGGAATAGAATCCCATTTTTACAAGAATATATATATCAAGCATTAGGAAGAATGAATAGATTGATTCTACAACTGACAAACTTCAAATTAAGGGAGAATTCTCAGAAAAAGTTAGATATTAAGTAGTATATTTATAGGAAAGAAAAATATGGATTGATGGAAGGAGAGATATATTATAATAAATTTTGGAAATAGATCTGTGTGGAAGGCAGGAAAATGGTTTGAATGAAAGTTCAGTCTAGGATATTAAAAACATAAAGCAGACAAATGTAGATGCCATTAATGAACAAAAAAGGTTTAATTCTTATCATTTTGCTCAACCAATTGTAAACTTTCTGCTGATGAACATTATGGTACATGGAGCTTTTTGAATGATACTACTAATGTACCATCACAACTTGCAATTTGTGTAAAATGCTGAGACTGGGGATGTTGGGAATTCAGCATCAGTTTGAAAGATTGATGTTTCCTAAGTAAGTTTGCCCAAGGGCATCAAGTTGAATCTAAACCAAGAATGAACCCTGAACTAAGTCAATGGAATTGAGCCATATTATTCACTTTTGTTTTTCAGCAAGAACTGTGTATATATCATCATATAACAGCACAAATGAATCATTTATAGCTTCTTGAGGGCTTCATAAGTTCTAGATTTAACTTTATAAATTAATGTTTTTTTTTCCTTCTTTTCCCTAGGCAGAAAAAAAAAAATAGAAAGTGAGAATTATACTCAAGAATGGAACCACATTTAGCATTTGAGAATGTGAAGAGAATTAATTCACATTTTTTCTCTGGTAGCCTTTAGATGTTTTAATTAAACTATTGAAGTAATACAATGCAATTAGAAAATTCACCCTAGGAAAATGTATGGAAAAACACTTCCACTGCAAAGACTGAATTTTTCCACTTCAACCTGGCATGTATCAAAGTTTGAATTGTTTTGTTATAATAATTAGATCAGTTTTAAGAAGTGCCAAGCTATTTTTTTTTGTTATAGCTTTTTATTTACAAGATATATGCATGGACTTCCGGTTAAGATGGCGGAGAGGAGGCTCACAGTTGCATAAGCTCCGTGCTTTCTCTCACTATCCACTTCATTACAAGCCTCTGAATCAATGCTTGACTGAAAAAAACCCACAAATAGTTACCAAGAGAAGCCATCCTTGAGATCCGCCAAGAAAGGTCTGTCTTTACTGGAGGGCTGGGCGGTTTTAGATCGGGCGCAGGCGGCGGGCAGCGGCAGTGAGGGCACAGGAGCAGACTGGAGAGGGGGTGGAGAGTGATCGTAGCCGTTTCTGCGGGGAGAGCTTCGCTACAGGTTTGGATACTTTCCTCCAGCAGCAAGTCAACAGCCCAGCAGAGAAGCTAAAAACACCGGGGCTGAAGAATACAACCCCAAACAGCTGGAGTCTCTCAGGACCTGGCCGCTCCCCCCTTCCCCCCCCTCAGTGACTCAGCACGCTCTGGAATCTCAGAGCGCAGGCGCAGCACAGTCCTGCTAGTGCCTCACTGCTGCCCCTGCAGTCTGTAGAGGAAGCTCGATAACACACCCAGCCCCCCCCCCCCCCCCCCAAAGAAAGACTCCAGTTTTTTCTGTTTTTCTTTGGTAGTTTGTCTCTGATTAATAGACAGAATTAGCAAGAAGCTGAAGAGGACTTTAACCCTTGACAGCTTCTACACAGATAGAGAGCAGACTCTAAATCCTGAGGAGACTAAAAACAGGCAGTCCCCAGGTGATTCCCCAAAGGAGGAGATTGTCTGTTCCTCAGCACAGATGAACCTCATAGAAGTGATTAAAAAGGCTCTCACAAGGGAGCTAGAAGAAAAATGGGGAAAGCAGAGTGAGGCTTGGGAAAAGGAGAGGGAGGCTTGGCAAAAGAGCCTGGAGAAAGTTAAAGAGAGAGTGGATAAAGAAGTAAAATCCTTGAAAAATAGGATTAGTGAACTGGAAACAGAAAACATCTCTCTAAAAAACAAAATTGGCGAAATGGAAAAAAATTCCACAGAACAAAAGAACTCAATGGGACAATTAGAGAAAGATTTTTAAAAAGTGAGTGAAGAGAATACTTCACTGAAAATCAGAATTGAACAAGTGGAATTGAATGACTCGAGGAGACAAGAAGAATCAGTCAAGCAAATCCAAAAAAATCAAACAATGGAGAAAAATGTGAAATACCTTCTGGGGAAGACAACAGACCTGGAAAACAGATCCAGAAGAGACAATCTGAGAATAATTGGACTCCCAGAAAAACATGATGAAAAAAAGAGCCTGGACACTGTCTTCCAGGAAATTATCAAAGAGAACTGCCCAGAAGTCATAGGAACAGAGGAAAAAATAAACATTGAAAGGATTCATCGATCACCCACTGAAAGGGATCCTAAAATCAAAACACCAAGGAATATAGTGGCCAAATGCCAGAACCCTCAGATGAAAGAAAAAATATTGCAAGCAGCTAGAAAAACCCAATTCAAGTATCAAGGAGCCACAATAAGGATCACCCAGGATCTGGCAGCATCCACATTAAAAGATCGAAGGGCCTGGAATATGATATTCCGAAAGGCTAAGGAACTTGGTATGCAACCAAAAATAACTTACCCAGCGAGAATGAGCATCTTTTTCCAGGGAAGAAGATGGACATTCAACGAAGTAAGCGAATTTCATCTATTTCTGATGAAAAAACCAGAACTTAACAAAAAGTTTGATCTACAAATATAGAACTCAAGAGAAATCTAAAAAGGTAAAGATTAATCTTGGGAACTATATTTTGACTATATAGATGTATAAAGAATACATGTATACCTTGTTCTAGAAATTGATGTGGAAAGGACATTGTACCAGAAAAAGGGTAAAGTGGGGGTAGTACATCTCATGAAGAGGCATAGGAAACCTATTATATCTGAGAGAAAGAATGGAGGGGGATGAATATAGTGGGTATCTTACTGCCTTCAGAATTGGCTTTAAGTGAAAAATCTTAAGACATATTCAATCTATGGTGAAACTTCTCCCATCTCATTGAAAAGTGAGAAGGGAAAAGTGGAAAGGGAAGGAATAAGCTAAGCGGAAGGGAATACGGGAACTGGGAGGGAAAGGGGTAAGATAGGGGGAGGAACTCTAAGGCGGGGGGAGGGACACTAAAAAGGGAGGGCTGTGAGAAGCAAGGGGTGCTCACAAGCTTAATACTTGGAAGGGGGGGAAAGGGGAAAGAAGGGAGGAAAGCATAAACCGGAGTCAACAAGATGGCAAGTAATACAGAATTGGTCATTCTAACCATAAACGTGAATGGGGTAAACTCCCCCATAAAGAGGAAGCGGTTAGCAGAATGGATTAAAAGCCAGAATCCTACAATATGTTGTTTACAGGAAACACACCTGAAGCGGGGAGATACATGCAGGTTAAAGGTAAAAGGTTGGAGCAAAATCTACTATGCTTCAGGTGAAGTCAAAAAACCAGGGGTAGCCATCCTGATCTCAGATCAAGCTAAAGCAAAATTTGACCTAATTAAAAGAGATAAGGAAGGACACTATATCTTGCTAAAGGGTAGCATGGATAATGAAGCACTATCTATATTAAACATATATGCACCAACTGGGGTAGCATCTAAATTCTTAAAAGAGAAACTAAGAGAGCTGCAAGAAGAAATAGACAGTAAAACTATAATAGTGGGAGATCTTAACCTGGCACTCTCAGAATTAGATAAATCAAACCACAAAATAAATAAGAAAGAAGTCAAAGAGGTAAATAGAATACTAGAAAAGTTAGATATGATAGATCTCTGGAGAAAATGTAATGGAGACAGAAAGGAATACACTTTCTTTTCAGCAGTTCATGGAACCTATACAAAAATTGACCATATATTAGGACATAAAAACCTCAAACTCAAATGTAGTAAGGCAGAAATAGTAAATGCATCCTTTTCAGACCACGATGCAATGAAAATTACATTCAACAAAAAAGCAGGGGGAAGTAGACCAAAAAATAATTGGAAACTAAATAATCTCATACTAAAGAATGATTGGGTGAAACAGCAAATCATAGACATAATTAATAACTTCACTCAAGAAAACGATAATAATGAGACATCATACCAAAATGTATGGGATGCAGCCAAAGCGGTAATAAGGGGAAATTTCATATCTCTAGAGGCCTATTTGTATAAAATAGAGAAAGAGAAGGTCAATGAATTGGGTTTGCAATTAAAAATGCTAGAAAAGGAACAAATTAAAAACCCCCAGTCAAACACTAAACTTGAAATTCTAAAAATAAAAGGTGAGATCAATAAAATTGAAAGTAAAAAAAACTATTGAATTGATTAATAAAACTAAGAGTTGGTTCTATGAAAAAACCAACAAAATAGACAAACCCTTAGTAAATCTGATTAAAAAAAGGAAAGAGGAAAATCAAATTGTTAGTCTTAAAAATGAAAAGGGAGAACTCATCACTAACGAAGAGGAAATTAGAGCAATAATTAGGAGTTACTTTGCCCAACTTTATGCCAATAAATTCGACAACTTAAATGAAATAGAAAAATACCTCCAAAAATACAGCTTGCCCAAACTAACAGAGGAAGAAGTAAATATCCTAAACAGTCCCATCTCAGAAAAAGAAATAGAACAAACTATCAATCAACTCCCTAAGAAAAAATCCCCAGGACCAGATGGATTTACATGTGAATTCTACCAAACATTTAAAGAACAATTAACTCCAATGTTATATAAACTATTTGAAAAAATAGGGATTGAAGGAGTCCTACCAAACTCCTTTTATGACACAGATATGGTACTGATACCTAAACCAGGTAGGCTGAAAACAGAGAAAGAAAATTATAGACCAATCTCCCTAATGAATATTGATGCTAAAATCTTAAATAAAATATTAGCAAAAAGATTACAGAAAATTGTCACCAGGATAATACACTATGACCAAGTAGGATTTATACCAGGAATGCAGGGCTGGTTCAATATTAGGAAAACTATTAGCATAATTGACTATATCAATAACCAAACAAACAAAAACCACATGATCATCTCAATAGATGCAGAAAAAGCATTTGATAAAATCCAACATCCATTCCTAATAAAAACACTTGAGAGCATAGGAATAAATGGACTTTTCCTTAAAATAGTCAGGAGCATATATTTAAAACCATCATTAAGCATCATATGCAATGGGGAAAAACTGGAACCTTTCCCAGTAAGATCTGGAGTGAAGCAAGGCTGCCCACTATCACCGTTATTATTTAATATCGTATTAGAAACACTAGCCTCGGCAATAAGAGTCGAGAAAGATATAAAAGGAATTAGAGTAGGCAATGAGGAAACCAAACTATCACTCTTTGCAGATGATATGATGGTATACCTAGAGAACCCCAGAGATTCTACCAAAAAGCTATTGGAAATAATTCATAATTTTAGCAAAGTAGCTGGCTACAAAATAAATCCCCATAAATCCTCAGCATTTTTATACATCACCAACAAAACCCAACAACAAGAGATACAAAGAGAAATTCCATTCAGAATAACTGTTGATACCATAAAATATTTGGGAATCTATCTACCAAAGGAAAGTCAGGAATTATATGAGCAAAATTATAAAAAAGTCTCCACACAAATAAAGTCAGACTTAAATAATTGGAAAAATATTAAGTGCTCTTGGATCGGCCGAGCGAACATAATAAAGATGACAATACTCCCTAAACTAATCTATTTATTTAGTGCTATACCAATCAGACTTCCAAGAAAATATTTTATTGATCTAGAAAAAATAACAACAAAATTCATATGGAACAATAAAAAGTCGAGAATCTCAAGGGAATTAATGAAAAAAAAAAATCAAATGAAGGTGGCCTAGCTGTACCTGATCTAAAATTATATTATAAAGCAGCAGTCACCAAAACCATTTGGTATTGGCTAAGAAATAGATTAGTGGATCAGTGGAAAAGGCTAGGCTCACAAGACAGAATAGTCAATTATAGCAATCTAGTGTTTGACAAACCCAAAGCCCCTAACTTCTGGGAAAAGAATTCATTATTTGATAAAAACTGCTGGGATAATTGGAAATTAGTATGGCAGAAATTAGGCATGGACCCACACTTAACACCATATACCAAGATAAGATCAAAATGGGTCTATGACCTAGGCATAAAGAACGAGACTATAAATAAATTAGAGGAACATAGAATAGTTTATCTCTCAGACTTGTGGAGGAGAAAGAAATGTGTGACCAAAGATGAACTAGAGACCATTACTGATCACAGAATAGAAAATTTCGATTACATCAAATTAAAAAGCTTTTGTACAAATAAAACTAATGCAAACAAGATTAGAAGGGAAGCAACAAACTGGGAAAACATTTTCACAGTTAAAGGTTCTGATAAAGGCCTCATTTCCAAAATATATAGAGAACTGACTCAAATTTATAAGAAATCAAGCCATTCTCCAATTGATAAATGGTCAAAGGATATGAACAGACAATTTTCAGAGGATGAGATTGAAACTATTACCACTCATATGAAAGAGTGTTCCAAATCATTATTGATCAGAGAAATGCAAATTAAGACAACTCTGAGATACCACTACACACCTGTCAGATTGGCTAAGATGACAGGAAAAAATAATGATGAATGTTGGAGGGGATGCGGGAAAACTGGGACACTGATGCATTGTTGGTGGAGTTGTGAACGAATCCAACCATTCTGGAGAGCAATCTGGAATTATGCCCAAAAAATTATCAAAATGTGCATACCCTTTGATCCAGCAGTGTTTCTATTGGGCTTATATCCCAAAGAAATACTAAAGAAGGGAAAGGGACCTGCATGTGCCAAAATGTTTGTAGCAGCCCTGTTTGTAGTGGCTAGAAACTGGAAAATGAATGGATGCCCATCAATTGGAGAATGGCTGGGTAAATTGTGGTATATGAATGTTATGGAATATTATTGTTCTCTAAGAAATGACCAGCAGGATGAATACAGAGAGGACTGGAGAGACTTACATGAACTGATGCCTAAGTGAAATGAGCAGAACCAGGAGATCATTATACACTTCAACAACGATATTGTATGAGGACATATTTTGATGGAAGTGGATTTCTTTGACAAAGAGACCTGAGTTTCAATTGATAAATGACGGACAAAAGCAGCTACACCCAAAGAAAGAACACTGGGAAACGAATGTAAACTATCTGCATTTTTGTTTTTCTTCCCGGATTATTTATACCTTCTGAATCCAATTCTCCCTACGCAACAAGAGAACTGTTCGGTTCTGCAAACATATATTGTATCTAGGATATACTGCAACATATCCAACATATAAAGGACTGCTTGCCATCTAGGGGAGGGGGTGGAGGGAGGGAGGGGGAAAAAAATCGGAACAGAAACGAGTGTCAATATAATGTAATTATTAAATAAAAATAAAATAAAATAAAAAAAAATAATAAAAAAAAATCAGCAAATGAAAAAATAAATAAATAAATAAATAAAAATAAAAAAAAATAAACAAAATAAAAATAAACAAAATAAAAAATTATAATAAAAAAAAGAAAAATAAGATAAGAAAAGAAAAAAAATAAAAAAAAATAAAAAAAAAAGATATATGCATGGGTAATTTTTCAGCATTGACAATTGCAAAACTTTTTGTTCCAATTTTTCCCCTTCTTACCCCTCCCCCAGATGGCAGGTAGACCAATACATGTTAAATATGTTAAAGTATATGTTAAATACAATATATGTATACATATCCATATATTTATTTTGCTGCATGAGAAGAATCAGACTTTGAAATAATGTACTGTGAAGGAAATCAAAAATGTAGGCGGACAAAAACAGAGGGATTGGAAATGTTATGTAGTGGTTCACACTCATTTCTGAGAGTTTTTTCACTAGATGTAGCTGGTTCTATTCATCATTGAACAAATGGAATTGATTTGGTTCATCTCAATATTGAAGAGAAACATATCTGTCAGAATTGATCATCATATAGTATTGTTGTTAATGTATATAATGATCTCCTGGTCCTGCTCATTTTACTCAGTATCAGTTAATGTAAATCTCTCCAGGACTTTCTGAAACCATCCTGCTGGTCATTTCTTACAGAACAATAATATTCCATAACATTCATATACCACAATTTATTCAGCCATTATCCAATTGATGGGCATCCACTCAGTTTCCAGTTTCTGGCTACTACAAAGAGGGCTGCCACAAACATTCTTGCACCTACCAGTCCCTTTCCCTTTTTAAAAATCTCTTTGGTTTTAAGCCCAGTAGAAATACTGCTGGATCAAAGGGTATGCACAGTTTGATAACTTTTTGGGCATGGTTCCAAATTGCTCTCCAGAATGGCTGGATATGTTCCCAATTGTACCACCAATGTATCAGTGTCCCAGTTTTCCCACATCCCCTCCAACATTCAGCATTATCTTTTCCTGTCATCCTAGCCAATCTAACAAGTGTGTAGTTGTATCTCAGAGTTTTCTTAATTTCCATTTCTCTGATTAATAATGACTCGGAGCATCTTTTCATATGGCTAGAAATAGTTTCAATTTCTTCATCTGAAAATTGTCTGTTCATATCCTTTGACCATTTATTAATTGTAGAATGGCTTGCCAAGCTATTTTTGAAAGAGCAGTGTTTGTTATCAGGACACTCAAATGCATTACCAAAAAAGAGTTTCCAACAACACATTCTGTGGAACCTTTGTAATGCTGACTATGTCAAAAGGCCAATGTGCAGTTTTTGTGACTCTTTTCTAATGCCCATGGGAAACCCAGGAGACACAAAAATTTGCAGGAGTCAGTTTCACATGATTCTTAAATTTTGAGTACCAGAATTTAGGCCTTATAAATTTGCAGGCTACAAATAAGGACATGAACTTCTTTGCTAATTTTTATTGTTATTTTTATTTTCTTTTTAAAATAAAGAATGGAGAAAATGTCATCATGCATTAGGGTCAAAATGTGTTTTGCTTATTTTTTCTCCAAATGGTGTTAAACATTTATTATAATATCTCTGGGAGAGTTACTATCTTCCAGAATCTAAATATAGTGCATGTGGGGATGTGCATGTGTGCGTGTACGTGCATGCGTGTGTGTGTGTGTGTGTGGGTGTGTGTGTGTGTATGTTTGTGGATGAAGTGTCAATACAGGAAAACTAGGTAGACCAGAATCCCTAGAGCATAATGTATTAGAAATGGTATAAAATGGAGAAAAAACAAAACAAAACGAACAAGTTTAGGAGGGAAAATGGGAATTTTATTAAATTCTAAAAAAGAAAATGTGTTGTTTTCTTTAATTTTTGAGAGGCAATTATGGCTAAGTGACTTGTCCAGGATCACAAAGCTAGTGTCAAGTGTCTGAGACCAAATTTGAACTCAAATCCTCCTGAATATAGGGCCAGTACTCTATCCTTGATATTTTGTTTTAGAGGTAATAGGGTGTCATTGTAATTTATTAAATAGGCATATGAAATGGTAAATATTGTATTGCAAAATTAATATCTAATTTCAAAAGTGAATAGAAAATTAATTTTAAAAATAGTTTAAATAATTTTGAAATTAAAATAATTAATTAACATTAAATCTGAAATGAAAATAGACTGGAATGAGGCTAAAGGATAAAAATAGAAGTTTGAATCCATTTTCCAGGAACAAAGAGATAAGGATCTGCACTAGACTGGATAAACAGAGAAATGGAAGCAACGGAAATTATTGTTCTTTAAATGACTGACTTTCTTGTAAATATCTTATATGCATATACATATATTATAAGCAAACAAAACACATGTATGTATGTGTGAACACATATACAGATATACATGACACATGTTTACTCTACCCAGGTAGTAAATTTTTTTTAATAAAAAAATAATACAATAGCAGATTATGAAAAATACTACACATCTTTTTGTAACAAATGGTCTAGAAAAAGGGGTCAAATGAAATTACATTTTCGAAGATATATAGAAAAGAAAGTTTACCTATACTTCTCCCATTCATCTCCCAGACTGTATGTGTAGTTGTCGGTCTGAGTCCAGGAAGACTGAAGAAATCTCTACTGATTATAAATATCAGGTACAACTGTGTCCCCAGTAAGAAAGAACCAGCACACCCAATAAGTGAAGAAGTTATGGAGCAGAAATGCTGCTGACTGCGGTACTTGTAGGAAGGTAGAACTTTTGGTTTGGTGTTCTAGGAAAGAAGGGAAAACTGAAGTGATACCAGCAGCATTATCTTTCTACTCCACTATTAGAGGTGCTTACACTAACACTTCTCATAAAAAAAAAGAAGAAGAAGAAGAAGAAGAAGAAGAAGAAGAAGAAGAAGAAGAAGAATTAGGAAAGAAGAAAGAACTCAACCATAGAAACTTATTATGGGAATAAGGAGTGCTGAGATTCATCTTCAGAGGAAGATACTAAAGTAAAAAAAGAAAGAAAGAAAGAAAGAAAGAAAACTTTGTCTACACCAAAGAGTAAAGTGAAATGGCTCATTACCCAGAGAGAATTTATAGAAGAACTCAAAAAAGTATGTCAAAATCAAATGAATTTTTGTGTGCATATTTGTATGTATCTGTATATAAATATATCTGTGCTTTATTATAGCCTGCAAAGGAGATGTGGATTTACTTATTTCCACATAAATAAATAAAAGGGAAAAAAGTAAAGTAAAAAAGGGTGCAGAAGAAAACAAAAGAACAATATACAAAGATGAAAAAAAAAAGATGGACACTTATGAATGTAATTTCTTCTACTAATATATATCCTTCCTTGAGATAGTAATTTAGTTTTTTTTTTTTTTTTTTTATATTTTGAATCCTCTCTGGTGTTCTACACTGGTGAATTCATGACAAGGTTATATTTTATTTTTGTTTCATTTTGTTTTTCCTTTTCTTTTTTTTCCTATTATTTTTTTTCTTATTCAATGAAGTAAATTAGAAAAAGAAAATAACTCCTTTCAAAGTAGAATTAGCCAATGGAAAAGAAGGTAGAAAAGCACACTAAACAAAATAATTTTTTCAAAAAGTTGAATTGGGGAAATAGAAGTCAATGATTGTATGAGATATCAAAAGCAAACAAAATAAAAATATAGAAGAAAACATAACATATCTCATTGGAAAGGCAAATAAACAAAAATAAATTCAAGAATAATAATTTATATATACTTCAACAACAATATGATATGATGATCAATTCTGATGGACCTAGTCATCTTCAGCAAAGAGATGAACCAAATCAGTTCCAATGGAGCAGTAATGAACTGAACCAGCTACACCCAGTGAAAGAACTCTAGGAGATGACCAAAAACCATTACATCGAATGCCCAATCCCTATATTTTTGCCTGCCTGCATTTTTGATGTCCTTCACAGTACAATATTTCAGAGTCCAATTCTTTGTGAACAGCAAAATAATAGTATGGACATATATAATTATTTTGTATTTAATTTATACTTTAACATATTTAACATGTATTGATCATCCTGCCATCTAGGGGAGAGGGTGGGGGGAAGGAGGGGAAAAATTGGAACAAAAGGTTTGGCAAGTGCAGGGTTCTTTGCAGGGTATTTTCCCAGCTCGACCCTGCAAGCCTGAGTTATCTCCGTGTGGGGAACTTTTACCCAGAGCATTCTAGTACCTCACTGTTATTTCCAGCTAGTTGGTGGGACAGCTATCCATTCATACATCTATCATTGCTCTGCAAAGGAAGCTGGTAACCTCCTGACCCTGAAGGCAGACTCTATAGGCTTTAAAAAATGAGTAAAAAAATCAAAAGGACGATTGATAGCTTCTATACAGAAAGAGAGCAGCTTTTCAACCCCAAGGAGACTAATAGCATACAGTCTCCAGACAATTGTTGGTCCCCAATAAAAAAGGCTCTCCTAACAGAGACTATTAAAAACCTTAAAAGAGAACTAGAAGAAAAATGGGGAAAGGAAAGAGAAGCTATGTAAGAGAGCAACAACTTCCTGAAATGTGAATGGGAAAAGGTAAAAAAACTTCCAAGAAGTGCAAAGAAACAGAATTTGTGAATTCAGAAAAGAAAATAACTCACTAAAAAAAATTAGTGAAATGGGAAAAAATTCCATAGAGCAAAACAATTCATTTAAAAACTCAATTGGACATATACAAAAAGAAGTAAAAAAAAGCTACTGAAGAAAATAACTCACTAAAAATCAGAACTGAACAAACAGAAATAACTGATTCACTGAGACATCAAGAATCAGTCAAGCAAAACCAAAAAAAAAAAAAAAAAAGATGAAAGACTGGAAAAAATGTCAAATATTTACTTGGAAAAACAACAGACCTGGAAAATAGGTCTAGGAGAGATAACCTGAGGATCATTGAACTACCTGAAAATTAAGATGAAAAAATGACCCTATACTATTATACAGAAAATTATCAAAGAGTACTGCCCAGAAATAATAGAACCAGAAGGTAAAATAGGCATTGGAAGAATTCATCGAACACCTTCTGAAAAGGACCCTAAACTAAAGACTCCAAGGAATATTGTGGCCAAATTTCAGAATTTTCAGACTAAAGAAAAAATATTACAAGCAGTCAGGGAAAAAAAACAATTCAAATATCAAGGTGCCACAATAAGGATCACACAAGATCTGGCTGCCTCAACATTAAAGGATCAAAGGGCCTGGAATCTGATATTCTGAAAGGCAAAAGGACTTGCATTGCCCCCAAGAATAAACTACCCAGCTAAGCTGAGCATTTTTTTTCTGGAAGAAGATGGATATTTGATGAAACTGAAGGATTCCATTTGTTTTTAAGGAAAAAACCAGATTTAAACAAAAAATTTGCTCTCCAACCACAAGACTCAAGAAAAGTAGAAAAAGGTAAAAGGAACTCTTGAATACTGTATTTCTGTTAAGGATATACATAAAAAAGCACATGTATAATTAGATTTTACTGATACCACATTAAAAAAGGGAAGTAGAAATGGAAAGGGGATAGTGTCAAAAAAAGGGAAAAGGGGAGATAAAAAGAGGGAAACTACATCCCACGATGAGGCAAAGGAAATCTATCATATCTGAGGGAACTTAGAGAGGGGGAGGAACATTACAAGAATCTTACTCCCATCAGAGTTGGCTTAAAGAGGAAATAATTGACATATTTGTGTTACAGAGAATCTTCTCTAACCTCATTAAAAAGTGGGAAAGGAAAAGGGAAAAGGAAAAACAAAAGAATAATAAGGGAAGGGTACAAGAAAGGGGAAGGGATTCAGAGGAAGGAGGGATGGATCCTAAAGAGGGAGAACTGTGTGACACAAGTGGGACCCATAAGTTTAATACTAGGGAAGTGGGTAAGGGGGGCAAGAAAAAGAAAAGCATAATCTGGTGATATTAGGATGGCAGGGAATACAGAATTAGTAATTTTAACCATAAATGTGAATGGGATGAACTCTCCCATAAAGTGGAGGCAGATAGCAGACTGAATCAAAAGCCAGGACCCTACAATATGTTGTTTATAGGAAACACATTTAAAACAGGGTGATACATACAGAGTAAAGGTAAAAGGCTAGAGTAGAATCTATTATGTTCAAGTGAAGTCAAGAAAGCAGGTGTAGCTATCCTTATCTCAGATCAAGCAAAAGCAAAAATTGATCTAATCAAAAGAGATAAGGAAGGAAACTATATCTTGATGGGTACTATAGACAATGAAGCTATATCAATATTAAACATATATGCACCAAGTGGTATAGCATCTAATTTCCTAAAGGAGAAGTTAAGAGAGTTGCAGGAAGAAATAGACAGCAAAAGTATAATAGTGGGAGATTTCAATCTTGCACTCTCAGAATTAGACAAATCAAACCACAAAACAAATAAGAAAGAAATTAAAGAGGTAAATAAAATATTAGAAAAGGTAGATATGATAGATCTTTGGAGAAAACTGAATGGTGACAGAAAGGAGTATACTTTCTTCTCAGCAGTTCATGGAACTTATACAAAATTGACCATATATTAGGACATAAAGACCTCAAAATTAAATGCAGGAAGGCAGAAATAGGAAATGCTTTCTTTTCAGATCATGATGCAATAAAAACTACACTCAACAAAAAAGTTAGTGGTAAATAGATCAAATCTTAATTGGAAACTCAATAATTTTGTCTTAAAGAATGATTGGGTAAAACAGCAAATTATAGACACAATTAAGAATTTCACTCAAGATAATGACAATGATGAGACATCATACCAAAATTTGTGGGATGCAGCCAAAGCAGGTAATAAGGGGAAATTTTATATCTTTAGAGGCCTACTTGAATAAAATAGAGAAAGAGAAGATCAATGAACTGTGCTTGCAACTTAAAAAGCTAGAAAATGACCAAATTAAAAATCCCCAATCAAATACTAATCTTGAAATTCTAAAATTAAAAGGAGAAATTAATAATATTGAAAGTAAAAAAAAAACTATTGAATTAATAAATAAAACTAAGAGTTGGTTTTATGAAAAAGCCAATAAAAGAGATAAATCTTTGATAAATCTGATTAGAAAAAGGAAAGAGGAAAATCAAATTTTTAGGCTTAAAAATGAAAAGAGGGAACTTTCCACCAATGAAGAAGAAATTAGAGTAATAATAAGGAGTTATTTTGCCCAACTTTATGCCAATAAATTTGATAACCTAAGTGAAATGGATGACTATCTCCAAAAATATAGGCTTCCCAGATTAACAGAGGAGGAAGTAAATTGCTTAAATAGTCCCATTTCAAAAAAAAAAAAGAAAAAGAAATAGAACAAGCTATTAATCAACTCCCTAAGAAAAAATCCCCAGGATCAGATGGATTTACATGTGAATTCTACCAAACATTTAAAGAACAATTAGCCTCAATGCTATATAAGCTATTTAAAAAAAATAGGGAATGAAGGAGTCCTACCAAATACCTTTTATGACACAGACATGGTACTGATACCTAAACCAGGCAGGTTGAAAACAGAGAAAGAAATTTATAGACCAATCTTCCTAATGAATATTGATGCTAAAATCTTAAATAAAATATTAGAAAAAAGATTACAGAAAATCACCCCCAGGATAATACACTATGACCAAGTAGGATTTATACCAGGAATGCAGGGCTGGTTCAATATTAGGAAAACTATTAGCATAATTGACTATATCAAGGACCTAATTAACAAAAACCATATGATCCTCTCAATAAATGCAGAAAAAGCATTTGCTAAAATCCAACATCCATTCCTAATAAAAACACTTGAGAGGATAGGAATAAATGGACTTTTAAAATTCCACAAGATGATGTAGACCCATAAGGAGTGCAAGCCTTTTTCAGATCTTTGATAATTTTCAGATTAAAAGGAGTGTATCTTCTTCTTTCTTGACATGAAAGGTCAAACTCTTCAATCACTGGGTACCCTTTTATTTTCAAATCAGATGTGTTCTGTCCTTCCTCTTTAGCTTTAAGTAGTGCCTGTTGTAATTGTGTCATAGGAGTGGACAAAACTCTTCATTGGTGGTGCTGATGGTGTCATTGCCCTTCCCTCTCTTCTTTCTCCCGCCACCCATGAAGGTTAAATTGAGGAACTTAGGTCAGAATATTTAGAAAGCCTTAAGGGCACTTGCTCATGTGTAACTGAGCTCTGAATGTGAAAGGCATCCAATTTTCCATGCTTTTCAACTGCTTTGTTAGTATCATTCTCCCTCCTGCTCTTTCTCCTCACACTTCCTTGTCTGGTTGTCCATCTTAAAATTTTTCCTTTTTTTAGAATTCATGGGATTCTTTAAAGCCAATTGTATTATATTGTATATAAGGAATGTTTTCTCAGGAATTGAATCAGGACCCATAGCTTTGTAATATTCAATTAGTTGCTCTCCCATTAATTTCCACATATCTGGCTCTAATTTTTCTTCCATAGATAGCAAGGAGACGTGCACTTTAATATATTTAAGAGATCAATTGATTAAAATGTTTATACTGTGTTGATCCCGAGATTCTTCCTCTATTCAATGATAGAAACAATAAGAAAGGCCTTCAATGCATGGAAATATCTATAGTATTATTTTAAAATAAAACTCAAGTAGATCAAAACCCAGAATTCTTGGGTGATTTCTGGACAAATGGCTATTCTCTGATTGTGCCCTGAAGATATAAGAACATTTGATAAATGCAACAGGTGCTTACTATCAATTTCATTGGTCCAAATTCTGAGTAATGGCAAAGTTAAGAGGGAGTATAACTAGAGGTTTCTCTATGTCCTAGACTAAGTGCCCTTTATCTAAATATAAGCGCACAGTCATACCCCATTCAGGTTAGTAACTGAATCTGAATCTGGATTTAACATAGCCTACTGCTGTCTATCAAGAAGAAAGAGAAAAAGAAGCCAGTAAATTAACATTTACTAAGTGCCTATCATTAGGCAGTCATGTGCTAATTCCTTTACAAATAATATCTGATTTAATCTTCACAACAACTCTGAAAAATAGTTGTTATTGTCATCCTCCTTTTAGAACTGAGGAAATTGAGATAAATGGAGGTTAAATGACTTATCCAGGGTTATACAGTTGGATGTTGCCTTTAAAACTGGATCATCTGTGACTTTTTGAATAAAAAAAATATCAAAGTGTCTGGTCTCATCAAAGTTGCTTCATTGCTGCTGAAATAGCAATGCTTTTTCTTTCTGCTGTTATATTGATTACCCTTTCATTTCTGAGTCTTCTGGATACTTTACATCTAACATTTACCTCAGAGGTAAATAACTAATTCAAAATGATGTTACATAGAAATTATTGCAGAGCTCCTGTTATAGGTTTTGTTCAGCTACATCCAAGAGCTCAGGTATGAAATATTATGTTTGCCATTTTACAGATGAAGAAATTGAGTAACAAAGGTTAAATGATATGTATCATCCCAAAGTTAAATGTCAGGCCAATATTTCAAATATCAAATATGAAATGCTCAGATTATTCTTAAAATGAATTAAAACTTAAAGTGAGGGCATCTAAATTCAGAGTGAACAGAGCACGGCCCTGAAGTCAGAAGGACCTAAGTTCAAATCCAGCTTTGGATACTTACTAGGTGTGTGTTCCTAGGTGAGTCATTTGACCCTGATTTATACCTATTTTCCAAATAAAAGCCAACAAAAAAGACATTTGAGATCTTTTAATATATATGCAAAAGCCTATAAGATGCATTCGTGAACATACATATATATGCATAAACACATATAATTCTATATCTATAGCTATATCTACATAGATATAGATATAGATATTCTAGATTATTTTCTCCTCAATCTATAAATGTTTATATTTTTGCAAAGGACAAAAAAGGAAATATTTTCTTGTAGAAAATCTTGCAACAAAAATATGAAATAATACTTGTAATTCTCTTTCAAATGTTCATTGATTAATGATTTTAATGGGTTTTTAAAATGTTGAGTAAATTTACTTCTGCACTCAGTAAACTTTTTTCAGAAAGGAATGATTCATAAATTGACCTATATCTTTCACTATTTTCTTAAGAAAATTCTATTTTGAAAAGAACATTATAAAGATATCATATACCATAAAGTATTTTAAATGGAATGGAATTAGATTTGGTTTCATTGGTATGTCTTTAAATCTTGTTTTCATGCAGGCCGCACCAAAAAGTTAAGATTTATATAGAAGAATGTTCACCTTAATAAGTGTGAACCTGATTTTTTTAGGACAAGGTAATCTCCTATAGACTTAGAATAAAGATATGCTTTTCCTTCTGATCTAGTTATTGCATGGTATAAATATCTCCCACCTGAATCGTTAATACCCTTTCCTTTGTGCAAAGTGATACTCTTGTGAGCACAGGGTAGAGATTTGATGTATCCATGTCATTAAAAGTATCTATCTTTCTGCCAGCTTGAAATTTAATTCTAATAAGATTTTTCTCTTAAATCAAGGATTCATAGAAGGCCAAAGTGAGAAGAGGTCTTAGAGGTCAAGTTCAATAACTATCTGAAACATGAGACATTAATAATATTCTCCTAGACAGAAAATCATTTTACCTTTTCAATACTTCTATCTTTCTTAAACTAAGTCCTATAGGCAAACTAATCAAGTAGTATGACATATACTTCATGTAAAACTAGTTGCCTTCATGTGTGAGTGATTCTTCTTTCTTTATTATCAAAGCAAGAATCTTATCCTATCCATGGCAAATTAATCACAAAAAACTGATGAAACTTATCTTCAATTGTATTACACAGAGGACAATCTCTTTGATGATTGAATATATCATCAGGTTGTCCATAAGCCATGAAATGTCAGTATGCAAAGTGTTGAAGGTATGGGTCATCTGAATGAAAATAGAGAGGTACTTGGTGAGTCTGAGTAAGTTGCAACACATTACTAATAAAGAATTTCAGGTAGTAGAGTTAAAAATAACACTCTTGACACTGAAAATTAGATGCCAAGGAAAATTTATTAAAGAATCTTAAGGAATCATCTTAATCTTTCTGGCCAGAATGGGGCTCCACCCCTCTTCAGGGAGAGAAAACACTGAGTACAGAAGTAAGGAAACCTTTATACTTGATCTGTAATGCAGCCCCTCCTTTCACAGAACTGATTGGTCCGTTTTATCCGGATTACAGTTTTTATGCTATGTCCACTACATGTTTCTCCTTAATATGTATTAAACATGCCCTTACCCCCCATCATACAACCCATGTTCACAAATGGCAGAAAAAATGTGTTGTGTAATGGTCAATTAGCCTATTAAACAGGTACAGTAATGATTTGGTCAAGTCCTGTCATTGACCCTAACTAGTTTGGGCTGTGTGGGCTATTATCTTAAGTTTCTGGTTTTCTCAAAACAAGACTCTGATTGGCTGAATACACCTGGGTCTTCATAGCCTCCCAGTTGCTTGTCTGGTCAATGCTTCTATTGATCACTTAATTGTTCTGTAAATCGAAATCTTCCTTAATCTCACATTCTGAAAACCTCTTGATCACTGGTACCCATTATCCCACATTACCTCAAAGCTTGCAATACTGTGGAAACCCAACTTTTCACCATTTTTTACGTCTTTATTTCCTTTTTAATAAGGATTTGATTTCCATATCTTTTCTGTTGCCGCTTCTTCAAATCTTTTAACATCATCTTACATCCTTCATCTATATTTTAATCTTCCTCAAAAGTAACCATTTTAATTTAACATTTCTCATTATAAAAAACTTATAATCTGAAAGGAATAAGATTAACAAAGGAATACAATAAACTTGGTACAAACAAGAAAATAAAACAATAATATTATGTTCCACAATCATTAATTATGTACATGATTCTGAGTAGATCCTCAGCTTGATCCCAAGATCCCCCTTCTGTCCTTTGCAGTGATAGAATTCTGGGGACAAGGAATGGAGATCTCAGTTTTCCATAGGAATCATGACTATTTTAAACTGGAAAGGGGTGTAAAGTTGAGTCATCACATAAGGTAAAACTTTTAGGGCCTTATTTCATATAGATTTATACCTTATCAACAGATAGATTGATCAGCACAAATATTCATTTACCTACTTATTTAAGTAGGTAAATAGCATATTTAGGATATAATGACCATATTTTTTCACGTTGAAAATTGCAAGACCTTACATACTTGTATTGTACTCATAATTTCTATTGATCACTTACTCTGATTAAAGAAGCTTGCCATAAGAGAAAAAAGCTGGGACATAATTAATAATCAAAATTGGTCATTCAGGCCTCAGTCTGAGAGCACATACATGATAGGATAAAGCATCCTTAACTCTGTTTTATAGTTGACAACCAATTATGCTGTATTAACAATTTCACCTTAAATTCACTCAGAAATAATCAAGTAGGTTTTTATTGAAAGGAATACCCTTGGGAAACTGAGTCAGAAGAATCCTATCTTAAACAGCGGCCACGGTTGTCTTTCCAACTTTTGAGCAGATATTAACCTCCACCTGTAACAGTTCAAGATCACATTTCTCTTAGTAGATAGTGGCACATTTCTGTCATATGGTGGATTACTGACTTAATGACTTTGTTAGAAGATCATATCTGAATTCAAAACTCTAAATAATAGCTACAATCCCCAGAGATTTTATCTCAAATAGCAAGTCTCATCAATCAAAGCTTCTAGTGAATTTAGTTCTCAAGGATCACACATCCCAAATAAGTATCGACTACAAACCTACATTAATAACAGTGAGAGATTCATTCTAGAAAGTTCTTAAGTTTTTGTTTTAAATCTCCCTCCTTAGTTTTACCTGTAATTTCTTGTAGGAATTACCCCCCTTTCCCCCCCCCCCAGTTATAATTTGTTTGTTTGGTTTCTTCACTTCCTCCAATTCTTTAGGTTCAGAAACAGGTCCCTTAACTTTAGTGTAATAAGTCCAACCTCATTCAGCAGTTCTTACAGCAGTTTCAGTGGTTAGTAGAATCTGGAATGGTCCATCCCAGTTAGGAAGTAACCTATCTCCTTTCTAAAATTTTATCAATATCCATTCACCTGGGTTGAATGGATGTACAGTGAATTCAAGAGGTAGAGTGTGAGCAAGGAGTCCTTTCAAATGAAGTTCTGAAAGACAAGTAGATACTTCCAGTAGATAGTCTCTTAGAAACCTATCCTTCATCTGAATGAATGGGACCACTCCTTTACCCCTTCATTTGTTTGCTCAGGATCTTTTTGTTAACCTTCTGGCATATCACACATCTTTTTGTGATTTGTTTGGCCACTGTATAAATCCTAATACAACTAAACTGTTTAAGAATCATATCACACAGTGCCTGAGATCCCCAATAACTCTCCCTGTAAAGAATTCCCAACAGTTCTTTTGTTATCCCTTTGCCTAAATTTTTTCTCTCTCTGGGAGAACCCACCATTCTTTCTCATTTTTAGTAGCCCTTAATTTAGACTACTCTTCTGTTTCCCTTTTATTAAAGTTGGGATCACTTTAGGATGATCTATTTGAGGTATGAAGACTAACATAGGTTTTTTTTTCTGTTACTTAGCTCAGCTCCCCTTGCATCACCATCTGCAAGCCTATTTTTCCTCACTTTTAGCAAGCTTCCCTTTTGGTGACCTTTGTTGTGTACCACTGCTATTTTTGATGGCAATAATAAATTTTCTAGCACTTCTTTGATTAGTTCACCATGAGCCAAATCCTTTCCCTTACTATTTATGAGGCCCCATTCCTCCTAAATTTTTCCAAAAAAATGGACTACTCCATAGGCATATTTGGAATCTGTATATATATAATTCCTTCTTTCCCACTCAGTTTCTTAAGAGCCTGATTTAGAGCACAGAGTTGGCATGTCTACACTGACCAATTCTTTGACAGGGATCCAGACTCTTGTACTGACCAATCTTGACCAACCTTTTCCAATTATAATTGCATAACCATTCCTTCTCTTTCCTTCAATCACTTGTGAAGATCCATCTATAAACAATCATTCTCCTATTTCAAAAGGACTATCACTCAAATCTGATCTAACTTTGGTTTAGAAGTCTATTACATTGAGACAATTATGTTCAAGTTCTGCCTGACTTGATTCACTTTTCTGTCTTTTTCCAGCAAGTTTAAATCAGCCAGCCAATGACCTGCTCTTTGGTTTAGGATGCTCCTAACTTGATGTGGGGTGTTACTATCAATGCTCCCCAAATGTTGATTTTTGATTCTTTGCTACCAACAAGGCAGTTGCAGCTACTGTTTGTATACACTCAGGCTATCCCCTGAGAACAGATGAAGTACTTTGGATAAGAAGGCAACAGGTTGCCTTTCTCTAGCCCACAACTGAATTAAAACCTCAAGAAATACAAAGCTTTGTTAAAGGTAGGCAGGGCCAGTACTGGAGCTGTAACCATTGCCTGCTTTTACCTATAGAAACATTTTCTTCTTTTCTTTTAGCCATTCTAACTGTTCTAGCTCTTCCTCTAAAACTTGATTAATAATCAGCTGCAGCCCTTTCCTTCCTTCCAGCAGAATAGGATATCATCTAACATAGGCTATAGACTGAGGATTCTTTAATTTCCATTGGATGAACATTCATGCCCCCACGATTCCTTTCTCCTACCCAAACTTCTGGTTGAATATCTTTATAGGATTAATTACTTAACAAATGTAGTATAACAGCCAATTGTTCCTATGTTTTAACTCTAGATCTAATTTAAGAATTAAATTTCTTCCCAACAGGTTTATTCCTGGTTCTGAGACAAAAAACAAAAAACAAAAAACAAAAACAAAAACAAACAAACAAACAAAAAAAAAAAAACAGGGTAGCAAACATAAACATGTGACATTTTTTTGCATTAATTACCACAGAAGTTTGTTTCAATACCCATTTTTAAAATTAAAATCAAATCAAATACAATTTTAAACTTCTAGCAATACTTCAAGATAAATGAACATGTATTTCTAAAAGCATACACCAGAATAAATATGTTTATAAACACACACAGTCCTCAAATTTAAGATAGCAGAAAACTGCTCTTTTAAGTCTGTCTGTAGGGCTTTAAGAAATTGGCAGACTTTAGGCTCCTGGGGGAATCAGAAAAATTTGGACCACAGACTGCAGATCTGTGGTATAATGACGAGCCATGACAGAAATGCCAGAAGGCCATGTAAAAGATGTCGGGACACTAGCACAAACTCCAAAAGAATACAGATCAGTGAGGGATGACATCCTAGCAAGGTTAGATGTCACAAGCCTCTCCTAGAGTCAGTAAGTCCCTCAGAAGTCTTCTAGTCATGTAAATTAGGCCTAGTTAAAAATACAGTAAACTAACTCCAGTTAGCTGACTGAAAATCAGTATCAAGGAACTTAATGATTAGTTTCAAAAACCCCAGAATCTGCTGAAATGTTTTAGCACTTCTATAACTTTAACTATTTCTGTAGACCCAAATGTGCAGAAATATACCAAGTTTTTCTTTTCTTTTCTTTTTTGATGCACAGTTAAAAACTTTCCCTTTCTCAGAACTAATCCTTCCTCTTGCTATCTAAAAGCTATTTTTAAAGTCCAATTATGTTTTTTAAAAAGAGCTTTTAAATCTCAAATGGCCAGTTCTTTTTTTCTTTATAAATCGGCTGAGAGAAATGCAGAAAACAAAACACAAGCTCACACACAAGTAAAAACAGACAAAAACAAACTGTTTTTGAATTCCTCTTCCTTCAGTCTAGCACCAAGTTGTCTCTTCTCTTCCTTGCCCCTACTTCTGGAAGCATCCACCCAATCCCTTCCTGGGGATTCTTCCCCTTTCCCTAGGCCTAGAACTCATTCCTCCCATCTGCAAATCCAACACGTTTAGACATAGCCTAAAGCTGCCAACTCAAGACTTCCACATGGATTTCCCCTAGATGGTTTCTGCAAGGCTGGCCCAGCCTAAAACTGCCTCCTTCCACCTTCCATTAGAAAATAACATCCACTGTAATATTCTTGGTTTGGTTATCCAGAGGTCTTGGGAGCACCTTTTTTTTTTTTTTTTTTTCCAGTAGAGTGATCACCACAAGAATAGCCAGGTGTTAAAGTCCAAAGTCCAAATCCTTTATTGCCTCCTTGCCTGGGGCCCTGCTAGCTTTCTTAGAGGCCTTTCAGAGTCTTGGTTCCAGTGGACAATCGAAGGAGGAGAGCCTGTCACCACAGTGGTGTGAGATGAAGTGAATGAATCTGTCTCTCAGTCCCCCAGGAGAGCCACCAGGAGCCTGACTGAAGATGGAATGAATCTTTCTCCTTGGCTTTGCTTGCCCTCTTTGGCCCTTCTGAATGAATCTAGCTGAGGCTCTCAGCTTACATACTCTACACTGAGTATAAACCAATCATTATATTACTAGGAGGCCATTATTTCTTGTAAGATTAAATCAATCATATTGAATGAGAACTGTTAAGCATCATGCTAAACTAGATAATCATTGTCTCATTAATTGCAGTGACTTAAGATCTTGTAAGAATCCTTGTGTCAGAGTTCTGGCCCATACCTGTCCCTGACCAACAAAGGGCATTTCTTACTTTTGTTCAATATGTCAACTTGCGTGGTCTGCCACCTGGCTCCCTGATCGTTAATATTCTTCAGGCCACTTCAAGGCTTGTGGTTTGAAGTTGCTAGTTGGAAGGGAACATATAAAGTCCAGTTTAGCTCCTTGGAGGTCTCAGGGTCAGCCAGAGTCAGGATAAGCAAAAGTCCTTGGTCTTTAGGGGGAGAAGTAAAGGAGATGGATGAAACTGCCACAAGCTCTCCACCAACCTTTCTTCTCCTTGTCCTCCTTCAAAGTGAGTCTGGCTTGTCTCACTCCACCCCCTAATCCCTCTTATGATTATCTGTATACACCAAAAAATAAAGCCAGCAGGGAATAGTGAGAAGGACCATTTTTCCAAACATATGCTAATAGAGTTATTGTCCAATAGGTAATTAGCCTTAAGTTCCCTGTTGTCTGATTCCAGTGCACCTATTCAGAATTTCAGCCCTTTACAGGAACGGGTTCAATCTCCAGGACCATTAAAATCAATAGAAGCACTCTTCCCAAGAAGTCTTATCCTATTCTGAATGTGGTCTGCAAGTCAAGCCCTATGTTGAGCATCAAAATTGTTAGGAACTAACACTCTTGACACTGAAAATCAGATATCAAGGGAAATTTATTAAAGAAGAATCTTAAAGAATCATCTTAATGTTTCTGGCCAGAAGGGGGCCTCACTCCTCTTTAGGAAGAGGGAGCACTAATCACAGAAGTGGGGGGACCTTTATACTTGATTGTGTGATGTAGCTCCTCCCTTTTATCTAAGAGTGCAGTTCCTTTTATCTAAGTTACAGTCTTTCTGGTACACCCACAACATGTTTCCTCTTAATATGTATAAAACATACCCCCCCATCATACATCCCACTTTCCAAAATGGTGGAAAACTCCTCCTCTGGAGTATGTTGTTTAACATATATTCAATTGATCTATTAAGCAGGCCCAATAGTGGTTTGTTTAAGTCTTTTCCTTGACCCAAAGTCTGTGGTTTTCTCAAAACCACAAGACTCTTTCTTTCTTTCTTTTTTTTTTACTTAAACTTTATTTACAAAGCATTTGCATGGGTAATCTTTCAACATTAACCCTTACAAAATCTTTTGTTTCAAATTTTCCCCATTCTTTCCCCCACCCCTCCCCTAGATGGCAGGTAGTCCAATGCATGTCAAATATGTTGAAATACATGCTAAATCCAATATATGTATACATATTATACAGTTATCTTTCTGCACAAGAAAAATCAGATCAAGACAGAAGAAAGAAAATAAAATGCAAGAAAACAACAACAGAAAGGGTGAAAATGCTATGTTGTGTCCACAGTCAGTTCCCATAGTCCTCTCTCTGGGTGAAGATGGTTCTCTTGCCACTGCACAAGTAGAACTAATTTGAATCATCTCATTGTTGAAGAGAGCCACGTCCATCAGAATTGATCTTTGTATATAGTCTTGTTGTTACGGTGTATTAGTAATCTCTTGGTTCTGCTCATTTCACTTAACATCAGTTCATGTAGATCTCTCTCTCTAAGCCTCTCTCAAATCATCCTGCTGGGTGTTTCTTACAGAACAATAATATTCCATATTATTCATATACCATAATTTATTCAGCCATTCTCTAAATGATGAGTATCCATTCAGATTCCAGTTTATTAATATTGTTGTCACTATAAAAAGGGTTGCCAAAAACATTTTTGCACATGTGAGTCCCTTTCCCTATTTTAAGATCTCTTTGGGATATAATCCCAGTAGAAACACTACTGGATCAAAGAGTATGCACAGTTTGATAACTTTTTGAACATAGTTCCAAATTGCTCTCCAGAATGGTTGGATCCATTCATAGTTCCACCAATAATTTATCAGTGTCCCAGTTTTTCCACATCCTCTTCAACATTTGTCATTATAGTTTCCTGTCCTCTTAGCCAATCTGACAGGTGTGTAGTGGTATCTCAGAGTTGTCTTAATTTGCATTTCTCTGTTCAATAGTGATTTGGAGCAATTTTTTCATGTGACTACGAATAGTTTCAATTTCTTCATCTGAAAATTGTCTGTTCATATCCTTTGACCATTGATCAAGTGGAGAATGGATTGATCTATTATAAATCTGAGTCAATTCTCTCTATATTTTAGAAATGAGGCCTTTATCATATCCTTTGGATGTAAAAATGTTTTCCCAGTTTATTGCTTCCTTTTTAATCTTGTCTGCATTAGTTTTGCTTGTACAAAAAACTTTTTAATTTAACATAATCAAAATTTTCTATTTTGTGATCAATAATGATCACAATTTGGTCACAAATTTCTTACTCCTCCACAGATCTGAGAAGTAAACTACCTACCCTCTTCTAATTTGTTTAAAATAGCATACTGTATGTCTATATCATGAACCCATTTTGACATTATCTTGGTATATGGTGTTAGGTGTGGGTCTATGCCTACTTTTTGCCATACTAGTTTCCAATTTTCCCAGCAGTTTTTGTCAAATGGGGAATTCTTATTCCAAAAGCTGGGGCCTTAAGGTTTTTCAATTACTAGATTGCAATAGTCATTGACTATTTTGTTCTGTGAACCTAATCTATTTCATTGATCAACTTCTCTATTTCTTAGCCAGTACCAAATGATTTTGATGACAGTTGCTTTATAATATAGTTTTAGGTCTGATATAGCTTGGCCACCTTCATTGGTTTTTCTCTTCATTAATTACTTTGAAATTCTTGACCTTTTGTAAAACTCTTTCTCATTGGCTGAATCTACCTGTGTCTTCCTAGTTCTTTAAATTCCTTGTTTGCTCAAGGCTTCTATTGATCACTTAATTGTTTTTTGAATCCTAAATTTAATTAATCTTTGACATTCTGAAAACCTTGGTTAGTTATACCCACTATCCCATGCTAAGTCAAATCTTGCAACACTAGAAACCCAATTTTTCAGCATTTCTCACAGTAGGGTAAAGTATCCTACTAGATAGACAAATGGAATGGGGTGGGTGAAGAATGGAGAAGCAGTTTTATAGTAGAGTGAAGAATAATTCACATTTCACTGATAATGAAGTTAGAATGAGAATTCTCCATGCATTTCATTGATTATTGGAGAACTGTTTATGATAAGGTATAGACTAGAGTAACAAATTATAAGACATTGATGGTTTGCTTTCTAAATTGCTAAAAATAATATCTACATTAATGAAAGAATAATTCAAGTATAAGAATGTTTCCTTTAAATTTCCCCCTGATAATTTCCTCACATGTATTAGTACCTATGTTTCATAATACCAAACAAGTATTTTAATTGTTTCTAGATTATGGTCATTTGGGGCTTCTCTTTACAGGGAAACATCACCATTCTCAATGAGAGACCTTTGCAATTGTCCTTTGTAAGCAATTATGTTATTCTGACATTTTTATTTTTCACTCTAGCCCTCCCTATAAACAAAATTCTTCTGTTGAGTGTTTCTTTATTTAGCAAGTCTGTCAAGTTAGAAAATTCTTATTTCTAATTTATAAATGTGCAGATCTATGGGTCTATCCCCACCCACTTCACCTTCCCCCTCTTCAAATATGGCATGTTCTGGGATTCAAGGTTTGGGAATTATAATGATAATTTTACTATTTGAGGGTTTTAGCATCCCATTTCAATATTCAAAATTTCTAAAGTTTACATAGACCTAAATTTTCCGATGTCAATTATAATAAAATATCCAAGTAAAGAATAGTATTAGAATAACATTTTTTTAAATGACAGAAATGAAGAAACAAAGCCAAGCTTGCAGATTAATGGCTGAAACTTGCCTTGCTCATTTCCAAACCCCTCCACATATATTTAAATGATGACTCCAAACAAACTTTAGAATTTCAGAACACAAAAAGACAGAGTAGAACAAATTTCCTGCCAAAGACAACTTAGAAGGTCAGCAGGAAATTTCTCTGGCACCAGAATGAGAGTCCAGCATGAAATCCTGATGCAGACCACACCACCAGTGCCATGATCCTAGTCCTTGCTCCAGTCCAAACCTTAGGGTCAGCACCAGAAAAGTAAGAATAAACCTAGAGACCCCTGAATCAGGGACAGTACTGGTTGTTTACAGAACTTTTAGAAACATAAAAAATCTGCAGAAAAGGCTGTGGTACCCAGAGAAGGAACCCAGCATACAGTGCCACTGCAGGCCATGCCAGGGCATCCTTGGGCTCAATCTACCCCAATTTTCAGCAATGTAGAAAATGACCTTATTTCTCTGAATCAGCAGCAGTTATGACAGTTTCTAGACCTCTCAGAGCAGAGACACAAAAGATAACTGAGAAGGTCGGCAGGAAAGATTTGTTAGTAGGTGAAAGGGACTTGGGAAGCCAACATACCAGGAGTGGAAATGGACATTGGTAGAATGGTAGCTCCTGAAAGCCTCAGCTCACAAGAGGTACCTTTTCAAACACTGAGGAAGGACTCTTTGGCTTTAGCACACTAGCTTTTATAGCTATACTGTGGTGATGAATTCTTAACAGTTCCAGGGCAGAAAAGAATGCTTGTGGTCAAGGCCCTACAAGGACCACTGAAAACAGCTGCACAACACCCCTAAATCTTGGAATGGTGCATGTTCTACCCGATAAATAGCTCTATTTTAATAACGAGTTAAAATGAGTAACAGGCTATGAATATGAGCAGGCAACAGAGAAAGATTCTGACCATAGAAAGTCACTATAGTGACAAGGAAGATCAAAACTACATACTCAGAAGATAATAAAGTCAAAGCTCCTACATCCAAAGCTTCCGAGAAAAATAAGAATTAGGCTCAGGCCAGAAAAGAGCTCAAAAGAGATTTTGAAAATCAAAAAAAATGGAGACAAAGGACAAAATTAGGAAAAGAATAGAGGGTAGTGCAAAAGAAAATAGGAAAAAAACTAAACAAAGAGAACAATGCCTTAAAAAGCAAATTTGGGCAAATGGGAAAGGAAATACACAAGCTCACTGAGGAAAATATTCCTTAAAAATTAAAATTGATCAAAAGCAATTTAATGGCTTTATGAAAAATCAAGATAAAATTAAAAGAATTTTAAAATAAGAGGAGGGATGTGAAATATCTTATTGAAGGAGCAACTGATCTAGAAAATAAATCTAGGAGAGATAATTTAAGAATTATTGGCTTATTTGAAAGACATGATTCAAATAAGAAAAAATCATCTTTCAAGAAATCATACAGGAAAATTGTCCTAATATTCTAAAATCAGAATGCAAAATAGAAATTTAAAGAACATACCAATTACCTCCCTAAAGGAGAATCTAAAATGAAAACTCCCAGGAATTTTTCAGCCAAATTCCACAACTACCAGGACAAGAAGAAAATATTTCAAACATCGAGAAAGAAACAACACAAGTATAGAAAAGTCAAAGTCAGAATAAGAGAAGATTTAGCAGTATCAACAATAAGGGACTGGTGGGTTAGAAATATGATATTCCAATGAGTAATGAAGCCAATCACAACTAAGAATCATATCTATACAGCAAAACTGATAAACTAATGACAGTTAAAACATATGAAAGTTACAAATTCCATGAAATAGAGAATTTTCAAGCATTTGATTGTATAAAATATTTGATTTTCAAGTAATCAGGAAAGGAATTCCATAAGGAAATGAATGAAATATATCTGTTTATATTCCTACATGGGAGAATGATATTTGTGACTCATTATAACTTTCTTTCTTTATTCTTCTTACTAAAGCTTATTATTTACTAAGCATATGCATGGGTAATTTTTCCAACATTGACTTGCATAACCATTTGTTTCAAATTTTCACGTCCTTCCCCCCACCCCCTCTCCTAGATGGCAGGTAACTCAATACATGTTAAATATGTTGAAATACATGTTAGATCCAATATGTGTATACATATTTGTAGAATTATCTTGTTGCACAATAAAGAAAACACAATGCAGACAAATAACAAAAAAAGAGAGTGAGAATGTTATGTTGTGTTCCACACTCTGTTCCCATGGTTCTCTCTCTTGGTGGAGATAGTTCTCTTCGTCACTGCACAAGTGGAACTGGTTTCAATCATCTCAATATTGAAGAGAGCCACTTCCATCAGAATTGATCATTGTATAATCTTGTTGCATGTATAAAGATCTCCTGGTTCTGCTCATTTCATTTCGCATCAGTAGGTATCACCAAGCCTCTCTAAAATCATCCTGCATGTTATTTCTTACAGAACAATAGTATTCCATAGCATTCATATACCATAATTTATTCAGCCATTTTCCAATTGATGGGCATCCACTCAGTTTGCAGTTTCTGGCCACCACAAAGATGGTTACCATAAACATTTTTGCACATGTGGTTCCCTTTTTCTCATTTAAGATCTCTCTGGGATATAATCCCATTAGAAACACTTTTGGATCAAAGGGTATGCATAATTTGATAACTTTTTTAACATAGTTCAATCTTTTAAACATATTTTCATGTTTTTCATATGCAAGACAAATCAAACCAAAAGGGAGGAAAAGCATAAAAACAAAAAAAAAATAAACAATCTAAAACCTAAAAACAAAATTGAAAATTCTGTGTTTTAATCTACATTCTATTTCCATAGCTTTTTCTGTAGATGCAGATGACATTTTTCATTACAGGTCTATTGAAATTATCTTGAAATACTATATTGCTAGAAGAGCCAAGCCCATAAAAGTCGATCATCACATAATCTTGCTATTATTATCTACAATGTTTTCTTGGTTCTGCTCATTTTCACTCAGCAACAGTTCATGTAAGTCTTTTTAGACATGTCTGAAATCAGCCTGCTTATAATTTCTTACAGAACAATATTCTATGACATTCCTATACCATAACTTATTCAGTCTTTCCTGAAGTGATGGGCATCCATTCAATTTTGAAAATGTATTTCCTCTACAAAAAGAGCTACTACAAATACTGTTGTGCTTCAGTTTCCTTTTTTCCTCTTTTATGTTTTCTTTGGGATATAGACCAAGTAGTGACAGTGCTGGATAAAAGGGTAGGAACAGTTTGATAGCCAAATTGCTCAGTTCCAAATTGTGCTTCAGAATGTTTGAAACATGTTACAACTCCACCAATAAGGAATTAGTCTCCCAGTTTTCATAAAATGGAGAGCTTTTTTCATAAGGAATTCTTTTGGGGTTGTCTTGGATTTTTATATTGCTGATAATAGTCAAATCATTCATAATAAATCATCTTACAATAATGCTATAACTTTGTACATAATAAATTCCATTTTACATCATTTTCTGCAACTCCAGGTATTTCTAAGAGCATCCTGCACATTAATTTTTATAGCAAAATAATATCCCATCAAATTACATACCAAAATGTGTTCAGCCATTTTCTCTTTGACGTGATCTCTGGAATTTCATTGTAATATTTCTGAAGTTTTTATTTTGGAATCTCTTTCTGAAGGTGATTGATAGATTCTTTCAATTGCTGTTTTACCCAGAAGTTCTAGAATATCACATTTTAACTTCATAATGTCTTGAAATATCATATCTATAGCTATGTTATCCTGGATAAATCACTTAACCAGAATTGCCTCAAAAATAAAAAGAAAGGAAAAGGTGATAAATATGTTCTTATTTTATTTCTTCCCTTTTTTTTTGATTATGACTTTCAGGTAGTCAAATAATTTAAAAATTATCTCTCATTGTTCTATTTTCTAGGTCAATAATTTTTCCAATGATATATTTCATATTGGTTTCTGCTATTTTTCATCTTATTGCTTTTATTTTATTGTTTCCTGATTTCTCACAAAGTCATTAGTTTTCATTTGCTCAAGTCTAATTTATAAGGAATTATTTTCTTCAGCGAGCTTTTATAAGTCCTCTATCTGGTTAGTTTATTTTTATGGACTTCTCTTCAGTGTCTTTTTGTGCCTCTTTGAGCATTTGGTCTACTCTCTTTTCAAAGTTATTTTCTGTATTATTTTCTGTGTCTTCTTTACTAAGGTGATGGATTTTGTTTGTTGATTTTTGTTTTTTCCCTTTGATTTTTCTGATCAATCTTATTTTTCTTTCCAATTTTTCCTTTACTTTTCTTACAAGATTTTCCAAATCCTTTTTAAGCCCTTCCATGGCCTGAGATCAATTAATATTATTCTTGGATGATTTGGAGGTAGGAGTTTTGCTTTTGTTACCTTCTTCTGAATGTGTTTTAATCTTCTTTGTCACCATAATAACTTTCTATAGTGAGAATGTTTCTGTTGTTTCTTCATTTTTCCAGCCTATTTCTTGAGATTTACCTCTTTGGTAATCTGGGGCTCTGCTTTCAAGGTGGAGGATGAACTGTCCCACACTTTAGGGATTTTGTATAGCTGTTTCAGAGATAATTCTATGGACATAAGTTCAGTTCATTGAAGTTGATCTGGTTTAAGGATAGGTGTTCACTACTCTCCTGGTTTTCTGGGGTCTGCTTTATGCTGCTGCAGATTGCACTGGACTGTGTTCCATTCTCACAGAAGTATGACAGCCCTTTCCTGCTGACTTTCTATTTTGATTTTGTCTGGAAAATTATTTCATCTTCTCATTTTGTGGGTTTTTTCACATGAGGAATTATTTTATGATATCATTTAAAGGTCTTCAGAAGAAAATGGGGGAGATTTCAGGTGAGTTGCTCCATTTTCTCTGTCACTTTGTCTCTTTATTCTCATAAATTGCTTTTTCTGTTCATGTTTATTTTATTCTTTCCATAGTATGATTCTTTCCTTAGCTTTTTGGAATTTCTTATTTCTTTATTTCTTACTCATATTGTTCTGTCATTAAAGTCATATACTCTTATGAATTCAACCATTTGTGCAGAGAAAATAAACAATGAAAAACAATGAGTATTATTTTATCTGCCCCTTTTTGTTAAAGATTCAGTTATGGTGGATCACAACCACTCTGGAAAGCAATTTAGAAATATGTATAGAAGCTTATTAAATATCTATATCTTTGACCTATATATTTGGCTGCCAGTCATCGTTAGCAGGGAAGTAAGTGACAAAAAGAGGGGTCTTGTGTATATTAAAATATTTATATAAGCACTCTTTATGATAACAAAAAATTGGAAAATGGATGAAATTTAATTATTCAATGACTAAACAAGTTGTATACATGAATGTTATGAAGTATGATGATCCTGAAGATGGCAGAGAGTAGACAGGTTTTGTCTGAGTTCTTCCTGACTCCCACAAATCAACACCAGATCACACCTCTGAACTGATTTTGGAGTGAGAGAACACACAAATATTTGAAGTGTAACATATTTTCTTTTTTTTTTTTTTTTTTTTTTTTTTTTTTTTTAATTTTTTTATTTAATAATTACATTATATTTACACTCATTTCTGTTCCGATTTTTTTTCCCCTCCCTCCCTCCACCCCCTCCCCTAGATGGCAAGCAGTCCTTTATATGTTGGATATGTTGCAGTATATCCTAGATACAATATATGTTTGCAGAACCGAACAGTTCTCTTGTTGCATAGGGAGAATTGGATTCAGAAGGTATAAATAATCCGGGAAGAGAAACAAAAATGCAGATAGTTCACATTCGTTTCCCAGTGTTCTTTCTTTGGGTGTAGCTGCTTTTGTCCGTCATTTATCAATTGAAACTCAGGTCTCTTTGTCAAAGAAATCCACTTCCATCAAAATATGTCCTCATACAATATCGTTGTCGAAGTGTATAATGATCTCCTGGTTCTACTCATTTCACTTAGCATCAGTTCATGTAGGTCTCTCCAAGCCTCTCTGTATTCATCCTGCTGGTCATTTCTTACAGAACAATAATATTCCATAACATTCATATACCACAATTTACCCAGCCATTCTCCAATTGATGGGCATCCATTCATTTTCCAGTTTCTAGCCACTACAAACAGGGCTGCTACAAACATTTTGGCACATACAGGTCCCTTTCCCTTCTTTAGTATTTCTTTGGGATATAAGCCCAATAGAAACACTGCTGGATCAAAGGATATGCACATTTTGATAATTTTTTGGGCATAATTCCAGATTGCTCTCCAGAATGGTTGGATTCGTTCACAACTCCACCAACAATGCATTAGTGTCCCAGTTTTCCCGCATCCCCTCCAACATTCATCATTATTTTTTCCTGTCATCTTAGCCAATCTGACAGGTGTGTAGTGGTATCTCAGAGTTGTCTTAATTTGCATTTCTCTGATCAATAATGATTTGGAACACTCTTTCATATGAGTGGTAATAGTTTCAATCTCATCCTCTGAAAATTGTCTGTTCATATCCTTTGACCATTTATCAATTGGAGAATGGCTTGATTTCTTATAAATTTGAGTCAGTTCTCTATATATTTTGGAAATGAGGCCTTTATCAGAACCTTTAACTGTGAAAATGTTTTCCCAGTTTGTCGCTTCCCTTCTAATCTTGTTTGCATTAGTTTTATTTGTACAAAGGCTTTTTAATTTGATGTAATCGAAACTTTCTATTCTGTGATCAGTAATGGTCTCTAGTTCATCTTTGGTCACAAATTTCTTTCTCCTCCACAAGTCTGAGAGATAAACTATTCTATGTTCCTCTAATTTATTTATAGTCTCGTTCTTTATGCCTAGGTCATAGACCCATTTTGATCTTATCTTGGTATATGGTGTTAAGTGTGGGTCCATGCCTAATTTCTGCCATACTAATTTCCAATTATCCCAGCAGTTTTTATCAAATAATGAATTCTTTTCCCAGAAGTTAGGGGCTTTGGGTTTGTCAAACACTAGATTGCTATAGTTGACTATTCTGTCTTGTGAGCCTAGCCTTTTCCACTGATCCACTAATCTATTTCTTAGCCAATACCAAATGGTTTTGGTGACTGCTGCTTTATAATATAATTTTAGATCAGGTACAGCTAGGCCACCTTCATTTGATTTTTTTTTCATTAATTCCCTTGAGATTCTCGACTTTTTATTGTTCCATATGAATTTTGTTGTTATTTTTTCTAGATCAATAAAATATTTTCTTGGAAGTCTGATTGGTATAGCACTAAATAAATAGATTAGTTTAGGGAGTATTGTCATCTTTATTATGTTCGCTCGGCCGATCCAAGAGCACTTAATATTTTTCCAATTATTTAAGTCTGACTTTATTTGTGTGGAGACTTTTTTATAATTTTGCTCATATAATTCCTGACTTTCCTTTGGTAGATAGATTCCCAAATATTTTATGGTATCAACAGTTATTCTGAATGGAATTTCTCTTTGTATCTCTTGCTGTTGGGTTTTGTTGGTGATGTATAAAAATGCTGAGGATTTATGGGGATTTATTTTGTAGCCAGCTACTTTGCTAAAATTATGAATTATTTCCAATAGCTTTTTGGTAGAATCTCTGGGGTTCTCTAGGTATACCATCATATCATCTGCAAAGAGTGATAGTTTGGTTTCCTCATTGCCTACTCTAATTCCTTTTATATCTTTCTCGACTCTTATTGCCGAGGCTAGTGTTTCTAATACGATATTAAATAATAATGGTGATAGTGGGCAACCTTGCTTCACTCCAGATCTTACTGGGAAAGGTTCCAGTTTTTCCCCATTGCATATGATGCTTACTGATGGTTTTAAATATATGCTCCTGACTATTTTAAGGAAAAGTCCATTTATTCCTATGCTCTCAAGTGTTTTTATTAGGAATGGATGTTGGATTTTATCAAATGCTTTTTCTGCATCTATTGAGATGATCATGTGGTTTTTGTTTGTTTGGTTATTGATATAGTCAATTATGTTAATAGTTTTCCTAATATTGAACCAGCCCTGCATTCCTGGTATAAATCCTACTTGGTCATAGTGTATTATCCTGGTGACAATTTTCTGTAATCTTTTTGCTAATATTTTATTTAAGATTTTAGCATCAATATTCATTAGGGAGATTGGTCTATAATTTTCTTTCTCTGTTTTCAGCCTACCTGGTTTAGGTATCAGTACCATATCTGTGTCATAAAAGGAGTTTGGTAGGACTCCTTCAATCCCTATTTTTTCAAATAGTTTATATAACATTGGAGTTAATTGTTCTTTAAATGTTTGGTAGAATTCACATGTAAATCCATCTGGTCCTGGGGATTTTTTCTTAGGGAGTTGATTGATAGTTTGTTCTATTTCTTTTTCTGAGATGGGACTGTTTAGGATATTTACTTCTTCCTCTGTTAGTTTGGGCAAGCTGTATTTTTGGAGGTATTTTTCTATTTCATTTAAGTTGTCGAATTTATTGGCATAAAGTTGGGCAAAGTAACTCCTAATTATTGCTCTAATTTCCTCTTCGTTAGTGGTGAGTTCTCCCTTTTCATTTTTAAGACTAACAATTTGATTTTCCTCTTTCCTTTTTTTAATCAGATTTACTAAGGGTTTGTCTATTTTGTTGGTTTTTTCATAGAACCAACTCTTAGTTTTATTAATCAATTCAATAGTTTTTTTACTTTCAATTTTATTGATCTCACCTTTTACTTTTAGAATTTCAAGTTTAGTGTTTGACTGGGGGTTTTTAATTTGTTCCTTTTCTAGCATTTTTAATTGCAAACCCAATTCATTGACCTTCTCTTTCTCTATTTTATACAAATAGGCCTCTAGAGATATGAAATTTCCCCTTATTACCGCTTTGGCTGCATCCCATACATTTTGGTATGATGTCTCATTATTATCGTTTTCTTGGGTGAAGTTATTAATTATGTCTATGATTTGCTGTTTTACCCAATCATTCTTTAGTATGAGATTATTTAGTTTCCAATTATTTTTTGGTCTACTTCCCCCTGCTTTTTTGTTGAATGTAATTTTCATTGCATCGTGGTCTGAAAAGGATGCATTTACTATTTCTGCCTTACTACATTTGAGTTTGAGGTTTTTATGTCCTAATATATGGTCAATTTTTGTATAGGTTCCATGAACTGCTGAAAAGAAAGTGTATTCCTTTCTGTCTCCATTACATTTTCTCCAGAGATCTATCATATCTAGCTTTTCTAGTATTCTGTTTACCTCTTTGACTTCTTTCTTATTTATTTTCTGGTTTGATTTATCTAATTCTGAGAGTGCAAGGTTAAGATCTCCCACTATTATAGTTTTACTGTCTATTTCTTCTTGCAGCTCTCTTAGTTTCTCTTTTAAGAATTTAGATGCTACCCCACTTGGTGCATATATGTTTAATATAGATAGTGCTTCATTATCCATGCTACCCTTTAGCAAGATATAGTGTCCTTCCTTATCTCTTTTGATTAGGTCAATTTTTGCTTTAGCTTGATCTGAGATCAGGATGGCTACCCCTGCTTTTTTGACTTCACCTGAAGCATAGTAGATTTTGCTCCAACCTTTTACCTTTAACCTGCATGTATCTCCCCGCTTCAGGTGTGTTTCCTGTAAACAACATATTGTAGGATTCTGGCTTTTAATCCATTCTGCTAACCGCTTTCTCTTTATGGGGGAGTTTACCCCGTTCACGTTTATGGTTAGAATGACCAATTCTGTATTACTTGCCATCTTGTTAACCCCGGTTTATGCTTTCCTCCCTTCTTTCCCCTTTCCCCCCCTTCCAAGTATTAAGCTTGTGAGCACCCCTTGCTTCTCACAGCCCTCCCTTTTTAGTATCCCTCCCCCCTCCTTAGAGTTCCTCCCCCTATCTTACCCCTTTCCCTCCCAGTTCCCGTATTCCCTTCCCCTTAGCTTATTCCTTCCCTTTCCACTTTTCCCTTCTCACTTTTCAATGAGATGGGAGAAGTTTCACCATAGATTGAATATGTCTTAAGATTTTTCACTTAAAGCCAATTCTGAAGGCAGTAAGATACCCACTATATTCATCCCCCTCCATTCTTTCTCTCAGATATAATAGGTTTCCTATGCCTCTTCATGAGATGTACTACCCCCACTTTACCCTTTTTCTGGTACAATGTCCTTTCCACATCAATTTCTAGAACAAGGTATACATGTATTCTTTATACATCTATATAGTCAAAATATAGTTCCCAAGATTAATCTTTACCTTTTTAGATTTCTCTTGAGTTCTATATTTGTAGATCAAACTTTTTGTTAAGTTCTGGTTTTTTCATCAGAAATAGATGAAATTCGCTTACTTCGTTGAATGTCCATCTTCTTCCCTGGAAAAAGATGCTCATTCTCGCTGGGTAAGTTATTTTTGGTTGCATACCAAGTTCCTTAGCTTTTCGGAATATCATATTCCAGGCCCTTCGATCTTTTAATGTGGATGCTGCCAGATCCTGGGTGATCCTTATTGTGGCTCCTTGATACTTGAATTGGGTTTTTCTAGCCGCTTGCAATATTTTTTCTTTCACCTGAGGGTTCTGGCATTTGGCCACTATATTCCTTGGTGTTTTGATTTTAGGATCCCTTTCAGTGGGTGATCGATGAATCCTTTCAATGTTTATTTTTTCCTCTGTTCCTATGACTTCTGGGCAATTCTCTTTGATAATTTCCTGGAAGACAGTGTCCAGGCTTTTTTTTTCATCATGTTTTTCTGGGAGTCCAATGATTCTCAGATTGTCTCTCCTGGATCTGTTTTCCAGGTCTGTTGTCTTCCCCAGAAGGTATTTCACATTTTTCTCCATTGTTTGATTTTTTTGGATTTGCTTGACTGATTCTTCTTGTCTCCTCGAGTCATTCAATTCCACTTGTTCAATTCTGATTTTCAGTGAAGTATTCTCTTCACTCACTTTTTTAAAATCTTTCTCTAATTGTCCAATTGAGTTCTTTTGTTCTGTGGAATTTTTTTCCATTTCGCCAATTTTGTTTTTTAGAGAGCTGTTTTCTGTTTCCAGTTCACTAATCCTATTTTTCAAGGATTTTACTTCTTTATCCACTCTCTCTTTAACTTTCTCCAGACTCTTTTCCCATTTTTCTTCTAGCTCCCTTGTGAGAGCCTTTTTAATCACTTCTATGAGGTTCATCTGTGCTGAGGAACAGCCGATCTCCTCCTTTGGGGAATCACCTGGGGACTGCCTGTTTTTAGTCTCCTCAGGATTTAGAGTCTGCTCTCTATCTGTATAGAAGCTGTCAAGGGTTAAAGTCCTCTTCAGCTTCTTGCTCATTCTGTCTATTAATCAGAGATAAACTACCAAAGAAAAACAGAAAAAAACTGGAGTCTTTCTTTGGGGGAGGGGCTGGGTGTGTTATCGAGCTTCCTCTACAGACTGCAGGTGGCAGCAGTGAGGCACTAGCAGGACTGTGCTGCGCCTGCGCTCTGAGATCCCAGAGCGTGCTGAGTCACTAAGGGGGGGGAAGGGGGGGGGGGGGGCCAGGTCCTGAGAGACTTCAGCTGTTTGCGGTTGTATTCTTCAGCCCCGGTGTTTTTAGCTTTTCTGCTGGGCTGTTGACTTGCTGCCGGAGGAAATTATCCAAACCTGTAGCGAAGCTCTCCCCGCAGAAACGGCTACGATCACTCTCCACCCCCTCTCCAGTCTGCTCCCGTGCTCTCACTGCCGCTGCCCTCAGCCTGTGCCCGATCTAAAACCGCCCCAGCCCTCCAGTAAAGACAGACCTTTCTTGGCGGATCTCAAGGATGGCTTCTCTTGGTAACTATTTGTGGGTTTTTTTCAGTCAAGCATTGATTCAGAGGCTTGTAATGAAGTGGATAGTGAGAGAAAGCGCGGAGCTTATGCAACTGTGAGCCTCCTCTCCGCCATCTTAACCGGAAGAGTGTAACATATTTTCAATAGAAGATATTTTGAAAGAACTTCAGAAAATCAATGTTTCATTTGGGCATAAGGAAATTGCAAAGCATAGGCACAGAACAGGGATGTAAGGTAGCGTGTCATCCATGTGCATAGGTAATCTACTGGGGGAACCTTATCCAAAATATAGTAACATTAGATTTCTGTCTTGGTTCAGAAACCAGTAAGTCAGCAGATTAGCTAGCTACAGAAGTCAAATAGTAAGCCCCTGAACACCAAAATAGCATGACTTTGCCATGCCCACTGAGAATGGGAAGGAAGTCAGGAACATCTGCCCATGGAAGCATAAAGTTGCTGTTGCCTGTAAAGAAAGGTTAGTGAGATATCTTCTTTTCCCTAAGAGCAGAAATCAATCTTTAAAAATGAGCAAAAAAAAAAAAAGAGTTCTCACCAGATCAATTATGGAGAGAGAAGAACAGACTTCAAATCTTGAGGATATTAAAGGCAAAACATCTCCAGTTGAAGCCCCAAAAGGGTGATAAGAATTATTCCCCATCTCCCCAGGGTCTCTGGAAGAATTCAAAAAAGGATCTTAGAATAGAGTTAAAAGAAAAATGGGGGAAGGGAATGAAAACTTTGCAGGAGAGTTTGGAAAAGGAAACACAGAAATTATCTAAAGAAAAAACCTTAAACATAGATATAGCAAAATACCTCTTTATAAAATAGATTTGACTAAATGAAAAAAGAAAGCAACTCATTAAAAAACAGAATTTTTAAAATGGAAAAAAATCCAATAAAAAGCCCATTTGAAAGTATAATTGGCCAGGTGCAAAAGGAGCTAAAAAAGCTGACTGAAGAAAAAAATTCACAAAAATTAAAATTGAACAAATAGAAGGTCATGATTCAATGACACATCAAGAATCAGCCAACCAAAACAAAACAAAAAATTAAAAATAGAAGAAAATGCAAACTGCCTCATTATTAAAACAATCTAAGAATTTTTAGATTCCTTGAAAACTGTGATGAAAAAAGCAGTCTAGACCACATCTTTTAAGAACTCATCAAGGAAAACTACCTTCATATCTTAGAAATCGAGGATAAAATATCTATTGAAAGAATCCATCAATCACCTCCTAAAAGAGATGCAAAAATAAAAACTGCAAAGAATATTTTAGTTAAATTTCAGAGTTATTAAATCAAGGAGAAAATGATACAAGCACCCAGAAAGAAACCATTCAAATATGAAGGAGCCACAATAAAGATTACTCAGGACCTAGCTTCCACTTAAAAGGATTGAAGGGCCTGGAATACAATATTCCAAAGGGCAAAAAAGATTGGATTGCAGCCAAGAATCAACTATCTGGCAAAATTAAGCAGTATCTTTCAAGGGAAAAGAGAGACATGCAATGAAACAGGTGAATTTCATTTATTTATGATGAAAAGGCAAGAACTAAATAGAAAATTGGATTTTCAAAATCAGAAGTCAGGAGAAGCATAAAAACTTAAAAAGGAAAGAAAATAATTAATTGTTTATTTTAAAAGTTAAAAAGTTTACATCTATATAGGGGAAGATGATATGGCTAACTTCTGAGAACTGTATCTCTGGATATATATTAGAGATGATATAAAATTGGAAACCAAAGTTGGAAAGGGAATTGTACTGGAAGAAGAAGAAAATAGAGGTAAAATTAAGTAAATTACATCTCATGAAGAGGCAAAGAAAAACCTATTACAAAGGAAAGAAATAACAGAGTGCGATGAGTATTGTGGGAAGGGAAACAGGAGAAGAAAGGGGAGAGAAAACAAATAGAATGTGAAAGGAATAGTGACATGGGATGGGCTGCAAAAAAGGAGGGATGCTTGAGGGAGTATGTGGTCAGAAGCAAAACATTAGAGAGGAAAGAAAGGGAGAAAGGAAAGAGAAAGGGAGAAAATAAGATGACAGGAAATGCAGAGTTAGTCATTTTAACTGTTAATGTTCATGAAATGAACTTTTCTATAAAATGGAAGTGAATAGCAGACTGCATTGAAGTTTGAATCCTACATTATGGTGTTTACAAGAAAGACATTTAAAGCATAAAGGTCAAGGAAAAGGTAAAAGGCTAGACCAGAATCTATTATTTTTCAGCTGAAGTAAAAAAAAAGAAAAGAAAAGAAAAGAAAAAAAGCAGGGATAACAATCTTGATCTCAGATCAAGCAAAAGCAAAATCAGATTTAATTAAAAGAGATAAATATGGAAACTAAATTTTGCAAAAGGGTACCATAGATAAAAACTAATATCAATTCTAAACATCTATGCACCAAATGGTAGAACATCCAAAAACACAGAGGAGAAGTTAAGAGAGTGGCAAGAAGAATTAGACATCAAAACTATATTAATGGGGGTTATCAAACTTGCTCTCTGAGAACTACATAAATTGGACCACAAAATAAATGATAAAGAAGTTAAGGGAGTAAATATAATTAATTTAAAATAAGGTGTTATAGATCTTTGGAAAAAATTGAATGGAGACATAAAGGAATATATATTTTTTTCCTGGTAGTACATGGAATCTACCCAAAATTTGATTATGTATTAGTACATAAGAACCTCAAAATCAAATACTGAAAGGCAGAAATGGTAAATATATATTTTTCAAATCATAACGCAATAAAATTGAATATAATAAAAAGCTAGAGGAAAATAAACTAAAAATTAAATGGAAACTAAATAATCTAATCATAAAGAATGAGTGGGTAAAACAACAAATCAGACTCAAATGACAATTTCATCTAAGAGAATAACAATAATGATAGAACAAATCAGAATTTATAGGATACAAAGTAATGAATAGAGCAAGTTTTACATCTCTACATGCTTATTTGCATAAAATAGAGCAAGAGAAGTTCAATGGATTGAACTAAACCAAACTAAAAAAGCTAGGAAAAGAACTAGCTAAAAATCCCCAATTAAATACCATATTTGAAATTCTAAAAATAAATGGAAGATTAATAAAATTGAAAGCAAGAAAACTATTGAACTAATAAACAAAACTAAGATATGGTTTTATGAAAAAAAATCAGAATAAAAACAATTTAGTTAGTTTGATAAGAAAAAGGAAAGAAGAAAATCAAATTGTTAGTATCAAAAATAAAAAGGATGAATTTTTTTTTATAAATGAAGAAGAAATCAGAGTAAAAATTAGGAGCTAACTTGCCCAGCACTATCAGTAAATCTGATAATCTTAGTGAAATGGATGAGTACCTACAAAAATATAGGTTGCCCAAATTAACAGAGCAGAAAATAAATTATTTAAGTAGTCCTATTTCAGAAAAAGAAATTTAAGAATTCCCTAAGGAAAAATCTTCAGGGCCATATAGATTTATATGTGAATTCTACCAAACATTTAAATAACAATTGATTTCAATACTAGGCAAAGTATTTGCAAAAATAGGGAAAGGAGTTCTACAAAATTCCTTTTAAGACACAGATATGATGCTGCTATCTAAATCAGTTAGGGCCAAAACAGAGAAAGAGAATTATAGACCAATTTCCTTAATGAATATTGATACAAAAATCTTAAATAATATGTTGGCAAAGAAATTACAATAAATTATCACCAGATTAATACACCATAAACAAATAGGATTTATACCAGGAATAGGAAAACTATTAACATAATTGGCTATATTAATAATGAAACAATCAAAAGTCATTGGATTATCTCAAGAGATGCAGAAAAAGCATTTGATATAATCCAACCAGCCATTCCTAATAAAAACACTAGAAAGCAGAAGAATAAATGCAGCTATTCTTAAAGTTTCCAGTAGCATCTAATTAAAACTATAAGCAAGCATCATCTGTAATGGGAATAAACTAAAAGCTTTTCCGATAAGATCAGGGGTGAAATAAGACTATCCACTCTTACCATTACTATTCGATATTGTGTTAGCATTATTAGCTTTAGCAATAAGAGAAGAAAAAGAAATTAAGGAAATTAGAGTGGGTGATATGATGGTATACTTAAAGGATCAATTAAAATTACTAGAAATAATCCACAACTTTAACAGAGTTGCAGGATACAGAATCAATCCACTTAAATCATCATTTTTATATGTTACCAACAAAGTCAAGCAACAAGAGATACAAAGAGAAATTCCCTTTAAAATAACTCTAGATAATATAAAATAGTTAGAAATCTATCTGCCAAGGCAACATCAGGAACTATATGAACACAATTACAAAACACTTTTCCCACAAATAAAGTCAGATCTGATCAACTGGGAAAATATCAAGGACTCATGGGTAGGTCGAGCAAATATAATAACAAAGTCAATATTACCTAAATTAATTTACTTATCCAGAGTCATACCAATCAAACTCCCAAGAAATTACAGAGCTTTAAAAATAGTAACAAAGTTCATCTGGAAGAATAAAAGATGAAGAATTTCAAGGGGATTACAAAAACATGCAAATATAAATGGCCTTGCTGTAACAGATGTCAAACTATATTATAAAGCAACCAGGTTCAAAAATGTTTGGTACTGGATAAGAAATAGAATATTCAATCAATGGAATAGATCAGTTTCTCGATACACAAGAGTTAATGACTATAGTAATCCAGTGTGTGATAAACTCAGAGATCCCCAGATTCTGGAACAAAAACTCATTATTTTACCAAAATTGCTGGGGAGATTAGAAATTAATATGGCAGAAATTAAGCATTTACCTACACCTAATACCTTTACCAAGATAAAGTCAAAATGAGTTCATGATTTAGACATACAGAGTGATAGTAATACATACATGTGTATATATGTGCAAAACATATGTGTGTATGTATGTATATGTGTGTGTATATATATATATATATATATATATATACATATATATATATATATGTATATATATACATACTCATGTTTCCCCGATAATAAGACCTATCCCAAAAATTAGCCCTCCCCTTACTGTGTAAGATTCCTCTAAAATAAGCTCTCCCCCCAAAATAAGCCCTATTGAGATTGCTACTGTAGTGAAGGTGATCCCCTGCACTACACACTATATTACGGTACCCTCTAAGCGGGAGTGAGGGGGCATGATGGAGGATAAAAGGGGCATGATGGAGAATAAAAGAAGAACTCAGGGGGCATCATGGAGGATAGAAGGAGCACTCAGGGAGCATGATGGGGTTAAAACATTATTGAGGAGCATGATGGAGTGAAAAGCAGGACTGATGGTCATAATTTTATTATTCTATCTGTTTTGACCCCCAGACATGAGTACAAAAAGGAAGAGCTATACGAGTACAAGAAAGCAATTGTAGAGGAGTCACATGGCAAGAATCTTGCCGTTTTCTGTAAAGAAAAACTTTTGGATCTTCAAATGGTCAGAAAATGGAGAGCAAATTATAATAACCTCAATCAACAGGTGGATGAGGGAAAAGGGAAAAAGCGCAGGTCTAGATCAGGTCGGCAACCCTTATATTCTGACTTGGAGATCCTGGTTGGTGAATGGATTGCTGACAGGAGAGCAAAGGCCTTGGTTGTGCGCAAGGCTGATATTCAAGCATTTGCCTTTTCAATGGCACCAGAGTTTGAAATGGTCTCAGAAGGATTCAAAGCATCACAACACTGGTTGGACGGTTTCCTTCAGCGGTATGAACTGTCCCTAAGAAGATCAATAACACTGTTTAAACTGGAAGATGCTGAAGTTATTAAACGTGCACTTGCATTCAAGTCCTTTATTGATAGGATCCACATTTCCAAGTACCAAACCTGCAATAGGATTGCTATGGATGAAACTACAGTGTTTATGAGACAAGGATCTCAAACAATCATTCATCACAGGAGTGCAACGTCAATCTACATTCCCACCACTGGCTATGAAAGTGCACGGGTCACCTGTGTTTTGGCAATTCGTTTGGATGGAAAGAGAGCCACACCTCTAATCATCAGTAAGGGCAAGAAAGATAAGATTGAACATGTATCAGGCATTTACGTTCTTGAAACCGAAAAAGCCTGGTGTACACAAACCATTATAGAAAGTGGGTTGATTTAATGCTGCCACTTGTTATGCAAAGAGTCTGATAATCTGGGATTCAGCCAGCACTCACCGCGCTAAAGAAATGAAGAACTTCTTTGCAGAGAGAAGAATAGATCAAGTAATGATTCCAGCAGGAATGACTGCCTATCTCCACACCCTTGATATTGCAATAAACAAGCCATTCAAGGACCATTTGCACATGGAAGTCAATGACTACATTGAAAATAGAATGAAAAGAAATCAGCATGGAAACTTTGTGAAGCCCTGTCTGCAAGAAGTCGTGACTTGGGTGAAGAAGTCATGGGATAAAATTACTGACAGCTGTGTCACCAAGGCACTACGAGCAGGTTACCTGGACAAGACATGTTCATTTAAAGAGAGTTATATTGCTGGACATGACAGATTGGGTCCACTTCTTCTAAAGGAAATAGAGGCACAAGACATCCAGGACGGAATTCAGGGTATGGACACTTATGACGATATTGTTGAAGAAGATGACATGATCATTATTGAATAAAGGTACTTTTTTTTTGTTCACATTTACCTGTTTATTAAAATTGCTGTCAATGTTCATTAAAATAAGCCCTCCCCTGAAAATAAGCCCTCTGGTGTTTTTCTGTCCAAAAAAATTAATAAGACAGTGTCTTATTATCGGGGAAACACGGTATACATACACACACACACACACACACACACACACACACAAACAAACAAATTAGAAGAACAAAGTATATTCTACCTCTCAGATCTGTGGAGAAGAAAGGAATTTGTGGCCAAAGAAGAATTAGAATATATTATCGAATCCCAAATGGATACTTTTGATTATATCATGTTTAAAAGTTGTTGTATAAACAAATCCAATGTAGACAAGATTAGACAGGAAGTAATAAACTGGGTACACTTTTTTTTATGATCAAGGGATCTGATAAGACATTATTTCTAAAACAGAGAGAATTGACTCAAATTTATAAGAATTCAAGACATTTTCTTATTGATGAGTGGTCAAAGGATATGAACAGACAATTTTGAATTGAAGAAATTAAAACCATTTCTAGTCATATGAAAAAATGCTCTAAATCACTATTGATCAGAGAAATGTAAATTAAGGCAACTCTGAGCTACCACTGCAAACCTCAAAGATTACCTAAGAGGAAATGACAAGATAATGATGAATGTTGGATAGGATGTAGGAAAACTGAAACAGTAATAAATTGTGGTGGAGTTGTGAACTGATCCAATTCTGGAGAGTAATTTGGAACTATGCCCCAAGGGCTATCAAACTGTGCATACCTTTTGATCCAGCAGTGTATCCATTGAGTTTGTATCCCAAAGATACAGGACCCACATGTGCAAAAATGTTTGTAGAACCCTTTTTTGTAGAGGCAAGAAACTGGAAACTGAGTAGATGGCTATCCATTGGAGAATGATTGCTTAAGTTAATGGTATATGAATGCTATGGAAAATTATTGTTTTATAACAAATGTTGATGGACAGCTAGGTAATGCAGTGAATAGAGCACCAGCCCTTAATTCAAGAGGACCTGAGTTCAAATTTGGCTGCAAACACTTAACACTTCCTAGCTGTGTGACTCTGGGCAAGTCACAATCATAATTGCCTCAAAAAATAAAAAGTGGAGTTGAATGATTTCAGAGAGGGGCTTGGAGAGATTTACATGAACTGATGATGCTAAGCGAAGTGAATAAAACCAGGAGAACATTGTGCATGGTAACAAGATTATACAATGATCAATTCTGATGGACCTGGCTCTTTTCAACAGCAAGGTGGCTCATGCTAATTGCAATAGTCTTGTGATGGAGTGAGCCATCCAGAGAGAGTACTGTGGGGACTAAGTATATATCACAACATAATATTTTAACTTTTTAAAAAAATTTTTGCTTACTTTTTGTTTTCTTTCTAATTTTGTTTTCTTTTTGATTTGATTTTTCTTGTGCAGTATGATATTTGTGGAAATATGTATAAAAGAATTGCACATGTTTAACATATTTTTTATTACTTGTTATCCAGGGGAGGAGGTGGGAGAAAGAGGTGGGAAAAAATTTTGGAACACAAAGTTTAGCAAGGATTAATGCAGAAAATTATGTATGTATATGTTTTGGAAATAAAAAGCTTAAATTAAAAAAAAAAAAAAGAAATACTCTGATCCTGCAAGAAATTGTTATCACGATTAACAAAGAAAGCATCGCAAGTCATTAACTATTGCAGTGAATTGAGCAGGGTGAGAAAAACAATAAACACAGTAAAAATCAAAATAGCAACAAAACAAAGTAGTTAATACTTTATGCTGAAAAGTTATAATGACAAAGTTTTTTGTTTTTTTTTGTTTTTTTTTGTTTTTGTCTCCCTTGGGATTATTTGGGAAAAGAAATCTTTCCTATTTCTTTGTAGATGTAAGGATACATCTGTATATAAGTGTGTACAATGAAGCCTGCTTTCTATGCATTAGTAGACTTGTAAGCATTCAATTATTGATATATGCATTATTCTCAAATTACCTTGCTGTATGAAAACATACAATTATTTTGTATCAATCATCAACATAAGGAATAATATCAAACATCAAAATAAGGAATGTCAAGTGAAAAATGAAGATGAAAGAATATCAATTCTCATAGTTTTTGCCTAATTTTTTAATTCATTAGTTTTGTCACTATTTAAAATAATAACTTTGACTTATGGGATGACCAAGATAATAATGAGAGTCACAATATGATAGAGAAATTTGTTTTTTCCTTTTGTGAATATGATATGCTTACTTTTACACAAGCAATGGACTTTTGTGTTTAAAAAAAGAAAAGAAAAGAAAAAAGAAAAATTCTGAAAAAACTGTGCACAGAATACTTTGGATTGACCTAGAAATAGTCTTCATCAAGACAGTTATGTCAGTGTCTTTGATTAAAACCACTCTTAGAGGTAGCTGTGAGCTCTTCCACCCAGCGTGCACTTGCCTCCTCCCTGCCTCCAGGTGCGGCACCACCTCCTCTCTCTTAAGGGTTTAAACTTGCCACTTCAAAGTTCGCCATGGATGATGATATTGCTGCTCTCGTTGTTGACAATGGCTCCGGAATGTGCAAAGCTGGCTTTGCAGGAGACGATGCCCCTTGGGCTGTGTTCCCTTCCATTGTTGGGTGCCCCAGACATGAGGGTGTGATGGTGGGCATGGGCCAGAAAGATAGCTATGTGGGGGATGAGGCCCAGAGCAAGAGAGGTATTCTGAACCTGAAGTATCCCATTGAACATGGTATTGTCACCAACTGGGATGACATGGAGAAGATCTGGCATCACACTTTCTACAATGAGCTCCGTGTGGCCCCTGAGGAGCACCTGTGCTGCTCACAGAAGCTCCCCTGAACCCCAAAGCCAACAGAGAAAAGATGACTCAGATTATGTTTGAGACCTTCAACACCCCAGCCATGTACGTTGCCATCCAGGCTGTGCTGTCCCTGTATGCCTCTGATCGTACCACTGGTATTGTGATGGACTACAGTGATGGTGTGACCCACACTGTGCCCATCTATGAAGGTTATGCCCTTCCCCATGCCATCCTCCATCTGGATCTGGCTGGCCGTGATCTGACGGACGACCTCATGAAGATCCTGACCGAGAGAGGGTACAGCTTCACTACCACAGCTGAGAGGGAAATTGTACGTGACATCAAGGAGAAGCTGTGTTATGTCGCCCTAGACTTTGAACAGGAGATGGCCACTGCTGCATCTAGCTCCTCTCTGGAAAAGAGCTACGAGCTTCCTGATGGTCAGGTTATCACCATTGGCAATGAGTGGTTCCGATGCCCAGAAGCTCTCTTCCAACCATCTTTCTTAGGTATGGAATCATGTGGAATCCATGAAACTACCTTCAACTCCATCATGAAGTGTGATGTTGACATCCGTAAGGATCTGTATGCTAATACCGTATTGTCTGGTGGTACCACCATGTACCCAGGCATTGCTGACAGGATGCAAAAGGAGATTACAGCCCTAGCCCTCAGCACAATGAAAATCAAGATCATTGCCCCCCTGAGCGCAAATACTCTGTCTGGATTGGAGGTTCCATCTTGGCCTCTCTTTCCACCTTCCAGCAGATGTGGATCAGCAAGCAGGAGTATGATGAATCTGGGCCCTCCATTGTCCACCGCAAATGCTTCTAAATGGACTGTTTGTGTTTTTTTTGTTTTTTTTTTGGTTGGTTTTTTCAAAGGGTGTGACATGATAATTGCCCAAAAGAGATGAGATTGGCATGGCTTTATTTGTTTTGTTTTGTTTTTTGTTTTGTTTTGTTTTTGTTTTTGTTTTTGTTTTGTTTTTTTGGCGCTTGACTCAGGATTTAAAAACTGGAATGGTGAAGGTGATGAGCAGTCTAAGTATGTTGGAGGCAAACATCCCCATAGTTCTACAGTGCGTCTTCAGGACTCTGATTGTACATTTGTTTTTGTTTTTTTTTAAGTCATTCCAAATATTGTATAATGCATTGTTACAGAGTTACTTGCCTCTATGAAGGCTGTCCTGCTCTTACACACAGAGCAAAGGAGCTACTTAACAAAAATCCAGGCGGGGAGAGAGGGGGGGAGGAGGGAAGGTACTAGTATTGCTTTACATGTAAATTATGTAATCCTTTAAAACAAACAAAAAAACTTTTTGTATCTTCCGCCTTAATACTTGTTCCTTTTTTTTAATTGTCAGAGCCATAAAGAATGGCCCCCTAAATTCCCTCCCTGCCCTCAACATAGATGTGAATGAAGACTTAACAAGTCTCCCGCCGAGTTTTGAGATTGGTGCCAGTACTTGGGGGAGGGGAGGAGCTTTACCTGTACACTGACTTAAGACCAGTTCAAATAAAAGTGCACATGTTAAAGAAACTTGGCCAAAAAAAAAAAAAAAAAAAAAAAAAAAAAAAACACTCTTAGATATGGATCCTACAAAGCCATTTAGGATCCTGTAACTGTCATTAATAAGAGCATTATTGATACGCCACTGTAGTTCTTCTGAGAATGTACTACTTCTGCTGACTAGGATAAACCATAAGTCATTACTGCAACCACAACTGAGAAAGCTCTGTTCATTTTTTTTTTTTGTATTAAGTTTGCTGAAAAGTCTTGTTTCCTATATTCCCATATTACCTCACAGTAGATTCTAAATTGTTTTCAATGCTCTGGGCAGATGGACATTTGAGAATAGGCATTTCCAAAAATAAAGCAATAGTGATTTTCTGAAAGGTTAAAACTGTATATACAATTAAGTTGCACACACAACTTGAAGACTTCCTCAAGATGTTTAAATGTGGCATTGTAAAGGTTCTTTTGAGCTATGATGGACAGCTGCTGATCATCCTAGTACAATCTCAGATTATATTGTTTCCCATCATGGCAGGCCTATCAGTTTATCATTTGTGCAGTTTCTTGCACATAGATTAATATGGCTGGTTTGTGGCATGTGTGAAATTTCATTGAATTTGAATAACCTTGTGTCAAGCAAAAAATATTTTATTTGCACAAAGGTAGTACGGAGCCATTAGTGAACAATTTAAAGTTGACATGTTTAAAACTAGAGGCTTAAAGTTTTAGAGATAGAAAGGACCTTAGAATCCATCAGGAATCCATACTTCATTTTACAGATTATTAAACTTTGTCTTTAAGAAGTTGTGATATACCTAGAATTATACAGCTAGTAAGTTTTAAAACTGAATTTGAACTCAGGTCTTCCTAAATACAAAATCAGTGCTCTATTTACTATGCCAGATACCCTGCTTTTGAGAAATTTGAGGAAGTAGAAATGCTTTACCTACCAAATGCAGTCATTGTCTGAAAGGGTTATTTGATCTCACCTGTCTCTGTTTCTCTCTCTGTCCTTGTTTCTCTCTCTCTCTCTCTTTCTCTCTTTTTCTCTCTCTCTTAAATTTACATAAAAATCCATTCTTTTTATTTTTCTAGATTAGGGAAATTGAAGATTCTTTGTCTAAATACCCAAAGATAGACTTTAGAAGATCTGGATTTGAGTTGTTGGACCTACAGGATAAGAAAAAAAAAAAAAAAACTACCAAAATAAAACAAAGCAAAATTTGTACTGAAGGTTATAATATTTGCATGAGAAGTTGAAAGATTGAGAAAATATTATTTGAAAGGCAAAATAATGCATTGCCAGTACTCAGCAACTGTTTAACGAGGTGTTTCATATAAGAAGCTCTAATATCCATGTTCACATGGTGAACCTGAAATCATTAGAGTTGAAAATGATAGGTCTTTCATTCATCTTTTCTTTCTGAGTAAAGCTGTCTGCAAATTTTCTTTCTCATATATAGAAATATAACTGAAGAATATCCCTACAGGAGCACGGGAATGAAAATTTAAAAAGGACTAACAAATAGAAAAATGAAAAGGAATGGTCTACAATAATATTTATTAATCAATGACAGTAGATCATAAATTTATGTTCTAGCATCATAAAGTGCTTTGTGATACATTATAAAAATACATACAAAAATAAATTTAGGATTACCACAGTTGTACCAATGCAAATACACTCACAGTCGTCAATAATAATAACTGACATTTTATATAGATTTTTAAGACTTGAGAAGTATTTTGAAGTATCATTTTATTGTTACACCTACCCTGAGAGGGAAGTATTATTATTATCCCTATTTTATATATAAGGAAACCAACAAGCAAAGATTAAATTACTTGCCTAGGATAATACAACAGTTCAGTATCCAAAGATATGTTTGAACTCAGTAATCCTAACTATTGGTCCAGCAATTTATCCACTGTATTATCAGACACAACACATATTCTAAAGGTCACTGAAATATATATATATATATATATATATATATATATATATATATAAAATTATTGGGGAAAATCATATAAATGAAATATATATTATGAAAACATTAGTACTGATCCATTTTGCTAATCTCTCACATCTACAAAATGAACATGAAAATCTATATATCAATGGAGATAGGGATATACATACAAGTATAGATAGGGATATAAATAAAGGTCATCTATGATGAAATAATGGAAAGAAAAGAAGCAAGTTTTAACAAAATATATTCTGCAAATCACATTTTTGTATTACACATGGTGCCAACATTTAAGAAATCATTGTAAATTTCCAATCCAAGAGAGATCTTAAAGGAAAGAAAGGGATCCACATGTGCAAAAATGTTTGTGGCAGCCCTTTTTGTAGTGACAAGAAATGGGAAACTGAGTGGACGCTCATGAATTGGAGAATGACTAGAATAAGTTATGAATGCTATGGAATATTATTTCTGTATAAGAAATAATTAACAAGATGATTTCAGAAAGGCCTGGAGAGACTTACATGAACTGATGCTAAATGAAATGAGCCAAACCATGAGATCATTGTACACAGTAACAAGATTATATGATCAATTCTGATGGATATGACTCTTTCCAAAAATGAGATGATTCAGACTAGTTCCAATAATCTTGTGATAAAGAGAGCTATCTACACTCAGAAAGAGGACTTTTGGGAAGTGAGTGTGGACAACAACATAGCATTTTCACTCTGTTGTTTGCATGCATTTTGTTTTCTTCCTCAGTTTTTTTTTTCCTTCTTGATCCAATTTTTCTTGTGCAGCAAGATAACTGTATAAATACATATACATATATTGAAATTAACATATATTTTTAACATATTTAACCTGCCATCTAGGGAAGGGAGTGGTGGGAAGGAGAAGAAAATTTGAAACACAAGGTTTTGTAAGGGTCAATGTTTAAAAATTACCTATACATATGTTTTCTAAATTAAAAAAAAAACTTTAATAAAAAAACCAACAGACAAACAAAAAGGAATCACTATACAATTGTTGTTGATTTAAAAAAAAAAAGATATTTGAATCAGGAAACAAAAATGAAGTATTTACAATGTCTTCCAATATACATACACATTACAATGAAACAAAATTCCCTGAAAAAATAAAACATTACTTTGTTCAACTCGCCTCTGATTATTATCAAATCATCCATGAAATAGGGAAATGTACATTTGTCAAATATATTTGTCATTGTCAGAAAAAAAATCCGTCATAATGTCCAAATATTCATAGAGTTCAAGAATCCCCTCTTATTTAGTAAGATGCACTAGTTGATCATTTGCAGATGACACTATTCTGAATGCATGAACATCTGAAACATTGCAATGTCTCTGAAATGAAATTCATGGCTTACTTACAAGAAGTTTGCTTGGCTATACATAATAGAAAATCTAAGTGAATGAAGAATGCCTTTTGTCCAGATTACAGCTTGCAGTTAGATAAATATCTCATCCAGCTGGTCCATTGGTGCGTATTATCTCAAACAAGCAATAAACACAGAAAATAAAATGGACCTAGTATTAAATAAGAGGAAAATAATGGAGCAGGATTGTATGTGGGAAATTTTGCAATGTGTTGAATAACCCCAACCTTCTCTATGAATTTTTTTTTTCTTTTCAATATTAGTATTCTTCTAGTGGTGATGGCATTTATCTCAGAATCATGGTGAGCCATAAACACTAAAGAATTAGAAGTGTGGGTCACTCAGAGAGTAAGGAAGAGATGGATGGAGGGTACAGAGTCAGTAGCATATTAGCAATGAAAAATTGTGCATAAGAAGAGGCATAAAAGCCATCATCAAAGAGATATATGATCAGATGAGAAAAATTAGTGGATTGTTAATATAGAGAAAATCAAGGGTAACAAAGAAACAATTCACAAACTTGTATACATTTAATGTTTTTTTTTTAATTTTATTTTATTTAATAATAACTTTGTATTGACAGAATCATGCCAGGGTAATTTTTTACAACATTATCCCTTGCACTCGCTTATGTTTCGTTTTTTCCCCTCCTTCCCTTCACCCCCCCCCCAAGATGGCAAGCAGTCCTATATATGTTAAATATATTGCAGTATATCCTAGATATAATACATATTTGCAGAACCAAACAGTTCTCCTGTTGCACAGGGGGAATTGGATTCAGAAGGTAAAAATAACTCGGGAAGAAAATCAAAAATGCAAATAGTTCACATTCGTTTCCCAGTGTTTCTTCTTTGGGTGTAGCTGTTTCTGTCCATCATTTATCCATTGAAACTCAGTTAGGTCTCTTTGTCATAGAAATCCACTTGCATCAGAATACATCCTCATACAATATCGTTGTCAAAGTGTATAATGATCTCCTGATTCTGCTCATCTAACTTAGCAACAGTCCATGTAGGTCTCTCCAAGCCTCTCTGTATTCATCCTGTTGGTCATTTCTTACAGAACAATAATATTCCATAACATTCATATACCACAATTTACCCAGCCATTCTCCAATTGATGGGCATCCATTCATTTTCCAGTTTCTAGCCACTACAAACAGGGCTGCTACAAACATTTTGGCACATACAGGTCCCTTTCCTTTTTTTTAGTATCTCTTTGGGGTATAAGCCCAATAGAAACACTGCTGGATCAAAGGATATTCAGTTTGATAACTTTTTGGGCATAATTCCAGATTGCTCTCCAGAATGGTTGGATTCGTTCACAACTCCACCAACAATGCATCAGTGTCCCCGTTTTCCCACACCCCCTCCAACATTCATTATTATTTTTTCCTGTCATCTTAGCCAATCTGACAGGTGTGTAGTGAAATCTCAGAGTTGTCTTAATTTGCATTTCTCTGATCAATAGTGATTTGGAACACTCTTTCATGTGAGTGGTAATAGTTTCAATTTCATCATCTGAAAATTGTCTGTTCATATCCTTTGGCCATTTATCAATTGGAGAATGGCTTGATTTTTTATAAATTTGAGTCAGTTCTCTATATATTTTGGAAATGAGGCCTTTATCAGAACCTTTAATTGTAAAGATGTTTTCCCAGTTTGTTGCTTCCCTACTAATCTTGTTTGCATTCGTTCTGTTTGTACAAAGGCTTTTTAATTTGATATAATCAAAATTTTCTATTTTGTGATCAGTAATGGTCTCTAGTTCATCTTTGGTCACAAATTTCTTTCTCCTCCACAAGACTGAGAGATAAACTATCCTATGTTCTTCTAATTTATTTATAATCTCGTTCTTTATGCCTAGATCATGGACCCATTTTGATCTTATCTTGGTATACGGTGTTAAATGTGGGTCCATGCCTAATTTCTGCCATACTAATTTCCAGTTATCCCAGCAGTTTTTGTCAAATAATGAATTCTTATCCCAAAAGTTAGGATCTTTGGGTTTGTCAAACACTAGATTGCTATAGTTGACTATTCTGTCTTGTGAACCTAACCTTTTCCACTGATCAACTAATCTATTTCTTAGCCAATACCAAATGGTTTTGGTGACTGCTGCTTTATAATATAATTTTAGATCAGTTACAGCTAGGCCACCTTCATTTGATTTTTTTTTCATTAATTCCCTTGAGATTCTCAACTTTTTATTGTTCCATATGAATTTTGTTGTTATTTTTTCTAAATCATTAAAATATTTTCTTGGAAGTCTGATTGGTATAGCACTAAATAAATAGATTAGTTTAGGGAGTATTGTCATCTTTATTATATTTGCTCGGCCTATCCAAGAGCACTTAATATTTTTCCAATTATTTAAGTCTGACTTTATTTGTGTGGAAACTTTTTTTGTAATTTTGCTCAAATAATTCCTGACTTTCCTTTGGTAGATAGATTCCCAAATATTTTATGCTATCAACAGTTATTTTGAATGGAATTTCTCTTTGTATCTCTTGCTCTTGGATTTTGTTGGTGGTGTATAAAAATGCTGAGGATTTATGGGGATTTATTTTGTAGCCAGCTACTTTGATAAAATTATGAATTATTTCTTTTTTTTTAATTAAAATTTTATTTTATTTAATAATAACTTTGTATTGACAGAATCCATGCCAGGGTAATTTTTTACAACATTATCCCTTGCACTCGCTTATGTTTCGTTTTTTTCCCCTCCCTCCCTCCACCCCTCCCAAGATGGCAAGCAGTCCTATATATGTTAAGTATGTTGCAGTATATCCTAGATATAATACATATTTGCAGAACCGAACAGTTCTCCTGTTGCACAGGGAGAATTGGATTCAGAAGGTAAAAATAACTCGGGAAGAAAATCAAAAATGCAAATAGTTCACATTTGTTTCCCAGTGTTCCTTCTCTGGGTGTAGCTGTCTCTGTCCATCATTTATCCATTGAAACTCAGTTAGGTCTCTTTGTCATAGAAATCCACTTCCATCAGAATACATCCTCATACAATATCGTTGTCGAAGTGTATAATGATCTCCTGGTTCTGCTCATCTCACTTAGCATCAGTCCATGTAGGTCTCTCCAAGCCTCTCTGTATTCATCCTGCTGGTCATTCCTTCCAGAGCAATAATATTCCATAACATTCATATACCACAATTTACCCAGCCATTCTCCAATTGATGGGCATCCATTCATTTTCCAGTTATTATGAATTATTTCTAATAGCTTTTTAGCAGAATCTCTGGGGTTCTCAAGGTATACCATCATATCATCTGCAAAGAGTGATAGTTTGGTTTCCTCATTGCCTACTCTAATTCCTTTAATATCTTTCTCAACTCTTATTGCCGAGGCTAGTGTTTCTAATAAAATATTGAATAATAATGGTGATAGAGGGCAACCTTGCTTCACTCCAGATCTTACTGGGAAAGGTTCCAGTTTTTCGCCATTGCATATGATGCTTACTGAAGGTTTTAAATATATGCTCCTGACTATTTTAAGGAAAAGTCCATTTATTCCTATGCTCTCAAGTGTTTTTATTAGGAATGGATGTTGGATTTTATCCAATGCTTTTTCTGCATCTATTGAGATGATCATACGGTTTTTGTTTGGTTGGTTATTGATATAGTCAATTATGTTAATAGTTTTCCTAATACTGAACCAGCCCTGCATTCCTGGTATAAATCCTACTTGGTCATAGTGTATTATCCTGGGGATGATTTTCTGTAATCTTTTTGCTAATATTTTATTTAAGATTTTAGCATCAATATTCATTAGGGAGATTGGTCTATAATTTTCTTTCTCTGTTTTCAGCCTATCTGGTTTAGGTATCAGTACCATGTCTGTGTCATAAAAGGAGTTTGGTAGGACTCCTTCAATCCCTACTTTTTCAAATAGTTTATTTAGCATTGGAGTTAATTGATCTTTAAATGTTTGATAGAATTCACATGTAAATCCATCTGGTCCTGGGGATTTTTTCTTAGGGAGTTCATTGATAGTTTGTTCTATTTCTTTTTCTGAGATGGGACTGTTTAGGATATTTACTTCTTCCTCTGTTAGTTTAGGCAAGCTATATTTTTGGAGGTATTCTTCTATTTCATTTAAGTTGTCGAATTTATTGGCGTAAAGTTGGGCAAAGTAACTCCTAATTATTGCTCTAATTTCCTCTTCGTTAGTGGTGAGTTTTCCCTTTTCATTTTTAAGACTAACAATTTGATTTTCCTCTTTCCTTTTTTTAATCAGATTTACTAATGGTTTGTCTATTTTGTTGGTTTTTTCATAGAACCAACTCTACATTTTATTAATTAATTCAATAGTTTTTTTTTTTTTTACTTTCAATTTTATTTTATTTTTTTATTATTTTTTTATATTTTTGTTTTTTATTTAATGATTACTTTATATTGACAACATTATCCCTTGCACTCATTTCTTTTCCAATTTTTTTTTCCCCTCTCTCCCTCCACACCCTCCCCTAGATGTCAAGCAATCCTTTATATGTTGGATATGTTGCAGTATATCCTAGATACAATATATGTTTGCAGAAACAAACAATTCTCTTGTTGCATAGGGAGAATTGGATTCAGAAGGTATAAATAACCCGGAAAGAAAAACAAAAATGCAGATAGTTCACATTCGTTTCCCAGTGTTCGTTCTTTGGGTGTAGCTGCTTTTGTCCGTCATTTATCAATTGAAACTTAGTTAGGTCTCTTTGTCAAAGAAATCCACTTCCATCAAAATATGTCCTCATACAATATCGTTGTCAAAGTATATAATGATCTCCTGGTTCTGCTCATTTCACTTAGCATCAGTTCATGTAAGTCTCGCCAGTCCTCTCTGTATTCATCCTGCTGGTCATTTCTTACAAAACAATAATATTCCATAATATTCATATACCACAATTTACCCAGCCATTCTCCAATTGATGGGCATCCATTCATTTTCCAATTTCTAGCCACTACAAATAGGGCTGCTACAAACATTTTGGCACATACAGGTCCCTTTCCCTTCTTTAGTATTTCTTTGGGATATAAGCCCAATAGAAACACTGCTGGATCAAAGGGTATGCACAATTTGATAATTTTTTGGGCATAATTCCAGATTGCTCTCCAGAATGGTTGGATTCGTTCACAAATCCACCAACAATGCATTAGTGTCCCAGTTTTCCCGCATCCCCTCCAACATTCATTATTATTTTTTCCTGTCATCTTAGCCAATCTGACAGGTGTGTAGTGGTATCTCAGAGTTGTCTTAATTTGCATTTCTCTGATCAATAATGATTTGGAACACTCTTTCATATGAGTGGTAATAGTTTCAATTTCATCCTCTGAAAATTGTCTGTTCATATCCTTTGACCATTTATCAATTGGAGAATGGCTTGATTTCTTATAAATTTGAGTCAGTTCTCTATATATTTTAGAAATGAGGCCTTTATCAGAACCTTTAACTGTGAAGATGTTTTCCCAGTTTGTTGCTTCCCTTCTAATCTTGTTTGCATTAGTTTTGTTTGTACAAAGGCTTTTTAATTTGATGTAATCAAAATTTTCTATTTTGTGATCAGTAATGGTCTCTAATTCATCTTTGGTCACAAATTTCTTTCTCCTCCACACGTCTGAGAGATAAACTATTCTATGTTCCTCTAATTTATTTATAATCTCTTCTTTATGCCTAGGTCATGGACCATTTTGATCTTATCTTAGTATATGGTGTTAAGTGTGGGTCCATGTACTTTCAATTTTATTGATCTCTCCTTTTATTTTTAGAATTTCAAGTTTAGTGTTTGACTGGGGGTTTTTAATTTGTTCCTTTTCTAGCATTTTTAGTTGCAAGCCCAATTCATTGACCTTCTCTTTCTCTATTTTATACAAATAGGCCTCTAGAGATATGAAATTTCCCCTTATTACAGCTTTGGCTGCATCCCATACATTTTGGTATGATGTCTCATTATTATCGTTTTCTTGGATGAAGTTATTAATTATGTCTATAATTTGCTGTTTCACCCAATCATTCTTTAGTATTAGATTATTTAGTTTCCAATTATTTTTTGGTCTACTTTCCCGTGGCTTTTTATTGAATGTAATTTTCAATGCATCATGGTCTGAAAAGGATGCATTCACTATTTCTGCCTTACTGCATTTGAGTTTGAGGTTGTTATGTCCTAATATATGGTCAATTTTTGTATAAGTTCCATGAACTGCTGAAAAGAAGGTGTACTCCTTTCTGTCCCCATTACATTTTCTCCAGAGATCTATCATATCTAAGTTTTCTAGTATTCTATTTATCTCTTTGACTTCTTTCTTATTTATATTGTGGTTTGATTTATCTAATTCTGAGAGTGCAAGGTTGAGATCTCCCACTATTATAGTTTTACTGTCTATTTCTTCTTGCAGCTCTCTTAATTTCTCTTTTAAGAATTTAGATGCTACACCACTTGGTGCATATATGTTTAATATAGATATTGCTTCATTATTCATTCTACCCTTTAGCAAGATATAGTGCCCTTCCTTATCTCTTTTGATTAGATCAATTTTTGCTTTAGCTTGATCTGAGATCAGGATGGCTCCCCCTGCTTTTTTGACTTCACCTGAAGCATAGTAGATTTTGCTCCAACCTTTTACCTTTAACCTGCATGTATCTCCCCGCTTCAGGTGTGTTTCCTGTAAACAACATATTGTAGGATTCTGGCTTTTAATCCATTCTGCTAACCGCTTCCTCTTTATGGAGGAGTTTACCCCGTTCACATTTAAGGTTAAAATGACCATTTCTGTATTACTTGCCATCTTGTTAACCCCGCTTTACGCTTTTCTCCCTTCTTACTCCCTTTCCCCCCTTCCCAGTATTAAGCTTGTGAGCACCCCTTGCTTCTCACAGCCCTCCCTTTTTAGTATCCCTCCCCCCGCCTTAGAGTTCCTCCCCCTATCTTACCCCTTTCCCTCCCAGTTTCCATATTCCCTTCCACTTAGCTTATTCCTTCCCTTTTCACTTTTCCCTTCTCACTTTTCAATGAGGTGGGAGAAGTTTCACCATAGATTGAATATGTCTTAAGATTTTTCACTTAAAGCCAATTCTGAAGGCAGTAAGATACCCACTATATTCATCCCCCTCCATTCTTTCTCTCAGATATAATAGGTTTCCTATGCCTCTTCATGAGATGTACTACCCCCACTTTACCCTTTTTCTGGTACAATGTCCTTTCCACAACAATTTCTAGAACAAGGTATACATGTATTCTTTATACATCTATATAGTCGAAATATAGTTCCCAAGATTAATCTTTACCTTTTCAGATTTCTCTTGAGTTCTATAATTGTAGATCAAACTTTTTGTTAAGTTCTGGCTTTTTCGTCAGAAATAGATGAAATTTGCTTACTTTGTTGAATGTCCATCTTCTTCCCTGGAAAAAGATGCTCATTCTCACTGGGTAAGTTATTTTTGGTTGCATACCAACTTCCTTAGCCTTTCGGAATATCATATTCCAGGCCCTTCGATCTTTTAATGTGGATGCTGCCAGATCCTGGGTGATCCTTATTGTGGCTCCTTGATACTTGAATTGGGTTTTTCTAGCCGCTTGCAATATTTTTTCCTTTGTCTGGGGGTTCTGGCATTTGGCCACTATATTCCTTGGTGTTTTGATTTTAGGATCCCTTTCAGTGGGTGATCGATGAATCCTTTCAATGTTTATTTTTTCCTCTGTTCCTATGACTTCCGGGCAGTTCTCTTTGATAATTTACTGGAAAATAGTGTCCAGGCTCTTTTTGTCATCATGTTTTTCTGGACGTCCAATGATTCTCAGATTGTCTCTCCTGGATCTGTTTTCCAGGTCTGTTGTCTTCCCCAGAAGGTATTTCACATTCTTTTCCATTGTTTGATTTTTTTGGATTTGCTTGACTGATTCTTCTTGTCTCCTCGAGTCATTCAATTCCACTTGTTCAATTCTGATTTTCAGTGAAGTATTTTCTTCACTCACTTTTTAAAAATCTTTTTCTAATTGTCCCATTGAGTTCTTTTGTTCTGTGGAATTTTTTTCCATTTCGCCAATTTTGTTGTCCAGTTCACCAATCCTATTTTTCAAGGATTTGGTTTCTTTATCTACTCTCTCTTTAACTGACTTCTCCAGGCTCTTTTGCCAAGCCTCCCTCTCCTTTTGCAGAGCTCCCTCTCCTTTTGCCAACCCTCCCTCTCCTTTTCCCATTTTTCTTCTAGCTCCCTTGTGAGAGCCTTTTTAATCACTTCTATGAGGTTCATCTGTGCTGAGGAACATATGATCTCCTCCTTTGCAGATTCACCTGGGGACTGTTTGGTTTTAGTCTCCTCAGGATTTGGAGTCTGCTCTTTATCTATATTGAAGCTGTCAAGGGTTAAAGTCTTTTTCAGTTTCTTGCTCATTCTATCTAATAATCAAAGACAAACTATCAAAGAAACAGAAGAAAAAAACCCTTGAATGGAGGCTGCTTTCTTTGGGGGAGGGGCAGGGTAGCCATGAGGCACGGGTCCTACTGTGCTGAGCCTGTGCTTTGAGATCCAAGAGCGCACTGAGACACTGTGGGGGAGGGGTGGCCAGGTCCCGAGAGACTCCAGCTGTTTGGGGTTGTATTCTTCACCCTCGGTGTTTTTAGCTTCTCTGCTGGGCTGCTGACTTGCTGCCAGAGCAAAGTATCTAATCCTGTAGCAAAGCTCTCCCTGCAGAGACGGCTGCGATCACGCCCCACCCCCTCTCCACTCTGCTCGGCTCTGAGCCTCCTTCCATGCTCTCACTGCCGCTGTTTCCCGCAGCTTGCTTCCGATCTAATAACCATCCCCACCCTCGCGCAAAAAGAGACCTTTCTTGACGAGTCTCAAGGATGGTTTCTCTTGGTAACTAATTGTATGGTTTTTTTTCAGTTGAGCATTAATTCAGAGGCATGAAATGAAATGTATAGTGAGAGAAAAATGGGGAGGTTACACAGCAGTGTGCCTCCTCTCCGCCATCTTGGCCGGAAGTCTACATTTAATGTTAAGAGGACTAGAAGACCCCCAGGATTTTAGTGGGTCTTGGAGAAGTTATTTATGGGAAGAGTAAAATGAAAATGTGCATTGGTTGTAATGTAGACCATAAGTGAAAATTACCCCATTACTACAAATATAGACTCATTTTGTGTATTAAAATATTAGTTTCTAGTTAAAAGAAACCTAAGTCATCTCAAATATTTAATGAAGAAAAATTAAGGATTTAATCTTGTTTATGATATATATTGATATTAATTAAAACATATTAATAAACATTGATTACATTATGCAATAAACATTAATAAACATAAATTAAAATATTAATAATATATTAATTTAAAATATCCTAATACCTAGTTAAATGAAATTTTCTTGAAGCTAAATTCTGAAATGTAAATGTTATGCAAACAAAGTGCATAGGATAGCATAAATGGTAGTTGAAGTTATACTCTCTTTTTGATAGGAAGTACAAACTTGGAATTCTATTGCATTCCTTGCAGTAAATAATTCACAAATATCTTTAATAATATATAAATCAACACCTTACACTTATAAATTTTACCAATTAAAGCAAATCAATAACTTAGGATAATCTTATAATAGTAAACCATATACTATGATGTGTAGTGTTTGGACTACCTCTCAGGAGGATCTCTGGAAGAGACTTGGTCTTATGTGGAGGAGTAATGAAGGCAGGAGAGTCACCAGGATGGTCAAGGATGAAATTTTTGTTTCTGTCACCATCTTTGTGTCTCCTCTGTGTCTGTGTCTGAGTTTGAGTCTGAGTTCGAGAGTTTGAGTTCTTGTCTCCTGTCCTCTCAGCGCTTAAATACCTCAGTATGATTACATCATTACATCACACTAAGTATATGCCAACTAAAGTGATTACATCATTATATCACACTAAATATGTGTGAACTAGAGAATTGTTATCTCATCAATCACACTGAGTAAATGCTAACTATAACCACCCTGCTGTAAGTATCCTTGCTTCAAGTTGAACACAGGTGGTCACATTCTCCCTGACTTCTCAGGGGGAAGGTGAGAAATTCCAAAGGGAAAAATGGGGAGTCAAAACAAATATTTTTAGCAGGTTTCCTCTGGGCTGAAGGGTCTTATATCTCACCCAGAGTTCCCCCACTACCTGTGGCCCACTATATCTCCTGCTTTCTTTTGTTTTACTTGAAACAGGTATACATAAACCCATCAGCATGGGAGGTATTACACAAGCACATAGTAATATAACACAGGGTAGTAGTGACATAACAAACAGTATCAGTCAACATGAGGAATTATACATGTCCATAAGTGCTAGAAGGATGGTATATAAATAACCATCACACATACACCTCCTTCAGCAGCCAAGAGCTAATCCAAAATCAATCTATTGTCCATTACTTCATATGTCAGGGAATCCAAAGATTCCTGCAGATTTTGAAGTCCTGTAGCAGTCTCATTGACAATTTTTGATGTGCATGAGTCAATTGCCATAAACATTAGGTTAACACCCATGCTTTTTCAGTGGCACATGTAGTCAGAGATGGAACCACCAGATATTTCTCAGGTATTTTTCTTTGTTTCAAGGGGTCTTCTTTTTTGTCTCTCTCCAATGCATAAGGCAGATATGGCTCATTGGCATCCATCTGATTCCTTCTCCAGGCTACAAGGGGCTCAAGAAAGCAGGATATTTTAATGGCCCTGGTGTCTCTAGAAAGCAATGGTACATTTTGTCACCCCAACTTCGGGAATCTCGAAACACACTACAATGATGTACAGATATAATTGCTGTACCACAATATTTTATAACAAATAAATTGATCTGCCTGTAACATTCAATTGCTCAAAAAGATCACGAAGTTCCTGCTTCAAATTTACAGATATTTATTTCCTATTCAGTTCAGTTTGCAGGAAGTATCACTGAGTCAATTACATGAGAGGCATATAACAGATTGCAGATAGGATAGATAAAAGTAACAAAATATTTAATGGTGAAGTGGCTGTAGAAAGGCAGAGCCACATCCACTGTGAATAGTTGAATAATTCTAGATGCAAGTTCAGAGTTGTCCAGTAAACATAGATAAACTGTCCATTCCCTTTAACTCTGCAATTCTGCTAGAGGATATATCAGGAAAGGGAAATATGGCAATAAAGGCATCAAAATATGTGACAGCATTATTCTGTGGTACCAAAGAAATAGAAATTTATTTCCATCAACAGAGAATTGACTGAAAAAAAAAGATGATGTATAAATGTAAACACAAATGTAAAAATATGCATATATATACATACATATCTGTATATATATGTATATATACACATAGATAGATAGATAGATAAAAGATGGATGATAAATAGATAAATTGGGATGTATAGATTGATTGATAGATGAACATGAATTCAGAGTACTATGAGGAAATTAAGTTAGCTTACACATATGTAAATAAGCAGTATAAAAAGAAGATAATGAATAGTATAAAACATGTACTTATGTGCATTTGCACACACGGATACATATATTATTGCATCACAATTAATTTCTCAAATATTTCTCCCAGCAAAACTGCATTTTCCTTCACAATAAAGAAAAATAGATAAATAAGAATGATTTAAAAATATCTCATATAGCAGCCCAATAATACTATCCTATCTAAGTAGTTTTCCCCTGAAGAGAGAACTATGTTTCATCAACTCTTCTACAGAAACACTATTGGTTTGTTGTTTTTTTTTTAAAATGATTTAAAGTTTAACTTCCTTTAAGAGTATACGTGTCAACCTGTCAAGATTGGCTATAAGGACAGGGAAAGATAATGTGCAGTGTTGGAGGGGATGTGGGAAAACTGGGACACTAATACATTGTTGGTGGAATTGTGAATACAACCAGACTTTCTGGAGAACAATTTGGAACTATGCTGAAAAAGTTATCAAACTGTGCATACCCTTTGATCCTGGGCTTTTTTATTATGGCTTTTTATTTACAAGATATATGCATGGGTAATTTTTCAGCATTGACAATTGCAAGACCTTTTGTTCCAACTTCCCCCCCCCACCCTTTCCTCAGATAGCAGGTTGACTAATATATGTTAAATATGTTGAAGTATAAGTTAAATACAATATATGTATACATGTCCAAACAGTTATTTTGCTGTACAAAAAGAATCAGACTTTGAAATAGTGTACAATTAGCCTGTGAAAGAAATCAAAAATGCAGGCAGACAAAAATAGAGGGATTGGGAATTCTATATAGTGGTTCATAGTCATCTCCCAGAAATCTTTCACTGGATATAGCTGGTTCAGTTCATTACTGTTCTATTGGAACTGATTTGGTTCATATCATTATTGAAGAAGGCCACATCCATCAGAATTGATCATCATATAGTATTGTTGTTGAAGTATATAATTACCTCCTGGTCCTGCTCATTTCACTCAGCCTCAGTTCATGTAAGTTTCTCCAGGCCTTTCTGAAATCATCCTCCTGGTCATTTCTTACAGAACAATAATATTCCATAATATTCATATACCACAATTTATTCAGCCATTCTCCAATTGATGGGCATCCACTCAGTTTTCAGTTTCTGGCCACTACAAAGAGGGCTGCCACAAACATTCTTGCACATACAGGTCCCTTTCCCTTCTTTAAAATATCTTTGGGATATAAGCCCAGTAGTAACACTGCTGGATCAAAGGGTATGCACAGTTTGTTAACTTTTTCAGCATAGTTCCAAATTGTTTTTCAGAATGTCTGGTTGTATTCACAATTCCACCAACAATGTATCAGTCCCAGTTTTCCCACATCCCCTCCAACATTGCCCATTATCTTTCCCTGTCCTTCTAGCCAATCTGACAGGTGAGACACATATATTCTTAAAGGAAGTTAAACTTTAAATGATTGTTTAAAAACAACAAACCAATAGTGTTTCTGTAGAAGAGTTGGTGAAACATATTTCTCTCTTCAGGGGAAAACAATCATTCTTATTTATCTGTTTTTCTTTATTGTGAAAGAAAATGCAGTTTTGCTGGGAGAAATATTTAAGAAATTAATTGTGATACAATAAGAAAAGGCATTGGAATATATTTCAAACAAAGTAAATGGACCATATTTTTTTCTCTTCTTGATCTACTTTTCTCCATTAGAAATTAAATTGTAGAATTTAATTGTAGTAGAATTATTCCTTGGCTTTTTGAGCAAATAGAGAGCTATAAGGGTTATGGTCAAGAGGGTGGAGTAGAGGAAGCACTATTGCTGAGCTCTCTCAATATAACGTTCTGAATAACTTAAAAATAACTCCTACAGTTAAATTCTAGTGTGGCAGGATCAACATAGATCATATGCAACATTCTTCCAGCTTAAGGCAATTTAAAAGGTTGAAATGAGAGAACTTTAATATGAAAGAGCCTGGACCAGATCCCATATGAATGCAATATTAACAGTGGGACTTAGTAGTAATGATAGCAGTAGAACCAACAACTTGGCAGAGATAGGGGGAGTTAATCAGAACAGAGAAATTAAGATGATTAGGATACTGCTATTGATGGGGGAAACATCAAGGATTTCTATGATAAAACAACATTAGTCCTAAGAAATTGAAATGGAAGGTACAGTAGAGAATGGATAATATCAACAAGTAATATTGCTTCAAAACTATCAGAAAACAAGAAAAGATATTTTTATGGATTTGGAATATAAAAGGATTGTCACTGATTCTGCTTTAGTGAAATAGAGAATTCTTTTATTTGAAAGAACAGGGAAAAGATTGGGTGAAAAATATGTTAACCAATGTTTTGAGGAAATATTGATTGTCATAGGCAAAACAGGTTACAATTAGGAGCTCTTTGTTTACTGTTTACAATTTACTTTAAAGTTGATCACTTAAAAAAAAGTCTCTAGTTACCAAAGCAAGAGATCTTATTTTGAGGTCTATGAAATTAAAAACATAAAGGATATTTGCATTTCAAATTAATCATTCCTTTGTATCTATGTGAATTTTTATTTTCCTTTAAAAACATTATTCTGGGTCTGTGGGTTTCAGAAAGATAAAGAGGTCTATGACAAGTATTGTTAAAAACAAGCAAACAAAAAATATCAAAAAAAAAATCCTCTTCAAAGGAAAAGGTCGGGAAAATGGGGAGAGCTTTGACCAAAGTAAAAATTAAACACTTGATGAGGTCAAATAGGAGGAGGCAAGAATGGTCTGGGACAATAAGCTGAAATTCAAACTTCTCAGCTAAACCCTGTCATCCACAGTGCCTTTGATGGATAAATAAGCAACCATGGCTAATTGTTGTTGTTGTTGTTGTTGTTGTTGTTTTTTTAATACATTGATGATATTCTCAACTGGATTATCACTGTTGCATGAAAATCTATTGCTTCTTCCTTTGCTTAATTGCAGTTGAGGACAGCTAGGTGGTGCAGTGGATAGAGTATCAGCCCTGAAGTCAGGAGTGCCTAAGTTCAAATCTGGCCTCAGACACTTTGTGTGACCCAAGTCACAAGACAAGTCACTTAACCCCATTTGCCTCAGAAAAAAAGAAAAAAAGTTTAATCATAGTCACATTCCTCTTTTCTCAAATCTCATAAATTTCCCTCACCTTTTTTCTTAGTTGTATTATACATTCTACATTACTGAGAAAAACAGATAAATAGACCAGAGCTTTTTATTTTATACTTTGAAACATCTCTTTATCATGCCTTTTACTGTAATTTATTGTAATTCTGAGAAAATGAACCTTAAATTTTCAGTGAAGTCAAGCTATTTTTTTTTATCTTGATTTTATTATTTATTTTATTTCTTTGGATTCTTGCCTTGTTAAACATTCCCATGTAATCTTCAATCTCTTTATCAATTGGCCTTTTCCTTGTTATCTTCAAATATACCCATGTAACATATCCTTGAAAAAATGTGGCCATTCCATTATTTCATGCTATAATTTGTATTTAATTGCATAAGAATAATTTACTCTGTATGTCTGTTTTATCACATATTTAGATTATGTATATGTGTAATCTCACTAATCCAAATTTGAATGCAAAAATGCAAATATACCATATTTCTATTTCTATAAATTATGAACCCTAATTTGTCTCATTATAACATAAGGGCTTTCCACACTGTTACAATCACTTTTCAGCCTCCTGCCTCTTCGTTTTGGCTATTTGTTCATCATCTGAGGAGGTTTCATTATTTTCAAACACCCGGTGATAGCATTGGGCCACAACATGACATCCCAGTCAAGAACTCAATTTTCATTCCTCAGTTCCAAATTAGTCCTTGTCCAGTATATTGGCTTGATAGACTCCTTAATATATCCAAATTTCCAAAAGAAATAGTTTCCCAATATTTGCTTTCCCTACACCAAGTACACACTCTGTTCCCTGAGACCCAACAGTAAAATGTTTGTTCTTCCAGGTAAAAGCATGAAAAAGTAAATCTCCTTACTTCAACCCCATGAATGGAGTAATATATTGATTAGATCAGGGTTTCTGTAATTTGATTTCTTTTCCTGATATGTGGTGGAGAATATTCATTAAAGTTCATATTCAGAATCCAAAACAGGAAACACAACTTCTACCACCAGGAGTGAGATCTATTTCCATTTATTCGAATCTATTTTGATTAAATTTTAGGACATAAAATGTATTTCTATATCTGAACCTAAAGACAAACATAGACATATGTTATAGATAGATATTTATGTGTATATGTATTTGTATAAAATACATATACATAGATGTATTCATTTATATATATATATATGTACATACATATATGTACATATATATATATATATATATATATATATATATATATATATATCCATAAATCTACACCTACATTCACTGAAAATATATGTGCAAATCTTTACTTACATAAATGCATACACTAATATCTATACACACAAAAACACATTTTCTTTTTTATTGTAATAAGTTTATTTATTTTTGTTATGGGCCAGAACTCTGAATTTAAAACAAGGATTCTTACAAGGTACTGAGTGGAATTGATGAGACAATGGTTATCTAGTTTAGATGGTGCTTAATAGTTCTCTAAGTTCAGTATGATTGATTTAATCTTACAACAAATAATGGTTTCTTAGTGACATACTGATTGGTTTATACTCAGTGTAGAGCATATAAGCCCAATCCCTCCAAGCCAAGGGAAGAGATTCATTTCCACCTTCATTCAGGCTCCTGGTGGCTCTCCTGGGGGACTGAGAGAGCTTGGAGTCAGAACTAGGGAAAACAAGCAGACTGAAGGCTGAAGCACAAGCCCTTGGACTCATATTCATTCATCCCATCTCACACCACCTTGGTGGCAGGGCTGTTCTCCTTAGCTTCTCCACTGAAACCAAGACTCCCAAAGAACTCTAAAAAAGCTAGCTGTGGCCCCAGCTATAAAGGATTTGACAAGGAGACTATAAAGAATTTGGCATGGAGGCAATAAAGAATTTGGACTTTATCATTTGACTACTCTAATGGTGATTACTCTAGAAAAAAGAAGGCTGCTCCAAAGACCTCCAGAAAACCACTGAGAACATTATATTTTGGCCCCAAAAAGAACATTACATATTTTAATACACATTTTAAATCATGTTGGGAGAGAGAAAAAATCAGAGTAAAAGGTGAAAATCATGAGAGAGAAAAAATAGAAAAAAGGGAACATAGCATGTGTTGATTTACATTCAGTTTCAATAGTTCTTTTTCTGAATGCAGATGACAGTTTCAGTCCAAAGTCTATTAGGATTAATTTGGATCATTAAACCACTGAGAAGAACAACTCTTTCATAGTTGATCATCACACATTCTTGCTGTTATTGTGTACAAGATAGTCCAAGTTTTGCTTGGTTCACCCAGAATCAGTTCATGTAAATCTTTTCAAGACTTTCTAAAATCAGATTGTTCATAATTGTTTATAGAGCAATAATATTCTATTAAGTTCATATAACACAACTTGTTCAGCCATTCCCCAATTGATAGGCATCTAATTATTTTCTAAATCTTTGTAAAAGTTGCTATAAACATTTTTTGCACATGAGGGTTCTTTTTCCTCTTTTATGATTTCCTTGAGATACAGCCCCAGTAACAACATTGTTTTATCAAAGTATATGCTCAGTTTTATACCCCTTTCGGTATAGTTCCAAATTATTCTCCAAAATGGTGGGATCTTATACAATTCCTCCAACAATGCATTAAGCTCCCAGTTTTCCTACATCCCCTCCAACATTCATCTCTGTATTTTCCTATCATCTTAACCCCTCTAAAAGGAATTGTTTTAATTTGCATTTGCCCAATAAATAGTGTTTTAGAGTGTTTTTTCATATGACTATAGAGGGTATAAATTTTGTCATCTGAAAATTGTATCTTAATATCCTTTGACAGTTTGTTATATATTTTAGAAATGAGACTGTTATCAGAAACACTAACTGTAAAGATTTTTCCTAGCTTTGTACTTCCTTAATTTTGTTTCTGGTGGTTTTATGTAATGTTCTTCCCTAAATATATATTGTTCTCTGGGAGCAAGTTTCTTGGGGGGCTTCTGGAGGCAGTCTTAGTTTCAGTTCAGTATAATAATCACCTCAAATTCAGCCAGGAGTTAAAGTCCAAATCCTTTATTGTTTCCTTTTAAGTATTATCTCCTTCCTTGGGCCTGGTTAGCTTTCTTAGAGGTTCTCTCTCCTTGGTTCCAAGAGTTCTTGCCACTAGTCCTTTGCCTCTGCCAGCTTCATCCTCTCATCCTCCCAATGTCTCCAGCCAGCACAACGATTGAAAAATTCCAAAGATGCAAGTTGGAATGAATCTGATTCTGCCTCCGAGAGTGGGCTTGTGGGCTTCTGACTTGTGAATCTCCTGGACTTCAGCCTAGTTGAGGCTCACTTAAAGGTGTGAGAGATGTGAACTCTAATAAGTACTAAGTTCATTACTGAACTAGAAAATTGTTAAGTCCTCTACTAATTTAGTAAAGTTATTGTGTACTATAGTACTATTATTCTCTCTATCAATTCCAGTGACTTAGCATCTTGTAAGAATTCTAAGTTTAGTTTGAGGAAAACCTTTTTGGTTTGTTGTAATCAATGTTGTCCATTTTACTTTTCATAATATTCTCTAGTTCTGCTTTGATCATAAATTCTTCCCTTCTCCAAAGATATGCTATGTAAATTATCTTATTCTCCTAATTTGTTTATGGTAGAGAGGACTTCCGGTGAAGATGGCGGAGAGGAGGCTCACAGCTGCATAAGCTCCACGCTTTCTCTCACTATCCATTTCATTACAAGCCTCTGAATTAATGCTTGACTGAAAAAAAAACCCACAAATAGTTACCAAGAGAAGCCATCCTTGAGATTCGCCAAGAAAGGTCTGTCTTTACTGGAGGGCTGGGATGGTTTTTAGATCAGGCGCAGGTGGTGGGCAGTGGCAGTGAGAGCACGGGAGCAGACTGGAGAGGGGGTGGGGAGTGATCGCAGCCGTCTCTGCGGGGAGAGCTTCGCTACAGGTTTGGATACTTTGCTCCGGCAGCAAGTCAGCAGCCCAGCAGAGAAGCTAAAAACACCGGGGCTGAAGAATACAACCCCAAACAGCTGGAGTCTCTCGGGACCTGGCCGCTCCCCCCTTCCCCCCCCACAGTGACTCAGCACGCTCTGGGATCTCAGAGCGCAGGCACAACACAGTCCTGCTAGTGCCTCACTGCTGCCCCCTGCAGTCTGTAGAGGAAGCTCGGTAACATACCCAGACTTCCCCCCTCCCCCCCCCAAAGAAAGACTCCAGTTTTTTCTGTTTTTCTTTGGTAGTTTGTCTTTGATTATTAGACAGAATGAGCAAGAAACTGAAGAGGATTTTAACCCTTGACAGCTTCTATACAGATAGAGAGCAGACTCTAAATCCTGAGGAGACTAAAAACAGACAGTCCCCAGGTGAATCCCCAAAGGAGGAGATCATCTGTTCCTCAACACAGATGAACCTCATAGAAGTGATTAAAAAGGCTCTCACAAGGGAGCTAGAAGAAAAATGGGGAAAGCAGAGTGAGGCTTGGCAAAAGGAGAGGGAGCTCTGCAAAAGGAGAGGGAGGCTTGGCAAAAGAGCCTGGAGAAGTCAGTTAAAGAGAGAGTGGATAAAGAAGTAAAATCCTTGAAAAATAGGATTGGTGAACTGGAAAACAAAATTGGCAAAATGGAAAAAAAATTCCACAGAACAAAAGAACTCAATGGGACAATTAGAAAATGATTTTAAAAAAGTGAGTGAAGAAAATACTTCACTGAAAATCAGAATTGAACAAGTGGAATTGAATGACTCGAGGAGACAAGAAGAATCAGTCAAGCAAATCCAAAAAAATCAAACAATGGAAAAGAATGTGAAATACCTTCTGGGGAAGACAACAAACCTGGAAAACAGATCCAGGAGAGACAATCTGAGAATCATTGGACTTCCAGAAAAACATGATGAAAAAAAGAGCCTGGACACTATTTTCCAGGAAATTATCAAAGAGAACTGCCCAGAAGTCATAGGAACAGAGGAAAAAATAAACATTGAAAGGATTCATCGATCACCCACTGAAAGGGATCCTAAAATCAAAACACCAAGGAATATAGTGGCCAAATGCCAGAACCTTCAGACAAAGGAAAAAATATTGCAAGCGGCTAGAAAAACCCAATTCAAGTATCAAGGAGCCACAATAAGGATCACCCACGATCTGGCAGCATCCACATTAAAAGATCGAAGGGCCTGGAATATGATATTCCGAAAGGCTAAGGAAGTTGGTATGCAACCAAAAATAACTTACCCAGCGAGAATGAGCATCTTTTTCCAGGGAAGAAGATGGACATTCAACAAAGTAAGCAAATTTCATCTATTTCTGATGAAAAAGCCAGAACTTAACAAAAAGTTAGATCTACAATTATAGAACTCAAGAGAAATCTGAAAAGGTAAAGATTAATCTTGGGAACTATATTTCGACTATATAGATGTATAAAGAATACATGTATACCTTGTTCTAGAAATTGTTGTGGAAAGGACATTGTACCAGAAAAAGGGTAAAATGGGGGTAGTACATCTCATGAAGAGGCATAGGAAACCTATTATATCTGAGAGAAAGAATGGAGGGGGATGAATATAGTGGGTATCTTACTGCCTTCAGAATTGGCTTTAAGTGAAAAATCTTAAGACATATTCAATCTATGGTGAAACTTCTCCCATCTCATTGAAAAGTGAGAAGGGAAAAGTGAAAAGGGAAGGAATAAGCTAAGCGGAAGGGAATACGGAAACTGGGAGGGAAAGGGGTAAGATAGGGGGAGGAACTCTAAAGTGGGGGGAGGGATACTAAAAAGGGAGAGCTGTGAGAAGCAAGTGGTGCTCACAAGCTTAATACTGAGAAGGGGGGAAAGGGGAAAGAAGGGAGAAAAGCGTAAAGCGGGGTTAACAAGATGGCAAGTAATACAGAATTGGTCATTCTAACCATAAATGCGAATGGGGTAAACTCCCCCATAAAGAGGAAGCGGTTAGCAGAATGGATTAAAAGCCAGAATCCTACAATATGGTGTTTACAGGAAACAAACCTGAAGCGGAGAGATACATGCAGGTTAAAGGTAAAAGGTTGGAGCAAAATCTACTATGCTTCAGGTGAAGTCAAAAAACCAGGGGTAGCCATCCTGATCTCAGATCAAGCTAAAGCAAAAATTGATCTAATCAAAAGAGATAAGGAAGGGCACTATATCTTGCTAAAGGGTAGAATGAATAATGAAGCAATATCTATATTAAACATATATGCACCAAGTGGTGTAGCATCTAAATTCTTAAAAGAGAAATTAATAGAGCTGCAAGAAGAAATAGACAGTAAAACTATAATAGTGGGAGATCTTAACCTTGCACTCTCAGAATTAGATAAATCAAACCACAAAATAAATAAGAAAGAAGTCAAAGAGGTAAATATAATATTAGAAAAGTTAGATATGATAGATCTCTGGAGAAAATGTAATGGAGACAGAAAGGAATACACTTTCTTTTCAGCAGTTCATGGAACCTACACAAAAAATGACCATATATTAGGACATAAAAACCTCAAACTCAAATGCAGTAAGGCAGAAATGGTAAATGCATCCTTTTCAGACCACGATGCAATGAAAATTACATTCAACAAAAAACCAGGGGGAAGTAAACCAAAAAATAATTGGAAACTAAATAATCTCATACTAAAGAATGATTGGGTGAAACAGCAAATCATAGACATAATTAATAACTTCACCCAAGAAAACGATAATAATGAGACATCATACCAAAATGTATGGGATGCAGCCAAAGCGGTAATAAGGGGAAATTTCATATCTCTAGAGGCCTATTTGTATAAAATAGAGAAAGAGAAGGTCAATGAATTGGGTTTGCAACTAAAAATGCTAGAAAAGGAACAAATTGAAAATCCCCAGTCAAACACTAAACTTGAAATTCTAAAAATAAAAGGAGAGATCAATAAAATTGAAAGTAAAAAAACTTTTGAATTAATTAATAAAACTAAGAGTTGGTTCTATGAAAAAACCAACAAAATAGACAAACCCTTAGTAAATCTGATTAAAAAAAGGAAAGAGGAAAATCAAATTGATAGTCTTAAAAATGAAAAGGGAGAACTCACCACTAACGAAGAGGAAATTAGAGCAATAATTAGGAGTTACTTTGCCCAACTTTATGCCAATAAATTCGACAACTTAAATGAAATAGAAAAATACCTCCAAAAATACAGCTTGCCCAAACTAACCGAGGAAGAAGTAAATATCTTAAACAGTCCCATCTCAGAAAAAGAAATAGAACAAACTATCAATCAACTCCCTAAGAAAAAATCCCCAGGACCAGATGGATTTACATGTGAATTCAACCAAACATTTAAAGAACAATTAACTCCAATGTTATATAAACTATTTGAAAAAATAGGGATTGAAGGAGTCCCACCAAACTCCTTTTATGACACAGACATGGTACTGATACCTAAACCAGGTAGGCTGAAAACAGAGAAAGAAAATTATAGACCAATCTCCCTAATGAATATTGATGCTAAAATCTTAAATAAAATATTAGCAAAAAGATTACAGAAAATCGTCAACAGGATAATACACTATGACCAAGTAGGATTTATACCAGGAATGCAGGGCTGGTTCAATATTAGGAAAACTATTAGCATAATTGACTATATCAATAACCAAACAAACAAAAACCATATGATCATCTCAATAGATGCAGAAAAAGCATTTGATAAAATCCAACAGCCATTCCTAATAAAAACACTTGAGAGCATAGGAATAAATGGACTTTTCCTTAAAATAGTCAGGAGCATATATTTAAAACCATCAGTAAGCATCATATGCAATGGGGAAAAACTGGAACCTTTCCCAGTAAGATCTGCAGTGAAGCAAGGTTGCCCACTATCACCATTATTATTTAATATCGTATTAGAAACACTAGCCTCAGCAATAGGAGTCGAGAAAGATATTAAAGGAATTAGAGTAGGCAATGAGGAAACCAAACTATCACTCTTTGCAGATGATATGATGGTATACCTAGAGAACCCCAGAGATTCTACTAAAAAGCTATTGGAATTAAATCATAATTTTAGCAAAGTAGCTGGCTACAAAATAAATCCCCATAAATCCTCAGCATTTTTATACATCACCAACAAAACCCAACAGCAAGAGATACAAAGAGAAATCCCATTCAGAATAACTGTTGATACCATAAAATATTTGGGAATCTATCTACCAAAGGAAAGTCAGGAATTATATGAGCAAAATTATAAAAAAGTCTCCACACAAATAAAGTCAGACTTAAATAATTGGAAAAATATTAAGTGCTCTTGGATCGGCCGAGCGAACATAATAAAGATGACAATACTCCCTAAACTAATCTATTTATTTAGTGCTATACCAATCAGACTTCCAAGAAAATATTTTAATGATCTAGAAAAAATAACAACAAAATTCATATGGAACAATAAAAAGTCGAGAATCTCAAGGGAATTAATGAAAAAAAAATCAAATGAAGGTGGCCTAGCTGTACCTGATCTAAAATTATATTATAAAGCAGCAGTCACCAAAACCATTTGGTATTGGCTAAGAAATAGATTAGTGCATCAGTGGAAAAGGCTAGGTTCACAAGACAGAATAGTCAACTATAGCAATCTAGTGTTTGACAAACCCAAAGCCCCTAACTTCTGGGAAAAGAATTCATTATTTGATAAAAACTGCTGGGATAATTGGAAATTAGTATGGCAGAAATTAGGCATGGACCCACACTTAACACCATATACCAAGATAAGATCAAAATGGGTCCATGACCTAGGCATAAAGAACGAGATTATAAATAAATTAGAGGAACATAGAATAGTTTATCTCTCAGACTTGTGGAGGAGAAAGAAATTGGTGACCAAAGATGAACTAGAGACCATTACTGATCACAAAATAGAAAATTTTGATTACATCAAATTAAAAAGCCTTTGTACAAACAAACCTAATGCAAACAAGATTAGAAGGGAAGCAACAAACTGGGAAAACATCTTCACAGTTAAAGGTTCTGATAAAGGCCTCATTTCCAAAATATATAGAGAACTGACTCAAATTTATAAGAAATCAAACCATTCTCCAATTGATAAATGGTCAAAGGATATGAACAGACAATTTTCAGAGGATGAAATTGAAACTATTACCACTCATATGAAAGAGTGTTCCAAATCATTATTGATCAGAGAAATGCAAATTAAGACAACTCTGAGATACCATTACACACCTGTCAGATTGGCTAAGATGACAGGAAAAAAATAATGATGAATATTGGAGGGGGTGCGGGAAAACTGGGACACTAATGCATTGTTGGTGGAGCTGTGAACGAATCCAACCATTCTGGAGAGCAATCTGGAATTATGCCCAAAAAATTATCAAATTGTGCATACCCTTTGATCCAGCAGTGTTTCTATTGGGCTTGTATCCCAAAGAAATACTAAAGAAGGGAAAGGGACCTGTATGTGCCAAAATGTTTGTAGCAGCCCTGTTTGTAGTGGCTAGAAACTGGAAAATGAATGGATGCCCATCAATTGGAGAATGGCTGGGTAAATTGTGGTATATGAATGTTATGGAATATTATTGTTCTGTAAGAAATGACCAGCAGGATGAATACAGAGAGGACTGGAGAGACTTACATGAACTGATGCTACGTGAAATGAGCAGAACCAGGAGATCATTATACACTTCGACAACAATATTGTATGAGGACATATTTTGATGGAAGTGGATTTCTTTGACAAAGAAACCTGAGTTTCAATTGATAAACGATGGACAAAAGCAGCTACACCCAAAGAACGAACACTGGGAAACGAATGTGAACTATCTGCATTTTTGTTTTTCTTCCCGTGTTATTTATACCTTCTGAATCCAATTCTCCCTATGTAACAAGAGAACTGTTCGGTGCAAACATATATTGTATCTAGGATATACTGCAACATATCCAACATATAAAGGACTGCTTGCCATCTTGGGGAGGGGGTGGAGGTAGGGAGGGAGGGAAAAAAAATCAGAACAGAAACGAGTGTCAATATAAAGTAATTATTAAATAAAAATTAAAAAAAATATTGTTTATGGTATTATATTTTATGCCCAAATCATGTATCCACTTTGACCTTATTTTAGTATGGAATATACCATATAGATCTATCCTGAGTTCCTGGCAAATTATTTTCCAGCTTTCACAGCATTTTTGTCAAATAATGAGTTCTTATTCAAGAAGCTGGAATTTGTTTTTTTTTTTTTTTTTCAAATACTAGATTACTATACATCTTGGTGATTGTGTGTACTAATCTGTTCCATTGATCCACCACTCTATTTCTTAAGAAGTAGCAAATGATTTTGATGATTGCTGCTTTATAATAAAGTTTTAGGCTTGGTACTGCTAAGCCATCGTCCGTTGCATTTTTTTTCAGTGATTCCCTTGTTATTCTTTACTTTTTATTCATCTAGATGAAATTTGTTAATATTTTTTTCAAGTCAAGTTTGGCAGCTTGATTAGTATGACACTGAACAAGTAGAACAATTGTAGTAGAATTTTCATTTTAAATATATTACCTTGGCCTACATATGAGCAATTAATAATTTTCCAGTTATTTACAAGTTAAAAATTTATAATTTTTAAAATAAACAATTTTAAATTGATTTTTTTATCTCTTGCTAATGGGCTTTGTCAGTAATATATTATAACATTAATGATTTCGGTCATTTTATTTTATATCCTGCAACTTTGCTAAAGCTGATAATTGTTTCCATTAGGTTTTTGGATGATTTTCTAGGATTCTCTAAGTACATCATCTTAACAACTGCAAAGAGAGATAATTTTATTTCTTCATTGCCTATCCTAATTATTTCATTTTTTTTCTTTTCTTATTGCTATAGCCAACATTTCTAGCTCATTGTTGAATAAAAGTGGTGATAAGGGGCAGCCTTATTTTATCTTTGATGTTATTGAGAATGTATCCATCTCTCTATTACAAATAATGCTTGCTTTTGGTTTTAGATAGGTATTCTTTATTATTTTAAATTAAGCTCCTGTTGTCCCTATGCTCACTACTGTTTTTTAATAGGAATGAGTGTTGTGTTTTATTAAAAACTTTTCCTGCACCTATTGAGATTTTCATATGATTCTTTTTTTTTCTGTATTGATATGGTTGAATATGGTAATAAATGGTAATGATATTGAACTAGCATAGCATTCTTGGCATAAATCATGCTTGGTCATAGTGTATTATACTGACGATGAGTTGTTGTAAAGTTTTTGCTTATATTTTATTTAAAACTTTTGCATTCATATTCATTAGGGAGATAAAGTCTATAATTTTATTTTTCTGTTTTGGCTTTTCCTGGTTTAGGTATTAGGGCCACATTTGTGTCATAGAAGGAATTTGGCAGTATTCCTTCTTTACCTATTTTTACAAATAGTTTACATAGTGTTGGAATTAGTTGTTTAAATGTTTAGTAAAATTCACGTTTGAATATCTCTGATCCAGTGATTTTTCTTTTAGGAAGTTCATTGATAAATTGTTAAAATTCCTTTTCTAAAATAGGACAATTTAAGTGCTTTATTTCTACTTCTGTTAACCTGGGCAATATATATTTTTGCAAATATTCAACTTTTGGGTTAGATTGTTATACTTGTAGCCATTTATTGGGCAAAATAACATAATTATTGCTTTCATTTCTTTTTCATTGGTGGGAAGTTTACACTTTTCATTTTTGATGCTAGTGATGTTTTTTGCTTTTTTTCTCTGATCAAATTAACCAATGAGTTATCTATTTTTTGTCTTTATTTTAGTTTTATTTGTTAGTCCAATAGTTCTCTTAGTTTCAATTTTATTAATCTCCTCTTTGATTTTCAGAATTTCTAATTTGGTATTTAATTTGGGGTTTTTAATGTGTTTTTTTTTTTACTAGCTTTTTGTTTCATGTTCAAATTATTGATCTCCTCTTTCTTTATTTTATTCATGTAACTATTTAGAAATATATAGCTAGTCCCCTAAGAACTGCTTTGGCTCTATCTCATAGGTTTTGGTATGTTGTCTCATTATTGTCATTCTATTAGATGAAATTATGGATTGGTTCTGTGATTTTCTATTTGACCCACTCATGCTTTAGACTTAGATTATTTAATTCCCAATTGGTTTTTAGTCTTTGTTTCCCTAGCCCTTTATTGAATATAATTTTTATTGAGTTGAATTCTCAAAAGGAAACATTTACTATTTCTGCCTTTCTTCATTTGGATGTGAGGTTTTTATGCCCCAACATATAGACAACTTTGGTGTAGGTGCCGTGTATGCCAAGAGAAAGGCACATTCCTTTTTGACACTCCTCAAATTTCTCCTGAGGCTTGTCATATCTAGGTTTTCTAAGATTCCATTGATTTTCCTAGTTTCTTTTTTGTGTATTTTGTGATTAAATTTTTCTGATTCTGAGAGGTGAAGGTTGAGGTCCATCAAAAAAATAGTTTTGCTATTTATTCCTGTAACTGACCTGAATTTTTTTTAAGAATTAGACTTCTCAAGATGGTTTAAGGACACATTTCTTTCTGAGCTCTCTTACTATTTTCACACTAATTATAAAATTCAGCCTCTGGATTAGTGCTGGACTGGCAGAATCCACAAATAATAGGAGTGCAACAAATTACCAGTGGGAGATAATTTCAAAGATCATCAGAAAAGATCTATCTTTGTTTGGCATGGGAGATGGCCAGGCACAGGTGGGCAGACAGAGCATGCAGACCAGTGCATGCTGTTTAGACCCGGGTAATGTGTGGGCATTACTGGGCAATGCAGACTCTACACTGTGGTGAATCAAAAATGATGAATCTACACCAGTATTGGATACTTTGCCGTAGTTGCAAGCCACTATATCAGAAAAGAAATTATAAAACATCCAACACAAACACAAAAAGGTAAATAGTGAATACAAAACACTAGAGTCCTACAAATCCCAGCTATGCAGTACCAGGCGTGAATCCACAGAGTCCCAGCACAGCCAGGGCCACTCTGTGGCTGCTTGCTGCTGCTCCACTGGTGCCTGTAAAAGAAGTTTAGAAATCATTCCTTGCCCTAAAAGCAGATCCCAATATTTTTAAAAAAATGAATAAAAAGGCAAAGCAAAGTCTAACTATAGCTTTCTTTTATGATGAAAGAGAACAGATTACAAACCCCGAGGAGACTAAAAGCAGATTGTCTCCAAATGAAGCCCCAAAGGGTAATATAACATTGTCCCCACTACACAAGGCTCTCTTAGTAGGAATTTTAAAAAAAAGATCTTAAAAGAGAGCTAGAAGAAAACAGGGGAAAAGAAAGGAAAACTTTGCAAGAGGATTTGGAAAAGGCATATAACTCATTAAAAGATAGATTTGACAAAATGGAAAAAGAAAACAACTCCCTGAAAAACAGAATCTGTGACATAGAAAAGGTAAAGAACTCCCAGGAAAACAGAATTTGTGAATTGTAAAAGGTAAAGAATCCTCAGGAAAACAGAATTTGTGAGTTGAAAAAGAAAATAACTCCTTAAAAAGAAAATTGTGAAATGGAAAAAAAATCCATAGAACAAATAAATCATTTAAAAACTCATTGGAAAAATACAAAAAGAAGTATAAAACCAAATGAAGAAAATAATTCACTAAAAATAAGAAATGAACAAATGAAAATGAATGAGACATCAAGAATAAGTCAAACAAAACTAAAAAAAAAAAAAAAAGAAAAGAAAAATAAATAGAAAAAAATGTAAAATACCTATTTGGGAAAACAACTGACCTGGAAAATACACTGAGGAGAGACCATCTAAGGGTTATTGGACTTCCTGAAAACCATGATGAAAAAAGAGCCTAGATACTCTTTCAGGAAATCCTCAAAGAGAACTGCCCAGATGTCATAGAATCAGAAGGTAAAATAACCATTGAAAGAATTCATCTAACAGCTCCAGAAAGAGACTCCAAAACTAAAATTCCAAGGAATACTATAGCTAACTTTCAGAACTATCACACCAAGAAAAAAATAATACAAGCAGCCAGGAAAAAAGTCAAATGCCAAGAAGCCATAATAACATCCCTCAGGATCTAGCAGCTTCCACATTAAAGAACTGAGGGGCCTGGAATCTGATATTCTCAAAGGCAAAGGAACTTGGAATGTAGTCAAGAATAAACTACCCTGCTAAACTGAGCATTTTCTTCCAAGGAAGAAGACAGGCATTCAATGAAGCAGGTAAATTCAATATATTTCTGATGAAAAGATCAGAACTAAACAAAAAATTTGACCTCTAAATATAGAACTCAAGAGAAACATAAAAAAGAACACTTGAGAACTGTATTTCTATTATGGATATACATAGAGAGTGCTTGTATAATTTGATTTTACTGTTATAAAATATATTGTACCAGAAAAAGGGAAAAGTGAAGACATGATGAAGGAAATGACATCTCACAAGGAGGCAAAGAAAACCTATTATATTTGAGGGAAAAAGGGGATAGGGATGAACATTGTTTGAATCTTACTCTCATCAAATTTGGCTCAAAGAGAAAATATTAGACATATTTGGTTTACAGAGAAACTTCTCTCACCTTATGGAAAAGCGGAAGGGGAAAGGCAAAAAGGGAAGGGTAGAGTAAATAAAAGGGAATACAGAAATAATAGGGGAAAGGTATAAGAAAGGAGGAGGGACTCTAAAGGGGGAGGGAGTCTAACAGGGAGGGATACTTGAGGCAAGGGATGCTCACAAGTTAAATACTGGAGGGGGGGAAAGGGAGAAAGGAAAGAGAAAAGTATAATCTGGGGCTAATAAGATGGCAGGAAATTCAGAATTAGTCATTTTAACCATAAATGTGAATTGGGTGAACTCTTCCATAAAGTGAAGGCAGATAGTAGACTGGATTAAAAGCCAGAATCCTACAATATGTTGTTTACAAGAAATAAATTTAAAGCATAATGATACATACAGAGTAAAGGTAAAAGGCTGGAGCAGAATGTTATGCTTTAGGTGAAGTAAAAAAAGCAGGGATAGATGTTATATTCTTCAGATGATTTTTTTTCCTTCCTTTTCCAAGCCATTTACTTTCTAATGTATACCTCTCATCTCCTTTCTCATTTTTATTTCTACTTCTCTTATTTGTCTCTTGAGGTCTTTTATGAGCACTTCCAAAAAGCCTCTTTTGGTTTGAGACCAATTCATATCACTCTTTGAGATTTCTTCTATTGATATGTTGTATTCATCTGAGTTTGTGTTTTGGTTTGCCCTGACACCATAGTACCATTTTGAGGTAAAGATTCTTTTCTGTTTCTTGCTCATTTTTATTCCTTTCCTTTTGATACTTTCTTTCTCTGTCTCTGTCTCTGTCTCTCTGTCTCTGTCTCTCTCTCTCTCTCTCTCTTTAAACTTACATGGTTTACCTCTGCTCCTAGGATAAAAGAAAGTGGGTGTTTATAAACTTCCTGTGCAGCTCTGAGCCTTGACTTTAAGCATAGGAGTCTCTTGGGTTTGCTGGGGGTAGCTTTATATGCTCTTTCCAGAAAACAACCTGGTTCCCCAAAGTTTGACTTCTGAGCTGGAACTGGTAGCTTCTCAACTGATCCTCTCCTCTACAAAGCCAATACTGAGGGTCTTATTTGCTGATTTGCTGTGATTAAGATCTTTTCAGTGGCTTTCCCAGAGTCTATCTGAACTGTCCTGAACACCCTTTTCATCCCAGTGAGACTGATGTTTCTTGAAGTTTTTCCAGTCTATCTTGAGCTGGAAAGTGGTTTCATTCTGTGAGAATATGTTCAAAGCCTTGATTTTGTTGAAGTGTGAGAAATGAGGGCTGATAGATCTCCAGACAGCAATGGGATCTCCTGGCTAGTCCACAAGCTTTATGAAATAATTCACCAACCCCAATGAATACAGATTTGAGATTTGTGGCAAGAATGGGTTTGTTACACTAAGAAGAGAAATCTCTTCATCAGCGAGCATTCCTGATTTTAAATTAGCAGAGATAGAGTTATAGGCCTTCAGTTATATCAGGTTTATTTTGGCCCAGAGCTGGAGCTGGAGTAAAGGGTGGTGATCATGCCCCTGTCCAAAATTTCTAACTGAATAGGAGATTGTCTTCTGGGAGTTTTCCTTATGAACAGGAGATTCTTACAGCCCTCCTAGAGGCCAAGAGGGTTTGAGACTCAGGACCACCCTTCCCCCAAAGAGTAAAGGGACACAATTTACTTCAGGGCCTTTCCAACCCTTCCCCCAAAAAATTAGGGGGAGAATTTATATCATTTCTCCCCTCAAGTAGTTGCCCTGAATTCATTTGGGGCAAAGGGATGAAGGTCTCATCTTCTGGTGCTGCTTCAAGCTGAAAAGAGTCATAGAGTTGTCCCTATGTTCAATGAGGTTTCATGCCAGGAGGTAAAGTACAATCTGAATGTGGCAGCAACATCTAGGAGATGTGAAGTGTCCAAATCAGTTGTCCCATGATTTTTATAATGAATGCTTGGAGACAGGAAAAAACAAATCTCTGAAGCAGGTTAAAAGTGAGGTAGCATCCAGGGTGGAGATATTGACATTGGGAATGGAGCTTTTGCAAATAAAACATCAGGCCCCATCTGTGGGCTGCCTTGAGGATGCTGATAACCCACCCAATAATCCTGAAGGCTCCCACTGCCCAGGAGGTCCTTTGCTGAAAGGCTAAGAAGGTGTCAACTATTGGCAGGGGCCATAGAATGATACCAATAAAGTCATAGAGAACATGCTAGGAGCAAAGTTCTTATCCTTGGAGTGAGAAAGAGTTATGAAGAAGAGTGAGAGAAAGAAGGACACAGATAATTTCACCCTTCTTTCTCCAGAGTGTTCACAGGAATATTCTGAAATATCTGAGAAGCAAAAAGTGGATAATTTGTTGATTTGCAATGAGCTAGGCAGACTGCGGTGAGGTATGATCTCTTTTATCAGGCACTTTGATACATTCTGAGTCTTCTCAGTCCTGCAGGGAAAAACTTCTACCCAATTAATAAAGGTGTCAATAAAGACCAAAAACAACTTGAAAACAATCTCCCCTGGGTATGTGCCCCTTCTCTAAACAGGCTTCAGGAGAAGGGAAGGTTTAACAACTTAAAAATTGGTTTGAGAGAGTTTGAAACTAACCAAAAGGAGAAAGGATTTGTTCCTGTGGGCTATAAGGGATGTAAGAATCAGGGACCTGGGAGATTAAAAGGGCCATA